>NC_083097.1:104105723-105305723 GCF_949774975.1 Lagenorhynchus albirostris | reverse complement strand
TCCATCAACGCCGACTCTGAAGGCCTGGATGGCTGGCACCTCGTCTCGAGGTCTTTAGCTTTTGCCCCATCTCACTTTAGCCCCCTCCCTTGGACACAGGGCAACACCTCTGGGGACAATTACAGTTCCACCCTGTGCTTCCCCAGAACTCACTTTGTGCAATGCCTGCAGCATGACTCACTGCTTTCAGGGCACCATCTTGCCTAGCGGGTACCCTGGTCAGACACGGAAGCAGAGCCTGGCAGCCCATCCGCTGTTGTGCAGACATGTTCGCGCACGCCTGGACCTCAAGGTGAGTGCAGCTCAGCCTCCCCCTGTAGCTCCTGCCTGCAGCGTGAGGTCACAGGTACTTTCTGGATTAGAGATGACTGATGACTGTGGGCTCAGAACCTCTGGGGAGAGGGGCCACAGCTCGGTTATAATATTTTTATTTCTCCTCGGTTTCATCACCGAATATCCCTTTGACTATCCTTTAAAACCTACGTTGTCTAGCAAGGCGGAATAACCTTGTGTTTGGCGGTGAAGAGAGCCACCCTCTGAGAGGAGGCATCTGTTTTGTTGTAGCTTCCTCCACAGACCCAGGGATTTAGAGCCCTGTGAGTTTCTCTGAGGAAAATAATTCAACTGTCTAAAATCCATAAAAGGGAAACTGTCAGCTCTATTCCTAAGGAGTCAATTAATTAAAGTTAAGTCCCCACAAACACTTGCCAGCCCCAGATTAAAGGATGTGGACAGGAATTAGGCTGTGGCCTCCTGACGCTGGTTGAGTACCTGGCAGATTTGCGGAAAGTAGCTTGTGTGCTGATCTGACAGAAATGAGTATTAACTCACGAGGAAGGAAAGATAAAGAGTTCAAGGACAACCTCGAGCATTTAAATTTGGGGACTTTTCATCTTTTTGCGCCCTCTGCTCCTCTTTGCAAAGTTTTCATCGTTTTTTCACCCACGCTTGTATTTATCACCGTCTTCTCATGGGGGTATGTCTGAGATGAATGACTACTTTGAAGTCTGTCTGGCTTGGGGTTTGAGAAACCACCTCTCTTGAGTAACATACCTTCCTCTCAGATTAACAAAGACCAGTGTGATTCTGTTGCAAAGTTTCGAGCTTAGAGCTGGGCACAGAGGCATACAGAGCAGGCACCAGTCAGTGGCTGTAAGAGTCGGATGCCCACGTGACAAAAAAGGTCACGGGGGAGCCCCAGCCTGCTGGGGGGTGCCTCATGTGGTCCCTCCAACCCTCAACCTTTCCCATCAGGTTGGCACAAGTGTGAAAGTTCAGGGTCTGAGATCTCTGCTTTCTGCCTTCCAAATTTCTCTTTTAAAAGGTAATCTCCAGTCTAAGCAATGATCTTTTATTTCTACCTTAGTAGAGATTCATTTATGAGGCTACTTTCCCACATAAGTGGAGGAAACGGGGCACAGAGCAGGAAAGTTTAAGGAAGCTGGCCTTCCATAGAGGGGTTTTAGGAATTAAAAAAGAGGAACATGGCCAGGTGAACTGGAAAGAAGGAGGCAAACAAATGGAATATCCATTATGCACACAACAGCCCAGTTAAGTAGGTACTAATCCCCCCCATAGTAGGTACATGTTACTTTTGGATTTTTAAACCTGAAAAAGTTGAAGTACAGAGAAGTTAATAATTTGTCCCTTTACTGACTCTGGAGCCCAGATGCCGAGTTAGGATGACCTGATACCTCTGCCATGGTACTTCCCCAGAATCCAATGCATCACTTAAATCATTTTCCCAGGGAAGCTGCAGCGGTAGAGGGCCCGCCACCCCTTGGTCTGCAGAGAGATGGGTTTAGAGCTCCCTCTACTGAGGCCTGGAACTGCCCCTGCTTCTTAACCTGCTGGTTGAGATGTACTCAGAGTTTAGTTGGATATGTCTTAAATCAGATCCCTGTAATAATAATTAAAGATAACTAGAATAATAATGCTACTGTTTATGGAGGGCTTGTGCTGTTCTAAGCACTTTACAGACACTGTCTCAGAGAGAATGCCAGTAGAGCAAATACCGTCTCTGGTCATCAGCATTTGACCTTTTCCTTGGAACCCAAAAGCCACATAATCTCAATGTGTGTTCAAGTCAGGAAAGCAGCTAATTAATTGATTTAAAAACCAGTTTCATTTTATTTTTCTCTGCGTGGTAAATGCCCTCATCTGTTCTCTCCTGACCCCGAAATGAAATCTTAGGGATGTCTCTGGTTTCTGATGACGCTCAGATGAGAAAAGTTCTCTGGTCACCTTTAAGCATTATCCCGTCCACTCCGGTGACAATTACAGTGTTCAATCTGTTCTGGTAGAGTAACAAAACTCCAAACTCATTTAAAGTTAAAACTTGTCCTCTCCCCATCACTCCATCCAGGTCCGCTCCCCGCTGGAGTTCTGCCATGCGGAAGGGGAGACGCAAAACACTGGCCTCTAACCTCCTGTCATCTCTCCTCCCCCACCAGTTTCTATTTCTGACCCTCCCTGTGACTAGGCCCAGGGGTAGGGTTTAGGGAGAGAAGGCGCAGATTAAATTGATGCCAGTGCCCTTTGGGCATGGGGGATGTCTGAGGTTGGCTTTTATTTGTGTGAAGCACTTGCGCAGGTTCCTCAGAGAACCCAGCTGCGGCCTCGGACCACAGTGCCCTTGAACAGGCAATGCCTCTGTTCTGGCTAGCCGCTTACATCCCCTCAGCCTCTGAGCTTCAGGAGTGTCTGCCTCTGAGGGGTCCTTTCCCCGCTCCAGACTATCCTCCTGGACAAGCTGGCTCTCCCATGTGAGACCCACATCAGATCCATGGAAAACCATCGCTTTCGCCCTGCCATCTTGTTCGCCCCCAAGGAGGTACACCTGCCTTTGCTCTGCTAACTCCAGGCTGACCCTGCCGTGAACTCAAGCCCGGGGTTGGAGTGTGGCAGGCACAAGGTTAGCTGTCTGAGTGGCCCCTTGAAGCTCTTCTCCCTTGGCCCAAGGGTGACATTCTCCCTCTCTCCATAGCCAGACTTGGGGTGAGAGAGAAAGAGAGTAGAGAATCCCACAGCACTGCAAACTGCATCCAAAGAAAACATCTGTGAACCCTTGATCAGTTTCACAGAGCTTCTGCCATCTCCTTAACACGCCTGCACATGGGAAATAACATCTTTGGCACCTCAAGTTTTATTCCCGGATTGGAAGCTCAATGGAAACCACAGAGAAGCCGTTGAGGTCCTATTATACTCCAGGAAGGGTGCACATTCACTTTCCCACCCTTCCATCACTCACACTTTCTGAGAAATTCTATGCTTTGTGACAATCAAATTGCCTTGTATTGTCAAGTTCTTGCGTAGCAAACAGTGCACCCGACTCTGGCTCTCGCATTGTGACTGGACATAAGCCCGCACTTCCTGGGGGAAGAATAGGCCACGTAGATTTTTCACATTTTTGAGGCTATGAAACTCTTCTAGATTCCTTAGAGTCATCCCATCCCCTTCAACAATTTATGAAATGTTATTGCAATGAGACTGAAAACAATTTTATAACCATTGTAAAGATCCTTTGGAAATGTCTTAAAGAATCCCAACATCCCTGTTAAACTTAATTAAAAAAAAAAATTCCCTGTCTTAGACTAGCCCTCTTCTCCAAACTTTAAATACCACTATCTAAGGCTTCTATTTTTATCTCTTCAATCATAATGTGAAGCCCATAGAGTCTGGGAGAAATTTTCTCTGAAAATAGGCATGGAGATAATATTTTCAACAAAATGTATTTTCTATTATCGGCATTATATATATATTAATCCATCACATAGTGGCTCCTTAGGTGATCACAGGCTAAAAAATACTGATCAAGTTGAAGCTTGAATTCTTCACATTCAATCCCAATACATTTAGCTAAATTTTATTTTGGAAAAGAAAACAGGGACTTCCCTGGTGGCGCAGTGGTTAAGAATCCACCTGCCAATGCAGGGGACATGGGTTTGAGCCCTGGTCCGGGAAGATCCCACGTGCTGTAGAGCAACTAAGCCCATGTGCCACAACTACTGAGCCTGCGTGCCACAACTACTGAAGCCCGTGTGCCTAGAGCCCGTGCTCCGCAACAAGAGAAGCCACTGCAATGAGAAGCCCGAGCACCACAACGAAGAGTAGCCCCCGCTCGCCACAACTAGAGAAAGCCTGCGTGCAGCAACAAAGACCCAAGGCAGCCAAAAATAAATAAATAATAAATAAATAAATTTATTTTTTAAAAAAGAAAACAATGCTTTGCAACATTGGCAGTTGCTCATTGAAATTTCATTGGCTCTTCTCTTTTATTTCCAATGATTAGTATCAGTCTTAGGGTCAATATTATGAATATATATGTTGACTTTTTTAATACTGTGTAATAATATAATTAAACACCAATATGTGTGGTAGATAAAATATAAAACCAAAGCACTGGGTACAATGACTAAGAGCTCTTTTTAGAAGAGGACAGGATCTTGACCAGACCCTGTTTAAGTCGAATTAGCTGTCTCCCTTCCTTCAACCTGGATAGATTTCAGAGCCAATTGTCAAGGCCCAGGAGGTTGCTTTTGTAATGAGAAGCTGTTCAGCAGGCTATAAACTCCTCGGAGGCAGGGACTGGATGCTGTGTAAATTAAATTTTTCAGGGCTCTAGGACTGTTGCTGTATATGGTAGGTTTTGTTACATGATGCTTATTTATAGAATATCCTTAATACGGCTTTTACTTACCTTTCTGGGAGCATTGTCAGGAGTTGACAGACTCTCCATGGAACTGATGAAGGTGTTTTCTTTGGAAGCATTTGGAGTGCTGTGGCGTCCCACACGTTTAGATTTACAGCACTTTACTGAACTGGTACTTCTCACCACTGAGGCCTCAGCACCAGTGTCCTGTCTTCAGAGCCTCTTTCCATCTCTCTATCGTATCCCTCCTTTGATGATGTCCAAGGAGTCATCGCAGTTTAAAATGTTCTTGCTATTTGTTATGATCTGCCTCCCCCTCTGATGTTTAAACCCCAAGAAGACAGCGACCTTGACCTTGTCTCTGGCTTATCTGGGACCTAGAGTAACCTCTGGCGCATGTTAGATCCCCAACTAAAGAAGTTCTAGCCACTGGCCAGAAGAACCTTGAACAAGTTATTCCATTGCTGTAGGCCTTGGGTCTTTATCCTCAAAGTCAGGGAGCTGCTCAAGGTAATTTTTAAAGCTCCTTCTGACTATAAAAGCACACCACTCTTCAAAATACTGATATCCTTATAAAATTTGCCTTTTTCATAAATTCAAATTATTGGCTAAAGTAGGAAGGAGTCATAGCCTTATTGGTCATCATGACTGACTTTCAGTTAAAATATATGTCCTCAATCTAATCTCTCTGGCATCTGGGAATAATTTTAGTATACAGTTAATCCCTTCCCATTAGTTGTTTCTTGTTCCTTAAATATGTTAGCATAAACTGCCGAAATACTTTTTGTAGACTTCCAGTGCCAGCCTTACAGCCCATCTCTTATGGCTAAAGGGAAGAGTAATACTCTGTGCTCAAGGAATTCCGGAAGAAACCACAAAGACAAGTTGGGGCAAAGCTCTATAATAGAGAAGATACCCATACATATAGCCAGGAGTATGTATAACTGTGAGACAGTTAGAAGGACAAGGAAAGCGTAAAGGAAAACAGATCCACAGACGCAAGGAAGAACAGGAAAGAAAGATTTCCCTACAGATGCCTGGAAACTCCAAGGAAAGCCCATAGACATTCTCAGAAGTGAGACCACACCCAGCCATCTCTAACTGTCATAACACTAACACAGGACCTGACCCGGATGCCTGATATAGTAATACTCTGGGTTTGCTGATGATAACCTCTAGAGAACATGAGGCTGGCAAGTCATCATTTCAGCCTTCAAATAACACCCAGAAATTTCTGAAATGGTTTATATAAAACTACAACCACGGGAAGCAAGGTGGCCTCGCTCAACATTCAGGGCCCCCGGCCTGGTGCGCGAGTCTTTTAATCTTATAGATCGGGGTGTCCAAACACTTGCTTCTAAGTGGCAGAAAACTTCAGCAAAGGAGCCAACTCATTTGAAGCCAGTGTTTTCTTTAGGCACCTACTAGGGTTTAGAGCCCATTTATTTGCTAGCAGTAATCAGCTTTCTACTTTCCAGAGATCATCTTTGCCTGAGTTAATCGGCAGATAATCTGGATTAAAAAGTTCCAGCCTCTTAGTAATATGGGTCACCCCCCATCTGTTTGTGAGGCAGGTACAATATTATGCAAACATAGCTTTCACCATCTTCTACTCTCCTCCGCTTTCTAAGAAAGATTCTTTAGCTGAATTTCTCAACTTCCCAGCCTTTGTCTCCTGGGTGGTGTCGTGGGTAAAATTGAAGAAAAATACTTAGAGATGCTACGTTCTTTAATGTAAATTTAGAAAAAAGAAAGAAAGAAAAAGCTTGAGCTCTCTGAAAAGGAAAACTTTCAGAAGCAACAGAGAAAGGAGGAGACAAGCCTAATAATCATAAGCAATGAAAAGAAAGCCAGAGGGTCGTGAAGACTTATAGAGGTGGTGGGAAGAGATTTGGAGGAAGCCACTGCTGGGCAACGTGGGGCTTCACGGAGCTGAACAGGCAGAGAGGTTTCAAGGCAGTTCATTTATACATTATAAGATGCAATCCCCCCTCAAAAGACTTCAGTAAGGACTCACATTATGTTTCAAGCCTGTGGAAAGCAGAAGTTTCTTTAAAATATGTTACTGACTTGGACCGGACCTTAAAGCAGGACTCGATGCCCACGATTTGGGCGGCATGCGACAGGGTCACAAAATGAGATGATGGCATTTGAGGCTCTGCCCTTGAGAATGAAAAGTCACTGAAATGGCCCAAGCCTGGCAAGAGCAATTAACCCTAACCTGCATGTGCTTACGAGTCAGATAGATGAGGCTCCGCCCCTGCCCCTCTCCGGCTCTTCCCCTCAGTGGGACACCAGGGCTCCCATCAGGCATCCTTGCAGTGATTGCTGAGCACGGCCACCACCTCACACAGGCCCCACCGCATTGCATCCAGGAGGAAATGCTCCCAAAACGTACAGTCGTTTCTGACGTTGTGATAAACAAATAATATATACGGTTATAGTCCCTCGACATACACGTTATTTTCAAAGACAGCAAGCAAATCATCTTCTGAATTAAGACAGTGATTAAACAATGGGTCGGGTCAATTACAGCTGCTTACAGAATCAGTGCCTATGGACAAATATATGAAAAATAAAATCAATGACTTTAACTTTGGTAATTTAGAAATTCGCCCCCTTGGAAGCATGAAACTAAACAGTCCTTAACAGTCTCTTTCTCCTCCGTCATAAGGGAATGCTACTTCCTCTTTCAGCTTCCTAGCTCCCAATCCATTTTTATGCTGCAGCCCCCAAGATCTATGTCAAAGAATGCATACTTTGATCATGTTTGGAAACCTACAATGTTATCAGCTGAATTAAAGCCACACTCCTGTGCCAGGTTTTCAGGGTCGTCCACGCAATGGGCTGCTTTACCTCTTAGATCTCACTAACCACAGCCAACACCCTCCAGCCACTCCAAGCCTCCAGCCCTGTGTCCATCCAGGCTACCTCTGTTCCTGCTGGTCTGAGCCCCACCCGAACTTCTCCCCCTGCCCTGCCCCACCCATGTCCACTAGACCCTTTAAGCTCCAGCTCAGCCGTTCAGTCCTGCCAGGCACACTCCCCTGTTAGCAATAGTCCCTGCCATGCCAGTAGCTTCAGTCTTTAAATTCCTTTGAATTTATCGCTTGTACTATTTGCAGTTTTTTTTTTCTGTATTCTGACTTCCTACTTAGTTATCCTGCACAATTTCGCCCTTTCATATATCAGTATATTATAACAATACTATTTATGATAGCTCCATTGTAATGGGTGAACCTAATATTGCAGGCCTTCCCATGAGCTGGTCTTACACAGCACCTTTTGGCAAGGAAGCTCACCTGGTTGGCTGGGTCAGTCCATCTGGCCCCCAGAAATCCATCTGCTTCAGATTCCTACTTTAATTACCTTGGAAGGGCCCTTTTACTAAGATTATAAAAAGACAACCAAAAAAGATAAATTGAGAAGCAATGGTTTCACCTTATGGACTATGGAATAACTCATATTATTAAGCATTTAAATGATGCATTTAAATTATACAACAAAATGGATCAAAAGTTTGTTCTTTGGTACTGTGCCTCTACTAATCCCATACTCCCAATTTATCTCTCGCCCCCTCTTCCCCTTTGGTAGCCATAAGTTTGTTTTCTATGTCTGTTTAGTCTATATTCAATATCTTGTAACGAGCTATAAATGAAAAGGAATTGGAAAAAGAATATAGATATATACAAATATATGTATAACCGAATCACGTTGCTGCACACTCGAATCTAACACAATATTGTAAATCAACTATACTTTAATTAAAAAAAGTTTATTCTTTGGGATATTTGTAGACCTCATATATACCCAAAAGAGTGTTCGGTGGTCAGATAAACTCAGTAAGTCCTGGGTTAAGCAAATGGCAAACAGGTTTCCTTACTCTAGCTTTTCGGAAAGTCTCCTAATGTCTGCACTGGGAATCTCCTTGAGTGGGTTAGTGGATGCTGTATTCCCACAAATGAGTTGACCCCAGCACCATTTTTCCACGGAGCAACTTCTGGGGAGCATATTCCAGGAAACTCATTCTGTCTGACACTGATGTGGTTGAGGCATTCCCTCCCGAAGCCCTCCTCATCAGGATCTTGCTTGAATGTTTAGCGAGCGGCGGCTAAAGGAAAGGTCTATTTTCTGTCCCTGACTTTCTCTGTTTTGTTTCCTGGTCTGGTCATGTGAAGGGCCCTGCTCTCTCTCTTTTTTTTTTTTTTTGGCTGTACGCGGGCCCCTCACTCTTGTGGCCTCTCCCGTTGCGGAGCACAGGCCCTAGACACGCAGGCTCAGCGGCCATGGCTCACGGGCCTAGCTGCTCCGCGGCATGTGGGATCTTCCCAGACCGGGGCACGAACCCGCGTCCCCTGCATCGGCAGGCGGACTCTCAACCACTGCGCCACCAGGGAAGCCCGCTGCCCTCTTTTAACATCTCACAATTTTCATGTTGTGTGTTAACAGGTAATTCTTAGTCTCTGTCTGCATTTGCTCAGTGTGAATTCCAGTTCAGAGAGGCAGCCTCCAAGACCAGTCAGCACTGTGGACCCCAGAGTCCCACAGGCTGGCTTTCAGTTATAGCCACGACCACTTACCAGCTGTGTAAACCAGGGACATTTCTTAATCTCTCGGCGCCTCATCTGCAGGCATGATTATAGGACACACGTCCCAAGATTTCGTGAGAGGTTAATATAGGGAGGGTGTTGTACAGAATCTGGCCTCTAGTAGTGCCATTAGTATTAATTTACAGTATGGTCCTCAATGGTTCCATTTCTCCTAACTATAGCTATTTCTGGAGCCATTAGCTATTATGAGGATCCATGTAAATCCTAAAACTTCAGGAAGTCTGACTCATGACTTGAAAACTGCTTACCGTATTTGCCTGAGAAAAATGTTCCATTTGTTCTTCGTGGGAACAAGAAAAGAGAAATAGAATGAATTAACTGCTATTGGTGAGAAGAGAACAGCTTCTGGGCTGAGTGTTTTCTCAGAGTTATCCCCTATGACTGTGCTTCAGAGGTCAGCAAACTTCTTCTGTCAAGGGCCAGATAGTAAATATTTCAGGCTTTGCGTGATAGAAGGTCTCCATGCTAACTACGCAGCTCTGCCCTTGTAGTGTGAGAGCAGCCGTGAGCGATGTATAAGCGAATGGGCGTGGCTGTGATCCAGTAAAACTTTATTTATAAAATCAGGAAGCTGGCTGGATTTTGCCTGCAGGCCTTGTTTGGGAACCTCTGCTATGCTGTCATCAACTCAATTTCCCAGGGATGGGATTTTTTTTCAGGGTGGCTTTGCCACCATATGTGAGTAGGGATGCTGACCCCTCTGGGAACCAGTAGTGGTGAGAGAAGCCAGTCCAAGAAAAAGCCAACAAACTTGGAGAGTAGCATTGAAAAAACTGCAGGGAACAAAAGCACAGTCCTGGTGACATTGTACACTTCTGGATCAACTTTGCTGAAGCCTGCCTTACCTCGGGACGTTATGGTTATATAAGCCAGTAAATTCCTATTACCGTTTTAGCCAAGCTGAGTTGGGTTTTCTTGTCACATGCTAACCAAAGTCTTCTACTGCTACACCATGATTATAGCTACATTAAGTACATCAATGAACACTTTATGGTGGATGCGCCTGGTACTCAATTTGTGTTTTATATCTAGTTAGAACTTTCGCTGACTAACTCAGAAAAGGAAATTTAACAACCAAAGCCCATTCCAAAATGAATTTACAGCCATTCATCTAAAAATTTCTAGGGCACTTTCATCACTTCTAAAGTGCTTGGGGACATTATCTTTCAAGTATCTATTATTCATATTTTATTTATAAAGCTCTCTTGTATTTTGGTTATATTGCTTCTGGCTCTTCTGTTATTCTACATAATAAAAACAAGCAAATTCACCCATCAGTCTATAACCCCTCCAAGTTCTGACTCTAGTTGAGAAGGACTCTAAGTAAAAATAAGAGAGACGCTTGCACTGCGTTCATAAATCAACTTCTTGTAAGATTTCTTTAATGCCTCCGAGTCAGCCTTAAACCTAAAACTGCAGGATGCTCTGATGACTGTTTTCTCTCTACAGCAGACAGGGTGGTGCCAGGCACTCAGGCAAGGTGCCTGGAAATGTTGTCCAAGTCCACCTAGAAACCGGGAGTCTTGAACACAAGAAATGGTAAAGGCCTTACTCACAGCATTTACCCCAAAGATACGGATCATTCCTGTGACATCTCTGAGTGAATGGCAGGAACTCAACACAATAGTACTGTCCCTCCTCACTCACCCCCGCTCAGCACACCCTCAGACACACCCTGTGCTCCCAGAACTTGACTGACTTGCTGATCACCTCTGGAGCTTGTGTGATAAAAGTCCTCACCCGGTACAGCAGTTCTCACACTGGCCAAATGTCAGCACTCGTCAGGCCCAGGATGCCGTATGGCCACTAACAATGGGTCATTGATTTCGTTCATGCTATGAGTCAGTCTCCTATGCCGCTGTAACAAATTACCAGAGACTTAGTAGCCTAAAACAACACATATTTTTAATCTTATTGTTCATATTTATTTTTAAAATTTTTTATTGATGTATAGTTGATTTACAATATCGTTAAGTTTCAGCTGTACAGCACAGCGAATATATATATATATATATATATTCTGTTTCAGATTCTCTTCCACAGGTTATTACAAAATAATAAGTATAGTTCTCTGTGCTGTACAGTAGGTCCTTGCTGGTTATCTATTTTATACATAATTGTGTGTATATGTTAATTCCAGCTTCCTAATTTATCCCTCTCCACACCTTTGTCTATGAGTCTCTTTTTATTTTGGAAATAAGTCCATTTGTGTCTTTCTTTTCTTTTTTTTTTTTTTTAGATTTCACATATAAGTGATATCTTATGATACTTGTCTTTCTCTTTCTGGCTTGCTTCACTTAGTATGATAATCTCTAGGTCCATCCATGTTGCTGCAAATGGCATTATTTCACTCTTTTTTATGGCTGAGTAATATTCCATTGTATACATGTATCACATCTTCTGTATCCATTCCTCTGCTGATGGACATTTAAGTTGCTTCCATGTCTTGGCAATTGTAAACAGTGCTGCAATGAACATCAGGGTGCATGTATCTTTTTGAATTATGGTTTTCTCTGGATATATGCCCAAGAGTGGGATTGCAGGATCATATGGTAGCTCTATTTTTAGTTTTTTAAGGAACCTCCATACTGTTCTCCATAGTAGCTGTACCAGTTTACATCTCCACCAACAGTGTAGGCGAGTTCCCTTTTCTCCACACCCTCTCCAGCATTTATTGTTTGTAGATTTTTTTGATGATGGCCATTCTGACTGGTGTGAGGTGATACCTCATTGTAGTTGTGATTTGCATTTCCCTAATGATTAGTGATGTTGAGCATATGTTCATGTGCATTTTGGCCATCTGTATGTCTTCTGTGTAGAAATTTCTGTCTAGGTCTTCTACCCATTTTGATATTGAGCTGCATGAGCTGTTTGTATATTTTGGAACTGAAGGCCTTGTCGATCGCATCATTTGCAAATATTTTCTCCCATTCTGAGGGTTGTCTTTGCATTTTGTTTATGGTTTCCTTTGCTGTGCAAAAGCTTTCAAGTTTAATTAGGTCCCATTTGTTTATTTTTGGTTTTATTTTCTTTACTCTAGGAGACAGATCCAAAAAGATATTGCTGTGCTTTATGCCAAAGAGTGTCTTACCTATGTTTTCCTCTAAGAGTTTTTTAATACTCCTCTTATAGTTCTTTAAAGCAGAAATCCGACGTGGGTCGCAATGGGCCAAAGACAAAGTGTCAGCAGGGCTACAATTTCCTAAAGGCCCTAAGAAAGGGTTTTCTCATCTTTTTCAGCATCTAGAGGCTGCCCACATTCCTTGGCTCACAGCTCCCTTCATTGTCCATAACCAGCAATGGAGGATTGAGTCATTCTTATAGCAAATCCCTCCCATTTACATTCTGCCTCCCTCTTCCTCTTGTAAAGACCCTTGTGATTATACTGGGCCATCCAGTTAATCCAGGATAACCTCCCCATCTCAAGGCCAGATGATTAACAACCTTAGTTCTGTCTACAACCTTAATTTCCCCTTTGCTGTGTGACAACATAGTCATAGGTTGCAGGGATTAGAACCTGGACACCTTTGGGGGCCATTATTCTGCCTACCACAGAAATAAACAAAATAAACAAAATATATTAGTGGCAGATGATGCTAAGAGCAGTGGAGAAAAGCAAAGCAGGGGAGGGTATGGGGTATGCCGGACATGTGTGGCCTTTTACACAGGCGTATCAGAGAACGTCTCATGTTTAGGAGACATCCGAGTAAAGATCTCCAAGAGATTAGGGAACTAGCCATGAAGATATCTGGGGGGAAGCTTTCCCGCCAAAGGGAACAATAAGTGCCAAGGCCCGGAGGTGGGAGCAGGCTGGGAGTGTCTGAGGAACAAGAGGAAAAGCCGTGCAGCTGAAGGTGGGGAGAGAACGAGGGGAGAGAAGGACAGAGAGGGAATGGTGAGAGCATCGTGTCACCATGATGACATGATTTTTAGGCTATTGAAAAGGACTTTAGATTTGACTCAGTGTAAAATGGAGAGGTTTTTTTTCTTCAGCGTGTTTAGATACCTTTTATTTTAAAATAATTTTCGATGTATAGAATAATTGCCATAATCCAGAAAGTTCCCAAATACTTTTCACTCAGTCTCCGTTCATGTGAACATCTTATATAACCACGGCACATTTACCAAAACTAAGTAATCGACGTTGGTTTGAAACTATACCTAAACTTCAGACTTTATTCATATTTCATGGTTTTCCCACTAATGTCTTTTTCCTGTCTCGGGACTCCATGCTGGGCTTAGTCATCATCTCTCCTTACTCTCCTCCAATCGGTGACGGCTTCTCATTCTTGTTTTTTGTGACCTTGGTGCTTTTGAAGAGTCCTAGGCAGGTATTTGTAAAATGTCTCTTAATTTGGATTTGTCTGATGTTTTCTCACAATACGGGTTATGGGTTTTGGGGAGAAAGACGACAAAAATGAAGTGACCTTCTCATCATATATCATGGGGCGCACGATGTCACCATGGTTTACTACTGGGGTTGTTAACTTTGATCACTTGATCCGACGTCTGCCAGGTTTCTCTGCTGCAAATTTACTGTTTTCCCCTTTTCATCTTCTATTCATTAGAAAATGAATCAAAAGTCCAGTCCACTCTCAGGAGGAGGAGAAATAACTTCCACATCCTGGAGTGAGGAGTATCAGAGAATCTGTGGATGTATGTTAAAACCGCCTCAGTTATTACAGGCATACCTCGTTTTATTGCGCTTCACAGATATTGTGTTTTTTACAAATCAAAGATTTGTGCAACCCTGCATTTGGCAAGTCTATCTGCACCATTTTTCCAACAACATTTGCTCACTTCGTATCTCTGTCACATTTTGGTAATTTTGACAACATGTCAAATATGTTTATTATTATTATATTTATTATGGTGATCTACGATTAGCGACCTTTGATGTTACTATTGTAATTGTTTGGGGGCCCCAGGAACTACACCCATATAGGATGGCAAAATTAATTGGTAAATGTTGTGTGACTTCTGACTGCTCCATTGACCAGCCATTCCCCATATCTCTTCCTCTCCTTGGTCCTTCCTATTCCTTGAGACACAACAATATTGAAATTAGGCCAATTAATAACTATACCACGGCCTCTAAGTGTTCAAGTGGAAGCAAGAGTCCATCGATACAGCAAACCTTATTGTTGTCTTATTTTAAGAAATTGCTACAGGCACCCCAGACTTCAGCAACCAGCACCCTGATCAGTCAGTAGCCATCAATACTGAGGCAAGAGCCTCCACCAGCATAAAAGATTATGACTAGCTGAAGGCTCAGATGATGGTTAGCATGTTTTAGCAATAAAGAATTTTTTTAATTAATGAACGTACAGTTTTTAGACATAATACTATTGCACACTTAATATACTACAACATAGTGTACACTAAATATCTATGCACTGGGAAACCAAAACATTCGTGTGCCTTGCTTTATTGCAATATTTGCTGTATTTTGCAGTGGTCTGGAACCAAACCCAGATAACTTCCTGGTATTCCTGCAATGAGTATTTTGGAGGAGGTACTTTGAAGCAATGAAAACATCCTGCTTCTCTCAAAGTTTTGCCCACTAATATTGGCATCTATCAGTGGATCTTGACTGTAGCGAGTGGTGCTTTAATGGTGATTTTCTATTTCCTTAATTCCTTCTATGTTTAATATTTGGAATTCTTCTGTAAGGAATTCTTCTGTGCCTTTTCCCTTATTCAGTTATTCATTTATTTATATGAGTATAAACTCATGGACAATCATTTTGTTCTTTGGATTGTAATCTGATACTATTGTTATTTATTGTGTTTCTCCGATAGTTCTGGCTTTGGACGTTGGGAAGTCTTTCACATTGGCTCCTGTGTCCATTTGACATGCCCTGTTTTTTATTTTGTTTTGTTTTTAGCATATCTTCTTCTCCTGATACTTACTCTAAGATGCTCCAGGCTTATCTTATATTTTTCCTGTCCCAACCCCAGTGCTCTCTGCTGATGATACCGTTGTGAAAAAGAGTTTTCCTTCTCCTTGGGGCATTCGTAGTCTGGTATAACAGGTGCAGCCCTGTGGTAATCGGGGGAGTAAAGATTTGTAAAAGGTAAGGTGTTAGCACAAAAGAGAGACTAGCTTTTTATTAGGAGAGAGTCACAGAAATCATAACACAAGGTGAAGAGTGTAGTTCTGGAGTCAGATTCACAGGGTTGGAATTGGGGTTCCCCATGTATTAGCTGATGATTCTGAATCTTTGAGCCTCAATTTCCCTATGTGGAGGGGATGATAGCACCCACCTGTCGAAGCGACCATGATGCATCCACCATGCAGTTTTGTCTTCATCCTGCATTTCTTGGTTCCCCTGCAGCTAAGAGGGACCATATGTCAGACTGGTGGCCCAGAGAAGATGGGGGAAGTAGGGGGGTACCACTCAGAGGTCTCCCTAAAACATCCTTGCGATCCTTCTCACCCTCTCTGCCTTCTACACCAAAACTCCAGGATGGGCATGGAACCCAGTGCTCACAGCTTAAAAGTGAGCCCCACAGGAGGTGCTGCCAGCCAGGAATTTGTGCTCCAGACTCTGCACAAGAGCAGGAAACAAACAGTCTCGCTGAATTCTGCGACTGCTTAATTGCAAGCTTCAGCCTGTCCTGATTAGCACGGCACCTCAAAGGTGGCTGGAACACCTGAGCAAGATAAAAAGCACATGATAAGCCCTCAACAGCTGATAGCCATTACTGCATTACATGGTACAGAGAGGGGGCCACTCTATAGGGTTGGGACTTGAGGGGATCTGCTAGGTGGATGGGAGGTGATTGGAGTCAAGTGTTTTGAGCAGAGGGTAAACACTGACAAGTAAAGAAAGGAAAGGGGATGGTGAGAGTGTTAGATGGGGGGAGGGGGGAAACTGACATGGGACAAAGGGAAGTAAGAACCATCCAAACTGCAGACAGGGCAGCTGCTGGGAGGCGCCCTGGCCCCCAGGGTCCCGCCTCTGTCACACGCACACAGGGGCGGAGCCCAGCGCCTGTGCCTGCTCTACTGATGGCCTCTCAGAGCCTCAGTGATGTTTCCCCCTCAGCTGCTCCAGACCCAGATGGAGAAAGAGGCCTGGTTTTTCATTTGTCTTAACCTAATGACAAGAGCCTTCCTGGACACTTGTTTTTACTCTTTGAAATGTGTTTCTTTTATCACCTTCCGGTCACAGGAAGAGTCTTAATGGAGTTAGAATAAGAGAGGGAGGAGAAAGCCCCACAGACGGGAGGCCAACCAAACAAAGGACAGAGGTGCCTTTGTCTCTCTGGCTTGTCAGGGAACAAAGGACAAATGTGCAGTACGGGGCTGGAAAAGCTGCAATGGACGCTTTTCTTTAAAGTCCCCACTAAGCAATACAGGCATGTCCCCAGGCTTAGGGGTTCAGCCCATGGTCAAGTGAAAATTGGCATCTATGCAAAGCTAGCCAGCCTGGAAACTGAGGCAGCCTCACTCGACCTTCCCAGCACTGTGGTCAAACCGGCCGAGTGGCCACCTAGCAGAGACGAGTCCTGATGCTCAAAAAGGCACTACTTATTTTCCAAAGTTCACTTATCCAAAAAGTCATTGTTCTGGGGCCTCTGTAAATGTTGTTAAGCTTTGGGGGTGGTTAAGTTGCAGCTTTCGCTTGTGACACCAAGGAACCTTGTACACAACTGGAAAATTGACACCAAGCTGACTGGACCAAATCAACCTAATTTTTATAGAAATCTTATCCAGCAGAAAACTATACATCAGGGCTTCCCTGGTGGCGCAGTGGTTGAGAGTCCGCCTGCTGATGCAGGGGACACGGGTTCATGCCCCGGTCCGGGAAGATCCCACACGCCGCGGAGCGGCTGGGCCCGTGAGCCATGGCTGCTGGGCCTGTGCGTCCGGAGCCTGTGCTGCACAACGGGAGAGGCCACAACATTGAGAGGCCCGCGTAAAACAAAAAAAAAAAAAAGAAAGAAAGAAAACTATACATCAGAAAAAAATATAGCAGTCCGTGTTTCCAGATAAAAGGATCACCTGTGCCTGAAAAACAGGAAATAACTAAAACAAAGAAAACCAGATCCAGAGAAATAAAATTTGGACGCATGTGAAATCTAGGAAACCTTTACAGTGAGCTGTTTGGGCTCCTGCCCACCAAATTCTTCCTCCGTCCGTCTTCCCCTCCCACCTCCTTGCCTCCGTGGCTTTCCAGACTGACAGTCTACCAGTGAGAATTTGGGAGCGATGCTTCTTGCTGAAGGACCCACTTTGACCAAGCCCCAACTGCAGGACAGGCTTCTAAAAGAGCGCCGTCTGTATAAATTAAAGCGTATTAGCCATTGTGCCCTTTTCCTGGAAAGGAAATCACATCTACCTATGTGTATCTGGAAATCAAAACCTACTTGTCTGTGGCATTCTCGTGGACACGCCAAAACAAAACCCAGGCCAGCCTGCTTGGATGAGGGCTGAGCACACAAAGAGATCTATTCATGCCTTTGGACTTCAAGAGAATCATATGGTCCGACAAAGGTCAACAAAATGGTCACAGCCTGATTTCAAAGGTTAGTTTTTAAAGGTACAGTTCACTACGGCTGCTAAGAAAAAAACCCTTTTTTTATTTTAGGCACTCAGAGATAAGAAACAAGCATAGGAGGAACTGTGCAATCTGCCCTGTGGTCATGTCTCTTTAAGATATGCAGTTGGTGTTATATAGTGAATTGGCTGTAAAGTCTAATTTTTAAAAAGCCTCCCATACTATGGGATTTACTCACGTACTGTGGAAAACTGCCTAAAATATCTACAAATATCATCATTATTTAAACGCACAAATTTCTTCCACGTCTTGGCAGGTAGAGTCTTTAGGGAAATTTTTTCTTTCTTCAGCTTCCTTCCTTCCTTCTTTCTTTCCTCTTTCCCTATTTCTTCTCCCTCCTACCTGCCTTTGTTTTTATCATCCTTTTTTTTTTTTTTTTTTTTTTTGCGGTACGCAGTCCTCTCACTGTTGTGGCCTCTCCCGTTGCGGAGCACAGGCTCCAGACGCGCAGGCTCAGCGGCCATGGCTCACGGGCCCAGCCGCTCCGCGGCATGTGGGATCTTCCCGGACCGGGACACGAACCCATGTCCCCTGCATCGGCAGGCGGACTCTCAACCACTGCGCCACCAGGGAAGCCCCTATCATCCCTTTTTGATGAAAGAACAGGAAAGGAGAACGATAGTAACATTTATTGAGCAGCTACTTTGATACAAGTGTTTCCACGTGTATTCAGCAACCATAAGCACGCAGCCCCCGGCTTAATCTGAAAAAGCCAGTTGCGCTTCCAGTGAATTCGCTTTAGTAGAGATTTATTTTTTTAAGTAACAAAGACAACTTATTAAGTACACTGTTTTAAGATGGCAAAGTCCTTTGAATGACTTAATATGTCTAATCATAACTAAACTAATGCCCTCCCATGTGATTGGCAGAGGATACATTTTCTGTTTTTGATATAGAAACACACGCACAAGCACAAACATGTTCTTTCTTCTTCTGTATTGGTAACTTGCATGCTAAGTTTTCTTGGCTGTTGGTTCTCTCTGCCCCTGTGGGACTTAATTAGCCTCTGGGAAGACGGTGTAACATAAGCAGTCTTGAGGAAAGAAGTCTCTCTGTCCTTCCGAATAACTTTCTGACTTTCCCCAACCTTTGCTTCCTCTGCCCGCACCTTGCCTCACCCACTGTCAGCGTCCTCTGGCTCTCGGAGTCTACAAGGCCACGTGCTCCATCTTACACAGGATGGGAGCCAAGAGAGGGAGGAAGGACCTCGAATTGCTCAGTATTTTTCCAGAGAAATATCTATTATTCCTTCAGATTAGACATCAGTGGAATGAGACAGTTCCTCGGATGGAAACAGGTTGAGTTTATTTAAAGTGTTATGAGGAATCTTGAGAAATTAATAGACAGTGTCCCTTACGGGCATGCATTTCCACCTTGCCACCCCTGCCCTCACTTGGCTGGGCCCCTGCACACCTTCCCAGGCTTCCTCCCAGCAGATGGAGTCCGAGGTCCCTTCTCAGACTCACTCCGGCAAAGGGGAGAGAGTGGTCTGCAGCCTTTTTCGGGGATTTCGTTCACCCTTAAATGTTTTTCCATCCAGTCAGTTCTTTCCTTTACTGCTGGTTCATCAGATTTTCTCCCAAGAAGGAATGAGAAGATTAACCTTCAAATATGCTTTGGACCAAATAAATGTTAAGCCATTGTTCCCACAGTGGCTTCTAAGATGCATTTGGGGAAGTTAAGTTTCTCCTGGGTTGCATCAGAGCTTCATGTTTGACAGGTGTGGTCCCTTGACTTTCTAATGATAACAATCCACACCTGTTGAGTTTTTTGCTTTCTTAATCTCCACAAAGAGTAGCCTGAAGAGAGTATTTATTCCTCATCCTATGATGAGGAAACAGACACAGAAAGGTTAAGTAGAGTGTGGCCTGTGACTGATTGAAAATCCCAAGCTTTTCCCCAACTACCCTTTTGTTTGTGTCAAGGGGGTTCTGGAAGACCCGCCCACACCCTTGGATGAGGCCACAGGTGTGCCCCCGGCGTGCTCCAGGAGGCTTGTCTTCAGGTGGAGATGATAGTAGCAATAATCTCCCTGCTTATAAAGAACCTGCTCTACGTGCTCATTTCACAGGGAGGAGGCTGAGGTTCGAGGTCACGTAGCAGAGGCGCTTCGTGCAAATGAAACGAGCTGTCCTTTATCAGGAAAGTTTCTTCTGTTTTCCCAGACGTCATGTGGTAAGTTTAGGAGTCTCTGAGAGGAAGATAAAAAGCATCGTCAATGTCCTAAATGTGTTTGGCCCCGGGACCCCTGGTGTGGCCAGAAGCACAGGGCCATTGTTATGTAAGACGCCTGGGAGGTGCTGGTCTTGGTGACCGGATTTTAACAATTTTTCCCAGGTATGCATATAAATTCATTTATCAGGCTTTTTTGTTTTCTAATTCTAGAATGAAGCAGTTGATCTGCAGACATGGTGTGGCTGAGGATACATGAAGGGTGGCAACAGGGCCGAGAGAGTCGGGAGGAGGTGCAGGGGGTGCATACAGGTAAGTGATTTAACTGTTCGCGGCCTCAGGTACAAAGTGGGTGTGATGATACCTTCATTGAAGGGTTGTGAGGATCAGAGCAGAGAATGGCTGTTGGTACAGGGTAAGTGTATGGTCAATGCGGGCTGTTATTTACTCTTCTGATACCTCTTACAATGAGCAGTGTCATTGTGGGCAAGTTTTGTTGTTGTTGTTTTGTGGTACGCGGGCCTCTCATTGCTGTGGCCTCTCCCGTTGCGGAGCACAGGCTCCGGACGCGCAGGCTCAGCGGCCATGGCTCACGGGCCTAGCTGCTCCGAGGCATGTGGGATCTTCCCGGACTAGAGCACGAACCCGTGTCCCCTGCATCAGCAGGCAGACTCTCAACCACTGTGCCACCAGGGAAGCCCTGGGCAAGTTTTTAAAATAAGTGTAAGCCCCATTTCTTCCTCCATAAAACAGGGATAAATGTTCCTAAGACAGTTGAACTGATATAAAACCTAGCCGTGCGCCTAGAGCCCGTGCTCCACAAGAGAAGCCACCACAGTGCGAAGCCCGTGCTCCGCAGCAAAGAGTAGCCCCCACTCACCGCAAGTAGAGAAAGCCCCCACGCAGCAACGAAGACCCAATGCAGCCCCAAAAAATAAATAAATAGAAAAAAAAATTGATACTACTTAAACAACCAAAAACCTAGCCTGGAGCCAGGTAGTCAGTGGCTTCTCAATATGTGATGTGAACTTGTCCTCCGGCTGGCCGTGCCCTCACATAGGGAGCTCCCCCTTCACCCCGCTTGCCTCAGTCCTGGAGAAGATGGAGATTCCAAGGGCATGAAAACCTCTCACTGCTTAACCCTTTTTCGGCCTTCTACTTAGGCTAATTCCTTTATCCTGGGTTCATTAAGCTCATCTATCAAGCCTCACAACGTGGTGAGGACCTGAGGGTTTAATTTCCATTTTTAGAGCGCACAGCACAAAGCACTGTGATTGAAGATCCTGCCTGGCCGCACGCAGAAATGCACGGCAGCTGCTGTCACAGAGCCCCTAATGCACTTGCTTCTACAGCCTGTGTTCCGTGTCCCCCCACCAGATGCCAATTATAGCTCACCTGATACTGGGTCTGCCTGGGGTAGGCAGAGTCCCTGTCATTCCACTCAGTACAGAGTACCTGTCAGCACTCCACAGAATCAAATAGTTCCGTGGTGAATACTCACTTTCCTTTTTTTGTTTTTCTTTCAAAGCACAAGATTATGGATTAGGGAAAACATAGCAGATGTGAGAGAATCAGCCCAGTTTTGCTTGTATGAACTTCAGCAAGGTCGTAGCACAGGGGGTTGGGACCCTGAGGCAAAGCAGTGGAAACTGGATGGTTGGCAGTTTTCTTAAGGCTTTGTTTCTGTGCAGTCCCATGCAGGGTTGCATAAACCAGCATCTGAGCAGTTTTTCTTAACTTTCAATGGAACATCACGACTAGGTCTTATATGGAAACAACTATACACTACAGGGTAGAGACTTAGAGAATTTTATCTTGCAGTTTTGCTATCCAGGGCAGACATTGTGCCCATACCAACCATTTTCATTTGTTGCAGAATCAAAAACTAAACCGTGTGCAAAGTTCATATAAGGTTTTACACATGAACCAACACATGGTAAGAGCCAGAAAAGCGGCAGCAAAGACTATGTAGCCATGTAGTTTTGTTAAAAACATGTTCTTGGGCTTCCCTGGTGGCGCAGTGGTTGAGAGTCCGCCTGCCGATGCAGGGGACACGGGTTCGTGCCCCGGTCCGGGAAGATCCCACATGCCGCGGAGCGGCTGGGCCCGTGAGCCATGGCCGCTGAGCCTGCGCGTCCGGAGCCTATGCTCCGCAACGGGAGAGGCCACAGCAGTGAGAGGCCTGTGTACCACACACACACACACACACACACACACACACACACACACACACACACACACACACACACACACACACACACACACACACACACACACACATGTTCTCCATGTCTCCAACTTACTAGATCTATGAATTAAAAGAGAATTCTGAAAACATTAAAAAGTCAAAGTTAGCATGTTTGTTTTACTTAATAGCAGAAATGGAGTTAATAAGGACAGGGTAGTGTGGACGCTACGTTATTGCAAACCACTTCTGTGAGATTTTGCTGTGTTTGAAGTTCATGGGCGGTCATGTCTAGACATTTTATGTTCAACTGGCGCCCTCTAGCGACAGGGGAGCAGGCTCTGGCCGTGTGTTGTCTCATTTGAAAGCCAAAGAATTCCACTCAATGTAAAGTATCCTTAGCCAAATTTACAAGAAAGGGAGAGAAGATGAGAAGCTGGGAGGCAAGAAGGTGCTTTGGAGTACGTTTGTAACTCAGAAGGCAAATCCCAGCAGCTATCTGCAGTTTACACAATAGGGGTCTTACGTGCCTGGAGAGAGCTTGAGGACATTCCAGAGATGAGGACATCCTTCAGAGAGGGATCTCTGAGAGCCTGCCTAGTATGGGACCTGAATTTTTCCAGCCTGCCTCAGATAATTCAGATACACTCCAAAAATTACACAATTCCTCTTGGCTTGAGACACTGGAATAATGAGGCAGAACGCAAATGTTCCACAGTCCGTAGCCAGAACAGAACATGGACCTCTCATGAGCTGAAATCCTTTAGGGCCAGCAGAGGACCAAAGATGTATGTATCCACTGTATGTATGTATCCACTGTCCAAAGCCTTTCTTGCTATGGAACCAGATCCTTGGCCTGGAAGACCATCTTCACGGATGGTACCGACATTGGGGGCAGAGACAACACTTGATCTGGGCTGGCATCATCACCTGGCTATGGGACATCTTGCTTTCATCTGTCCTGGACACTGCTGCCGTAATCCAGGCCTTGTTCGTTTCCAACTGAGACTGTTTTTATATCTTCCAAGTTGGCTTCTCGCTCCCTTGTTAATTAATGCATCTTTTACACTGCCACTAGCTGTTTCTATTAAAAAAAAAAAAGTATCTGGTGATCTTATGGGAAACTACAGTAACATGAAATGACCCCAACTCACTTCTTCAGCCCCTTCTCCCCTTTTCCCAGACACAGAACATGCTGTCCTTCACTGAACATACCACATGTTCATCTTTCTGCTTTTCCCTCTACGCAGAACTTCTGCCCCCTCCCCACTGGCCACCCTTCCTGACCTGCAAGTGTCATCTCCTCTAGGAAGCATCCTCCACATCCTAATGTCTCCCACCCCTGATCCCACAGCTGCTTTGACAGCAGTGTTGCTCCTGGAGTCTTGGTATCGCTTGCTTTTGCCTTTGTCTCCACTTTGACCTCCTCCAGAACAAAACTCAAGCCTTGTTCTTTTATTTCATTTTTAAAAATATTTTATGTTCTTTTATACTATAAAATACTATACACAAATACTGCACACAAATATTTGCTAAAACTAAAGGGATAACTGAACATGCTTGTTTATATTTGTTAAGATATAATTGACATATAACGCTAATTTCCAATGTATAACATAATGATTTGGTATTTGTATATATTGCAAAATAATCAAAATAAATCTAGCTAAACTTCTGTAAGCAACTTTCACATATACAATTATGTATATTGTTATTTAATATATGTATATTACATATACATGAGTATACAATGAAGAACTATAGCAACCTGCTGTACATTATATTCTCATGACTTATTTATTTTATAACTGGAAGTTTGTACCTTTTGATAACCTTGACCCGTTTCATCTACTTCCCCACCCGCCACCTCTGGCAGCCACCAATCTGTTCTCTGTATCTATGAATTCTTTTTTTTTTTTCTTACGATTCCACATACAGGTGAATTTATATGGTATTTGTCTTTCTCTGACTTATTTCACTTAGCTTAATCAGGCTTATTTATTTCATATGGCCCGGAATTGCCTGGCATCTAGCAGCACACACACGAGACAGATATAATTTTATACAATTTTGAAGGTCGGCTTCATTTTATCTATATCTCACCAGTCAAAATGGAAGGATCGTGAAATTCAGCCCTGACAGGACGGGGCTTGAGTCCTTCTGCCACCTCTTACTAGCTGTGTGACCTTAGGCAAGTGATGAACCTCCCTTATAGAATAGAGATAATAGTACCTTCCGTGCAAAGTGAAGGCTAAATTAGGTAATGCATGTGAAGTGCCTAGGAACACCTGGAACTAGGCACTCATTGAACGAAGTTTAATCAGTCCATCTGTTATGTAATATACATGGTATATGATTAAGTGGATTTTTTCTTGCTGTTGCAACAGCTGAAACTCAGAATATCTACTTGTCTCTCTGATCTCATGCTGAATATTTCTATTCTTTCCACCATGATTCCATGCACATTGTCACTCGAACTTGAATTTGGCATAGACTGATCTTTTTTTAAACTAATGGAAGCTTATTTAAGGGGCAATTATTACTTCATGGAAATATTTATCTACCATTCCTTAGTTTCACACTAAGAAGCAAGGGGAAGGTATGTTTTTACTACTAGATAATTTAACCTTTTTTTGGGGTCTCTCTCTCACCTCCTATATATCTACTAGGGCCAAGTCAGCTGAAAAAACAAAATCATATAAGCAGACCTCTACTTCATCGTCTTGTCTCAGAAACTCCTGCTGACAACACACATTTCATATACCCAAAGTGGGGTGTTCTGAAAGAAACAGACTCCAGCTCCCTAATTTACTGCCCTTCTTTTATTAGCATCAGATTCCTAAAACATCACATGGGTGGCTGGCCATCTCACTGTCAGGAGGATGAAGCAAGTCACAGGGGGTCCAGGAAGGAGACATTAATGCCAAGTTCCTGCTGACAAGAATACTTGCCTACACCCTTTTAAAGCATTAAACATAGGCAAAGAAACAGGCGAAAAAGACCCGGCTTGCCAAAAAGCCATTACGCAAACCTAAAAATTTGGTACTAAGTTTTTCTTTATGAGTGTTATTTCCGTGACAAAGCCCTGCTAACTGGTGCTTCAACTTCAAAAGTATTTCAGTTTTTATATTACAAAAGAGACCTCAGAATCTAATTAGGTATGTTTGTTAGATACACTTGATTTTTTCTCTACCTGTTCTTCCCATGTTAAATAAAGTAGTGAAAAGCAAAATGTAGGAAGAGTTTTAGGCTAATGCATTAGGTCGTAATTTTTCACAAAGTGTTGGGATTTATCCTGGATACAGCAACTCTGCAAAGGCAGAGAAGAAGGAAACTCACCTTGACACTATTTGGAGGAAAGCATGGATCAAACAGCCCAGTGATAGGGAAGTAAAAGAGAACAGGTAATCTAAGTGACAGGCAATTGAATTTCACTCCGATCTCAATATCTATAATACACATTATGTAGCATCCTGTGCAGCTCCAGCAATAACCAGACCTTGAGCTCAGGTGATATAAACCCACACTTTGGGATCCCACCACACACAACAGTCACAGAACTCTCCCCGTTTTAAAACTCTCAGGGGAATTGACACATAAGATTTCTACAGTCTGTTAGATTCCAACAGGTCACAACTGGGAGCCCAGAGACTGGACCCAACCTCTTTGTCATAATTTCTTTGGTCAGAGTTTTAAGAATTGGGCAAATTTATATAAAAATCCAGACATCTGGATACGCTGGGGGGAAAAAAGTCAGATCTTAGCACACGACGGCCCACAATCCCCCAGGGCAACAATTAGATGAAGCTAAGAACACCTTTCCCTCGTGGGTGGGTTATGTGTTTGCCAAGGCAGCCCATCCACCTTTCCCACTTCTATCGCTTCCCTGAGCCTACAGCATTTGACTATACCTAAGATCATTTTTCCTCTTTTTCTTTCTTTTCTTTTTCTTATGTTTTGGACTGTGCCACACAGCATGCAAGATCTTAGTTCCCATACCAGGGATCAAACCTGCACCCCCTGCAGTGGAAGCCCAGAGTCCTAACCACTGGACCAGCAGGGAAATCCTAACATGGTTTTTCAAGTGCTTATTAATATAGTAACTAGTTTCTCACAGTTCTTTGGGCTAGAAGTTCAAGGTGACAGCTGGGTTTCCTTCTTCTGAAGCCTCTCTCCTTGGCTTGGAGATGGCTTTCTTTTCCCTGTGTCTTCACATGGTCTTTCCTCTACTAGTCTGTGTCCTAATCCATTTTTATAAGGTCACCAGTCATACTGGCTTAGGATCCACGCTAATGACCTAGTTTTAACTTAATTACCTTTAAAGATCTTATCAAGTACAATTAGTGTCAAGTACCTCGACACACGTTTTTTTTTCTCATCTGTATTGGAGTATAATTGCTTTACAATGCTGTGTTACTTTCTGCTGTACAATAAAGTAAATCAGCTATATGTATACATATATCCCCATAACTTCTCCTCCTGAGCCTCCCTCCCACCATCCCTATCCCACCCCTCTAGGTCATTACAAAGCAACTAGCTGATCTCCATGTGCTATGCAGCAGCTTCCCACTAGCTATCTATTTTATGTTTGGTAGTGTATATATCTCTATGCCACTCTCGCACTTCGTCCCAGCTTATCCTTCCCCCACTGTGTCCTCAAGTCCATTCTCTACGTCTGCATCTTTATTCCTACGCTGCCACTAGGGTCATCAGTACCTTTTTTTAGATTCCATATGTATGCATTAGCATACAATATTTGTTTTACTCTTTCTGACTTACTGCACTTTGTATGACAGACTCTAGGTCCATCCACCTCACTACAAATAACTCAGTTTCGTTCCTTTTCATGGCTGAGTAATATTCCATTGTATATATGTGCCACATCTTCTTTATCCATTCATCTGTTGATGGACATTTAGATTGCTTCCATGTCCTGGCTATTGTAAATAGTGCTGCAATGAGCATTGTGGTACATGTATCTTTTGAATTATGGTTTTCTCAGGGTGTATGCCTGCTAGTGGGATTGCTGTGTCATATGGTAGTTCTATTTTTAGTTTTTTAAGGGACCTCCATACTGTTCTCCATAGTGGCTATACCAATTTACATTCCCACCAACAGTGCAGGAGGGTTCCCTTTTCTCCACACTTTCTCCAGCATTTATTTCTAATTTTTTGATGATGGCCTTTCTGACTGGTGTGAGGTGATAGCTCATTGTGGTTTTGATTTGCATTTCTCTAATGATTAATGATGATAAGCATCTTTTCATGTGTTTGTTGGCAATCTGTATGTCTCCTTTGTATTGGATTGTTTGTTTTTTTGATATTGAGCTGCATGAGCTGCTTGCATACTTTGGAGATTAATCCTTTGTCAGTTGCTTTGCCGACAAATATTTTGTCCCATTCTGAGGGTTGTCTTTTCATCTTGTTTATGGTTTCCTTTGCTGTGCAAAAGCTTTTAAGTTTCATAAGATCCCATTTGTGTATTTTTGTTATTTCCATTACTTTAGGAGGTGGGTCAAAAGGATCTTGCTGTGATTTATGTCATAGAGTGTTCTGCCTATGTTTTCCTCTAACAGTTTTATCGTGTCTGGCCTTACATTTAGGTCTTTAATCCATTTTGGGTTTATTTTTGTGTATGATGTTAGGGAGTGTTCTAAATTCATTCTTTTACATGTAGCTGTCCAGTTTTCCCAGCACCACTTATTGAAGAGGCTGTCTTTTCGCCATTGTATATTCTTGCCTCCTTTATCAAAAATAAGGTGACCATATGTGCATGGGTTTATCTCTGGGCTTACTATCCCATTTCACTAATCTATATTTGTGTTTTTGTGCCAGTACCATACTGTCTTGTTTACTGTAGCTTTGTAGTATAGTCAGAAGTCAGAGTGCCTGATTCCTCCAGTCCGGTTTTCTTTCTCAAGATTGCTTTGGCTCTTTGGGGTCTTTGTGTTTCCACACAAATTGTAAAATTTTTTGTTCTAATTCTGTGAAAAATGCCATTGGTAGTTTGATAGGGATTGCACTGAATGTGTAGGTTGCTTTGGGTCGTAGAGTCATTTTCACAATGTTGATTCTTCCAATCCAAGAACATGGTGTGTCTCTCCATCTTTTTGTATCGTTTTTGATTTCTTTCATCAGTGTCTTATAGTTTTCTGAGTACAGCTCTTTTGTCTACACAGGTAGGTTTAGTCTTAGGTATTATTCATTTTGTTGCAATGTCAAATGGGAGTGTTTCCTTAATTTCTCTTTCTGACCTTTTTTGCTGTTAGTGTATAGGAATGCAAGAGATTTCTGTGCATTAATTTTGTATCCTGCTACTTTACCAAATTCATTGATTAGCTCTAGTAGTTTTCTGGTGGCATCTTTAGGATTTTCTATGTGTAGAATCATGTCATCTGAAAACAGTGACAGTTATACTTCTTTTCTGATTTCAGTTCCTTTTATTTCTTTTTCTTCTCCTATTGCTGTGGCTAAAACTTCCAAAACTATGTTGAATAATAGTGATGAGAGCAGTCACTCTTGTCTTGTTCCTGATCTTAGAGGAAATGCTTTTGGTTTTTCACCATTGAGAATGATGTTGGCTGTGGGTTTGTCATATATGGCTTTTATTATGTTGAGGTAGGTTCCCTCTATGCCCACTTTCTGGGAAGTTTTTATCATAAGTAGGTGTTGAATTTTGTCAAAAGCGTTTTCTGCATCTATTGAGATTATCATATGGTCTTTATCCTTCAATATGTTAATATGGTGTATCACATTGATTGATTTGCATATATTGAAGAATCCTTGCATTCCTGGGATGAACCCCACTTGATCATGGTGTATGATCCTTTTAATGAGCTGCTGGATTCTGTTTGCTACTATTTTGTTGAAGATTTTTGCATCTATGTTCATCAGTGATATTGGCCTGTAGTTTTCTTTTTGTTGTGACATCTTTGTCTGGTTTTGGTATCAGGGTGATGGTGACCTCGTAGAATGAGTTTGGGATTGTTCTGCCTTCTGCTATGTTTTGGAAGAGTTTGAGAAGAATAGGTGTTAGCTCTTCTCTAAATGTTTGATAGAATTCACCTGTGAAGCCATCTGGCCCTGGTCTTTTATTTGTTGCAAGATTTTTAATCACAGTTTCAATTTCAGTGCTTGTGATTGGTCTGTTCATATTTTCTATTTCTTCCTGGTTCAGTCTTGGAAGATTGTACTTTTCTATGATTTGTCCATTTCTTCCAAGGTATCCATTTTATTGGCATATACTTGCTTGTAGTAGTCTCTCATGATCCTTTGTATTTCTGCTGTGTCAGTTGTTACTTCTTTATCATTTCTAATTCTGTTGATTTGAGTCTTCTCCCTTCTTTTCCTGATGAGTCTGGCTAATGGTCTATCAATTTTGTTTATCTTCTCAAAGAACCAGCTTTTAGTTTTATTGATCTTTGCTATTGTTTCCTTTATTTGTTTTTCATTTATTTCTGATCTGATCTTTATGATTTCTTTCCTTCTGCTAACTTTGGGTTTTTTATTCTTCTTTCTCTAATTGCTTTAGGTGTAAGGTTAGGTTGTTTATTTGAGATGTTTCTTGTTTCTTGAAGTAGGATTTTATTGCTACAGACTTCCCTCTTAGAATTGCTTTTGCTGCATCCCATAGGTTTTGGGTCATGGTGTTTTCATTGTCATTTGTTTCTGTTTTTTGATTTCCTCTTTGATGTCTTTAATGATCTCTTAGTTATTTAGTAGCATATTGTTTAGCCTCCGTGTGTTTGTATTTTTTACAGTTTTTTTCCTGTAATTGATGTCCAGTTTCATAGCGTTGTAGTTGGAAAGGATGCATGATACAATTTCAGTTTTCTTAAATTTACTGAGGCTTGATTTGTGACCCAAGATGTGATCTATCCTGAAGAATGTTCCATGTGCATGAGAAGAACATGTATTCTATTGTATCTGGGTGGAATGTCCTATAAATATCAATTAAGTCCATCTGGTCTAATGTGTTATTTAAAGCTTGTGTTTCCATATTTATTTTCTGTTTGGATGATCTGTCCATTGGTGTAGGTGGGGTGTAGAAGTCCCCTACTATTATTGTGTTACTATCAATTTCCCCTTTTATGGCTGTTAGCATTTGCCTTATGTATTGAGGTGCTCCTAAGTTGGATGCATAAATATTTACAATTGTTATATCTTCTTCTTGGATTGATCCCTTGATCATTATGTAGTGTCCTTCCTTGTCTCTTATAATAGTCTTTATTTTAAAGTCTATTTTGTCTGATATGAGTATTGCTACTCCAACTTTCTTTTGATTTCCATTTGCATGGAATATCTTTTTCCATCCCCTCACTTTCAGTCTGTATGTGTCCCTAGGTCTGAGGTGGGTCTCTTGTAGACAGCATATATATGGATCTTGTTTTTGTATCCATTCAGCCAGTCTGTGTCTTTTGGTTGGAGCCTTTAATCCATTTACATTTAAGGTAATTGTCGGTATGTATGTTCCTATTACCATTTTCTTAATTGTTTGGGGTTTGTTTTTGTGGGTCTTTTCCTTCTTTTGTATTTCCTGCCTAGAGAAGTTCCTTTAGCATTTGTTGTAAAGCTGGTTTGGTGCTGCTGAATTCTCTTAACTTTTGCTTATCTGTAAAGCTTGTGATTTCTCTGTCAAGTCTGAATGAGATCCTTGCTGGGTAGAGTAATCTTTGTTGTAGGTTTTTCCCTTTCATCACTTTAAATATGTCCTGCCAGTCCCTTCTGGCCGGCAGAGTTTCTGCTGAAAGGTCAGCTGTTAACTTTATGGGGATTCCCTTGTATGTTATTTGTTGTTTTTCCCTTGCTGCTTTTAATATTTTTTCTTTGTGTTTACTTTTTGTTAGTTTGATTATTATGTCTCGGCAAGTTTCTCCTTGGGTTTATCCTGTATGGAACTCTCTGCACTTCCTGGACTTGATTGACTATTTCCTTTCCCATATTGAGGAAGTTTTCGACTATAATCTTTTCAAATATTTTCTCAGACCCTTTCATTTTTTCTTCTTCTGGGACCCCTCCCCTAAAATTCAAATGTTGGTGTGTTTAATGTTGTCCCAGAGGTCTCTGAGACTGTCCTCAATTCTTTTCATTCTTTTTTCTTTATTCTGCTCTGTGGCAGTTATTTCCACCATTCCATTTTCCAGCTCACTTATCCATTCTTCTACCTCAGTTATTCTGCTATTGATTCCTTCTAGTGTATTTTTAATTTCAGTTTTTGTGTTGTTCATTACTTTGATTGCTCTTTAGTTCTTCTAGGTCCTTGTTAAACGTTTATTTTCTCCATTTCTGAGATTTTGGATCATCTTTACTATCATTACTCTGAATTCTTTTTCAGGTAGTTTGCCTATACCCTCTTCATTTATTTGTTCCTGTGGGCTTTTATCTTGCTCCTTTTTCTGTAAGATATTTTTCTCTCTTCTCATTTTGTCTAATTTACAGTATTTGAGGTCTCCTTTCCCTAGGCTGCAGGGTCGTAATTCCTCTTGCTTCTGTTCTCTGCCCCTGGTGGTGAGGTTCATCCAGTGGCTTGTGTAGGCTTCCTGATGGGAGGGACTGGCTCCTGCGTTTTGGTGGATGGAGCTGAGTCTTTTCCCTCTGATGAGCAGGGCCATGTCAGGTAGTTTGTTTTGGGGTGTCTGTGAGCTTAGTATGACTTTAGGTAGTCTGTGTGTTGATGGGTGGTTTTGTGTTGCTGTCTTGTTTATTGTTTGGTGTGAGGCATCTAGCACTGGGAGCTGCAGGCAGTTGGGTGGAGCTGGGTCTTGGATTCAGATAGAGGCCTCTGTGAGACCTCTCAGCAATTAATCTTTCCTGGGGCTGGGAATTCTCTAGTGGTCCAGTGTCCTGGCCTCAGTGCTGCCACCCCAGATCCTCAGGCCTACTTCCAGTCAGCGAACTGAGACCCCGCAAGTCGCTTGTCCCATCAATGAAGGGGATTTAAAAAAAAATGACCAGCAAAACCCCAAATGGTAAAAAGGAAAATCAAACAAAGACAGAAATAAGGAAACACACACACACACAAAGGAAACAAAAACAGAACCAAGTAAAACAAAAAGCAAGAGAACAACCAGACAAACAGAAGTACCCCAAAACAAAATCAAATAATCAGAATCAAAACTAACAAAAACACAAAACCTAAAAACAAAACCAAAGCATTGTGCCAACTGAAAAATAAAGCAAAGAGACAAAACAAACAAATAATGACTTTTTAGAAAAAGGGGAAAAAACACAGAACTGAAAAGCAAAGTATGAATGGAAATATACAAAAATAAAAAATATATTAAAGAAGAAGAAACAAATAAGGGAAAAGAACACAGAACAACAGAAAAGCATAGTAAAAATAGAAATATATAAAATAATAAAAATTTAAAATGTTATAAAACACAAAGATCCCAAAAGACCAAATTAAAAAAAAATACAACAAACAACAGACAAAAACAAAAAGCCAGAACCAACAACAGAATGAATCAAAACATAATAAAAATATTAGTAATAATTATGTTTCCCTGGGATCTCAGCTGTACGTGTCCTTGCGTACACTGTGAGCCACAGCCCACCTCTGCCTCCCCAAGAGGCCCTCCTCTGCCTCTGGGCTGGTCTCTGGACGTGCTGTGAGTCCTGTGGGGACCACTCAGACTCTGATCTTGCCCAGTTCCTGCGTGTGTTGCCCCCAAAGTCCACAGCTACCTGAGCTAGACCATTTTCATTTGTGGGAACACTCATTGTCTACTCAGATATTCCATAGATGCAGGGTCTACCTAGCTGATTGTGGGGATTTAATCTGCAGCTTGTGGGGCTGATAGAAAGATTTTTGATCCTTTTCCTTAGTCGCCCCTTCCCTGGGGTTCAGCTTTGGTTTTATCCCCACCTTTGCATGTGGTCCACCCACAGGAGTCTTGTCCTGAGGCTGCCTTGGAGCTCTTGGGTCTGCCCCATTGAGGACAGGGCACAGAGGTGGTACGATTTCTTGGATCACATGAGCCCTGGCAATGTCAAATGTGCAGGGAAGCCAGCGGTCACGGGCACAAGAGATTTGGCCCTAGTGAGGTCCTTTTCTGGTGCCCACCAGAAGACGCATGAGGGCCAGCCCTGAGGGGGCTTTTTCTATTGCTCTGCAGCCAGCGCATGAGAGCCAGACCTGAGAGGGCTTCTTTTATTGTCCGTCAGCAGGCGCCGGCGTGTGGGGAGAGAGAGGCTACAATAGTGGCTCCTCCCCCTGTGTGTGACTAAGCAGCAGTACCTTGCTTCCCTGGTGCAGATTTCCTCCCTCCCATCCCCTCAGTCCATCTCCCCACAGCCAATAGCAGTTCTCGCCCTAGGTCTGTTCTCTAATCCCCATGCTCCAGTTTCCAGCCCCCTTGCACACCTGTGAACACTCTTCCCAGTCCGGGGCATATAGGGCTGTGGTATGGACTGTCTGTGTAGTTCTCACTCTGTCCCGTCTGCCACAGATCGGCCACTTCACCCACTTCCAACAGCATCAAATGCTTCCCTTCTGTCCCAGTCGATTTCCCCATCAGAGAGGGGGTTTCCCCGAATTCGGGAATCTCTCCTTTGCTTCAACTCCCCTGCCCTGGGTTGCACGTCTGGTCCTGCTTCCTCTCCTCCTCCTTCTCCCTTCTTTTTTCAGTTCTACTCAGTTACCCAGGGATCTTTATAATCCTTTCCAATGTCCAAGGTCACCTTCTAGTGTTCAGCTGGTGTTCTGTGAGAACTGTTGCAGCTGTAGATGTATTCCTGATGCATCCGTGGAGAGAGATGAACTCCACGCCCTCCTACTCCTCCGCCATCTTAACTCTGCCTCCAGGTTCTAAGAACATAAGATTTTGGAGGGGCACAATTCAGCCCCTAAAATTTCTGAAGATAACAAAACAAATATTAAGTTCAGTCTATCCTGCTACCATCCGCATTTCTTTAACAATTAGCGTAAACAAAATTGGTAAATGGGTCCATGTTCTCTGTGTAAACTAGAAGTCTTATCGGTTCATGGAAATAAGCAATAGCACCTAAATGTAAAATCACAGAGATTGAAAAACGGAATCTCTGGAGTGTACTACACTGGTTTCCACTTAAGCAAATGTTTTTCTCTTTGGCTTAGATGAGACCCTTGCTCTGATTTGGAAGAGTTCATTGCATTGTTCTCCCTGACCATTCTGTATTTTGTCCTTTTTCCAGAACTCAGCCTCCCCAACCCTTTATTAGTCCCCTCTCTTTCCATCAAGCTACCTCCACCATTTTTTAAATTAAGATATAATTGACATATATATTATAGATAATTGACACTTAATAAACATATGATTTCAGGTGTACAACATAATGATTAAAAACTTGTGTATATTGTGAAATGATTACCACAATAAGTCTAGCTAATATCCATTACCACAGAGCTAAATTTTCTTCTTGTGGTGAGAACAAAGATCTATTTTCTTAGTAATTGTGCACTGGTACAGTATTATGAACTATAGTCATCATGCTGTATATTAGGTCCCAAGTACTTACATATTATAACTGGAAGTTTTAACCTTTTACTTCACGCATTTCACCTGCTTCCCACCTCCCAACACTGGAAACCACCAATAAGTTCTCTTCATCTATGAGTTTGACTTCTTGGGGTAGTTTTTTTCAGATTCCATATGTAAATGAGAACATAAGGTATTTGTATTTCCCTGTACTTGACTTTCACTTAGCATAATACACTCGAGGTCCATCTGTATTGTTGCAAATGAAAATATTTCATTTTTATGACTGAATAATTCTCCACTATATATATATATATATATATATATATATATATATATATATATATATATACCACTTCCTCTTCATCAGTGGGCACTTAGGTTGCTTCCATGTCTTGGCAATTGTAAATAATGATGCGAAGAATGTGAGGGTGCAGACAGCATTTCGCGTTAGTGTATTTGTTTCCTTTGGATAAATGCTCAGAAGTGGAACAGATGGATCCATGAAATAGTTCTATTTTTAAATTTGGGGGGAAACCTCCATACTGTTTGCCACAATGCCTACAGCAATTTGCATTCCATCTAAAGGGCACAAGGATTCCCTTCTCTCCACATCCTTGCCAACACTTGTTAATTTTTTTCCAGTTTTATTGAAGTATAATTGACACACACCACTATATACATTTAAGGTGTACACTACTACAGTGGTTTGACTTACCTATATTGTGAAATGAACACCGCAGTAAATTTAGTTAGCATCCCTCATCTCATTAAGAAACAATAAAAAGAGGAAGCAAAAAAGAAAAAAAAACTGTTTCTTTTTCCTTATTACAACTCTTTAGGATATAATTTCTGAACAAGATATATATATATATATATATATATGGTATATATATACAGTGTTAACTATAATCACACTCCTGTACATCATATCCCTAGTACATATTTACCTTATAATGGAAGTTTGTCACTTTTGACCACTTAGATCCAGTTCCCCCTTCACTCAACCCCCTGTCTTTGGTAACCACAAATCGCATCTCTTTATCTATGAGGAGTTTGGTGGTTACTATTGCTGTTGTGATGGTGGTGATGGTAGTTTTGTGGTTCCATATATAAGTGAGATCATACAGTATTTCTATTTCTCTGACTTGTATTATTTAGCCTAATATCCTCAAGGTCCATGCATGTTGCTGCAAATGGGAAGTTTCCTTCTATTTCAATAGAATACTTTTCCATTTGCATATATACACCACATCTTCTTTATCCATTCATTCATCCGTGGATGCTTCAGTTCCATGTCTTGGCTATTATAAATACTTCTATGAACATGGGGGTGCTATTGTAAACAGAATAATATTTTTCATTTCTTTTTCAGATAATCATTGTTAGTGCATGGACACATTATTGAATTTTGTATGTTAATTTTGGGTCCTGCCACTTAATTCAGGTGGATGATTAGATCTAAGAATTTTTTGAATTTTCTATATGTAAAATACTGTCACCTGCAAATAGAGACTTGTTCTTCCTTTCCAATTCCGAAGACTTTTATATCTTTCTGTACCCTTTTTTCTCTGGCTAGGACTCCCAATACTATGTTAAATACAAGTGGTGAGGGAGCATCCTTTTCTTGTGCCTGGTTTTAGAGGAAAAGCTTTCAGACTTTCACCACTGAGTATATTACATATGGACTTGCCATATATGGCCTTTATGTTGACATGTGTTCCTTCTATATTGAATTTTCCAGTTTTTTTTTATCATGAAGAGATGTTGACTTTTGTCAGTTTTTTTAGATGATCATGTGCTTTTTTTCCCTTCCAATTTATTAATGTATTGTAGCACACTGATTGCTTTTTGTATATGCTGAACCATCCTATCATCCCAGGGATAAATCCCGATGGATCATGGAGAATGATCCTTTTAATGTGCTGATGAATTCAGTTTGCTAGTATTTAAGTAAGCATTTTTGTACCTATATTCATTGGGGATATTGGCCTGTACATTTCTGGTAGCATCCCTGTCTGGCTTTGGTATCGGGGTAATGCTGGCCTAAAAACATGAGATTGGTAGTGTTCCTTCTAAGATCTTTTGGAAGAGTTTGAGGAGAATTGGCATTGCGTCTTCTTTCAATGTTAGGTAACATTCGCCAGTAAAGACTTCTGGTCCTGGGCTTTTCTTCATTCAGAGGTTCTTCATTGCTGATTCAGTCTGCTTCCTGGTCTGTTTAGATGTTCTGTTTCTTCATGATTCTGTCTTTGTAGGTTGTATGTTTCTACGAATTTCTTCTTTTCTTCCAGATGGCCAGTTTGTTGGTATACAGTGGCTCATAGTAGCCTGTTAGGTTCCTTTGTATTTTTGTGGTATCAGTTGTAATGTCTCATTTTTCATTTCTAATTGTGTTGATTTGGATCCTCTCTCTTTTTTCCTTTGTTAGTCTAGCTAATGGTTTGTCAATTTTGCTTATCTTTTCAAAGAGCGAACTCTTTGTTTATTCTTTCTATTGTTTTCTCATTCTCTATTTCACTTATTTCTGCTGTAATCTTTATTATGTCCTTCCTCGTGCTAATTTTGGTCTCAGTTTATACTACTTTTTCTACTTCCTTAAGGCAGGAGTTATGGTGTTTTTTTGAGATCTTTTGTTCTTAAAGTAGGCACATATTGCTCTAAAATTCTCTGTTCAATCTGCTTTTGCTTTATCTCATAAATTTTGGTATGTTCTGTTCCTATTTCCATTTGTCTCTAGACATTTATTTCTCCTTTAATTTCTTCTTTGATCCCTTGGTTGCTCAGAAGAGTGTTCATATCTATGCATTTGTGAATTTTCCCATTTTCTTCCAGCTATTGATCTCTAGCTTCATACCATGGTAGTCAGAGAAGATAGCTGGTGTGATTTATTTCTTCTTAAATTTGCTAATGTGGTCTCACACATGATCTATCCCCAAAAATGTTTCATGATCGCTTGAGAAGGATGTGTATTCTGATGCTGTTGGATAGAATGTTCTATACATGTCTCCTAGGTAACTTTGGTCTCTAGTGTTGTTCAGATGCTCTCTTTGCTTATTGACTCACTGTCTGGATGACCTAAGCATTGTTGAGAATGGGGTATTAAACTCCCATTTATGATCAGGAGGTAGTTCTATTTTTAAACTTGGGGGGAACCTCGACAGTGTTTGCCACAGGGCCTTACAGCAATTTGCATTACCAGCAACAGTGCACAGGTGTTCCTTCTCTCCACCTCCTGGCCAACACTTGTTAATTTTTTTCCAGTTTTATTGAGGTAAAATTGACATACACCACTATGCACATTTAAGGTATACACCATTACAATGGTTGGACTTACCTATATTGTGAAATGAACACAACAGAAAATTTAGTTAGCATCCCTCATCTCATTAAGAAACAATTAAGAAGAGGAAGCAAAAAAGAAAAACATATACTATTTTTTTTCTTATGATAACTCTTTAGGATATACTTTTCTTAACAAGTTTTATATATATCACCCAAATGTGTTATAGTCTCCTTCCTGTACAGTGTATCCCTAGTACATATTTATCTTATAACCAGAAGTTTGTCCCTTTTGACCACTTTGATCAAGCTCCCCCTTCCCCTAACCCCCATCTGTGGTTACCACAAATCTCATCTCCTTTTCTATGAGGAGTTTGGCAGTTGCCGTTGTTGTTCTGTGGTTCCACGTATAAGTGAGATCATACAGTATTTCTCTTTCTCTGACTTGTATAATTTAGCATAATGCCCACAAGGTCCCTCCATGTTGTTGGAAATGGCAAGATTTTTCTTCCTTTTAAATGGAGTAAAATTCCATTGGTATATACACCGCATCTTCTTTACGCATTCACCCGTCTGTGGATGCTTCCGTTGTTCCCTGTCTTGGCTATTAGGAATCATGCTGCTGTGAACATAGGGGTGCTGTTGTGAACGGAATCATTTTCTCCATTTCTTCTTCGGATCATCATTGTTAGTGCATGGACACATTACTGAATTTTGTTTGTTAATTTTGTGTCCTGCCATTTAACTCAGGTGGATGATTAGATCGAAGAATTTTTCAGACTTTCTCTATATAAAATACTGTCTTCTACAAATAGAGACAGTTGTCCTTCTTTCCAATTCCAAGGCCTTTTACTTCTGTCTATAGCCTTATTTCTCTGACTAGGACTTCCAATACTGTGTTAAATACAAGTGGTGAGGAAACATCCTTTTCTTGTGCTTGATTTTAGAAGAAAAGCTTTCATCCTTTCACCACTGTGTATGATATTACATATGGACTTGTCACATATGGCCTTTATGTTGAAGTGTGTTCCTTCTATACTGAATTTTCCAGAGGTTTTAATTTTTTTTAGTTTTCCAGTTTTTTTTTAAATCATGAACAGTTGTTGGATTTTGTCAGTTTTTTTAGATCATGTGCTTTTTTTCCCCTTCCATTCTATTAATGTAATATAGCATATTGACTTATTTTTGTGTATGCTGAACCATCCTTGCATCCCAGGGATAAATCCCAATGGATCATGGTGAACGACCCTTTTAACGTGCTGCTGAATTCAGTTTGCTCATATTTAATTAAGCAATTTTCAGCTATATTCATCGGGGATGTTGGCCTGTACATTTCTGGTAGCATCCCTGTCTGGCTTGGTATCAGTGTAATGCTGGTCTCACAATATTAGTTTGGTAGCGTTCATTGTAAGATTTTTTGGAAGAGTTCAGTTAGAACTGGCATAGAGTCTTCTTTAAATGTTAGGTAACATTCACTAGTAGAGCTGCTGATGTATAGCTATTCCTGCTGTTGTATTCTTTCTGGGGCTTTTTTTGGCTACCATTTGCTTGAAATATCTTTTTCCATCTCTTCCCTCACAGTCTCCGTGTGTCTTTAAAGCAAATATAAATCTCTTATTGGCAGCATATCATTTTTCCACGTTTTTTATCCATTCAGCTATTTAATGTCTTTTGATTGGAGAATTTAATCCACGTATGTTTAAAGTCATTATTGATTGGAAAGGACTTACTATTGCCATTTCCTTCATTTCTTCTTGCTGTGGTGTAGACTCATTCCTGGTTTCTTATCCTGTTGACTGTTTTTTTCTGATGTCTTTTGGAATCCGTATGCTTGACCTCTTTATCATGTTCTTTTGTGCAGTTACTATAGGTTTCTCCCTTTTGGTTACAATGAGTCTTACATAAAATATCTTAAAATTATAACAGCTTATTTTAAACTGGTAACAACTTAACTTTAATAGCACTCCAAAACTTTACACTTTCTCCTCCCCTCCACACTTTAGGTTATTGATGTTACAGTTTACATATTTTTTCTCTTCTGTTAATACTAACAAATTATTGTAGTAATTGTTATTTGAGTTATGATTATTGAGTTATTTTAACTTTTAACTTTTAAACTAGAGTTTAAGTGCATTAAGCACCTCCTTTTCATTGTTACAGAATCTAACTTTTTGACTATATACTTACCATTTCAGTTAGTTTTACACTACCTTCTTATTGTTTTATGACGTTAATTGGCCGCATTTTACTTCCGTTCAGGGAACTCCCTTTAGCATTTCTTGTAAGCAGGTCTAGTGGTGACAAACTCCCTCCACTTATGTTTGTTTGGGAAAGTCTTTATCTTCTTCATTTCTGAAGGACAGTTTTATCAGGTGTAGAATTCTAGGTTGATCAGGTTTTTGATTTCAGTATTTTGAACATACCATCCCATTCTCTCTAGGCCTGAAATTTTTCTGTTGAGAAATCTGCCTGTTACCTTATGGGGATTCCCTTGTATGTAACTTCTCTCTTTCTCTTGCCATTCTCAAAATTTTCTTTAATTTCTGCCAATTTAATGATAATGTGTTGTAGTGTAGCCTTATTCAGGTTCAACCTCTTTGAGGTCCTTTGTGACTCACAGATCTGGATGTCCATTTCTCTCCCCAGGTTTGGGAAGTTTTTGACCATTACTGCTTTAAATATAATTCCTGTCCCTTTCTCTTTTCCTTCTGAAATTTCCTTCTGCCATCATGCAGATATTGTTTCTTTTGATGGTGTCCCATAATTCCTGAAGGTTTTTTTCATTCCTTCCCCCCTCCCAACTCAATAATTTCAATGTCTTGCCTTCTAGATCACTGATTATTCTGCGTGGTCAAGTCTGCTTATGAACCTCTCAATTTAATTGCTCAGTTCTGTTATAGTATTTTCCTGCTCTAAGATTTCTGGATTTTTTAAAAAATTTATTTATTTATGTTTGGCTGCCTTGGGTCTTCGTTGCTGCACGTGGGCTTTCTTTAGTTGCATTGAGTGGGGGCTACTCTTTGTTGAGGTGTGCAGGCTTCTCATTACAGTGGCTTCTCTTGTTGTGGAGCATGGCCTCTAGGTGCACAGGCTTCAGTAATTGTGGCTCGTGGACTCTAGAGCGCAGGCTCAGTAGTTGTGGTGTGTGGGCTTAATTGCTCCGCGGCATGTGGGATCTTCCCAGACCAGGGCTCAAACCCATGTCCCCTGCATTGGCAGGCGGATTCTTAACCACTGCATCACCAGGGAAGCCCTGGATTGTTTTTAGTGGTTTTCATGTTTTTGTTGAACTTATTTGTTCATGCATTGTTTTCCTAACTTGGTTTAGCTGTGTGTTTTTGTAGTTCACTGAACTGCTTTGAGGGTTAATTTGAATTATTTGTCTGATTGTTCCTAGATCTTCATTTCTTTAGGGTTAACTTTTGGATCTGTATTAGTTTCCTTTGGTGGTGTCATGTTTACCTCCTTTTATGTGATCCTTGATTCCTTACATTAGAATCTGTGCATTTGAGTAAGCGATCCTCTGTTCCAGACTTTACAGGTTCCCACTGTCAGAGAAAAGTTAATCACTGGTCAGCTCAGTCTGGGCTGCTGGGCATGTCTGCTGGTGATATTCTTGGGCAGGTGGTGCTTGCTATCTTGGTATATTTTGGGGTGTGACCGCTGCCAAGTTCTGAGGTTCAAGGGGTGGGTGCCACTGGCTGAAAACAGTTGCATTAAACTGCTGGCTTGATTCTCTGCTCAAGTGAGGCTAGAGGATGGGCTCTGCAGTTACCTGGGTTCTCTGGTCAGGCTTACTAGGCAGTCAGGATTGGGTACTATACACAGCAAAGGTGGACCTATGAATTAGCTTCCCTGCTCCGGCAGGATAGCAGGACTGATCTCAGCGCCTGCACAGCTTGTTTTCTGGAGACCCGAATCAGGTGACTATGTACTGAATTCCCTGGTCAGGTGGGGCCAATGGTTTTATTCTGCAAAAACCATGGGATGTGCTGTGTCAAGCTCTACGGCAAGCATGGCTGTTGGATGGGCTCTACAGCTTCCGTGTGCTCTAGTTAGGTTCCCTTTGGGTAGGCTGAAGGCTGTATTCAGGAACTGGTGGGGCTACAAATGTTCCCCTGTTGGGGCACAGTGGGAGACCCGACCACAAGGCCAGTAAGGCTCTTTGCGGTCTTGACTCAAGTCATCCTGTGCCGCAAGTTCTCTGGCTGAGCAGGGCCACTGGATTGCTCTACAGACTATCAACCCTGCCTACTGATCCTCTACTTGTGCTGCTGGGTTGTGCAGCTTCCAGGCATTCATGCCAGCCTTTCTGGTTAGGCAGGGCCAAGAGCTACACCCAACCTGCCAGCTGGCCTGTGGCTAAGCCCCCCTGCCTGGATTGGGGCAGAACAGGTTCCACAACTACTGAGGCTCTTCATTTGAGGGCCTGAATCAGATAGACATGTACCTGCCAAGTTCCTGGTCAGATTGCTCCACTGACTTGGTTCTGCAGATAAGCAAAGCTGCTCTTGGCACTTGGGCACTGCAGGTATGAACTCAATCTCTCAAGATCTGAATGCTGGTGATTTTAAGCCTCTCTGCCTTCTCCATCACAGTCAGATTCCCAGTGGTCAACCCCTGAAGATTCTCCTGCACCCTCCATTGGAGACCAGAATAGCAGCTCCCACAAAGCAACCCACAGTGCTGGGTGTCACCTGGCCTCTTTTTTTTCCACGACAGCCTCACAGCAAGGTGCTGCTCCAGCCTGCTGGCAGGGGGCGGGGGACAGTGCAGTCAGTGTGTATCCACTCCTCTTAACCATCTAATGTGGTCTGTCTTGGTCTCTGTGGCACTGGGAGGTGCTTAAGCCTCATCTCCATGGCCTGGAATTCCCTCAGTGGCAGCTTGTCCATGAATAGTTGTTAGCTGGCCTTCTTGTGAGAGGGAGCAAAGTCAGGAACAACCTATGTTGCTACCTTGGTGACATCACTCTCTCTAAAATACCTTAGTATATGCAGAATGAGTCAGGATTTGTATTACAGCAGTGGTTTTCAAAGTGTGGTCCCTGAAGCAGCCATAAGTATTTTTACAGTATTTAAAAACGTATGTGGTCAGTACCTTGCTTGAAGACTAGCTTAACAGTAATGACATCTCTGGCTTTTATCCTAAAAATACTAGAAGGTAAACCTAGTTTATGGTTTCTCAATTTTGGGAGTTAGAATAACCAGTTATCACAAATATATTTTCATACCAGCAGCAAAGCCAAAGCAGCCCTCTCAAACTAAAATGAAAAGTAAGGCATAAAATAGTTTCCCTTAAACATAATATTGTAAAATTAAAAGTGTACTAGGGCAAAGTCCTCATGCCACTATTTGAATTCAGTTAAATTCAAAAAATAATTATAAGTGATTTACCCATAACTTCCTGAAGCAAATATTCAGGACGTTTTGGAAGAGAATGGTTTACCAAGTTACACATTCCATTTGACTTCTATCTCTGTAACTTGTTTGCTGGGATGATCCTGGATAAGCAGCTTAATCTGATTTGGTTATGTCATCTATAAAAATAAGTGCCGACTCCATTGCCTAACTAACAATAGGTACTTATCACATAAATGTTAGCTTCTCTTCCCTTTCTTACTGCTTTGAATCCTTAAAATGAGTTCACTTTATGGATAGTTCCAAAGATTTCCTTCATCCTTAAATTTTTTAATTTCCTTGATAATGACCTTTGCCAATTTTGTTTCTGTTGCCATTTTTTCCCCTCTTCCAGTTAATTCAGAAACAAAGTATAAATTTAACAGGGCTTTTCCTGGGCCCTAAACCGCGTTTTTCTTGTCTATTGAAGACTGTTAATAGTTTGTCTTTTGGCAAATAAATCCCCAAATCAATATCCTACTGTCTTTTGGCATGTATCTCTTCCCCCACCAAAACAAAAGAGAAATCCCTCGTCTGGAGATCATAGGCTCAGAATAGCAAAGAGTAATGAGTAAATTTTTTTTTTTTTTTTTTTTTTTTACAAGAAAAGATACTCCTGCAGGTCAAGGGTAAATTAAACTCCCCACTGGAGAGGTTTCCTTATGAACACAGGCCTTAACTTCCTGCCTATTACTGCCAATGTATCCTCTCCCCCAAATATTCTGAGTTCTTTAACCTTGAAGTTAAACTCTGGTACACAGTCGACCCTTGAACAACACGGGTTTGCACTGTGCAGGTCCACTTATACACAGATCGTTTTTCAATAAATAAGCAGAACAGTATTACATAATAAGTGGTTCGATGATCTCTGATGTGGAATTATGGATATGGAGGGCTAACTGTAAAGTTGTACGTGGACTTGAGACTGTACAGAGGGTCAGCTCCCCTAAACCCTCATTGTTCAAGGGTCAACTGTATTTGAATGTTATAGTTCCACTTGAAAGATGGTGTTTGAAGCTGCCATTACATAATTCTTGGCATCCAGTAGCCAGTTGAGACAAAAAGGAATATGGGTCCTTCTAATATAATATGAATATGATTAGCATTAAAAAAAAATCACTTGGGATATAAGTTGAGGTATTTTTTATTTATGACATATGTACATACGTACAAAATTGGCTTTATCCAATACATCATCCTGCATAGTATCTTAAAAAACAATACCATATTCTGGGAGTAAAAATCTAAGTTTCTTAATTTATGTATAACCTAACATCTTTTAGAACACAGAATATTACCAATTTGGCTTCACAGAACACAAATTCCTGTTTAGAATTTTTTCTAGCCAAGGAACAAAATAAATTCAACAACATCTTAATTTAGCTGACCCTGAGTATATTACTAATTTGCATAACTTGAATTAATGTATATAATACACTTTCATCTGTACTCTTATCTACTTATATTTATCATACTACCATTTTGTCTATATCCATTCATCTCAATTTTCTACCTCATTAATCCTTGAGAGAAAGAACAAAGAATGGGGAAGTAATAATAAGAGATTCAGAGGAGAAAACTACAGGTATTAGCTCAAACTTTTCCACCCAGAAGTCTGGGGCGCAGCTTTAAGTCCAGGGTTACCTGATAAACTTAATAACAAGACGATATTGATCTGAGTAATCTGAGTATCTTCTGTCAATTGAGGCCGATGTAAAATTACTCTTCCTGCATTTCTTCCTGTTCTCTTTCACAACACTTAATTAAAAAGTATACAAACTGAGCTTCCCTGGTGGTGCAGTGGTTGAGCGTCCGCCTGCCAATGCAGGGGACACGGGTTCGTGCCCCGGTATGGGAGGATCCCACGTGCCGCGGAGCGGCTGGGCTCGTGAGCTATGGCGGCTGAGGCTTGCGCATCCGGAGCCTGTGCTCCGCAACGGGAGAGGCCACAGAGGTGAGGGGCCCGCGTACCGCCAAAAAAAAAAAAAAAAAAGTATACAACTTATCAAATTCAGTAAGTAGTTCTGGGAGCACTTCAAAAGAAAAGAAAACACAAACATGACCAAAATAGTAGTGGCAAAGAACTGTGTTAAAGATAGGTTGTCCCAAGATGCTTGAGGGTAAAACTCCCCAGCTCAACTCTCCCAAAAAATGCTAGTGCAAGAATTATAAGGAAACAAGCAAGAAAAGGACAGGGCAGCTGGATGACTGGTGAAGGGAGCCGTGGCCTTAGGTTGATGACCAGCATATCTCATGCCAAAATACCAACAGTAAAAGACCTCCTGGCTCACGCTGCCCTGGTGTGTGAGAGGTAATGAGTTACTTTTCTTGCCCCTTGTACAAGAGGGAAATCCAAGAATGAAAAAGTAAACAAGAGGCTGGGAAAGTTGACTGTGGAGTCAGTCATGCACTGATGCCTACATCTCTCTTCTTTCTCTCATTACTTTTAATGACACAGAAGACTGAATGACAACTATACAGTGCATAGAAATTAACACATAACACAGATGGAAAATTAGTACTTAATCTTCTCATCCTCAGGTAAAAAAAATAGAAATCAAACAAGTACTTGAAATATTAATACAAAGCAAACATTACATGAAATGACAGCACAGGATAACAGCTTCAATACCTTAAAAGATTTTATAAGATTGTGCTGATTCTTTTACATCTAAAGAATTATATAGAAGAGTAAATAAAAATTAAATTATGTTTATATAAGAAACTATCTTCAAAAAGTTATTTGAACTTTCATATATAGAGTTCAAAAGTATATGATGAACTATTTTTGATTTGTATAAATCCCAAAATGGTAAAATATATTATCTGGGGGAAAAAGAAGCTTTCATTAAATACAAACATAATGGACTAAATAAACCAAGTTCACTATAAAATAGTTTCTTGGAAAACTTCCATAAAAAGTAAAGGCAGAATGGCACGAAGTTAGAAAAGCTGTGTTTAAGGCAAACTAAATAAGTAACCTTAAAGTAAGTCATATGATCCCATAAACAACAAAGTAATTTCCTCTCAAAAATTTCTCTATTACAGTTGGAGAAATGAATTAAAGCAGAAATAATGGCTGTTGTCAGAGTTACTTGGAAGCACTGAATACCATTATGCAAAAAAACCCAAATGCTTCTAATTTAAATATGCTTGACTCATTTGCCCCTTAGTTGTCATAGAGCAATGAAAAAAATAAAATGCATTATCCCAGTGTTCATCGTACAGTATGAATGTGAAATGCTGAAACATTAAAAAAAAAAAAAAGAATTTTTCAGGCTATTTGTATAACATGATAACCAAAAAGAAAATGATCGATTCTGTTATTCTGGCCTGTGTTAAAAATATGCATAGACAAGTGCACCATCTCCCTACAAGTAGGTGTGCTAGAGTCTCTTGTTGAGCACATGGCTTAGCATCAGACCTGTGATCACATGGACACACGAAAAGCTTCCAAGACGGACAGGGAAGAGATTAATCATGAATTAAAAGAAACAATGCTTTTAAACAGTGTTCGGTAAACATGTTCTTTAGTCAACTATTTCTTAAAAAACAAAATAATCAAGTACATATCATTAAGTTAAATATCTTAGCACATGAATTTGCACCTTATAAATCTGGTGTATCAAACTGTCCTATAAAAATATTTATATATTTTTTGAGAACTATGGTACGTGCAATTATATAATCAGAAAAAGGATCTGTTTCTTTTCATCTACTGGAATGACACCATGCCTTTCTAAGAAAAAACCTGCAGCCTACAGGAAAATGATCAAAACAGCTGGACTGACTGAAGTTGTCCAGTTTAAGAAGGGACTGTCTCTTCTCCACCAGCAGCTCAAAGTTAGCAAGTGTCAGTATCCCAGGCCAGCCTTCTCACATGGTCCCGGGGGACAGGCGCTGTTTATACATGCCTGCTACTGCTTTGGCTGCACTGTAGATCATCTGCCGACGAGACATGCCAGTGAAAGTCATGTGCCAATCAGTCCGGCTGACATTGAGTAAGCTCTTCTCCAGGACTTCGCCCACTGTCACCAAAAGGCCCGACCACCTCAGACTGTAGTCCTGGGGAGTTAGACTTTGAGCCTAAGGAAAAAAGAAATCGATATTTTAATACATTAAAAAACATCACTGGAAGTAGTTATGTCATAAGTGACATTTCAAAGTCTCTCAGGTTACTTCTCATAGAGATTATGACAGATCCTGAGAAACACGGCTATGCTGTCAAATGTATGAAGTTACAAGGCTACAAAAAAAACACAAAACAATATTGCACACATGGACTTGATTTACAATGTCCACACTAAGCTCATTTTGTTGTTTAAATACAATCTAAGTCTTAAAGCTAATGACTCTATCTAACAGAGCTCAGTGTCAGAGGGCCTAAGTGTCAGTTCTATATTCAGTGTCACTTTAGGTTAATAAGATTAGTGCTAAAATAGAAATGTTACTTTTATCTTTTTACAGTAATGAAATTCCTTACAATTACAAGAAAGAGAGATAATACTGCATATTAAGGCTTCAACCCTATCAGAAAAGAATTGTTAAATTAATCTGCAGAAGAGTATTCCTGGAAACTTCATTTATGTGTGAATAAGTTAGCACCAATATATATCAAATAACATCCAGTCCAGGAGAGAGCATCAACCACTGTTACATCACTTGTACTTGACCCAGCCTACATCTGCTCCATGGCAATCATTTATTCACCTACACAGGAATGAAAAAATAAACTCACTGCCTGATATCCAAGAATGATACAGTTTTTTGGCTTTAGGGTGGTAAGTATAGTCCAGAGGAGTATAGCCATGTGTAGAAAGGGTCCATGCAGTGATTCCCAAATGTGCTATATATTACAATCACCTGAGATGCATTTTTTTTTTTTTAACAAAACCACTTTTCATGCTCCACCTAAGACCAATGAATTGGAAACTCACAGATGGTTCCAAGAGAAAGAGCACAATACTTATAAAATAGTTTCGGAGAAATTCTGCTGGGGAGCCTGCTCTGTCTTCCCTTCCACAGGGTACACTGCACTATCAGTATTCTACTATGTTTTAAAGAGAGACAGTAGATAGACCACTATGGTCCTCAGAACTGTGTTTCTCAAATGCGATGTGCACATGAAGCATCTGGGGAGCTTCTAAAGTTGCAGATCCTAATTCCATAGCCTTAGGTTAGGGCCCAAGAGTACTTTTTTTTTTAAGACTAAATGGGCAATGCACAAATCCTTTTTTTCCAGTTTTGAGATACTGACATTTAAGTTTAAGATGTACACCACAATGGTTTCACTTACATTTATTGTGAAATGATTACCATGATAATCACCCCATATTTAGATACAATAAAAAGAACCAAAAAAAAAAACCTTTTTTCTTTATGACAAGACCTCTTAAGATCTACTCTCTTAACAACTTTCATATAGCATACAATAGTGTTAACTACAGTCACCATCCTATACATCATATCCTCAGTACTTATTTCTCCCGTAACTGGAAGTCTGTACCTTAAGACCACCTTTCTCCTACCACCCTTCCTCAAGCGTGCATTTTTAACAAGTTCCCAGGTGATGATTATGATGCTAGGCCTAGGATCATACTTTTGAGGATCAAAATACTTGACATTATCAGCTAACATCTAGAAACTGGGTTTTTAATTGGGGGAGGAGGGATCATTTATATTTGTTTAACCAGCATAAACTATAAAAATTTTTCCTGATTTTCACTAATATATTGATATATGCTGATTATAATCCCCTTAAGGGCTGATTTCTAGTCTCTTAAATTCTCTTAAAAAATTTCAACTACAAGGGAACATAGAATTGAACATCTTGCAGTGGATAAAACAAGAAACAGCGTAGAACTGAAGAGCAAGGACAAGAGGAAGGAATCTCAATACCTATACTTTTGTATCTCAACTTTGTACCTTGTGAAAGAAATGAAATGACAGCAGAAATGGCAAAACAAAAAGCAAACGACACTCTTTAAATACCACTGTTCACAGTTAACCACATTAAGAGCCTGTGTGTACTTTTCCAGGCCTTTTTGTCCTATTCATTTACATACATTTTAAAGTATATATGGGTATATGTGTGTGTGTGTGTATATATGGATACTACATGCAGTTTATTTTCACTTAGCAATGTCACAGACAAATTTGAATATTAGTATATATAGTTTTATTAGTATATATACTTTTGATGCTTTGTTCCTGGAGCATAATGTCTGTTTCTTTCCAATATATATTTTTAAAACAGAACAAAAATTGTCCTTGCAGTGATCAGACATCTAGCAAAAGAGTCACCAACATTTTCTGAAAAGGGTCACGTAGGAAATATCTTAGGCTTTGTGGGCCAGACAGTCTCTATAGCAACTACTCAATTCTCCTGCTGTAGCAAAAAAGCAGCTGTAAACAGTATGTAAACAAACGGGCCCAGGTATGTTCTTTACAAAAAAGACTGACTGAACAAACACTTCTTTACAAAAACAGGGGTCAGGCCAGATTTGGCTGTAAGACTTTTTTCTTTTTTTTTTTTTGTGCTAGTCCCTGATTTCAAGCAATGTAAGAATGACAGTGACAGAAGCAGCCTTACAATTACAAGGTTCCTAATGTTTTACCATTAGATCTGATTTTTGCTTTGACTTACCAGTATACACATACCCTTCTAATCCTAATTAGCTAAGAGTTATTAGCACGGTTGTAATTTCTTTTTTTTTCTTTTTAATTTTAATTGGAGTGTAATTGATTTACAACGTTGTGTTAGTTTCAGGTGTACAGTGAAGTGAATCAGTTACACATGTATCCACTCTTTTAGATTCCTTTCCATTATAGGCCATTAGAGAGTACTGAATAGAGTTCCCTGTGGTACACAGTAGGTTCTTATCAGTTACCTATTTCATATATAGTAGTGTTTATATGTCAATCCCAATCTCCCAATTTATCCCTTCCCCCCTAGCCCCCCCCTTGGTAACCATAAGTTTGTTTTCTACATCTGTGACTCTGTTTCTGTTGTAAGTATGTTCATTTGTACCCTTTTTGTATATTCCACATATAAACTATATCATATGATATTTTTCTTTCTCTGGCTTACTTAGTATGACAATCTCTAGGTCCATCCATGTTGCTGCAAATGGCATTATTTTGATCTTTTTTATGGCTGCATAATATTCCATTGTATACATGTATCACATCTTCTTTATCCATTCATCTATCGATGGACATTTAGGTTGCTTCCATGTCCTGGCTATTATAAATAGTGCTGCAATGAACATTGAGGTGCATGTATCTTTTCAACTTATGGTTTACTTCCGGATATATGCCCAAGAGTGGATTGCTGGATCATATATTAGCTCTATTTTTAGTTTTTTAAGGAACCTCAACACTATTCTCCATGTGGCTGTACTAATTTACATTCCCACCAACAGTGTAGGAGGGTTTCCTTTTCTCCACACCCTCTCCAGCATTTATTATTTGCAGACTTTTTGATGATGGCCATTCTAACTGGTGTGAGGTGGAACCTCACTGTAGTTTTGATTTGCATCTCTCTAATGATTAATGATGTTGAGCATCTTTTCATGTGCTTTTTAGCCATCTGTATGTCTTCTTTGTAGAAATGTCTATTTGGGTCTTCTGCCCATTTTTTTTGATTGGGTTGTTTTTTTTTATATTGAGCTGCATGAGCCGTCTGTATATTTTGGAGATTAATCCCTTGTCAGCTGCTTCATTTGCAAATACCTTCTCGCATTCTGAGGGCTGTCTATTCATTTTGTTTATGGTTTCCTTTGCTGTGCAAAAGCTTTTCAGTTTAATTAGGTCCCATTTATTTATTTTTGATTTTATTTCCATTACTCTAGGAGGTGGATTGAAAAAGATCTTGCTGTGATTTATGTCAAAGAGTGTTCTGCCTGTTTTCCTCCAGGAGTTTTATAGTATACGGTCTTACATTTAGGTCTTTAATCCATTTTGAGTTTATTTTTGTGTATGGTGTTAGAGAATGTTCTAATTTCATTCTTTTACATGTAGCTGTCCAGTTTTCCCAGCAGCACTTACTGAAGAGACTGTCTTCTCCATTGTATATCCTTGCCTCCTTTGTCATAGATTAGTTGACCATAGGTGCGTGGGTTTATCTCTGGGCTTTCTATCCTGTTCCATTGATCTGTATTTCTGTTTTTGTGCCAGTACCATACTGTCTTGATTACTGTAGCTTTGTAGTATAGTCTGAAGTCAGACAGCCTGATTCCTCCAGCTCCGTTTTTCTTTCTCGAGATTGCTTTGGCTATTTGGGGTCTTTTGTGTTTCCACACAAATTGTAAATTTTTTTGTTCTAATTCTGTGAAAAATGCCATTGGTAATTTGATAGGGATTGCATTAAATCTGTAGATTGCTTTGTATAGTATAGTCATTTTCACAATATTGATTCTTCCAATCCAAGAACATGGTATATCCTTCCATCTGTTTGTGTCATCTTTGATTTCTTTCATCAATGTCTTGTAGTTTTCTGAGTACAGGTCTTTTACCTCCTTAGGTAGGTTTATTCCTAGGTATTTTATTCTTTTTGTTGCAATGGTGAATGGTATTGTTTCCTTAATTTCTCTTTCTGATCTTTCGTTGTTAGTGTATAGGAATGCAAGAGATTTCTGTGTATTAATTTTGTATCCTGCATCTTTACCAAATTCATTGATTAGCTCTAGTAGTTTTCTGGTAGCATCTTTAGGATTTTGTATGTATAGTATCGTGTCATCTGCAAACAGTGACAGTTTTACTTCTTCTCTTCCATTTGGATTCCTTTGGATTCCTTTTATTTCTTTTACTTCTCTGATTGCTGTGGCTAGGACTTCCAAAACTATGTTGAATAACAGTCGTGAGAATGGACATCCTTGTCTTGTTCCTGATCTTAGAGGAAATGCTTTCAGTTTTTCACCGTTGAGAACAGTGTTTGCTGTGGGTTTGTTGTGTATGGCCTTTATTATGTTGAGGTAGGTTCCCTCTATGCCCACTTTCTGGAGTTTTTATCATAAGCAGGTGTTGAATTTTGTCAAAAGCTTTTTCTGCATCTATTGAGATGATCATATGTTTTTTATTCTTCAGCTTGTTAATGTGGTGTATCACACTGATTTGTGGAAATTGAAAAAACCTTGCATCCCTGGATAAATCCCACTTGATCATGGTGTATGATCCTTTTAATGTGTTGTTTGATTCTGTTTCCTAGTATTTTGTTTAGGATATTTGTGTCTATGTTCATCACTGATATCGGCCTGTAATTTTCTTTTTTTTGTGATAACTTTGTCTGGTTTTGGTAGCAGGGTGATGGTGACCTTGTAGAATGAGCTTAGGGAGTGTTCTTTCCTCTGCAATTTTTTGGAAGAGTTTCAGAAGGGTAGGTGTCAACTCTTCTCTGAATGTTTGATAGAATTCACCTGTGAAGCCATCTGGTCCTGGCCTTTTGTTTGCTGTTAGATTTTCAATCACAGTTTCAACTTCAGTACTTGTGAGTCATATTTTCTATTTCTTCCTGGTTCAGTCTTGGAAGGCTATACCTTTCTTATCTGTCCATTTTTTCTAGGTTGTCCATTTTATTGGCATATAGTTGCTTGTAGTAGTCTCTTATGATCCTTTGTATTTCTGTGGCATCTGTTGTAACTTCTTTTTCATTTCTAATTTTATTGATTTGCACCCTCCCCTTTTTTTCTTGATGAGTCTGGCTGAAGATTTATCAATTTTGTTTATCTTTTCAAAGAACCACCTTTTAGTTTCATTGATCTTTTCTATTTTTTCTTCATCTCTATTTTATTGGGTTGGCCAAAAAGTTCTTTCAGTTTTAAGTAAAAATAAAAGACACAGTTTTTCATTTTCACCAAGAATTTTATTGAACAATGTATTTACTAACTGAATGAACTTTTTGGCCAACCCAATACTTATTTTTGCTCTGATCTTTATCATTTATTTCCTTTTGCTAATTTAGGGTTTTTTTTTTTTTTGGTTGTTCTTCTTTCTCTAGTTGCCCAACAAGGTGGAAATTTTAAAAAGTTATGAAGACATAGGTGAATAAAGTAAATTTTGATTGGGATGAAACAGAGGAAACAGGAGATTCACAGAACTTATCCCAGCAGGGTGGAAATCTTCAGATGGCCATTAAGAAACAGGATGAATAAAACAGACATAAGTGGGATTAAAACAGGTTTTAACACAGCACTACCAAAGGTTGAGTGGGACTCCCTGCTGGTTCCCCAACACTGAAGGGCCCCAAATAAGTCTGCTCTATTTATCCTAGTTAGGAGAAATTTTAAAAGTCTGAAGGTAGAAATGATAATGAGAAATTTAAGCAGCAATCAATTGGGGCAGTGACTAGGCAGATTAATCAAGATAAAGACTGACAAATGGGCCAAAACCCCTTGGCTCAATCCCTAGCTGGGGACCCAAAGACTTTTGTACAAGAGTAAAATGGTCAGGAGTGGAGAAGAGACGTTTCCCTTGAGCTGTGTTACCAAAGTCCACTAGTGAAGGCCTGATGTGTGCTACAATTAGACTGAAAGAAAGTAAAAATGTAATGGTTGATAGAATTATGAAAGTTGACACTTCCCCTACCTAGTATTACAAAACCAAAACCCACTGATGAAGTCTCAATGGGGGCTACAGTGAGGAACATAAGTGATGATGGAATTACAGTATAAGTTTGTAGGAGACTTGGTGTGTTTGAACTGGTTTCATGTGAAGTGACGGTGTTTTTTTTCACCTGATTATATCTTGGGGATGGACACTGTATCTCACTGGGGAACGTTTCCCTTATCTAGTATTGTAAAACAGAAGGGATGGAAGGCCACCCTTCAAGCATTATTAACTGGACATGCTCTATGGAACCAGTAAGATTGTCTGAGCCTGCAGTGTGGAACAGAAGTTGGAGTGCTGGTAGGGACAAAACTCTCTGCGCCACAGCCCTATGTGGAACGTAGACTGAGGCTTATGGCAAAAATCTGTGAGTGCCTCCCAGCAATGACTACTTGAACTTCGAACTACAGAATTTCCATTTGAGGGGTGTTTACTACCTAGCCACTGGACATTATTAATTGAAGCTACTCAGATGACTAAAGGGCATAAAATGATACCGAAATGTGAAATACCCAAAACGTCTGGGATGATGGAGAAACACCCTAATAGGGATGGCAGTGCCCGGAAGAGTTCCACCATAATGGAAACGGTTTATACAGGAACATGCTGTCTGGGGAATACAGGGAGGAGACTAACAAGCTCGGTGTCTCTTTTCCTCTAGGACAGATTTTGGAGTCACCCGAGAAGCTGCCGGAACCAACTGCCACGTAGACAGTGCCCTATGAACAGCTCTTAACTGGCCAACCAAGAGCTGCTTGGTTTATGGGTAGCAGTTCCAAGGTGGATGGATAACATACTATTTGGAAGTCCACTGCTCTGACTGAGGAAGGTAAAAACAAATCAGACAGGCAAGGCTGAACTGCATGCTGTTTTCCCAGCAGTGATGAAAGAATTGAACAGTGATATAATCTCTTATCTTCTGGTTTTTACTGAGTCATGGGCAGTGGTCAATGGCCTGGCCATATGGTCAGGCAGGAGGGCAATGGAAACCTGGCCTACTAAAAGGATGCCCATATGGGACACACAACCCTGTAGAAATCACTGTGGGAACTGGAGGGATGCATTAAACTAGAACATGTTGATGCCCATCAGAAGAACTCCTTTCCAGGCTTGGAAGGTGAATGGAATCAACAATCAGATATCCCCCCTGCTCTCTCTCAAGACGGCCACCTGGGTCCATGAAGTGAGTGAATATGGGGTTAGTGCAGCAATGCAGAGATGGGCTGAATCTAGACCCATTCTTCTTGTACACTCTGAGTCACAAAATGCCAATAAAAACTGTTCTGTCCACCAGCAAAAAAGACAGAGACTGCAGATGGCTATGTGGCAGATTTCCTGTTAGGAAGGCCCTGAACATAGCAAGTTAGTTGGTAGCCCTGGGGGACTACAAACGGTTCTTTACAGGTAGAGACAGTGACTCTAGGCGGGGCTTTTCTTACCCAGTGGTAGAGGCAAATGCTCAGTTACAGTTTCTGGTTCAGCACTCTATGTTGTTGTTGTTGTTGTTTTTAACACCTTTATTGTAACTATGTTTTTAATCTTTGTTACAACTCCTAAGGGCCTTTAGGGCAAGATGTGCCTTCACTCCATCTGAAAAAATGGGGCTAACAGTGATTGCTGCTATATGGGCTGGTGGTAAAGACAGCCCACCTGTTCTGCACCTATGTAACCTTAACTTATCTGAATAGAAGTGGATGAGGGGGAGGCATCTGCTAGCCTAGTATTGCTGTCTGTAATCTAGACCAGCACAGTTGCTGAACCTAATGTCCCTTCCAAAGGTGGAGAAGTTTGGATATGAATGGAGAAAAGGGGAAAAAAAAAAAAAAAAGGCTCAGAGCAAGAGATGATACCATCTCTTAGCTCTATTATACTACATGCCTGAAAGGGTGAAGCCATATACTGTATCTCTGACACCCCTCCTGCTGTTTTTTTAAATTGAAGTATAGTTGGTTTACAATGTTGGGTTACTTTCAGGTATACAGCAAAATGATTCATTTATACATATGTATGTACAGATCTATCCTTTTTCGGATTCTTTTTCATTATAGACTACTACGAGATATTGAATACTGCACAGGAAACTGTAAGTCCTTGTTATCTACTTTTTATATAGTAGTGTGTATTTGTTAACCCCAAACTCCTGATTTATCTCCTTGCCCCACGCCGCCACTATCCCCTTTGGTAACCAAAAGTTTGCTTTCTATGTCTCTGAGTCTATTTCTGTTTTCTAAATAAGTTCATTTGTACCATTTTTTTTTTTACATATAAGTGATATGTATTTGTCTTTCTCTGTCTTACTTAGTATGATAATCTCTAGATCCATCCATGTTGCTGCAAAATGACATTATTTCATTCTTTTTAATGGCTGAGCAATATTCCATTGTATATATGTACACCACATCTTCTTTATCCAGTCATCTGTTGATGAACATTTAGGTTGATTCCATGTCTTGGCAATTGTAAATAGTGCTGCTGTGAACATAGGGGTGTACAAATTAGAGTTTTTGCCTCTTCTAGGTATATGCCCAGGAGTTGGATTGCAGGATCATATGATAGCTCTATTTTTAGTTTTTGTATGGACCCTCTATACTGTTCTCCATACATACCCACCAACAGTGCAGGAGGATTCCCTTTTCTCCACACCCTCTCCAGCATTTATTATTTGTATACTTCTTGATGATGGCCACTCTGACTGGTGGGAGGTGATAACATCATTGTGGTTTTGATTTGCATTTCTCTAATAATTATTGATGTTGAGCATCTTTTCATGTGCCTGTTGGTCATCTGTATGTCTTCTTTGAAGAAAAGTCTCTGGGTCTTCTGCCCATTTTTTGATTGGGTTGTTTTTTTGTGGTAGAGTTTTATGAGCTGTTTGTATATTTTGGAGATTAATCCCTGTTGGTTGCTTCCTTTGCAATCTTTTCTCCCATTCTGCAGGTTGTCTTTTCATTTTGTTCATGGTTTCCTTTGCTGTGCAAAAGCTTTTAAGGTTTAATTAGGTCCCATTTGTTTATTTTTGCTTTTATTTCCATTACTCTGGGAGACGTATCCAAAAAATATTGCTGTGATTTATGTCAGAGTCTTCTGCCTATGTGTTCCTCTAAGAGTTTTATAGTATCCAGTGTTACATTTAGGTCTTTAATCCACGTTTGAGTTTATTTTTGTACATGATGTTAGAGAATGTTCTAATTTTATTCTTTTACATGTAGCTGTCTACTTTTTCCAGCACCACTTATTGAAGAGACTATCTTTTCTCCATTGTATATCCTTATCTCCTTTGCTGTAGATAAACCGACACACCTGTGGTCAGTTAATTTCCAGACTTTCTATCCTGTTACATTAAATCTGTGTATTTTGTGCCAATACCATACTGTTTTTGATGACTGCAGCTTTGTGGCATAGTCTGAAGTCAGGGAGTGTGATTCCTCCAGCTTCATTCTTCTTAAGATTGTTTTGGCTATTAGGGGTCTTCTGGTTTCCAGCCAAATTTTAAAATTATTTGTTCTAGTTCTGTGAAAAATGCCATTGGTAATTTGATAGGGACTGCACTGAATCTGTAGATTGCCTTAGGTAGTACGGTATTGATTCTTCTATCCAAAACCATGGTATCTTTCCATTTGTTTGTGTCATCTTCAATTTCTTTCATCAGTCTTAAACAGTTTTTGGAGTACAGGTCTTTTGCCTTTTGCCTCCTTACATAGGTTGATCCCTAGGTATCTTATTCATTTTGATGTGAATGGTAAATGGGATTGCTTCATTAATTTCTTCCTTAATTTCTCTTTCTGAGAACTTAAGAAAACAATTTTCCACTCCTGCTTTTGAAACCTGCTTCCACTCCTGCTTTTGAAACCTGCAAACCCATGTGCCCTCATGCTGGGAGACTTTCTCATGATATGACAATGTACTAAATAGTTATTAATGACAAACTGGGATGCCAGGTGTCATTTAACATTTATGACTGTTTTACTATAAGGGATACATGTTCAAAGACCAGGGAGTGGCTTGTGATATTTTGATTTATAAAGTATAAAGGATAGGGTTTAGACAGTTTCTTGGTTGGTGAAGGTGTGGAGATTTGGAGAGAGTGGAGCACTAGGAGAGGGTATGGAAGCTCCACCTCCTTTCTCCATAGCTTGCCCTATGCATCTCTTCCATCTGGCTGCTGCTGACTTATATCCTTTTATAATAAACCTGTGATCTAGGGTGAAGTGGGTTTCCTGCATTCTGTGAGCTACTCTAGCAAATGAGAATCTCTGATTTCCTCTGATATACAGCCAGTCAGTCAGAAGTTCAGGTAACAACCTGGACTTGTGATTGATAGGTGTCTGGAAAGGAGGGGTGCAGGCAGTCTTGTCGGACTGAGCCCTTAACCTGTGGGATAGGTGTCAGAATTGAGTGGAATTATAGGATATCCATAGGATATCCAGCTGTTCCTAAGAACTGCTAGGTGGCATGGGGAAAACTACCCCCCCACACACACTTTAATGTTCTAATAAATACATTTCAAACTTTTATTAGTTTTACTGTTTACTTAAATGATACTGACTGTATTATATTTTTTCGTTAGGTTACAAGCTAGTCTCACAGAATAAAATGGAAAACTTTCTACCTCTACGCACGAGAATCACGTATTCTTTGAATACCTTGTAGACCTCACAACACCATTAAAACTCAGTGATTTTTTTGGAGCTAGATGAAACTCTTGCATCAAAAGGCTTCACTAAGATAATTAGGTTAAATCATATGAAACTGCCAAAATGTGACTGGTTTTGATCAACCTAATGGTTATAAACTGCCACTGTTGATTCAAGAATATTTTCCTAGAAAATCAACCGTTTTCTGTAATTTTTCTAAATTATTGTATAATAGCATACAATCTTTTAATCACCTTCACATAGGAGTGAGTTTAATAGTACCATGTATAAAAATGTCTTCAACTTCTGAAGAGAAAACTTCTGAAGAGAAATTTTGGTAAAATTATGGTATAAGTAAGTAAAGGTTCAATAAACTTAAAAATTCCAAGCATAAATTCTTATTCCCCATCTAACCTGTAAACCCCTAAGAAGGCCACAGGTTGCTTTCAGGGGCTCTGTAAACATGTGAGCCAAATTTATATGTGAGTGCATACATCATACATGCATGCTTTTGGGGGAGAACCCAGTAGCTTTAGCAAATTCTCAAATACTTAAAGTCCCAAATAACTTTAGAGAGTTTTGAAATGACATTTAACAAGGTACATACATAAAAATGTGATGGAAATTCTATTAAATGGAAGACAGGAAAAATACCATTTCAGAGTACCAAGATTCCAATGTAACAAACTTACATTCTATTTCATTTAAGGATTAAAAGTACATAAAAAGATAGAAGGAATGAAAACCATTTTATATTAATGCTAACATTCTTCTGGAAACTATGTGGATAGGTAGACATTTTTCAACAAACCGAAAAGACATGTGACTTTCATCCAAGGTTTGTAAACTTCTAAATGTGTTTCTACATGTTTTTAGAGCTGAACAAACTAAAGAGGAAGATGAGGACAATAGAGTAACAGCAGAAAATATAATGTGAGATAAAGGAGACAGTTAATGAAAGGTGAACACAAATTTTTTTTCCTATCACAAGGTAGTGAACACAATCATAAAAAGAGGGAAAACAATGAGAAAAAGAGCATTAACCATGTAATGGCTTACCCTGACAAAGACCGCTGGAAAACGAAAGTAGGGAGGTACTGAAACAACATGGAAGGAATAGAAAATTGAAAAGCAAAGAGAAAAGGATAAAACTAACCTGTTGTACAAATTCCAAGGGTACTGGTGTGGCTTGTGTAAATGCTTCTAGATGAATACCATGCACAGGGTCTTCAACTATCAGACAGCCAATGTCAAACCATCTGCAACAGAATGCATGAGTTTCACATTGTGTATGTGCTAAATGAGTTATGGTGAATACATAAAGTACTAACATTCCGATAAAACATTACCAGATTGACTAGAAAAACATTTCCTTGAAATTTTCAATAGGACAATCTATAAAACAACATAAAATTACCCTGTTGGCTTAATTCAGAGAAGGAAAAACAACAAAGAAAAAATAATTGAAATTACTCATGGAAAGTTCCTTTTCTTGCTAAGATTTGGAGAAAAGAATGGCAATTAGGGGTGCTCAAATATGCAACAGATAAATCTACTCATTTGAAAATTCAAATAACATCATAATTAAAAATGTCACTTGCTAAAATATGGGAAAATTTATATTACCAGCTCTATAATTAATATATAGGCAAGTTGCAAAGTTACTATAAAAATAAACTCATTCAGGAAATAACAAATCCTCTCCTCATTCCTGATAATTCCTTCTAATCACACTTTCTGAATTGTTCACAACGAATCAGTTTGAAAACAGCCTCATGAAATCAAGAAAACTTTCTTCAATTTAAAGATACACGTAAAAAGTGATAGTTAAAAACTGACTTAGGTGAGGTCATCTGTAATATCACTAGCATTTTAACTAGCCAGAACCAGGAAATCATGAGTTTAAATAAGATACAGAGCAAGAAAATTTTAAAATATACAGATTAAAGTGCAATGAAATACAATATGATTAGGAAACTTATTTACATATTCAAAGAAACAACAAAACAATATGTAGAATAACTTTCAGTGTTTATAATGTTTGTAGTATTCACATCCTAAAATTTTCCTTTAAATTAAGAACCTTAAATATTTTATTATATGAATCATTATTTTAAATAATTTATTTGGTATATGATGAATCAGTGTTTTATTTTATATGATTTGTGTGTTATGCAGATGGCAGAGAATAACTGTAGTGACTAAGCTTCCAGGCACAGCACGGACGTCCTGAAACGCAGCAACCCTGAAGGTACGAGCAGTCTCCCCTACAATGCTGGTGATCACATGAGAAAAACTCCCCTTCCTCTCCAAACTACTGTCACGCTCCCGAGCGTGTCAACCTGGATATCCCATCCTTCTCAACTCAAATCTAAACTGCCGTCACTGTCATGCCCACCGAGACCTCTTCCATTTCCCTGACTAGTGCTATTGGCTGAGGAAACGCTGTCTTCTCTCTCCTTCCTCCTGTCCTTCCACCCCACTCCCACTCCCCACCCAGCAGGAGGAAAAGTGGTGGTCTCCACTGTTCACACTCAAGGACAATTGCTAAAGAATGCTCTCCTTCTCCTCACCCTCTCCATGCGGTTGGGGAAATAAGACAGACTCGACCAATCCCATATGGAAGCTACTTAGACTTAAAAAAGGCTTAAGAATGGTGGTTCCAAGACATTTAGATTTCATGTAGCAGAAAAAAAATCAAAATAGCACCTGAGGAGCTGACACAGGTAAGCCAATTTGTGTTTTATCAAAGAAAGACCATCCACTACCACCAGTCACTTCACAGAAGGACATTTTAACCCATTTCACACATAACCCTTGGTTTTAGAACTTGATAGGTTAATCTCAGAATAAGGACAATTCATGTTCACACAGGTTATTTTTCCATTTTGGTATAAAACATGCTAATTTCCCTCATGTAGCATGAACTGATGCAAAGTTTATCACAAATAGCTAGGTCTATACTGGCTTTACTATTAGGAGGCAAACACCAATGGTCTTTTCTTGACTCAGTTATAAGCATGTATTTTCCTGACTATCTTCTGTCCATTTATTTTTCATGGGAACACCACAGAGAGAAGTAGCCAAAGCAAACGATCAAGTGTTTGTTTTGGGTCATGGGTTTGCTGTTTGTTCTCATGTCCTTCCTCTAGTCCCCTTCTGTATCTTAATATTACAGCCTTTTCACCCTCTCCTCCTTAAACCATACTGGAAACCATCCACAGACTTCCTAATACCAATTACTATTCCTAATCTTCCTTATTTGCTAGTCTTCTGCTCAAAAAAAGATAGGAAAAATAGCACATCTAGGTATGATGGAGCAGTTGATGGCAGACCAGTGCTCCCAATGAAAAGCTGGATGAGTATACAAGTCATATCTAATGGCATCCAAGAGCTGTAGAAGCAAGGAAGACAAAATGGAGTAACATTCTGGACAGGGACAACCTTTCAAAGGTATGCTGAAGACTTTCAGCTGACCCTGAGCACAACCCAGCCTGCACTCAGGTCAGTCTATCTAAAGTGCACCAAACTACCCCTTCCACACACCTCTCTACTCTGTTTATTAGAGGGAAGAGTGAACCTTCTCAAAATTACCTCTTATAAACAATGCCTGGCTTTCAAAGATTATGAGGCATCCACAAAGACAGCACCTTATCGTCACACCAAAAGGAGGCTAAAAGAGGCCCACACGCTGGATTCAGTAGACAAAAGATCTTAAAATAAATGAGACTCATATTCAAGGAAAGAGAGAGGTAAAGATAGTCGAAATAGAAAATACAGGTATTCAATAGTAAATTAAATCTACTTTTTTAAAAAAAATCAATGTATGGGCTACACAGCAGAAGAATCAGAGTGAGGAAGTAGGGGACTGACCACATGAGAACTCTGAGGCACAGTCAGAAGGTGAACAAGCATGTAATTATAGTCCTAGAAAGAGAAGAGAGAAAATGGGCCAGAAGCCAATTCTGAAGATCCAATGGCCAAGAACTTTCCAAAACTGATGAAAGACATAAAATCCTATGAAAGAAAGAATCAAGCTCAGGGAATCCACAAAAATTCAATACCTAAGCAAACACACCCCTGTACCTACCATACAAAACTGCAAAAATAAAATGACAGAAAAAATCCTAAATGCAGCTAAACAATACATTCTTTTCACAGAAACAAGCTGGATAGCTGATGTAACAGAAACGATGGAAGCCAGAAAACAGTACAACAGCATCTTTAAAGTACTGAAAGAAAAGATCTGCCAATCCAGACTTCTACATCCAGAAAAAAACACCCTGTGAAAATAAAGGTGCTTTAAAGGCACTTTCAGACAAAAGCTGAGAGAACTCCTGGCTAAAGTCTTCCATCACAATGTATATGTACCAAAGGATGCTCTTTAGGCAGAATGACAATGATCCCAAACAGAAAAACCAAAAATGCAGGCAAGAATTCAGAGAATAAATATAAGTGAATAGAGTGTACAGAACTATACTAATATCTTAGGAGTTTAAAATATATACACAATTAAGATACTTAATACTGCAAAAGATGAAGGGGTAAATGGTATTGAAAGTAGTTCAGTATTATCAAAGCCATAATTTTTGTTAAAACATAATACATGGAAAAAGGCACAATGGAATCTCTAAGGTAGCCCTTAAATGAATATTTCAGTGTCCCCCTCTGTGAACCTTTTAATATTCATCATCACTGGATGGTTGCTGGTTGCTTACATAAAGTTCAAACTTCCCAACCTAGCAATCAAAGCTCTTCAAGCTACTTTCTGATTTCCTATCCAACAGTGTTCAGCCAAGCTGGTAAAATCACTGACCCCAGAACACATCTTAATCATCGTCACACTTCTCCTCCGTGCAGAACGTCCTAGCTATTCTATTCTACTTAACCAAATTTTACCTACTATTCAAAATTCAGCTCAAGTCCCAATCATTCTCGGATCTTATCTGACACCATCTCCACATCAAGTTAATTCCATTGAAAATGTACACAGCATTTTATGTACAGCCCACGTGCAGCAACGAAGACCCAATGCAGCCAAGAATTTAAAAAATAAAAAAATATGTTCCTCTACTGACAGGTGTTTGGTGATACCTATCAGTGTGAAAAGATATTTAAAAGATGAATTATGTTGCTGGAGGGTTTTTCCAAACTAAATAGATGAGGTAGTGTTCAACAGAACTCAAACCTAGTGACTGCCTCCAGGCCCTCTTGCCATACCTTCCATTACTCTGAATGACTGTGTAAATGATTGTTACTGGAGGTCAACATCCAAGCCAATAACTAAATCACTGTATCATATGTAATTGATTATTAACACAATCTTAGCATGCAGGGAACCCAATGTCCATTTTATAATTAAAAAGGAGAAACGAGCAGAAATGTGAGCTGAGCTACACAGGTCACATGGCTAGTTAGATGACAGAGCTAGACCAGAACGTAATTTTCTCTCTGGTTCTAAAATAGGATACATTTTTTTACTAGATGTTCAGTGTAAGCAATCAATCATATTTTGCTCCTAAGAGAAACATAATAAGCCTCTTACTGAACCATTATATGCCAACAAACTGGACAACCTAGAAGAAATGCATAAATTCCTAAAAACACACAACCTGAATCAAAAGAAACAGAAAATCTTAACAAATGGATTACTTGTAAGGAGACCGAATCAGTAATCAAAAACCTCCCAACACACAGAAGTCCAGAACCAGATGGTGTCACTGGTGAATTCTACCAAAGATTTAGAGAAGAATTAATACCAATCTTTCTCAAACTCTTCCAAAAAACAAGATGAGACACACTTCCAAACTCATTTTACAAGGCCAGCATTTTACCCTGATACCAAACCCAGACAAGGACACTACACAGAAGAAAATTAAAGACCAAACCCAGACAAGGACACTACACAGAAGAAAATTAAAGGCCCAATATCCCTGAAAAACAGAGATGTAAAAATCCTCAGTGAAATACTAGCAAACCGGATTCTACAATGCATTAAAAGGATCTATACCATAATCAAGTGGGCCAGGGATGCAGGGATGGTTCAAAATGTGCCAATAAATCAATGTGCTACACCACATTAACAAAATGAAAGATAAAATCATACGATCATGTCAACAGAGCTATAAAAAGTATTGGACAAAATTCGACACCCATTAAATGACAAAAACTCTCAACAGAGTGGATACAGAAGGAACATACCTCAACATAATCAAAGTCATATACGGCAAGCCCATAGCTAATATACTCAACAGTGAAAAGCTAAAAAGCTTTTACCTCTAAGATCAAGACAAGAATGCCCGCTCTTCCCACTTTTATTCAGCATGGTATTGGAGTCCTAGTCAGAGTAATTAGGCAACAAAAAAAATGCATCCAAATCAGAAAGGAAGAAGTAAAACTGTCACTATTTGCACATGACATATTATATATAGAAAAACCTAAAGCTACCACCAAACAACTGTTAAAACTAGTAAATTCAGTAAAGTTGCAGGATACAAATTCAATACCCCAAAATTTGTTGTATTTCTATACACTAATAGCAAACTATCAGAAGAAAAAAATTTTAAATACCATTTACAATTACATCAAAAAGAATAAAATAGTTAGGAATATATTTAACCAAGCAGGTGAAAGTTGTCTACTCTGAAAACTGTAAGACATTGATGAAAGAAACTAAAGAAGACACAAATAAATGGAAATATATTCCATGCCCATGGACTAGCAGAATGAACATTGTTAAAATGTTCCTATTACCCAAAGGAAGCTACAGACTCAATGCAATCCCTATCAAAATTCCAGTATTTTCCACAGAAATAGAACAAACAATCCTAAAATTTGTATGCAACCACAAGACCCTGAATAGCCAAAGCAAATCTTGAGAAAGCAGAGCAAAGCTGGAGGCAATATGCTCCCTGATGTCAAATTATAATATGTAGCAACAGTAATCAAAACAGTATGGTACTTGCATAAAAAACAAAAATATAGATCAATGCAATAGAGCCCAGAAATAAACCCATGCATTTATGGCCAATTAGTTTATGACAAAACAGCCAGGAATATGCAATAGGGAAAGGACAGTCTCTTCAATAAATGGTGTTGAGAAAACTGGACAATTTCACACCAGAGATAAAAATTAATCAAAATGGATTAAATACTTGAGCATAGCATCTGAAACCATAAAAAACTAGAAGAAAACAAAGGCAGTAAGCTCCTTGATATCTGTTGTGGCAATGATGTTTTTTGGGTTTGACACCGAAAGCAAATGCAACAAAATCAAAAACAAGTGGGACTACGTTAAACTAAAAAGTTTCTGCACAGCAAAGGAAACTATCAACAAAACGAAAAGGAAACCTACCAAATGACAGACAATACCTGCAAATCATATATCTGATATGGGGCTAATATCCAAAATATATAAAGAACTCATACTAATCAACAGCAAAAACCAAACAATCCAATAAAAAAATGGGGAGAAGATCTGATTAGCCTCCTCTTCCAAAGAAGACATACAGATGGCCATACGTGAAAAGGTGCTCAACATCACTAATCCTCCAGGGAAATGCTAATCAAAACCACAATAAGATAACACCTCACGCTGTTAGAATGGCTATTATCAAAAAACAAGAAATAAGTGTTCACAAAGAGGTGGAGAAAAGGGAACCCTTGTGCACTGTTGGTGGGACTGTAAATTGGTACAACCACTACGGAAAACAGTATGGAGGTTCCTCACAAACTGAACTACCAAAGAATCCATAAAGTTCACTTCTGGGTATTTACCCAAAGGAAACGAAAATACTAACTCAAGACATATGCATCCCCCTGTTCACTACAGCATTATTTTCAACAACCGAGGCACGGAAGCAACTTAAATGTCTGCTGATGATAAAGAAAATGTGATTTATACACACACACATAAATATGTATGTATATATACAATGAAATATTATTCCATTGAAAAGGAAGGAAAACCTTGCCATTTGCAGCAACGTGTATGGACACTGAAGTCATTAAGCTAACCGAAGTAAGTCAAATAGAGAAAGACAAATACTGTATGATCTCACCTGTGGGGGGAAAAGCAAACTCACAGATACAAAGGAGAGATTGGTGGATGCAGAGGCAGGGGTGGGAGGGGGAGTAAAATGGATAAAGGGGATTAAAAGGTACAAACTTCCAGTTGACATGAGAATATAATGTACAGCATGGTGACTATAGTTAATAATACTTTTTGTACATTTGAAAGCTGCTAAGAGAATAGATTTTGTCTTGTAAGTTCTCTAAAAAAATTATAACTATGTTAAAAAAAAATCCTCTTACTTGTCAGGAAGCAATTCTGCAATGAAGTTTTCTACTGACACAGCAGTCTGTTTTTCATGGATCACTCCAGTTCGACGCAAGCTATCTATCCGTTCCTGGGCACCCTGAAACAGTGTACATTAGAAACTATTTTAAATTATTCGGTTTTAAACATACTAATTTATGACTGTATAAGTAATATGCATATACATTTATACACAAACACATATATACTCACTGTAAACATGAAAACAATACAGAAACACACATATATACTCACTGTAAACATGAAAACAATACAGAAGCACAGAGAGTAAAAAGTGAAAAAACCCCACTGTATTCCCCTCAGTATTAAGAGTCTGCAGTGCATTATTCCTATATGCATTATTATTTTGGTTGCTATCATGAAATGGATAATTTTTATATTACATGTTCTAATTGGTTATTACTAATAAAAGGAAACTGTGCTTTTTAGTGTTGATCTGGCAAGAGGCCATCTTACTAAATAAAAATCATTTATCAGTTCTAGTAGTTTTTTAGTTGATTCTCTCTTGAATTTTTCTAGGCAGGCAATCATATCAATAGCAAATATGTTTTTTCTCTTTCTTCTGATTCCTTTTATATATAGCCTTTAAAGTTTGCACCAAAATAAGTTATTTTAACTTCAAATGTATGCATTACATCAAAGCTTATTCAAGAAAATTAGTACCATTTATGAAACAAAATTGAGGGGCTGAGAACACTATATAGATAACTCAAAATCATGAATTAAATATATACTTATGGCAGAAAACTAAAAGCTGGATTAATGAGGACAAGGTTGTTGTTTACTACTTCTATTTGAATCACTTCATAAAAGTGATCATGAATGATATGATGAGAATGTGTTCAAAAAGCAAGATAAAGCTATTTCTGAATAAAACTAGTCATGGATAATACCCCTATTTTTATCATGAACAGCAGAGCTAAGCAGTGAATGAGATTAAGGGGTCAATTCTTCTTCAAATGAAAAGGAAGAAAGCTAAGATACTTCTAGAGACAACTTAATTTATTTCAGATAAATAAATAAGTGACAACTGCATGAGAACGTGTAGGCCAATCTGTCATTAGCTTATAAACATGAAAGATGAAAGAAGATATGAGTTAAACTACAATAAAGTCAAGCTGTATTTTTGCTTACTCTTATATCTCTGGTACCTAGCATAGTGTCTAACCTAATAGGCAGCCAGTGAGAACTTACTACATGAAAAAGTGAACAAGGGAAAAACTAAGGGCTTCTGAAGGCCTATATGGCTAATATTAGGAATCTAAAGAGTGTAAATATGGCATCACCAAATCTAATAGTGCACGAGGAGGTCACTGTTGAATCTGAAAGAAAATACAATAGCTAAGATGAACCTAATTCTTTGTACTGGATAATGTAAATCCGTTCCGAAAAGTAAAATAATTCCCTCCTCCCAAAAGGTAGTTATGTCTAATTTTTACTATAAAGAAGTTTAAATAAATGTTAATTCAGTAAAAAACTATTAGGGGATTAGTGGGATGTTTAGAGATTCATTCGCAACTCTTCAAAGGTGCTATCTCAGCTACACACTACGACAAAATATTCCTAGATTCTATGCTCCCAGGAAACAGAAACTAAGTTGGTTCATTTTTTACAATCCTACAGCACAGGGCTTTATACTTCATAGGGTTCACAAAATACTGAACTGAAATTAATTAGCACCTATAAAGATAGGATAATGAGTTAGGTAGACAAGTGTAATGCTTGTTTTTATGGAATCCAGAAGAGAAAATGAAGAGGGCGTAAATCAGCCTCTTTCCTCCTCTGACTACAACATTACTTAAGTGTGGCATCTTTTGGCGTCACAGAGACACTTTGATATTAGTCACTACCAATGTTTTGAGAAGGGAATTTTAAACTTTATTTTTCAGCAGTGTAGGGTACCAAAAATTAGGTAGTTTAGAGGCCACACTGAAGTAACTGTCTCAGAACTGAAGTAAGATGCAGAAATGCCTCTAGAGCTTATACTGTACTCTGAGAGCTTATACTAAGCAACTTGGTTCAGATAATCAAAATTCCATGCTTCTTCAAAAATTCTTACAGATATTAACTACATTTTTCTTGACTATAAGCTATAAGACAATGGTCAGAAATATAATTGGCTTTTCAGTGAAATTAATACTTGGCATTGGAGAAGTTTCAGAAGCTTCCTAACTTTAATTACAGCTGATTTATTTCCTTAAACAATTTCATATGTTTAAAGGAAAACTTAAGTTTAGCCAAAAAAGACATTCACTTCAAATAAAATCTGATGGGGAGAAAAAAATCTGGGTTGAAATTTTAATATTCTACATTATTTTCTTTTTGTTAGTTCCCTCTACTGCTTCTGAAAAAAAACAAACAGCTGGGAAAATTACAAATCACTTTCCTATATATATCAGTTTCAATTAACTTTAATTTTAAGCTTGTATTAAAGATTGTGGAAAAGGAACACTTTTCTAAATTTGAAGGGCAAAAACCAATACTAAAACAAATCTGTCAAATACTAATAAAATCACAATATAAACTGAACTATTAATATTCAGAAAATAAGATTTTTCTAACAGAAAAATATCTCCATCAGCCTTTCAAGTTCAGTTTATACCGATCTGAAGTGTCTTTTATGCAATGATATTTAACATAAAATATTTAAGACTGTTTTAAAAACCATAAATTTTGAGTTATGTTCCAAAAATCATGTGGTGATCTATCATCAGAAATTATGAATGACAACCCTATCAGTTTTTTTGAGAACAATTAGAAACCACAGGACTTGCAAGAAGATTTTACCGAGTCATTATGTCATTTGCATTCTTAACATCTAAAACATTATTTTGAATTGTCCCTTCGTATGACACTCAGGAGGATTTTAGGTTCCGAGGCAATCAGTGGGTGAGCAGTATATCTTTATTTTCTAATGGGAGAGGTCAGAGCTTATGAAGAGGAGATGAGAAAGGAGATGGCACGTTGCCTCCATTACAAGTATGTATTCAGGCAGAAAATTTTAGGAAAGCATACATACGGAAGTTGAGGAAGGAGAAGCTGAGTTCCTGAAAACTATCTGGGTCTACCTGGACCTTGTAAAATCTTTGCATGTCACCAGAGGTACTTATACACAAGTCTGAAGACCACTGTTTGATGGTAAAGGTACTATCAAAGTATAGCAACAGGTGGGCAGCTAGAGCTCTGTTAAGGGGAAAAATCTCTATTCTCATATGGCTGACATGTTGTTAAACCAAAATTCAAAACAGATCCCAGAGTGAAAACATCTTCTGCATTAGACTGCTTACTTGAGGAAATAAATTATTAATTTAAAAAGTTTACCCTAGCACTTTAAGTTCTATTGTTTGGGGTTTTATACCAATATATCTCAATAGGACTGCTAGATATTCATTTTAAAGAACATGAAGCACTATTCTAAAAGTTTATATCTGTAAACGAAACAAAGATCTCTGCTCTTGTAGAACTTAATTCTAGTGGGAAAAAAGTATTAAAAAATAAAAATAACATCAACATAAATTATATGGTAAATCAGAAGATGCTGGCTGCTATAGGAGAAAGATCAGAGGAGGGCTAGAGAGATCAGGAGTGCAGGGCAGGTAGGTGCAGACTGCAGTACTGAACAGGGCGGTCAGGACAGGCCCCACTGTGGAGGGAAGATTTTAGTGAAGACTTGAAGGAGGTCAGGGACTCAACCAACTAGATAAATGAGGAAAGAGTGGCTCAGAGAGAGCTGTTAAAAGGCTGTGAGAAGAGAGCAGCCTGTCAGACAAGCGCAAAGACCTGCAAGGAGGCCAATGTGGCTGGCATGGAGTGAGCAAGGGGGAAGACCAGAGAAAAGCAGAAGGCCGCTGGTGCAGCCACTGTGGAGAACAGCATGGAGGTTTCCTAAAAATCAAAAATAGAGCTGCCATATGATCCAGCAGTCCCACTCCTGGGCACATACCTGGAAAAGATGAAAACTCTAGTTCAAAAAGATACACACACCCCACTGTTCATAGCAGCACTATTTATAACAGTCAGCTCATGGAAGCAAACGAAGTGTCCATCAACAGATGAATGGATAAAGAAGATGTGGTGTGTATATACAATGGAATATTACTCAGCCATAAAAAAGAGTGAAATCATGCCATTTGCAGCGACATGGACGGACCTAAAGATTATCACACTAAGTAAATCAGAGAAAGACAAATATTTTATGATATTACTTATACGTGGAATCTAAAAAGATAGTACAAATGAACTTATTTACAAAACAGAAATAGACTCACAGACATAGAAAACAAACTTATAGTTACCAAAGGAAAAAGGGTGGGGGTATAAATTAGGAATTTGAGATTAACAGATACACACTACTACATATAAAAGATAAATAACAAGGACCAACTGTTGTACAAGGAACTACTGTTGTACAACAAGGAACTATACTCAGTATCCTGTAATAACCTATAAAGCAAAAGAATCTGAGAAAGGATATATATACACATATATGTGTGTGTGTGTATATATATATATATATATATGGTATAACTGAATCACTCTGCTGTACACCTGAAACACTGAAAATCAACTATACTTCAATTTAAAAAAAAAAAAAAAATAGAAGGCCAGTTCAGCCAGGCCACATGGGGCTGTGGAAGCCTTGGTAAGGAATTTGGATTTTACACTCAGTGAAATATAAAGTTCTGAAAAGAATAGTGAAATGGTTTGATCTTGTGTGTTGAAAGAATTACCGTGGCTATGGTAACAGGATAACATATAGGGCCACAAGGGTAGAAACGGGATGACCTGTTAGGAGGTGAACCCAAGATTCCAACAAGGCTTTGTGGTGGCTTCACCCAGGGTGGGAGCAATGGAGACAGTGACAAGCAGTCAGAGGCTGGATGTATTCTGAAGATACAGTGAACAAGATTTCTTGATGAACTGGACATGGATAACGAGAGAAGTCAAGGATGACTCCAAGGTTTCTCAACTGAGAAAACAGAAGGACAGAGCCGTCATCAACTGAGATGGAGAAAGCTGCGGCGGGGGACAGGTTGGAAGGAAAGAAAAGCAGTTGAGTACTAGACATGGTAAGTTTGAGACATTCAAGTAAAGGTATTAAAAAGGCAACTTTTATATTAACCTAGTTTACATGAGAGGTCTCTGCTGGAGATACAAACTCGAAACTGTCAGCACACAGCTGGTATTCAAAGCCGTGGGACTGGCTGAGATCACTGAGTGAACGTAGATGAAGGGAAGGAGACCATCAGGAGGTTGGGGAGAAAAGGAGCCAGCAAAGGAAGCACAGAGGAATTTGTGAGGCAGGGAAGAAACCAAGTGTGGCATCCCCAAAGGCAAGCGTAAAAGACATTACAGAGGAGTCTCAAAGCCAGTGGTAGGTCAAACAAGATGCACAACATTGGCGACCTTGAAAGCATTCTCGGTGGAGGGGTGAGGGTGAGAGCCTGGCTGGGGTGGGTGTAAGAGACTGAAGAGAAAAACTAGAGATAAAACTGTTGGCAACTCTCTGCAAGTTTTGCTGCAAAACGAAGTGAAAACCTACGGTTGGAGGTGATGGGGAAAGTAAGGTAAAAAAATTTGTTAAGGTTTTCTTTAGTTTATTTTTGTTTTTTAAGGTGGGAGCAGTGTTTACATGCTGATGAACTGTTCATTTGTTTTTGCGTGTTTGTATACTGATGGTAAAAAGTGTATGAGAGGGAGGGCAGAACTCTTGGAACTTTAGCACTTAGCACGCAAGAGGGGGCCAGGTCTACTATGGTAATGGGATTGGCTTGTGTATGTGACAAATTTTTTAATGGTAACAGTCCAGAAGACAAAGTGTACAATATTCAAGTGGTGGTGTGAGTATGCAAGTGTGTGAAATTTGTTTTCAAAATAAGCCATTCTATTATCTGCCACTATTACGTAGGGATTATACAGGTATCTATAGACTTAATCACAAGGTCTTCTTCCCTCACTACCAAAAACTATGGCAGTGTCTTCCTTTGGTAAGTGCATTACTACTGGTAATGTAATTTAATAGGTCTCTATATGCTGTTGAGACCTTGGCACACTCTGGTTATATACAGGCTTTGTGCCTATAATATGCCAGCTAGTCAGGTCTCTAAGGCAAGGTAGTTAAAAGGACAGGGAAAGGGAAGACTCAAAGAAAGTAAGTTAAGAAAACTTTCTGGATGAGCGCCGAGTCCCCTCATCAAGTACTGGCTTGGCCAAAAAGTTCATTCGGGTTTTTCCGTAACAGAAAATACAAGGGAAAAGGGGGACTTTGTCAGGTGTATCTACAACCTGCTTACTAGAACCCCATTACTACTCTGGAAACTTCCAAATATATGAGAATCCCATAAACCATGAAGAAATACATAAAGTGTAAAGTATTATTAATAGTGATAGTAATAAAAAGCTTACGGGATTCAAGGGATATTATAATTTCAGTAATGGATTTAAACGTTAATACTGGGTTAAGAAGATCTCTTTCAGGACTAAAACTGCTCTCTTTCTGTGCTCTTGGCATGTGGTTCCTCCCCTCCCCCGATAATCAAAACCTACTTTAGGTTTCTTTAAATTAAAACTCCACTGTATCTTCCTAACACTACAGAATTGTCTAATTAAAAACCAAATCAATATTTCAGTATGTAAAAACCCAAAAGCTCCATACAGACCATAGGATTATCATCAGAAATTTTAAAAAATGAACTGCCAGCTACTATATCCCGAAAAAGATGCTCTATTACTCACTTTTAATCCAGCTGCATAGCCCACTGGTTGTGGGGCAATGCTGGACTGCCCAGCTTCCCCTATCACCACAGCTAAGCCGAAGACCTCCTGGAAGGCATCTCGGACAGCGGCAACTTTTACTTCTTTATTTGAGGTCACTACAATGTCCAGTTCACCTCCAGATTCTACAAAGACCAGAAGAAAATTTCAATTCCAAATTAAAATAATGAAATTCTCATAATTACTACCATGCACTAACATTTTATTACATAATTACTCTTAACCTGGCAAAACAATGCAAGCTATAGATTACCTTTTTATTGGCTGAGGAAACTGAGGCTGATAAGGTCTCACCCAAGGTAACACAGCTACTTAGCAATGATGTCAGGACTCAGATCTAGGTCTGTATCTTTTCACTACACTGCCTGATGCAAGCAGACACATTTCACCCTGTCATCTAATGGCATCTTACTCTGAGATTTCTCAAGAAAGCTGTTTGTACTGTGAAATATTTTGCCCTAGAAACAATGCTTTTCCTCAGTTAAGTATCTTTTGGAACAGCTGAAAATATTTTCCAAATATCTGGGCTTTTTAATATGGATTTCTTTTTTCCTGATTGAAACAATGTTCCACAGATCCCATCTTTACTGGAATTTCTTAAATTACTGAAACCTAAAAGCAAGGGTTACCATAGGAAAGAAGAGGAAGACTATATGTTTTTCTTTTTTTTTTTTTCTCCATGTGGGACATATCTCTTAACGCTATCTAGCTAAGTACTGTTCCATTAGGCTTCAGCTCAAAAAGCTTTTCGGTTTTTTGTGATGACTCATGCCACTTTTAATGATTATAAAGGGAGAGCTAATCAAAAAAATGTTGAAACTGTGTCAAAGTCCATTTCTAATAGTTCTTGTGCTTTCTTGATACATTTGAAATTGTTATGGTGATTTCTAAAATATTTATATAAAAACATGGTAAGTTTTACTAGAGTTTTGTTAGATCCAAATGGTCTCGTTTTTGCTGCCTGTCAATAGCTTTTTCACACTCAGTATTACTGCTTTTTATAGGTGATGAAGATTATATGTTATTATATCTTCTAATAATAGAAATTTTATTTTGTACCTTTCTCTCCCCGTTTTATTTTCCTTTTTCTGGATGTCATGCAGACTACTGGCCTGAGAAAAGTCTTTGGTTTGAGTCCTGATTTTATCACTAACTAGTTTCGGTACCTTGGGGAAGTCACTGAGCTTGTTTCCTCACAGAAAAGTTCCTGCCACCTCACAGGGCTTGCTCTAAGGATTAAGTAAGGTAATTGATTTCACCATCTAACCCAGTACCCATTAAAACAACAAGAGCTCCAAAAATACTAATTCCTTTCTTTTTCTCACTAAAAATAAGAGCTTGTGAAGAGAAGAAAATATATACTGCATTAATTATGTCAAACTTGATTATTATGAATATATGAAATCAGTATATATGGTAGGGTCCAATTTCTAAACCCTGGCAATTACAAACACAGAGAACAATTCAGCTGAGTTAATTCTTTGATTCAATTTTCCACTTAAAGGGAAGCAAAGAAGCTAAGTGTTAGCTCCACCACGTTGTGTAACCTAGGATAATAATAAAGCTCTCTGAACACAAGTTCCTCATCTAAAACTTGAGAAAAGTAACACCTAGCTTGCAGAGCTCTTATGGGAATTAGTATCTGGCAGATCAAGCATTTAATAAATGGTGCTTATCATTATTAGGTCTTGCCCTTTGACATTTACTAGACAATTACCAACAGACTCAAGACTTATGAAAGCTACTGACTTTTTATTGCTACTGAAAAATCTCTGTTCAAGTACCTGGTGCATAGCTTTGGCCACTAAATTGTTATCTTCAACAGAATTACTAATAATTGGTCACAAATCCTGCTAAAAGATTATGTTATTTCACTTACTGGATATGTACATAAAAAATTAATCCTCCAGTTAACCGTCTGGAGGATTCTTGGTAATGAGGATTCAATAAAGTAGCTTTCCCAACAAATCTAGTAATGACATATTATTAGTAAATAGATTAACAGCCTATAAAAATTTTATTCCTGAGTTACACATAAACACATTTAATTAAGATAGATAACTGGAGAAATGTCAAAACCAAATATGAACAAAGCAACACTTCAAATGTCAACAATGAATGGTAAAATTCATACAAAGCAACACTAACCATATTCATAATTAAAATCAGTAAGTATACTAATAATTCAAATCATTTTTACTCCTCCAAAGTTCACTCTGGGAAGTTTTCAAAATTTATTTAGTGGTGACTAAGAAAAAGATGAATTAAAAGTATCAAAACCAAGACTGACAATCAATGTAAGAATATAGGAGGATTTTCACTAATTACAAGACCTGTGGGATTACACCCAGTGGCTGACATGAGCACATACTTTATATGGCAGATGCTGCTCTATTTTATGTACATACTGATATATGGAGCCATGCCAGGGTCCAGCGTTGTAATCATACTTTCTACTGAATGTTTTGTTTTATCAAGCACAGATTTCACCATAGGGTTCCCAGCCACACCCTGCACAGAACAAATTCACATGTAAATACTCATTCTAAGCAAAGAACACCATGATTACCGGATGGTGAGGAAAAAAAAAATTTTTTTTAAGTTTCCAATGCATTGCAGACCTATACTTTTGTAAAATATAAGAAAACTAAGGTTATGGCAATGTCAAATTGCTATGAAATTTCAAAATGCTTCCTCTCAATTTCTCTTCTCATCTCATCATAGATTGACAGCAATCTACTGACCCCACTTCGAGCAACACTGGCCTGGGAAGTATGTTTACTGTATATATATGTATGTGTGTATGTATATATGTTTATTTCATTTCTATGTATACCTATATTTTTATTTCATTTCATTACTATTTATTTATCTATATAAAAGACTAGGCAAAACTTGTCCATCAAGGTCCCAAATAAAGACTGCAATTGGATGTCTCTGAAGACTCATATTTTGTTCCCTAATATAAAAATAAAAACAGTAAAAACATTACTTATCTTTATTTCCCAGAGTTACTGATTACCTTAATATATAATACTCTGTTCTATGAAAGTTTCTTTTTTCCTACTTCCTATTTGTTTTGTTCCCAAATTCTCCCTTTTAATAAAGCCAGACCTAGTCCTCTGAATTCCTAAAACCACACTATTAGACAGAAGGAACCAGATCTGACTATTTCCTTCCATCTATGCTTCTTCCACAGTCAAAGAGACTTAGAAATGGCATCTGGCTAACAGGCCATGATTCCACCTGTCCCACCTACTACTAAACTAAGGAGATTCAGAAAAACAGATGAGTTCATAACACTGATATTTAAGACTGTCCACCCATCTTATGCTGAATATTAGAAGAGTTATTTACAAGATCTGTAGGGTTGAACTGAGTATTACAACTGGTAACTGACATGCTGACACATGCTCTTAACGAGGAAAAGAAGTGACAGTCTCTACATAAAGAAGACCTTTAAAAAGCACAAAGTGATATAAAGAAGCAAGCTTAGAAAAATGCCATCTTTCTGATACATAAAACTCAAACGCTGTAAATCAGTTTAACCAGCTACCAATTTAAAAATATGTTTAACATGTAATTAAATTGCAGCCAAACCCTCAGAATATTGAGGGGAACTTGACAAAGCGATTCTAAAATTCATTAAGAAAAATAAATAGAAAAGACCAGCAAAGAAAAATTCTGAAAACAGCAAACTTACACAACCAAATGCTGATCTGCCTTTATGAATGCAGAGACTCAGACTGACTTTTCTATCTGACTCATCTCTGAATACTCTTCATCCCCACCTCAGCACAGAGTAGGCTTTCAATAAATATTAGTGTAATAAATAAACAGTTACAATAATTAAAATAGTGTGGTACTGTTGCAAGGACAGGCAAAGCAGTGAAATAAAATACAGAGTGCAGAAACTGAGGTTAACACACAATTTAGTAACTAAGGTAAAGGTAACATATCAAATCACTGGGATATGATTTTGGAACAGTCGATTAAGTGGTTGGAAAAAAATTAAGTTTGATTTCTACCTCATATAATAAAGTAAGTATCAGCTATACCAACTTGGTAAGTAAAAAAAATGAAACCACAAGAAAATTAGAAGAAATCATAAAAAAATAATTATCATATAATATAGTAGGTAAATGTGATTTTTAACATTTAAAAAAATTGAAAAAAAAATTGATAGAAATGACTCCCCAAAATTTAGAAGGCTTTGTGTCAATAAAGCATAATAAAGTTGAAATGTAAGATAAAAATGGAGGCTACTGCAACATATGATAGCATATAATAAAATATTCTTCTTACATTAAGAGTTCTTATCAATTCATTAAAAAAGAAAATCATCCCAATTCAAAACTGAGCAAAGAACATGAATATAGACTTCACAAAATAAAAATACAAATGGCCAAAAATCACATTAAATGAAGTTCAAATTGAGTAACAAAGAAATGCAAATTTAAACAACGTATTATTTTTTTGCCTATCAAATTAGAAAATACTACATTTCAATTAATAAAATCACTGCTGGCAAATGAATGATGTTATGACAGTGTATCTTGGTATAACCTTCCTGGAGAGCAATATGTATCAGTAATTTTTAAAATGTCCACACCGACATTTACCAAGAATTAACTCTGATAAAACAGAGATGCACATAAAGATTGGCATACAAGAGTGCTCATCATAATTTAATTAATAAGAATTACAATTAGAAAATGCCAATAACAGGTAAGTGAAATAAAACATGGGAAATAAATGCAATGACATGTTGGGCAAAGTAGCCTGAAGAATTATAGCTGGGAAGATGTTCATGATACACGCTAGGTAGACAAACAAAAGACACAAAATTGTGTCCACGTGTCACTACTCCAGTTTGCTTTTCACTAAAAAAGAGATAGATTTACATAGATATGCGCATCCAAAAGACAGAGAAACTATAGAAAAAGTGTAATAAGAATAAAAGGTATTTTAATTTTTCCTTACACCTCTTTGTATTTTCAAAATTCTCTCTAATGAATATGTTAGTTTTATAATTAAAAAATTAAACGTGATTTTTAAAGTAAACACCCCTTACCTTAATAAAACCCCAGAGTCCACCAGCAGATGCTTCATCCTGCCCTCTGCCAATTCTAGGATCTTCTTGCTGCTCTGGAAAAGTTATGGCTGATGCGGTTCCAGTTCCCTGTGCCAGAGACGTCAAACCAGCTTGCTGAGTAATGGGAGTTGGCAAAATACCTAGTTAATGGCAAAAATGTCAATATATGTAATTTATTCCATAAACTATTTCCTATAAAAAGAAGATACAACATATGAGATGAGTAGTTCAAAACAGCTTTAGTAATGTAACTATATACTCAGGCATTTCAACACTGAGATATGAGCTCAAAGAATCACCTAAACCTTTATAAAATATACAAAATTCCAAAGAAGAAATTTCTTTCCCTCTTCATAAGCTTACACCAAGTGCCCTGAAAATGGACAGAAAATATACATCCAAAAGTACTTCATGTTTGCCCTATGAGCACTTGGATGCAGACAGCTACAGTTTGAATCTCTTTAAAGCATAAAAATAGCTGATATGAGCACTCAAGCCCATCATACAAAAAGCATGTAAAAATTAGTAAACATATCCACATACCCTATTTTAACTCAAAAAAAAATCACATACACATGGGTGTCATACTTGTACTCTCGAAAAATTTTTATTTGTTAAGGTAGACAAGCCAAGTTGGATTATAAAATCACAACAAAATTGTTTCTTTTCCTAAAATGAGAAACAATAGAATATGACAGGATGAAGTTTTGATATTGATTTCCAATAACCATTCCTGGGAAGTCGAAAAAGTATGTGTAACTGACGTAGAAAATAAAATAGTCCAATTCCACCAACTCATGGCACATACACTTATTTGTTTTTGAACTTTTACCTGGCTAAATAAAACTACTCCCTGGACCATTCAGTCCTAATAATTTTTTAAGTAAAGCTTTTAAAAAAACTCTCAGACTTCACCTTGATGTTTCTCTATAACTGCACAAAATGTTAGGACAAAAGTTTCGAATTCTGTCTGACATTCCACATACTAATCATGTACTAAGTTTTATATCATATAAAAATCATATATTAAGTAACATCAGCTTTATTTTAATAATTTAAATGAAAACAGGAAGCCCTGGAGATCAAGGAAAAGGGAATGAAACATTCATGCACAGTAACAGGACCCCTCATACACTGCTGGTGAGAAAGTAAAATGGTGCAGCTGCTTTGGGAAATAGTCTGGTAGTTGTTCAAAAGTCAGCAATTCTGACATGGACCCCAGTGTTCACAGCACAGCACTATTTACAACAGCCAAGACATGAAAGCAACCTGAATGTCCATCGACAAATGAATGGAGAGAGATATATATATATATACACACATATACAATGGAACGTTACTCAGCCATAAAAAAGAATGAAATACTGCCATTTGCAGCAACATGGATATACCTAGAGATTATCATACTAAGTGAAGTAAGTCAGACAAAGACAAGTATCATATGGTATCACTTATATGTGGAATCTAAAAAATGGTGCAAATGAACTTATTTACAAAACAGAAATAGACTCACAGACATACAAAAAAACCTTATGGTTATCAAAGGAGAAGGAGGTGGGTAAATCAGGAGTTTGGGATTAACAGATACACACTACTATATATAAAACAGATAAACAACAAGGACCTACTGTATAGCACACGGAACTCTACTCAAAATCTTGTAATAACCTATAATGGAAAAGAATCTGAAAAAGAATATAGATATATGTATAACTGAATAACTATGCTGTACACCTGAAACTAACACAATGTTATAAAGCAACTATACTTCAGTTAAAAAAAAAAAAACCCTCCAGGAAAAAAAAGTCAGCAATTCTGCACCTAGGTATAAACCCAAGAGAAATGAAAACATGTTCACATAAAACCTTGCACACAAAGGTTCATAGAATCAGTATTCACAATAGGCAAAAAGTGCAAACAACCCAACAGTTTATCAACTGATGAAATGCATAAACACAACGTGGTACATCCATACAATGGAATATTATTCAGTCTTAAAAGGGAAGTTCTGACACATGCTACAACATGGATGAATCTTGAAAATATTACACTAAGTCACAAAAGACACATATTATGAGTCCATTTATATGAACTGTTCAAAATAAGCAAATTCATAGAAACAGAAAGTAGATTAGTGGTTCTGAGGGCCATGAGGATTGGGAGGAAGTAGGGAGTGACAGCTAACAGGTATGGGGTTTCTTTGGGGCTGATTAAAAGGTTCTAAAATTGATTTTGGTGATGGCTGCACAACTCGATAAACACAGTAACAACTATTAAACTGTACACATGAAAGGGTTGAATTGTATGTGAATTATACCTTAATAAAGCTGTTTAAAAAAAAAATAAAACATTCACCATAACCACTTGTTTCAAAGTATCAGTGAGAGAGAGAATTACCTGTCACCGGAGGTGCAGAAAAAGACGGCATCAGGGGTGTCTGGGGAGCTCTTCCTGCATGTCCTCGTGTAATGTCATAGGCTGAGCCGACAGAGAATCCTGATGTAGGAGGACCCGAAGCAGGGGCAGATAAGAGAGTGTTTGGGGCAGAAGTGGAAGGTGGGAAGTGGGGTAAAGGAGGGTTACTGAAGGCAGCAGCAGTTGGTGGAGAAACATGAGGTGGTAAAGAGGTAATGAGTGGAGGACCAGAAGGAACCGGTGAAGGAGGCACAAAGGGCAAGGGTGGCGAAGGCCTCACAGGAGGCAGGGACTGCTGAGGGGTGGAGAAAGCGTGTGGCGGCGGGGGCTGCACAGAGGACACGCTTGGAGAAGAGAAAGAGCTGGCCGCAGCTAGAAAAAGGAGGGCAGGAAAAAGTGCGTCAGTGAAATGTTTTTCACTTAGTTTTCAAAGTGTCTCATTACTGTCTTCTTGGAAAATTTTAAAATTTAACAGACCCTATCCCAAGAGTTATTTTTAAATGTGTGATGTGAAATATATGACTATGACTGAGTGCAAATGACTTTCAACTCCCATCAGTAAAAGCAGCAGATATGTAAAATTAAGTTATTGTATTGCAGACCTTTGTGTTTTTGTTTGTTTTGATGTGCTTTTAATAAAATAAAGCCGTTTTTCATCCCTGCTGATATGAGCATAAAACCTCACAATTTAAGGCTCAAACTTTGGTCAGAAGGTTAATCACCACAAAGTCACAGAACATTAGACAAAGCTAACACATACTTTTTAGGATATCTCTGTCATAACAAAGAAGATTTCTAGTCAGTATGAACATAAAAAACGAAAGTTAGGATAAGGCAAAACATATATGTTTTCTGTCTTTGGGCTTAAATTAAAAAAGGCTATCTCCCTTCATCCTGGCAAAGATTACAGAATTTTTAATATACAGGCACATCTCATTTTATTTTGCTCCACTTTACAAATTGAAGGGTTGTGGCAACCCTTGTGTGAAGCAAGTCTATCGGCACCATTTTTCCCAACAGCATTTGTTCTTCGTGTCTCTGTGTGACATTTTAGTAACGCTCACATTTCAAACTTTTTCATTATTATTATATTTGTTATGGTGATCTGTGATCTTTGATGTTACTAATGCAAACAGATGACAACTCGCTAAAAGCTCAGATGATGATCAGCATTTTTAAACAATACTTTAGCAAAGTTTTTACTTAAGGTACGTACATTCTTTTTTTTGACATAATATATTGCACACTTAACAGACTACAGTATAGTGTAACCATAGTTTTTATATGCACTGGGAAACAAAAAAATTCATGTGACTCACTTTATTGCAATATTCACTTTATTGTACTGGTCTGGAACTGAACTCACAGTATGTCTGAGGTATGCCTCTATGCCTTTTTTAAATGACTCTGAGAAAAGATAACAGTATCTTGACTAACCTCAAAACATACTGATGCTAGACAACTGCACGTACCTAAAGGGGCTGGGGGGGAAGACGGCTGTGCCGCTGTGGCAGCGACAGCCAGTCCTGCTGAACTTGGTGGAGGAGTCCCAGGTGGTGTTGTCTCTATTCCACTCTCTTCCATCATTTTTCTTCAATTACGGTAAAACTGTAAAAATATAATAAATATTACACAGTAATAAAAACTGTATTTTTAAACCTTGTATAGTTAGAGAATAGTTTTTTAAAATAATCAACAGACAGATGTCTGTCTTTACTGTTTATAATGCCACTTATCTCCAGGTGAAGGGTTTGTCAAAATTCCTAATAGTCTGTGAGAATATTTAGCGTGCAAACAATCTGAGACATTTTCACACACCTAATCCATTACTGAGAAATAATTTTACGTTAACTAAGTAATTAATTACCCAATATATTTCAAATAGTAAATTAACTTAATTTCTGCCACATGGATGCATGGTAGATTTATATCTAGATTCCAGTCACTATTACTTTTAAAATAAAAATAAGTTATTTAAAGTATTCTTGAAACACTTCCTCTCTCATTAAGCAGTGTATGAGGGCTACTCCTGTTAACAGTAAAAAAAAATTTTTTACTGTGTTCAATTCCCAGGTTTTCTTAGTCTACACTCTAAAATGTGCCCCATAATGGCTAAATGATGTCTTGGGTTTTAGAAATTTTAACTGTAGCAAAAATGCCACTAGATAGCATTTTGACCTAACAGTCAAAAATGGGTTACAAAATGTGGGAAAACTTCCTTAAAAATTACAAATTTTCAAGCCTGCCTCAAGTATAAAATCAAAACTTCTAAAGCTACCAAATTAAGTTTTTGAAGTTTTTACTCATTTAACAAATATTCAGTAACGGTCAACCACTTGCCAAGCACTGTACTGATGCCTCTGGAAATACAGTGTAAGCAAAACAAACGGGATACTTAAAGTCCGGTCCGGTAGACAGTCAAACAATGACAGCAACATAACAATGAACTATAGCCTGAATGATGTGCTCTGAGAGCAGGAACAACTCTGCTCGCTGGGAATATGGTTTTGACTTGCGGACAGAAAAGGGTTCCCCAAGGAAGTCACATATAAGCTGAGATCTGAGGGACGATCAGAATTTAATTAGGCAAGGGAAAGGAGCTAAAGAGGGCACATGCCAGAAAAAGTGAATACAGAGAAGGTATAAAGGCCCTGGAAGGTTGAGGGACACTGACACATTCAAGAAAACGCATGCAGCAGAAAGGAATAATGAGGACCGGAGACATGGAGAAGAACTCAGACTGCGCTGACACGTCTAAGCCAAATTAAAGAGCTGGGTCTTTTAAGAACAGAAACTCACTGTGGGGCATTCAAACTGGGAATGACACATTGGGTCTTTTCACTTTTTTAAAGAAATTTCAGATTCACAAGAAGATGCCAAAATAGAGCAGACTTCATGAGTACCTTAAACCCGGTTTCTGCCCATGATGGCATCCTATGTAACTAGACTACGTGATAAAACCCAGGAAATTAACATTGGCACAATGCGAGCAACTGAACTACAGACCTTATTTGGATTTCACCTGTTTTTACATTCGTGTGTGTGTGTGTGTGTGTGTGTGTGTGTGTGTGTGGTTCTATGAAGTTTCATCATATGCACTGACTCATGTAGCTACCACCACAATCAGGACACAGAACTGTTCCATCACCCCAACGAAACTCCCACATGCTGCTCCTTGGTCACACCCTCTCATCAACGATAAGCTCTGGCAACCGACTGTTCTCTACCATTTTCTCATTTCATGAATGTTATGTAAATAGAATCATACAGCACACAACTTTCCGAGATTGGCTTTTTTCACTCCACAGAATGCTCTTAAGATCCATCCAAATTGTTGGATATATCAATGGTTGGTTCTTTATTGCTGAAGAGTATTCCATTTTATAGTTGTACCACTGTTTGCTTATCCATTTATTTGTTGAAGGACATTTAGGCTGATTCCAGCTTTTGGCCATTCATATTTGGGTTTTGGAAAAATTCCTCTGACCACAGTATGCAGTTTGTGCCTTAGGGCAGTCAGAGTAGATGCAGAGAGACCATTAAGAAGGATATAGAAGTAGTTCAAATAACGTCCTAGGTTAGTGATTCTCAAATGGGGAGTGGAGGAGGGTGATTCTGCCCCTCTCCCCCCAAGGGTCATCTGGCAATGTCTGGAGACATATTTGCTTGTCAGAACTAGGGGGTATTACTGGTATCTAGTAGGTAAAGGCTGGGGATACTGCTAAAAATCCTACAATGCACAGGATGCCTCCACAAGAAAGAGTTATCTGGCCCCAGACTAAAGTGATGATAGTGGAGATGGAGAGAGTGGACAGACTCAAGAAATGTTTAGGTGGTTAACACTCAGTGACTGACTGGATATGGGGTCCAGGAGGGGGAGAGGCATGACTTGCACAACTGGAGAGACGGTGGTGCCATTCAGTGAGACAGGGATCACTGGAGGAGGTCAAGGTGTATGTCTGACATCCTGGGAGAGGAGGGATTATGCAGTATTTAATACTGGACCTGCTAAGTTCAAGCTCCTTGAAACGTCCAAGTACTGGTGACTTGGTCTGCAGCTCAGCAACCACATAAATGCGGGCTTCATCAGTTTACTGATAGTCTCTAAAGCCATGTGCTGAAAAGAGATTCTATGAGAAGACCAGGAGAAAAAAGAAGATGGCCCAACGAACCCTTGAGGAAGAGCCCAGGAGGAAAAAAACAGCCTGCAGAGAAGAATGAAAGACCAGAAAGATAGGAAGAAAACCAGGAGGCTGTGGTGTCCAAAAGCCAGAGAAGAGTGTTTCAAGGTAGGAATGGGCAACAGTATCAAATGCTACAGAAAAGACAAATAGGATGATATATGAAAAAGTCAATAGATTTGCCAAACTGGAGATGAAACCTAGTGAGAGCCGTTTCCATAGGAGGGGTGGGGATAGAAGCCAATTTCAGCTGGACTGAGGTGTGAGGTGAAGCAAATGTGTACAACACTTTCAAAAAGTTCTGTTGTGAATGTAGAGGAAAGATCTATGGCAGTAAGTAGAAAACACATATCCAGGGAAGCAAAATCCTTTCATTCAATACCTACAGACAAAGATAATTAGGGACAGAATGGCCTTCTGGGGACTTTATCACCCCCTGATAAAGCTACCTCTTTTCTTCATCTCATTTTTCTACTGGTTATTCATCTTCCTCCTACAGATGCTACCAATTCTCACAGTAATTAGTAGAAATCATATTTAAAGATAAATATTAATTAATGCATTTGCAAAAGAACCTGTACAATGAATACAACCCATAAAATGGAATAATTGGTCAATTTCTTTCTGTCTTTAAAAGCCACACTATTTGAGAATTGGCTTAATGACAATATTGGGTAAATTTTGGATGCATAAACATACCTTTTACTAAAGAAAAGCTCTTGTGATAAAAGTAACAGCAAAATGTCAGAGTTGGTAAAGGTTCTAGTGCTCATTCTCGACACAAAAAGGATATTAATGTATCAGCATTAAACAAAAAGTGATGGGAAAAAAAGTGATGGAAATGGCTTGGAAAATTGAGTGCTCAGTCTCTGGACCGACCCTGATCTTCCAATTTGCTTGTGCCTTGGTTCTTCAGTTAAAAAAAGTAGGTGGTTACTTATAAAGATACAAGAAAAGGTTTGATAAATGTAAAAGCTTGTTAAAAGCGATTATTGTTAATTACCGGTTCAAAACATAACCTCTACTACCCTTTAGTGAGCACTGCTACAGGAAGGTCTGAGTTTTGTCTCTGCATTCCCACTTCTTATCCCAAAATAACTTCCATAAACGTTCACTGACAAAATAGCAGCTGTACAGGGAAAAGACTGGAATGCCAAAATGCGTCACGTTCGCAGAAATCTACATGTTGTCTCTTAAAATAACTACTTGGAATGACAAAAACTCTCTTGGATTGGACAAATTCTGCCAATCTACAGAACAGGCTATCCGGCAAACTTGCCCGAAGCAGTTCCCAGGAACGAACAAAGAGACAGCACAGTCCAAAAGCCCTCTGGAGCGGCGCTAGGCACCGATGGGGGAACCCACCGGAAAGGAAGCTACATCCCATTGCCCGTCCCCGTTTGCTGACCTAGGAGTCTCCCAGGCGGTAGCGGCCTCTCCCCAAGCTCTGCCACGTCTCCAGGCCGCGCCGGGCCGAGCTAAGGTCAATGGGCTCCTGCCTCCTTATCTCCCCTCCGGCCAGCGCGGTGGAAGGAGGAGCCAAACAACCCGGGGCGCCGGCGCCGGTCCCGGAACTGGAGCAAAGTGCCGGATAAGACCCCCGGGCCGCACCCACCGTGTAAGCCGCGGCGGGAACAGCTTGCCTCTCGAAGCGCACCCTGAACCCTGCATGCACCCACGGCCCGCGGCCGGACTGCACGACGGCGTAACTCCCAAACTACCCTCGCTCTCGGGGCGCCTGCCGGCCCGCCCACCTCGCACCACGGCGCCCCTGGGCACCGGTTTGGGAGCCCGCGTCCCGTCCGGCCGCCCGCATGCACCCGCGTTACTGCCAGGCTGACGCTCACCTGCGGGCCGGAGAGAGTGTCTGCGTGGCAGTGAAAAGCGGGGACTACGGAGGCTGAGCTGTAGGACTACGACTACGAGAAGACGAGCAAGATGCAGGAAACCGCTCGCCGCGCACGCCCCCGCCTCCAAGATGGCCACCGTAGGTGCACTTCCCTGCGCTGCCACGTCGGCCGCGCGCCGCCCCGCCCCGCGCCACGCCCCGTCTCGCTCGCCCGGAGCCCCGACCCGTGGCCGCAAATTTAACCTGCTGGAGTACTTGGGGCCAAAGATCCTCCTGCCCGCAGGGGTGGGTGCTGCCCAGCTCTAGGAGCATTCTGCAGCAGAGCTGCCCAACTTTCCACGCCGCAACCTCCGTACGCGAGAATGGAACCCTTGTTACCGGGTGTAGCTCACTTACTCTGTGCCGTGGCCGCCCGCGGGGATGACGATGAACCAGCCCGGGTCGTCCAGTCCAGTCCCCGCCTCCAGGAAGGACCTTGCTCCGGAAACAGGAGACTTATCCTATGTATTTTCAAAGATTTCCAAATAATAGCGGTTGCATCAAGAAAGAGAGAGAGCACGGTGGCAGCTACCATACTGATTTCCCCCCCAAAGTTCATGTATTACACATTCTTTTTTTTAATGGAAAACCAAAGATTATCCACTTTCTTAACCTTACGTGCTGCACTTAAAACAGTTCCTGAAAGTCGGTGCTCAATAATGTACACTAAATAAATCAATGAATAGAGTGCAATGGAGGAATCTAAAGAATTTGCAATCAGAAGTCCTGTTTAGGTCCAGGAGTGCCCTAATGCCACTTGAGCAGTCATGGGACCTTGTATAGGTCACTTATTCTTCCTAAGTCTCAATATTCCATCTGTAAGATAGGAATAATGTTGTTTGCCATCTCTAATCAAGCAGGTAACAGAGTTAAAATAAGACATACGAAAGCACTTTTTAAACTGAGAGGTAAACACATGAAAAACTTGTTTTTATTGTTCCCAAATTCCTTCAGGAACTCATTTGTAGATTTAGCATTAATATAATATCCCGGACTTGACAGCTGAAAGCATTTAAAAATTCCAATACCTCACTGAAACGTTAATACTACTTAACTATGCCCTAATTTCAGACAAAATGACTTGCAGCTGCAGGGGGTTGTTCCCTTTGGCAGTGACTTTTATCCCACCCGCTGAGAATGTGTGTAGATGGCTGTCTAGGTTACTCACCAGAAAGTGCTGTTTGGGTTGGTGTTGAAAATAGTTAGCATCTCTATTCTCTTTGGTCTACACCCTTAATAGCTATAAGAACTGTTCCTTTCTTCATTCATTCAACAAATATTTATTAGTGGCTGCAATGTGCTGAGCATCAGTACTGGAAATGTAGCAATGAACAAGACAGACAAGATCCTTACACTGAGAGGCAGATCTTCTCACAGGAGAGGCAGGCTATGAGCAGGAAAATAAAAGAACTAAGTACTGTTTGTGGTGGGCACTTTGAGGAAAGTCAGTAGGGTGATTATTATTGACAGTAATTGGGGTAGGCCACTTTGGATAAGACAGATGTGCAAGGCTTCTCTGAGGAGGTGCGATTTGAGTACAGATCATAAGGAAGCAGCCCTGTGGTTCTCTGAACAGAAGGAAGAGCGTGCAAAGGCTGTGAGGGAGGGTGACTGGCAAACTTGCAGAACAAGAAGGAAATCGGGACTGAGAAGGTGGTAAGAAATGAGGTCAGAGAGATAGCCGGGCCAAATCGTAGCCAGCCTTGTAGGCCATCTTAAGGCCTTCGGGTTATATTGAGAGAAATGAGAAGCAGGTGGAAGGTATTGACCAGAGGAGAGACAAGACTTGACTTCAGTTTTCAATCATATTCTGATTGCTGTGTGGACTGTAGGCAGGTGCAAAGACTAAAGCAGAGTGATCATAATGAGATGATGGTGCCTTAGAGGAACTAATGGGATGAGGGCAGAGCGGGTACATGGTGTGGACATATTTTGAAGGTTAAGCTGTCATGATTTACTGATCGATTGGATGTAGCTGTATTAGTTTCCTAAGACTGCCAAAAAAAATTACCACAACTGGTTGGCTAAAAGCAACAGAAATTGGGCTTCCCTGGTAGCACATTGGTTGAGAGTCCGCCTGCCGATGCAGGGGACACGGGTTCGTGCCCCGGTCCAGGAAGATCCCACATGCTGCGGAGCGGCTGGGCCCGTGAGCCATGGCCGCTGGGCCTGCGTGTCCGGAGCCTGTGCTCCGCAACGGGAGAGGCCACAACAGTGAGAGGCCTGCGTACCGCAAAAAAAAAGTGTTCCAATTTGGACAATAAGTCTTGTGCTTATCCTAGTTACAGAGATATTAAGATACCCTCGGGCTTCCTTGGTGGCGCAGTGGTTGAGAATCTGCCTGCCGATGCAGGGGACACGGGTTCGAGCCCTAGTCTGGGAAGATCTCACATGCTGCAGAGCAACTGGGCCCATGAGCCACAACTACTGAGCCTGCACATCTGGAGCCTGTGCTCTGCAGCAAGAGAGGCAGCAATAGTGAGAGGCACGCGCACCACGATGAAGAGTAGCCCCCGCTTGCCACAACTAGAGAAAGCCCTCGCACAGAAACAAAGACCCAACACAGCAAAAATAAATAAATAAATAAATAAACTCCTACCCCTAACATCTTCTTGAAAAAAAAAAAAATTTACTCTCTTTGCACATGTGAGTTACAGTGTGGAAATGTCAGTACCTGCTCCTCACCTGAACACACGTAATCATCATTACCAGAGTCCACTACAGTTTGCTTCAAAAAACTAACTTATCTTTCTAAAATATGGATTTATAAAAACACTCTGACTCCTCATTGCCTGCATGGTAAAATCTTAAAAACTCAACTTATCCTTATTTTCTAGACTCTTCTCCTCTTCCTGCATCTTCCTCCATATTCTCCAGGCACCAGCCTCAAGGATATGCCCCCTCCTGAAACCATGTGCCTTTGCTCTGATCAGTCCCTCTGCCTGAAATGCCTTTTCCCTTTCCACCAAATGAGGAATCCTCATTTTTCAAGGCCCAGCTCAAAGTTTTCTTCCATTATAAACCTTCATGCGTTGCATTTTTGTTGATTTTGTCTATATTCACTGTTCATTTATAAGCTCCTTGATGGCAATAACTTTGTCTTTAAAATCCCAATATAGGGCTTCCCTGGTGGCGCAGTGGTTGAGAATCTGCCTGCCAATGCAGGGGACACGGGTTCGAGCCCTGGTCTGGGAAGATCCCACATGCCGCGGAGCAGCTGGCCCCATGAGCCACAATTACTGAGCCTGTGCGTCTGGAGCCTGTGCTCCGCAACAAGAGAGGCCGCGATAGTGAGAGGCCCACGCACCGCGATGAGGAGTGGCCCCCACTTGCCGCAACTAGAGAAAGCCCTCGCACAGAAACGAAGACCCAACACAGTCAAAAATAAATAAAAAAATAAATAAAATTTAAAAAAAAATAAAAAATAAAAAAATCCCAATATATTCACATGTTTACATAGAGTGACATGTTATCTGCAGACAATGACATTTTTACTTCTTCTTTTCCAACCTGCATTCCTTTTATTTCTTTTTCTTCTCTGATTGCTGTGGCTAGGACTTCCAAAACTATGTTGAATAAAAGTGGAGAGAGTGGACATCTTTATCTTGTTCCTGACCTTAGAGGAAATGCTTTCAGTTTTTCACCATTGAAAATAATGTTTGCTGTGGGTTTGTCATATATGGCCTTTATTATGTTGAGGTATGTTCCCTCTATGTCCACTTTCTGGAGAGTTTTTATCATAAATGGGTGTTGAATTTTGTCAAAAACTTTTTCTGCATCTATTGAGATGATCATGGTTTTTATCCTTCTGCTTGTTAATGTGGTGTATCACATTGATTGATTTACATATGTTGAAGTATCCTGTATCCCTGGGATAATTCATGGTGTATGATCCTTTTAATGTGTTGTTGGATTTGGTTTGCTAGTATTTTGTTGAGGATTTTTGCATCTACGTTCATCAGTGATATTGGCCTGTAATTTTCTTTTTTTGTGTGATATCTTTGTCTGGCTTTGGTTTTGGGGTGATGGTGGCCTCGTAGAGTGAGCTTGGAAGTGTTCCTTCCTCTGCAATATTTTGGAAGAGTTTCAGAATGGTAGGTGTTAAACCCCCAACAGCCAAAGCAATCTTGAGAAAGGAAAACAGAGCTGGAGGAATCAGGTTCCCTGACTTCAGACTATACTATTTTGATGACTGTAGCTTTGTAGTATGTATGGCACTGGCACAAAAACAGAAATATAGATCAATGGAAGAGGATAGAAAGTCCAGAGATAAACGCATGCACCTATGGTCACCTAATCTATGACAAAAGAGGCAAGAATATACGATGGAGAAAAGACAGTCTCTTCAATAAGTGGTGCTGGGAAAACTGGACAGCTACATGTAAAAGAATGAAATCAGAACATTTTATAACACCATACACAAAAATAAACTCAAAATAGGTTAAAGACCTAAATGTAAGGCTGGACACTATAACATTTTTAGAGGAAAACATAGGCAGAACACTCTTTAACATAAATTGCAGCAAGATCGTTTTCAATCCACCTCCTAGAGTAATGAAAATAAAAACAAAAATAAACAAGTGGGACCTAATTAAACCTAAAAGCTTTTGCACAGCAGAGGAAACCATAAACAAAACAAAAAGACAACCCTCAGAATGGGAGAAAATATTTGCAAACAAATCAACTGACAAGGGATTAATCTCCAAAATATACAAACAGCTCATGCAGCTCAATATCAAAAAAACAAACAACCCTATCAAAAAATGGGCAGAAGATCTAAATAGACATTTCTCCAAAGAATACATACAGATGGCTAAAAAGCACATGAAAAGATGCTCAACATCACTAATTATTAGAGAAATGCAAATCAAAACCACAATGAGGTATCACCTCATGCCAGTCAGAATGGCCATCATCAAAAAATCTACAAACAAGAAAGAAAAATATTACATGATATCACTTATATGTGGACTCTAAAAAAAAATGGTACAAATGAACTTATCTACAAAACAAAAATAGAGTTACAGATGTAGAAAACACACTTATGGTTACCAGGCAGTAAGGGGGGGAGGGATAAATTAGGAGATCGGGATGGATGTATACACACTACTATATATAAAATAGATAACTAATAAAGATGTACTGTATAGCACAGAGAACTCTACTCAATACTCTGTAATGACCTATATGGGAAAAGAATCTAAAAAAGAGTGGAGATATATATATATATATATATGGATACATATAACTGATTCACTTTGCTGTACAGCAGAAAGTAACACAACATTGTAAATCAACTATACTCCAATAAAAATTTTTTTTAAAATTCCCTACAAACAGTAAATGCTGGAGAGGGTGTGGAGAAAAGAGAACCCTCCTACACTGTTGGTGGGAATGTAAATTGGTACAGCCACTGTGGAGAGCAGTATGGAGGTTCTTTAAAAAACTAAAAATATAGAGCTACCGTATTATCCAGCAATCCATTCCTGGGCATATATCCAGAGAAAACCATAATTTGAAAAGGTACATGTATCCCAATGTTCATTGAGCACTATTTACAATAGCCAGGACATGGAAGCAACCTAAATGTCCATCGACAGATGAATGGATAAAGAAGATGTGGCACATATATACAATGGAATATTACTCAGCCATAAATAAAGAATGAAATAATGCCATTTGCAGCAACATGGATGGACCTCGAGATTATCATACTAAGTGAAGTAAGTCAGACAAAGAAAGACAAACATCATATGATATCGCTTATATGTGGACTCTAAAAAAATGGTACAAACGAACCTATTTACAAAACAGAAATAGAGTTACAGATGTAGAAAACAAACTTATGGTAAGAGGGGGAGGGATAAATTGGGAGATTGGAATTGACGTATACACACTACTATATATATAATAGATAACTAATAAGGACCTACTGTATAGCACAGGGAACTCTACTCAGTACTCTTTAATGACCTATATGGGAATGGAATCCAAAAACAAGTGGATATATGTATATGTATAACTGATTCACTTTGCTGTACAGCAGCAACTAACACAACATTGTAAATCAACTATAATCCAATAAAAATTAATTTAAAAAACAAATGTTTATATGAGTATTCTATGAACTTTTTTGAATTGATTTGAACTTTCTGTGAAGATCCATGTGTAGAACACACATTGCAAAAAGTACTTAAAATCATCTTTTTTTTTCTCCCCTAAATATTATTTTGCTAAAAATAATCATGTAGGTGGCTGAGCAAATATGCTTCCTTTGGAAAATTTGAAATTTTACTTTGAACAAGAAACCATGCAACTGAAATGAGTTATCTGGCAAAAACAAGAACAAAAAACACACTGATAATATGCAGTAACATATTACAAAGGATTCTAATTTTTTTCTAGACTTTTTTTTCTTACAAAGTTTAGTTTGCATAATTTTAACTAAGTGTTCCCGAAGCATAATAACTCCTAAATATTTATACCTGTAGTATTGATTCTCAAGTCTTTGGATTTACAGAACACTCCACTTTTCCCCTCTAGGTTTTATATAATAGTTTAGAAAAGAAAAGGAAATATAAAACAGTTGTTCTTACAAGCACATTCATTTTCAAACAATGTTTAAAACTCAGAACTTGTATTCATTCTTTTGGCAATTCAGCATTTTCTCTAAGGCTTAGAATTGAAATTTTGGGAAGACAGCCTAGGAGATTAATGACTCCAGTTCACATACCACATACCAACCCAACTGCATGTACACAGCCATTTGGTGTCTTCCCACTTGCACTTCTCTTAGAACTGCTGCTGAGCAGGTCATCAGGGTAACGTGGAAAATGCACTAGCTTAGAAATCTAATACTGCCATTAATTAGCAGTGCAACTCTGGAGTTACCTTCCCTGCGCTTCAATTTCTTCCCCTGACAAGTGAAGTATAGATAAGTGATTTCCATACTGGATGTTAATTATGGTTGGCTTCCTAACAACACAAGAAAAGAAACTGATAAGACATTGTACTTACCAACATAGATGAAAAGTCCTAGATGAAATGTTAGAAGATGGAATTGAGGAGGATACAATGATGATGATGATGATGATGATATTGATATACATTGTGATTAACTAGGTTTTTTTCCCCCAGGAATGCAAGAGTGGTTCCATTTCAGAAGAATGTACTGATGATTTAATAAATTTTAAAAGAAAATGAATCTGATAACACCCATAGATACGGAAAAAAGCATTTGATGAAGTTCAACTCTTATTCATGATAACTCTTGGTTAACTAGAATTAGAAGGCATCTTTAACCTGATAAAGGGCATCTGCAAAACAGCACAGAAAATATCATAGTTAATGGTGAGCTATTAGAAGATTTTACTTAAAATAAGTAATAATGGAAAAAGAGATTAAAATTTTTAACAGGGAAAGTAAAAACCAATACTGTTCTCATTTGCAGTAAAACTTCCTATTGAAATGATCCAGTACTTAGTCCTTGCACCCCTTCTTCAATTTTTAGTGACTAGTCCATGGCTTTAAAAACTATCTATATTCCAGAGATTCCCCCATTTATGTGTCCAACCATAAATTCTCTCCTAAACTCTAAACTACTTAATAGCTTTAACTAGGAGTCTCATCAGGAGGCTAATTAAAACTCTTGATGTTTCCAAAATAACCCCACTCCACTTACACTCTTCGTGCCCAGTGAATGGCAATTCTGCTTTTGCATTTGCTCTGGTAAAAAACACCTTGGATCAGAGTCAACATCAACAGTGGTAAGTCATGTTGATAGAATCTGCCCTCGATATGATGTGATGAAAATGGCACTTTCCTCTGTACTCTTCCTCCCCAAGACCCATAATCCTGAGGGATGGTGAGAATAAAGATATATTCTATGGGGTAAGACGGGAATAAAGACACAGACCTACTAGAGAATGGACTTGAGGATACGGGGAGGGGGGAGGGTAAGCTGTGACAAAGCGAGAGAGAGGCATGGACATATATACACTACCAAACGTAAAATAGATAGCTAGTGGGAAGCAGCCGCATAGCACAGGGAGATCAGCTCAGTGCTTTGTGACCACCTAGAGGGGTGGGATAGGGAGGGTGAGAGGGAGGGAGACGCAAGAGGGAAGAGATATGGGGATATATGTATATGTATAGCTGATTCACTTTGTTATAAAGTAGAAACTAACACACCACTGTAAAGCAGTTATACTCCAATAAAGGTGTAAAAAAAAAAAAAACCGATATATTCTACAACATCCCTGACCACTATTCCTCAGAACTGTCAGGTTCATCAAAAGTAAGGGAAGTCTGAGAAACTATTACAGCCAAGAGGAGTCTAAGGAGACAACGCCAACTAAATGTAATGTGGTGCGGAAACAAAGGCCACCCAAAGAACAAGAAAAGGCTCTTTACTCAGAGCTTGCAAGGGAGTCAGCCATCACCACTTTTGTTTGGCAGAGACTCAAAGGCAGGCAGTGCAGTAGAAAAGCTTTTAGGGGAAAGAAGGGAAGGCTTCAGGTATGCCCTGATTAGAGGCTGTGGCATGAGGAAGCTGTAGGTGAGATATCTAGAAGCCCAACATTCTATGTGACATATTTGGCTTTCTCTGGTTGGTCCTAAATTGGAAGCTGTCAGTTATTAATCAACTCTGGGTCATTTGGGGCTGATTGCTGCAGGGGTTACTATTTGGCTTCCTGGGCAGGTTGCTATAGGTTGCAGGTCAGAGTTCTATTTTTATATGTGGTCTGGCCGTTGTCCATTTTTATATTCAGTCTCTCAGAAGTATCCTGGGTGAGATCTTGGAACTGAAAAAGGACATTAGGTAAAAACTAAGGAAACCCAAATAAAAGCATGACTTTAGTTATTGGTTCATTAATTGTGACAAAGGCACTGATGTAAGATGTTTTAGTGGCAGAGGAAACTGGGTGTGGGGTATAACAGAACTCTGTACTATCTTCTTAATTTTTCTGTGAATCTAAAACTGTTCTGAAAACTAAAGTTTATTTAAAAGCAACAACACCTTAGAGATATCCTTGACTCCTCCCTTCCCTCACCCTCCACATCCAATCCTTTCGCAAATTCTTAGTATTGACCCCACCCCTCTGCTGTACTGGTGTCGCCTTAGCCAACTTCATCACCTCTGCCTTGGAAATCTTCACTAGTTTCCTAAGGGCCCACCTGCTTCCACTCCAGGCTATGTGATACTTTTCCACAGAGCTTTACTGTGGTCTACAAAGCAACGGAAAGCTTCGACAGGTTTGGGAGCCCGAAGAACATAGTTGGTGGAGGAAGGAGAGCCGTCAAATCGTATTTCTAATGACTGGATCAAATACAGTCCCTATAAAAGTCAGCAGTTGGCTCTTTTCAGGGACTGGATCCTACAAGCAATAGCTCTGTCTCACTTAGCAAGTATAAATTCAGATTTTTATTTCAGATGCTAAACATTTTTTAAAAGTTTGAGTCGATATGTTTTTTTCATTAGTAATGTATACACACAGTACAAAATTCAAGGTTATAGAAAAGTGTGTAATGCCAAGTTTCTCTCATAAGTCTATACTCTAAACCTCATTGTTCTTCTCCTTAGAGACAACCACTGCTCTGAATCTCACAAGCACATGTAATGCATATTCTTTTTCTTGTGTTTTTTACCCAACTGGAAATACACCACATATACTGTATTATACCTCAGTGCTCGGTGTGTGTGTGTAAATACTGCACGCACATGAGTGTACACACACATGTGTACGAGACAGGCCTGGGACCCTTTGCTGCAGTGCTGCAATGCTTACACCTGGATAAACATCGAGCAACAAAATACAAAGAAACTATAAGGGACTAAAAATAACTGTGTGCAGCTGGGAAAAATTATGGACAACCAAATACAGGAAAGACCAAAAAGGCCAACTGCCACTTCTGAAGAGTCAGGAGCAAAAGCAGGGTACTGTGCATGCCCCCTGCACACACCACCACAAAGGGGTGGGCAAACCATCTAATCTACCCCTCTGGCCGACCCCTGGACACACTCCTACCCTCACCCCTTATAAGGAACAAACTCACCCCCACTCAGCGGGCGAGCAAGAAAGGGAACCTGTTATTTGTTCTTGCTCCCCTCAATAAATTTGAACTTGAATGTATTGTCTGGCCTCTGATCAATTTCTACTGATTAAGGAGGCCAAGAACACTGGTCAGTTAACATACTTGGTGGCAACCACGAAGGGACAATTGTCCCCTTCCCAGGAGAGACTCTGGGCACCTCCAGGACCACTGAACGCAGATTCCCTGTGGGTAGCAAGCAGTCTCCTGAACCTCTTGTTTCAACATCACCACGTTTGGTATGTCTGCCTACCTGGCCCCTGAGGACCTTAGTACCCTCATTCAGGCAATGCTTTCCCCCTCTCCTTTGTTCTTTTTTCCCTCACCATCCCTTTCCCTCTCCTGAAAACTCTACTTCTCCTCTCTGTCCTCTCCTACTTCTATCCTATTCTTCCGAGACAGTGGATGTCGGGCAGCTACAACATCACTCCTCTCAGCTTGTGAGACCCGCTCCCTCTGGCCGGCAGTGGCTCACCTTGACAGGTGACAAGCAGAGGGGGCAGAGGCTTGCCTGACACCGTGCAGATCCTGGTCCAGCAGGCTCTCCCTGACCTGAGATTTAAGAGAGTGATAGAGGTTCAAACCTCATATCATGTAGTGGCTGGAAGTCTGATCACCCCAATATTCTCAGCTTTATTTTCCTGCCGCTAAGAGAAGTCCTGGTGGAAATGCGCTGAAGCAGCAGATTTCTATATACTGGTGTATGCCTGGGTGAGAGTCCCACCTGTGGGTTAGAGTCCCACAGATGACGTACAACTGACTGGTTTCTGGGCTTGATCACACCAGTGGGCAGTGGACAGGGTGCTCCCTCCTTCGCTGGCCCTTTCTGGAAGCACACAGGTTGGTGCCTGAATAGACACCCACAGGGGGCGGATTGAAACAGCAATCTCTCTCTTTCTGCCTCTTTCTCTTTTTCAGTCTTTTCCGTTCCTTCTCCCTTTACCTCTCCCTTGGTCCTCACCCCTACACTCCCATCCCCTTCATCCTGAAGACTCCTTGTTCGTGTCTTTAAGTTTTGGCATTGGCATCTTTGTTTGTGATGTAGTTCTGTCTGTCCAGCTGCTCCGGCAAGTCTCTGCTGACATCGTGGGACACAGTGCAGTTCTTAAGACTTGAGATACAAACACAGCTCACATTGCCTGTGACTCCAGCCTTGGTTTACTTAGTGGGATTTTAAAGAAAAGAAAGGAAAGGAGAGGGGCTTGCATCTCTCTCCTGCCTTTGCAATGTAACTATTCTGCCTGGGCTCTGAGGAACTACCTGATTCATCTGTAATCCCCCAGACTGAGGGGAAAAAAGGGCCATTTTTAATTCAAGTGGGAAAACTATGAGATCTCTAGTTCTGTAGAAATTGGCTTTTTTGGCTTAATTTTGTGGGTTTACTTAATACAGACCTGTCTTTAGAGTCATCAACATTAAGTACAATACATTCATTGTACCTAAGATTATTGCAAGTCAGTAAGTACATATTGTTTCTGTTATCAAATCTATCAACAAGAAAAATTGTCTAATATGATTAAACTTTTAAGTAAACATAACTGGGATAAGAGCTTTTTGGTTAACTCTATAGGAATAATTATGTTTTGGAAATGTCCATCTAAAATAGTCTCTCCAAATTTTGGTAACTTGAAACTAAAGTAAGTTAAATGATAGGAATCCATTGCATATCCAGGCCATTTCAAGTAAAACGAAATATTGGAACATTAACTGCTAAGCGGGTCTAAATTGACTACTACCACTTTTGTTTTCTCGTAAGAGGGAAGCTAAAGATGTTTGGGTTTATTTGACACGTCTTGAGCCACATTAAGGAAAGAACTTGTGCTTTGGGAAGATACATGTTTCTAGAGGTTATGGGATATTCCAATCAGGGAATGCTAATATAAAAGACAGTTCATGGTTGCTTAAGGAAAGTAGGATGTGTGTTTTCAAAAAAGAAGTTATGAGGAATGGAAATATATTTTGTGAAAAGGAAAAAGGTGACTTTTTGTCTTGGAACTGGTTATTTCTGAATGGAAAGAATAAGGGACAGGATAACATGGCTACAGAAAGTTGCAGAAGGTTTGCAGAAAAGGAATATTGGGAAAAGAATTTTTTATGTGGTCAGGACTTTCTGAGGTTGGATTAATTTAATTAGCAAAATGGTTTTTATTAAGAGTATGCTGATGCAAGACTGTATTTGGTTTCTCTCTCTCATAAGAGAACGAAGTTTTCCTGGAATGCGGCTTTTTATAACAGATCTTGTGAGTCCCTGTGCCTTTAAGTGATCTGTATTTACTTTTGAAATCTTTCTTCACCTTAGCTCAAGGCGTAAGTACTGTTTCACAGCTACCTATGATCCTATCTGACCCGGTGTTTTAAAACTTTCTGAACTTTTTGACAGGCTTCCCAAATATCAAATTCTAATTAAAGTTCTTTTGACTTCCAGTTAACTTTGGGATGCTTCAAGGGGCCCCTGGCGCATCACAAAGAGAGATCCTAAACTAATTGGGTTCATTTGGTAGGTTAAATTACATGGGACACATTGTGAAAACTTGCTATTGCCTGTGTCAGATGGAGTCATCAGGCTCTCCCCAATTTTATGATAGCCGCGAAACAGATAGGGGATAGCCGCTAATATCACACCTTACTCTTTGTCCAAAAAAAAAATCTCCTGTGGGAATACTCCCACCTCTAGGCCCTCAGGTCCTGACCCCCATGGCATTTTCCAATTCCTGACTCCAATTCCTCCAGGAGTTCCTTTTTGCACCTCTAGGACCCTCTTCACTGCAGGCCTTGGCAGCCCAGACACTGTTACAGCTTACATATTGGGCTGGCCACTTCCAAGCAGCCAACATCCTAGGTTTTATAGATGCTCAATCTCAAGAAATACCCCCAGCATGGGGAAACATTATAGGACAAAAGCCTCCTGGTAAATGTTTTCAGGATGCTGGGCATCATTTCTAGGAGCACTCTTTCTCGGTTGCAGGTTATTCAACATGGGAGGATCCTCTTCTAAGCCAGAAGAAGCACCTCTGAAGCGTATCCTTAAAAATTGGAAAATTTTCAAAACAGATGTGCTGAAAAGAGAAAAACTTAAACTCTACTGTAACATTGCCTGGCCCTTATATAAGTTGGGGAATGGAGAAAAATGGCCTGAAAATAGGTCTCTAAATTATAATACCATCTTGCAATTGGATCTGTACTGTCACAAGATGGGAAAATGGACTGAGGTTCCCTACATTCAAGCGTTCATGGTCCTTTACCAAAACCCCGTTCTATGCGGCTCCTGTAATCAAAAGCCTGAGGAATCAGAAAACACTCCCGATGTTTTAGGAACTTTCCCCAGCTCTCAGGAGGGAAACCAAGCCCCACCTACTTCCCTGGAGCCACCTACTTCTCCCGGTCCCTCTGACCAATCCCAAACTCTGCCTCCCTATGTCCCTTTATATCCTCTCTTGCCCCAGGAGGGAGAGATTAGTCCCTCCAGGGTAACTTGTAGTGGAACTTCCTGTCACCTAGGATCAGGTTCAAAGTTAGCCCCCATCTCTGCCCCACAAGGTCTTTACGCCCTTCGGGAAGTAGCTGATGGGAATGGAGGGATTACTAGAGTGCATGTCCCCTTCTCAATGGGAGACTTAGGAATCTGTAAGAAGTCTGGCAGATTCACAGAGAACCCTGACAAGTTTATGGACAAATTTATCAGGCTGGGTTTGACATTCTCTCTAACCTGGCAGGACATCATGGTTATTCTAGCCCACTGTTGCACCCTGGATGAAAAGGAGCATGTACTGAGAAAGGCCAGGGAACACACAGATGGCCTACTGGTCACCCATCCACACGGTCGACAATTAATCCGGCAGGTGGGGATGGAATCCCAGAACATGACCCGCCCTGGGAATACGAAGATCTCCAGGCTAGGATGAGACATTACATTCCTAGTCTATCAGAAGGAATGAAAAGGTGCATGGTGAAGCCTGTAAATTATGATAAGGTCCAAGAGGTTACACAGGAAAAAGATGAAAACCCGGCAGTCTTCCTGAGCCGAGTGACAGAAGCATTCAGGAAGTACACCAATACAGACCCTAGGTCCGCAGAGGGGAGGACACTGTTGGCTATGCATTTTATCAGCCAGGCTACTCCTGATAGCAGGAGAAAATTACAAAAGCTTGAGGCTGGGCTCCAAACCCCATTGTCAACCTTGGTAGAGGAGGCCTTCAAGATCTATAACAACTGAGACTTAATGGAGGAGGTCAATAAGTATAAGAGGCTAATAAAGAAAAGGCAGCTTTTGTCTGCTCTAATCCACCCACCACCTCGAGACGACCCTGGAGGGCCGAGAAGCCTGGACAGACCACCAAAGGCTGGACAGACCACCAAAGGGCCTGAACCAATCTGCCTTTTGTCGGTGCCGCTTGAGGGAGCACTGGAGGGGAGAATGTCCTGAGCGCCCTCCTGTGGGATACCTGAGGGGCAAACCCGGCTGGCCCCAGGTCCTTGCAAATCTCTCGGATGAGAGATGCCCGCACGCTGACTGATGGGGCCCAAGTGCCTGCCCGGCTCCAAATCCCACTCGATCCATCCTCATCACTCCAGTGGCGCCTCGGGTCACCCTCAACATGGCAGGTAGGAAAACCAAATTTCTTGTAGCCACTGGGGCCACCTGCTCTGTGCTGACTTGGCCAGCTGGTCCCCTCTCCAACCATGACTGTATTGTGAAGGGATTTGATGGACAGCCAAAGGCAGGGCGATTTACGTCTCCCCTTGCCTGTGGAATCAGGTCCATTATTATTACTCACTCTCTTTTGTGTATGCCAGGATGCCCTGTCTCCCTCCTCGGAAGAGATGTGCTAAATAAATTAGGAGCCAGTGTATTCTTAGGACAGGGTGAAACTCAAGGAGATAGAGAATTCAAACAGAATGCACCTATTGATAGCCCCAGGTGACCCACCTGCTGGTCATCAAAATATTCCCCAAGACATCCCCCAAGAAATTAGAGAACGCGTAGATCCTACATTTGGGGATACCTTGGTGCCAAGAAGGGCAAAACGTCTTCCCTCAATAAAAGTAAGGTTAAGGCCTGGGGAAAAATACCCCTGGAAAAGACAATATCCTTTAAAAGTCTGAGGCCCTGAGAGGAACCCACTGCTGCTCAGCAAATTCCTAAAACACGGACTCATTAGGCCTCGCCAATCCCTTCGGATCACCCCGATCCTCCCCGTTCAGAAGCATAATGGTTAGTATTGGTTTGTGCAAGACTTACAAGCAGTGCATGAGGCAGGCATCCCTATTCACGTATCGGTGCCAAATCCACGCACCCCTGTCACCCAAGTGCCAGGGAGCATTCAGTATTTCTCTGTTTTGTACCTCAAAGATGCATTTTTCTGTATTCCCCTACATCCGGACTCTCAATACCCTTTTGCCTTTGAATGGAGGGACCCTGACACCCTGCGGGCTACCAAATATAGCTGGACAGTGCTTCCTCAGGGCCTTTGGGACAGCACCCATCTTTTGGGAAACGTGTTAGCAAGGGAACTGAGGGAACTGGGCCTTGAGAAGGGAACTCTGTTACAATATGTTGACAATTTGGGGCTTCCCTGGTGGAGCAGTGTTTAAGAATCTGCTGCCAATGCAGGGGACACGGGTTCGAGACCTGGTCTGGGAAGATCCCACAGGCCGCGGAACAACTAAGCCCGTGCACCACAACTACTGAGCCTGCGCTCTAGAGCCCATGAGCCACAACGACAGAGACAACGTGCCACAACTACTGAAGCTTGCGTGCCTGGAGCCCATGCACCACAAGAAAAGAGAAGCCACCACAATGAGAAGCCCGTGCACTGCAGTGAAGAGTAGCCCTTGCTCACCGCAACTAAAGAAAGCTGGTGCACAGCAACAAAGACCCAACACAGCCAAAAATAAATAAATTAATTTATTTACTTTTAAAAATTAAAAAAAATAAAATCATGTTGACAATTTATTGATAAGCAGTGAGACCAAAAAGATTCAGATCAAAATACTGTTAGGGTCCTAAGTTTTCTGGCAAAAAGGGGATATGAAGTCTCTCCAACCAAGGCTCAGATCTCACAGCAACGGGTTCAATATTTAGGATTTGTTTTGACCCCAGGGGCATGAGCCCTGGCCATAGATCGAAAAACAGCAATTAGTGCATTACCATCTCCAACCACAAAGAGGCAACTCTGAGGCTTTCTTGGGATAGCTGGGTTCTATCGTATCTGGATTCCAAATTATGGCCTTATAGCAAAACCCCTATATGAGGCTCTAAAGGGAGAAGAAAGCGAACCCCTTCAATGGAATAGGACCACCAGGGGCCTTGGAGACTCTCAAGACTGAGCTGAGTAAAGCACCAGCACTGGGGCTTCCCAATTTGGACAGCCCTTCACCGTATACATTCACGAGAGGTCAGGGAGAGCACTAGGGGTCCCAACAGCTGGGAACAGATCAGAGACCAGTGGCTAACTTTCCAAAACAACTAGACTCAGTGTCCCTGGGATGGCCAAGCTGCCTGAGGGCAGTAGCAGCCACAGCCCTGTTGGTTAATGAGGCTTCCAAGCTTATCCTGGGAAAACACTTAGATGTGTTAACCCCTCATCAGGTACAAAAGACATCATTGGTTAACTGGAAGGTGGTTAACAAAAGAGCAGGCCCTCCTAATGGACACCCCTGCCATTCACTTACAGGTGTGCCAAACCCTGAACCCAGCAACTCTGCTTCCAGTGGCCAAGAGTGGAAGCTTAGTGCATCAGTGTATAGAGACCATAGAACAAACTTACTCCAGCAGGTCTGATCTTCGAGATGAGCCTCTTGACAGCCCTGAGGTCGACGGTTTACTGATGGGAGCAGTTTTGTAGAAATGGGAACGTGAAAGGCGGGGTATGCCATAGTTAGTCTAGATGAAGTCATAGAAGCCAAGGCCCTGTCACCCCAGACATCAGCCCAGAAGGCTGAACTAATTGCGTTAATGAGAGCTTTGCAATCAGGGAAGGATAAGAAATTAAATATTTTTACTGACTCTAAGTATGGGTTCCACGTGCTATAAGCTCATGCCACCATTTGGAAAGAAAGAAGAATGTTAATCGCTAGAAATTCCCCCATAAAACACAGATTTGATTCTGGCTCTTTTAGAAGCAGTGCAGCTCCCGACCCAGGTGGCAGTAGTAACCCACTGTAGGGGCCATCAGAGGGATGGATATTTAGTGAGCCAAGGGAACAGCAAAGCTGATCAAATTGCAAAACAGGCAGCTCGACTGCAGGAGCCTGAGCAAGTTATAGCCCTAGTGGCTGGCCCCCGTGAACTCCCTAGCCTTCCCCAGTATTCCCCACAGGAACAAGAAAATGCTGAGAAATGGGGTTATGAGAAAGGAAGCACAGGCTGGTATAAAAAGGAGGTTAAGGTTCTAATCCCTGAGGCCCAACAGTGGAAACTCACTAAGAGCTTACATGATGCCACCCACTATGGGAGGGATGCATTATGGGACTTGATGCAAAAGGCTTTTTCAGGGATGGGGCTTAAAAGGACGGTAAAACAAGTAACGCTTGCCTGTGATCTATGTGCCCATAATAACCCATAGGCCCATCCAATCCCCCCTTCATTACTCAGGTCAATTCAGGGCCCAGGGGACAAGCCCAGGGGAAGACTGGCAGTTAGATTTCACCCCAAATGCCCCCATGATCAGGATATAAATACCTTCTGGTGTTTGTTGATACTCCCATGAGATGGGTTGTAGCCTTCCCCACCCAATCTGAAAAGGCCATGGAAGTCTGTAAGTCTTTTTTAAAAAAGAAAAGAATTCCTCAGTTTGGACTTCCAATGTCCCTCCAGAGCGATAACGGCCCTCTTTTATAGATAAAATCATACAGGGGCTCACAATGGCCCTAGGGATAGGCTACATGCCACACACCTCTTGGCACCCCCAGTCTTCAGGGAAGGTAGAGAAAATGAACCATACTTTAAAGAAAACCTTAGCAAAGCCCTGCCAAGAAACTCATGCACCCTGGACCAACTTGCTTCCTATTGCACTCCTTAGGGTCTGTGTAGCCCCCAGGAGCGGTCTGAGGCTTAGCCCATTTGAAATGACCTATGGGGGGCCTTTTCTTACTACTGACGTTCTACTGCATGAGGACGTGAACCAGGCCCTGAGATATATTCTTAATCCAGGACAAGTTCAGAAGGCAATCCAGGACTATGCCCGCAAGGCACTGCTGGCTCCCACTAAAAATACAGAGGAAGGAGCAGTTCCTTCACAAATAAACCCCGGGGACCAAGTTCTTCTTAAAACCTGGAAAGAGGGGTTCCCTGAAGACCAACTATTGCCAAGATGGAAGGGCCCTTGTAAAGTAATTTTAGCTACCCTCACTGCTGTCAGACTGTAAGGGATATCTAGTTGGGTACATTTGTCTAGACTAAAGCTTTTACCTTCACAAGTCACAACAGAAGAACAATACACCTGTGAGCCAGTGGAAAACCTGAGATGCCTATTCAAAAGACAGGCCCCATCGACAGTTTGTGTGATAACTAATACTTCCTGCTGCATCCGGGTCAACAAGACAGGACAGGTAGAAGTTAATATGAAGGAGGTATACGCCCGGGGCAGAGCAGCTTCACAATTTTGGCAGGGGCGATATCACATCCACTGCCTGCTCAACAGTTAAGGAAGCCCAAAGTTAACCTGGTTCCTTCCCTTTCTGAGCCCTTTAATGGCTACTGTTGTTCTTCTCCTTTTTAGCCCTTGTTTGTTTAACCTTCTGGTTAAGTTTGTGTCTTCTTGGCTCCAACAGTTTGAAGTAAGGCTCATGATGGCTCAGGGAATTCAACCCATTCCAGCAGAGAGTGGCCCGGGTCCCTACAGTTTCTTGGAACAGTCAGTGAGGGACTTCTACACCTCTGGGGTAGGCTAGGGTCTGTGGCCCCTGTCCAGCAGGAAGAAGTTTCAGAAGAAGAGACCTTCGGCCCCTTACCGCTTAAAAATAAGGGTGTAGAGTCTCTTGGGGGAATAAGATAAGTCTGGGACCTGGGACCCTTTGCTGCAGTGCTGCAGTGCTTGCACCTGGACAAATCTCTCTTCGAGCAACAAAATACAAAGAAACTGTAAGGGACTAAAAAATCACTGCATGCATGTGCAGCTGGGGAAAATTATGGAAAGCAAGACACAAAAAAGCCCCAAAAGCCCAACTGCCACTTCTGAAGAGCTGAGAGCAAAAGCAGGGGGTCAGGAGCAATACAGGGTACTGTACATGCCCCCTCCACACAGCACCACAAAAGTGTGGCAACCCACCTAAGCCACCCTTCCAGCCAGACCCCCTGGACACACCCCTACCCTCAGCCCATATAAGGAACCAGGTTGCCCCCCCACCAAGAGAGCAGGTGAGCAAGGGAAACTGTTATTTGTTCTCACTCCTCCCTGCTGCAGCAGGGCCCCAGGAGAGCCTCGCCTGAATTTCTTGTCTGATCTCTGATCAATTTCTATTGATTAAGGAGGCCAAGAACCCTGGTCGGTAACACGTGCATGGGCACGTGCGTGCACACACACACACACACACACACACACACACACACACCTTGGAGCTATTTCCACATCACTTATTTCTGCTACTTCATTTATAAAGAGCTAGATATGCTTCCATTGAACGGATTAGATTGCCAATAATTTCTTTAACTTGTACCAATTCCTGAACATGTAGTTCATTTCAATCTTCTGCTAATACCAGCAATGCTATGTTGATTCTATTTGGATACATGTCATTTTACACATGTACAAGCATAGCTGTAGAATAAATTCCCCAAAGTAGAGTTACTTGATCAAGTGATATAGCTTTGGAATTTTGAGAGATATTGCCAAATTGCTCTTCATTGGGGATGTATTGATTTATACCCTCACCAGTAAGGTATGAGGCCTGCTTCTCTTCTCCTTCTCCAGCTAAGGTTTGTTATCAAATATTTGAATCTTTGCTGATTTACAGGTAGAAAATATATCCCTTTGCATTTATCTTATGAAGAGTAAGATTAAGCACGTTGTTTTTTGTAAAAGTCACTTGGATTTCTTTTGATGTGATCTCTGGGCTTACATTATATTACTGATTTTTAAAAATTAGTTTATAGGAGTTCTTTATACAATAAAGAAATTAGACCTTTATATATAATACATATTGCAAATATTTTGCCTTCTTTGTCGTTTGGTGTGTATGTGAGTTTTGCCATGCAGAATTTTTTTTAGCTTTCTAGAATCAAATTTATTAGATCTTTATGATCAGTTCTTCTATATTACAGTAAAACTCAGATGACATTTTAATTGAGATCCTATCAAATAGATGCATTAAAGAAAATTGGCATCTTTATAATGCTTTGTCTTCTTACCCAAACTCTTTTTATGTGCCCTGACAACATTTTATTTTTAAAAAATATATAATAGAACTTAAATACTTCATAATTTTTTCTTAATTATTTTATCTGTTTATTGCCATTTTCAATAGAGTCTTTTCTTCTATTGCATTTTTTAATTGATTACTGCTTTCATATAAGAAGCCTATTTATTTCATCATATTAATTTTGTCACCAGTCACCTTACTGAATTGGCTTGTTTCCAACAGCCAATGAATTCATTTGCTTTTGTTTACCAATTCTGTATGATATTTATACTTCTTATTTATTTCTATCATCTAACTTTCTTAAATTGACTAAGGTTTTATTTGTGTCCTAAAAAATGTCCAGTTAACTCCAGTGTTTTATGGGTATGTAAAAAGCATGTGAAGTCATGGAACTTAGTTCCATGCAAAACACTTGTAACTACCTATTATTTATATTATTTATGTATTCTATTGACAAATTTATTTCTTATTCACTTGCTATGTCATGGACTGAGATATTGGAATTAAAATCTCCTGTAACTAAAGTGTATCTATTGTCTCTTTGTTTCCTGTAATTTTTGCTTTAATTATTTTGGTACAATGTTGTTTGATTAATAGGTATTCCTAATGATGAGATCATCGAGGTGGATTATATCCTTTAACATTTTCTTCACATTTGCCTGATAGGCCTTTGCTCGTCCTTTAATTTTCAATTTTTATGAGTTATTTTATCTTAGGTATATCTCCTGAATTTGAAAATATAATTAGGATTTGTTTTATGATTCAGTTTGAGATTCTTTTCTTTCAATGAGGAGTTAATCAACTTACTTTTATTTATGTGTCATAAATGTTTAGTTTTCATCCAATATATTATCATATTATGTTTTCTGTTATATTGATTTTCTTTTCTATAATTTTTCATTATATTACCTATAATGTTTTGTATGTGTGTGTAATGCCTGATAATTTAGAGTTTGTTTTTGTTCTAATAATTACCTTTATAATTATTATTTATGCGACATATTTGACCCTCTGTGTAACACCTATTGACTGCCTACTGTGAATAAGATGAAACCAGTATAAGCCCTTGGCCTTTTCTTACTGCTACCGTCCACTTTCAGTTGATTATATATTTTTGATAGTAACTACCTTTGTATTTTTAAATCACACACATACTTGATTTATTGGATTAATACAATTCCCAAGACCCTTCCTAATCTTCCAGTCTGTACCTCCAACCTCAAACCCTTACATTCAATCTGAGAGGCAAAATCAGAGTCTAGGACAAGCCAGAAACCCAGCCCATGCAGCAGAACATTGGAGCAGGGAAAATATTGTACAACAACCAGTGGCTGTGGGCAATTCTGAGATCTTATAGTTGCAGAAATTTGGGGAAAGAGGAGCAACCAGGCATTATGGGAAGCAATGCTTTTCAATTAAGTTTGGAGAAGCAAAATTAAATGGGCTTTGCTTTTGAGAAAATTCGTGAAAATGAAGTACTCTATGGAATTTGTGAAATTGGAGCCTGTAAAGGGGGCCAGTGAAACAAAGATCATGTTCTGAACATGGGGTTTCAGCTTCTATTATCTAAAGAAAAGAGGCTGCTTCTGGTTGTAAAGCTCAATATATTGTACTTAAAGATTAGAAGGAAATATGAGCTTTGCTTCTTTACAATGCCAAAGGTTGATCTCCTTGTTAGATGATTTTCTGCTTCAGCTGTACTTTTGATTCTGCACTGCTCCTGGAATTTCTTGCCCCATTCTGTCCTGCAACGTTTAGTAACTATTAAGTACTAATATCCACAAAAGAAAGAAAAGGGCAAAGAGTTAATAAATGCTGAATGCCAACTGTGTGCCAGGCTCTCTCTGGAGCTTTTCATGTGCTAGCTCACTCAATCCCAAAACAATACTAGGAGGTCAATATTATTATCTTTATTTTCTGATGAGAAAAATGAATCTCTAGAATGTAAGAGCTGAAGCCCACACATTATAAGTGGCAGGATTCAAATCCTTGTCATATTCTAACTCTCTTATTTTTTTTTAATTAATAGACTCTATTTTTCAGAAAAGTTTTACATTTACAGAAAATTTGAATGGAAAGTACAGACAGTTCCCATATATTGCCCCCTAACCAGAGTTCTTCATGTTATTAACATCTTGCATTAGTATAGTACGTTTGTTACAATTGATGAATCAGTATTGATGGTATAATTTCACTGCCCCTAAATTCCCCAGTGCTCCACCTATTCGGCCCTTCCTCCTTCACCCAACCCCTGGCAACTACTGATCTTTTTCTGTCTCCGTAGTTTTGCCTTTTTCAGAATGTTACAAAGTTGGAGTCATACAGTACATAGTCTTTTCAGACTTGGTTTCTTTTACTCTGCAATATGTATTTCGGGTTCCTCCATGTTTTTTTCATGGCCTGATGGCTCATCTTTTTAAATCACTGTATAATAGCCCATTGTATGGATATACCACAGTTTGTTTAGCCATTCGTCTAACAAAGGATGTTTTGGCTGCTTCCAAGTTTTGACAATTATGAATAATGCTACTGTAAACATTCATTTTTGTAGGGACGTAAGTTTTCAACTTATTTGGGTAAATACCAAGGAGCATGATTGCTAGATTGTATGGTAAAAGCATGTTTAGGTTTGCAAGAAACTGCCAGACTGTCTTCCAAAATGGCTGTGCAATTTTGCATTCCCACCAGCAGTGAATGAGAATTCCTTTTGCTCCATGTCCTTGTCAGTATTTGGTGTTGTCAGTGTTATGGATTTTAGCCATTCTAATAGGGTGATAGTGGTATCTAATTATTGTTTTAATTAGCAATTCCCTAATAACATATGATGTTGAGCATCCTTTCATTTGCTTATTTTCTATCTGTATATCTTCTTTGGTGATGTGTCTGTCTAGATCTTTTGGCAATTTTCCTATTCAGGTTGTTTGTTTCTTATTCTTGATTTTAGAAGTTAGATTTTTAAGCAGTAGATTGTCTTACAAGAAATTATTCCATTTCATCAATGTTGTGGACATAGAGCTGTTAATAATATTTTTTATTATCCTTTTTAATATCCATGAAATTGTGGTGATGGCCCCTATTCCATTTCTGGTATTAGTAATTTGTATCTTCTTTCTTTTATTCTTAGTTGGCCTTGCTAGAAGTTTATCATTTTATTAATTTTTTCAAAGAACCAGATTTTGGTTTCATTGATTTTTCTCTATTAATTTCTTGTTTTCAATTTCACTGATTTCTGTTATAATTTTTATTATTTTCATTTAGTTCAAAATATTTAAAAATATCTCTTAAAATTTCTTTGACCCTGGTGTTACTTAGAAGTATATTGTTTAATCTCAAGCATTTGAGAATTTTCCAGCTTTCTGTCTGTTGTTGATTTCTAGCCTAATTTTACTGTGGTTTGAGAGCACGCTTTTTATGATTTCTGTTCTTTAAATTTGTTAAGGTGTGTTTTATGGCCTAGAATATGGTCTATCTTGATAAATGTTCTATGTGAGCTTGAGAAGACTGTGTATTCTGCTGTTGTTGAAGCAGTCCATAGATGTCAATTATATTCAGCTGATTGAAGGCACTGTTCAGTTCAACTAAGTCCTTACTGATTTTCTGCCTGCTGGATCTGCCAATTACTAAAGTCACTAATTATAATAGTGGATTCATTTATTTCTCCTCAATTTTCTATTAGTTTTTGCCTTATATATTTTGACACTCTATTGATAGATGCATACACAGTAAGGATTGTTATATCTTCTTGGAGAAGTGATCCTTTTATCATATATGATTTCTTGCTTTATCCTTGATAATTTTCCCTGCTCTGAAGTCTGCTGTCTCAGAAATTAATAGAGTTAATCCTACTTTCTTTTCATTAATATTAGCATGGTATGTCTTTCCCCATCCATTTAGTTTTAATCTATATGTGTCTTTATATTTAAAGTGGGTTGTTTTTATAGACAACATATAGTTCGGTCCTGTTTTTATCCACTCTGATAGCCTCTTTTAAATTTTACATTTGGACCAGTAATGTTTAATGTTTAAATGATTGTTGGAGGAGGAGCTTCAAGATGGCAGAAGAGTAAGAAGTGAAGATCACCTTCCTCCCCACAAATGCATCAGAAATACATCTACATGTGGAACAACCCTTACAGAAAACCTACTGAACGCTGGCAGAAGACCTCAGACCTCCCAAAAGGCAAGAAACTCCCCACGTACCTGGGTAGGGCAAAAGGAAAAAAGAAAAAACAGAGACAAAAGAATAGGGACGGGACCTGCACCAGTGGGAGGGAGCTGTGAGGGAGGAACGGTTCCCACACACTGGGAAGCCCCTTCGTGGCGGAGACTGTGGGTGGCAGAGGGGGGAAAGCTTCAGAGCCGCGGAGGAGAGCACAGCAACAGAGGTGCGGAGGGCAAAGCGGAGAGATTCCCGCACAGAGGATCGGTGCCGACCGGCACTCACCAGCCCGAGAGGCTTGTCTGCTCACCCGCCGGGGCGAGCGGGGCTGGGAGCTGAGGCTCAGGCTTCGGTCGGAGCTCAGGGAGAGGACTTGGGTTGGCGGCGTGAACACAGCCTGAAGGGGCTAGTGCGCCACAACTAGCCGGGAGGGAGCTGGGAAAAAGTCTGGACCTGCTGAAGAGACAAGAGACTTTTTCTTGCCTCTTTGTTTCGCGGTGCAGAGGAGAGGGGATCAACAGCGCCGACTAAATGAGCTCCAGAGATGGGCGTGAGCTGCGGCTATCAGTGCAGATCCCAGAGAATGGGCATGAGACGCTAAGGCTGCTGCTGCCGCCAGCAAGAAGCCTGTGTGCGAGCACAGGTCACTGTCCACACCTCCCCTCACGGGAGCCTGTGCAGCCCGCCACCTCCAGGGTCCCGTGACCCAGGAACAACTTCCCTGGAAGAACGCAGCACAGCGCGCCTCAGGCTGGTGCAATGTCATGTCGGCCTCTGCCGCTGCAGACTCACCCCGCACTCCGTTCCCCTCCCTCCCCGCGGCCTGAGTGAGCCAGAGCCGCCGAATCAGCGGCTCCTTTAACCCCGTCCTGTCTGAGCAAAGAACAGACGCCCTCAGGCGACCTACACGTATCGGCGGGGCCAAATCCAAAGCTGAACCCCGGGAGCTGTGCGAACAAAGAAGAGAAAGGGAAATCTCTCCCAGCAGCCTCAGAAGCAGCGGATTAAAGCTCCACAATCAACCTGATGTACCCTGCATCCGTGGAATACCTGAATAGACAAGGAATCATCCCAAATTGAGGCGGTGGACTTTGGGAGCAACTATATATATATATATTTTTTTTTCCCTTTTACTCTTTTTGTGAGTGTGTATGTGTATGCTTCTGTGTGCGATTTTGTCTGTATAGCTTTGCTTTTACCATTTGTCCTGGGTTCTGTATGTCCGTTTTTTTTTTAAATATAGTTTTTAGCGCTTCTTAACATCGGTGGATTTGTTTTTTGGTTTGGTTGCTCTCTTCTTTCTTTCTTTTTTTTATTACTTAAAAAAATTTTTTAATAATTTTTGTTTATTTTATTAAATTTATTTTAATTTACTTTATTTTTCTCTTTCTTTCTTATTTTTCTCCCTTTTATTCTGAGCCGTGTGGATGACAGGGTCTTGGTGCTCCGGCCGGGCATCAGGCCTGTGCCTCTGAGGTGGGAGAGCCAAGCTCAGGACATTGGTCCACCAGAGGCCTCCCAGGTCCACGTAATATCAAATGGCAAACATGTCCCAGAGATCTCTATCTCAACGCCAAGACCCAGCTCCACTCAACGACCAGCAAGCTACAGTGCTGGACACCCTATGCCAAACAACTAGCAAGACAGGAACACAACCCCACGCACTAGCAGAAAGGCTGCCTACAATCATAATCAGGTCATAGGACCGCAACCACCAGATGCGGAGCTGCCGACCAGAAAGACAAGATCTAGCCTCCTTGACCAGAACACAGGCACTAGTCCCCTCCACCAGGAAGCCTATACAACCCATTGAACCAACCTTAGCCACTGGGGGCAGACACTAAAAACAACGGGAAGTATGAACCTGCAGCCTGTGAAAAGGAGACCCCAGACACAGTAAGGTAAGCAAAATGAGAAGACAGAGAACCACACATCAGATGAAGGAGCAAGGTAAAAACCCAACAGACCAAACAAATGAAGAGGATATGGCAGTCTACCTGAAAAAGAATTCAGAATAATGATAGTAAAGATGATCCAAAATCTTGGAAATAGAATGGAGAAAATACAAGAAACGTTTAAGAAGGACCTAGAAGAACTAAAGAACAAACAAACACTGATGAACAACACAATAAATGAAATTAAACATTCTCTAGAAGGAATCAATAGCAGAATAACTGAGGCAGAAAAACGGATAAGGGACCTGGATGACAAAATAGTGGAAATAACAACTGCAGAGCACAATAAAGAAAAAAGAATGAAAAGAATTGAGGACAGGCTCAGAGACATCTGGGACAGCATTAAATGCACCAACATTTGAATTACAAGGGTCCCAGAAGAAGAAGAGAAAAAGAAAGGGACTGAGAAAATATTTGAAGAGATTATAGTTGAAAACTTCCCTAATATGGGAAAGCAAATAGCTAATCAGGCCCAGGAAGTGCAGAGCGTCCCATACAGGATAAATCCAAGGAGAAACACACCAAAACACATATTAATCAAACTATCAAAAATTAAATACAAAGAAAAAATATTAAAAGCAGCAAGGGAAAAACAACAAATAACATACAAGGGAATCCCCATAACGTTAACAGCTGATCTTTCCGCAGAAAGTTTGAAAGCCAGAAGGGAGTGGCGGGGCATATTTAAAGTAATGAAAGGGAAAAACCTACACCAAGATTACTCTACTCAGCAAGGATCTCATTCAGATTCGACAGAGAAACTAAAACCTTTACAAACAAGCAAAAGTTAAGAGAATTCAGCACTACCAAACCTGCTTTACAACAAATGCTAAGGGAACTTCTCTAGGCAGGAAACACAAGAGAAGGAAAAGACCCACAATAACAAACCCAAAACAATTAAGAAAATGGTAACAGGAACATACATATCGATAATTACCTTAAATGTAAATGGATTAAATGCTCCAACCAAAGACCGAGACTGGCTGAATGGATACAAAAACAAGACCCGTATATATGCTGTCTACAAGAGACCCACCTCAGACCTAGGGACACATACAGACTGAAAGTGAGGGGATGGAAAACAATATTCCGTGCAAATGGAAATCAAAAGAAAGCTGGAGTAGCAATTCTCATATCAGACACAATAGACTTTAAAACAAAGACTATTACAAGAGACAAAGAAGAACACTACATAACAATAAAGGGATCAATCCAAGAAGAAGATATAACAGTTGTAAATGTTTACGCACCTAGCATAAGAGCACCTCAACACATAAGGCAAATGCTAACAGCCATAAAAGGGGAAATCGACAGTAACACAATCATAGTAGGGAACTTTAACAACCCACTTTCACCAGTGGACAGATCATATAAAATGAAAATAAATAAGTAAACACTTATTTAAATGATACATTAAACAAGATGCTTTAAATGATACATTAAACAAGATGGACTTAATTGATATTTACAGGACATTCCATCCAAAACAACAGAATACACTTTCTTCTCAAGTGCTCATGGAACATTCTCCAGGATAAATCATATCTTGGGTCACAAATCAAGCCTTGGTAAATTTAAGAAATTTGAAATCCTATCAAGTATTTTTTCCGACCACAATGCTATAAGACTAGATAAAAATTACAGGAAAAAATCTGTAAAAAATACAAACACATGGAGGCTAAACAATACACTACCTAATAACCAAGAGATCCCTGAAGAAATCAAAGAGGAAATCAAAAAATACCTAGAAACAGGGCTTCCCTGGTGGCACAGTGGTTGAGAGTCCACCTGCCGATGCAGGGGACACAGGTTCGTGCCCCAGTCCGGGAAGATCCCACATGCTACAGAGCGGCTGGGCCCATGAGCCATGGCCACTGAGCCTGCGTGTCTGGAGCGTGTGCTCCGCAACAGAAGAGGCCACAACAGTGAGAGACCCGCATACAGAAAAAGGAAAAAAAACCTAGAAACAAATGACAATGAAAACACGATGACCCAAAACCTATGGGATGCAGCAAAAGCAGTTCTAAGAGAGAAGTTTATAGCAATACAATCCTACCTTAACAAACAAGAAATATCTCAAATAAACAACTTAACCTTACACCTAAAGCAATTAGAGAAAGAAGAACAAAAAACCCCAAAGTTAGCCAAAGGAAAGAAATCATAAAGATCAGATCAGAAATAAATGAAAAAGAAATGAAGCAAACAATAGCAAAGATCAATAAAACTAAAAGCTGGTTCTTTGAGAAGATAAACAAAAATTGATAAACCATTAGCCAGACTCAACAAGAAAAAAAGGTAGAAATCCCAAATCAATAGAATTAGAAATGAAAAAGGAGAAGTAACAACTGACACTGCAGAAATACAAAGGATCATGAGAGATTACTACGAACAACTATATGCCAATAAAATGGACAACATGGAAGAAATGGACAAATTTGTAGAAAAGCACAACCTTCCAAGACTGAACCAGGAAGAAATAGAAAATATAAACAGACCAGTCACAAGCACTGAAATGGAAACTGTGATTAAAACCTTACAACAAACAAAAGCCCAGGACCAGATGGATTCATAGGTGAATTCTATCAAACATTTAGAGAAGAGCTAACACCTATCCTTCTCAAACACTTCCAAAATATAGGAGAGGGAGGAACACTCTGAAACTCATTCTACGAGGCCACAGTTAACCCTGATACCAAAACCAGACAAAGATGTGACAAAGAGAGAAAACTACAGGCCAATATCACTGATGAACATAGATGCAAAAATCCTAAACAAATTACCAGCAAAGAGAAGCCAACAGCACATTAAAAGGATCATACACCATAATCAAGTGGGGTTTATCCCAGGAATTCAAGGATTCTTCAATATATGCAAATCAATCAATGTGATACACCATATTAACAAATTGAAGAATAAAAACCATATGATAATCTCAATAGATGCAGAAGAAGCTTTCGACAAAATACAACACCCATTTATGATAAAAACCCTCCAGAATGTAGGCATAGAGGGAACTTACCTCAACATAATAAAGGCCATATATGACAAACCCACAGCCAACATCTTCCTCAGTGGTGAAAAACTGAAACCATTTCCACTAAGATCTGGAACAAGACAAGGTTGCCCACTCTTACAACTATTATTCAACATAGTTTTGGAAGTTTTAGCCACAGCAATCAGAGAAGAAAAAGAAAAGGAATCCAAATCGGAAAAGAAGTAAAGCTGTCACTGTTTGCAGATGACATGATACTATACATAGCGGATCCTAAAGATGCTACCAGAAAAGTACTATAGCTAATCAATGAATCTGGTAAAGTAGCAGGATACAAAATTAATGCACAGAAATTTCTTGCATTCCTACACACTAATGATGAAAAATCTGAAAGTGAAATTAAGAAAACACTCCCATTTACCATTGTAACAAAAAGAATAAAATACCTAGGAATAAACTTACCTAAGGGGACAAAAGACCTGTATGCAGAAAACTATAAGACACTGATGAAAGAAATTAAAGATGATACAAATAGATGGCGAGATATACCATGTTCTTGGATTGGAAGAATCAACATTGTGAAAATGACTCTATTACCCAAAGCAATCTACAGATTCAATGCAATCCCTATCAAACTACCACTGGCCTTTTTCACAGAACTAGGACAAAAAAATTTCACAATTTTTATAGAAACACAAAAGACCCTGAGTAGCAAAAGCAATCCTGAGAAAGAAAAACAGAGCTGGAGGAATCAGGCTCCCTGACTTCAGACTATACTACAAAGCTACAGTAATCAAGACAGTATGATACTGGCACAAAAACAGAAATATAGATCAATGGAACAGGATAGAAAGCCCAGAGATAAACCCTCGCACATATGGTCACCTTAGTTTTGATAAAGGAGGCAAGAACATACAATGGAGAAAAGATAGCCTCTTCAATAAGTGGTTCTGGGAAAACTGGATAGCTACATGTAAAAGAATGAAATTAGAACACTCCCTAACACCATACACAAAAATAAATTCAGAATGGGTTAAAGACCTAAATTTAAGGCCAGACACGATAAAACTCTTATAGGAAAACATAGGCAGAATACCCTATGACGTAAATCACAGCAAGATCCTTTTTGACCCACCTCCTACAGAAATGGAAACAAAAATAAACAAATGGGACCTATGAAACTGAAAGCCTTTTTCACAGCAAAGGAAACCCTAAACAAGATGAAAAGACAACCCTCAGAATGGGAGAAAATATTTTCAAATGAAGCAACAAAGGATTAATCTCCAAAATTTATAAGCAGCTCTTGCAGCTCAATGTCAAAAAAACAAAAACCCAATCCAGAAATGGGCAGAAGACCTAAATAGACATTTCTCCAAAGAAGATATACAGATTGCCAACAAACACATGAAAGAATGCTCAATATCATTATTCATTAGAGAAATGCAAATCAAAACTACAATGAGATATCACCTCACACCAGTCAGAATGGCCATTATCAAAAAAGCTAGAAACAGTAAATGTTGGAAAGGGTGTGGTGAAAGGGAACCCTCCTTCAGTGTTGGTAGGAATGTAAATTGATACAACCACTATGGAAAACAGTATGGAGGTTCCTTAAAAAACTAAAAATAGAACTATCATACGACCCAGGAATCCCACTACTGAGCATATACCCTGATAAAACCATAATTCTGAAAGAGTCATGTACCACAGTGTTCATTGCAGCTCTATTTACAATAGCCAGGACATGGAAGCAACCTAAGTGTCCATCAACAGATGAATGGATAAAGAAGATGTGGCACATACATACAATGGAATATTACTCAGCCATAAAAAAACCCCAAATTGAATTTTTTGTAGTGAGGTGGATGGACCTAGAGTCTGTCATACAGAGTGAAGTAAGTCAGAAAGAGAAAAACAAATACTGTATGCTAACACATATATATGGCATCTGAAAAAATAAAAAGGTCATGAAGAACCTAGGGGCAGGATGGGAATAAAGATGCAGACCTACTAGAGAATGGACTTCAGGACACAGGGAGTGGGAACGGTAAGCTGGGACAAAGTGAGAGAGTGGCATGGACATATATACACTACCAAATGTAAAACCGATAGCTAGTGGGAAGCAGCTGCATGGCACAGGGAGATCAGCTCAGTGCTTTGTGACCACCTAGAGGGATAGGATAGGGAGGGTGGGAGGGAGGGAGCTGTAAGAGGGAAGAGATATGGTGATCTATGTTTATGTATAGCTGATTCACTGTTATAAAGCAGAAACTAACACACCATTGTAAAGCAATTATACTCCAATAAAGATGTAAAAAAAAAAAGAGTCAAGACTATACAATGGAGAAAAGATAGTCTCTTCAATAAGTGGTGCTGGAAAAACTAGACAGCTACATATAAAAGAATGAAATTAGAACATTCTCTAACAAAAATAAACTCAAAATGGATTAAAGAGCTAAATGTAAGACTGGGTACTATAGAACTCTTAAAAGAAAACATAGGCAGAACACTCTTTGACATAAGTTGCAGCAATATCTTTTTGGATCCACCTCCTAGAGTAATGAAAATAAAAACAAAACTAAACAAATGGGACCTAAGTAAACTTAAAAGCTTTTGCACAGCAAAGGAAACCATAAACAAAATGAAAAGACAACCCATAGAATGGGAGAAAATATTTGCAAAGGAAGTGACAAACAGGAGATTAATCTCCAAAATATACAGACAGCTCATGCAGCTCAATATCAAAAAAACAAACAACCCTATCAAAAAATGGGCAGAAGATCTAAATAGACATTTCTCCAAAGAAGACATACAGATGGGTAAAAAGCACATGAAGAGATGCTCAACATCACTGTGTATCAGAGAAATACAAATCAAAATTACAATGAAGTATCACCTCACACCAGTCAGAATGGTCATCGTCAAAAAGTCTACAAACAGTAAATGCTGGAGAGGGTGTGGAGAAAAGGGAACCCTCCTACACTGTTGGTGGGAATGTAAATTGGTACAACCACTATGGAGAGCAGTATGGAAGTTCCTTAAAAACAGAAAATAGAACTACCATATGATCCTGCAATCTCACTCCTGGGCATATATCCAGAGAAAACCATAATTCGGAAAGGTACATGTATCCCGATGTTCACTGCAGCACTATTTCCAATAGCCAAGACATGGAAGCAACATAAATGTCCATCAACAGAGGAATAGATAAAGAAGATGTGGTATATATATATACAATAGAATACTACTCAGCCATAAAAAATTATGAAGTAATGACATTAGCAGCAACATGGATGGACCTAGAGATTATCATATTAAGTGAAGTAAGTCAGAGAAAAACAAATATCATATAATATCACTTATATATGGAATCTAAAAAAAAAAGATACAAATGAACTTATTTGCAAAAGAGAAACAGACTCACAGACTTCGAAAACAAACTTATGGTTACCAAAGGGGAAATGCTGGGGAGAGGGATAAATCAGGAGTTTGGGATTAATATACATATACTGCTATACATTAGATAACCAACAAGGACCTACTCTACAGCACAAGGAACTCTGCTCAGTATTCTGTGATAAGTTATCTGAAAAAAGAATCTGAAAAAGAATGAATATATTTGTATGTATAACTGAATCATTTTGCTCTACATCTGAAACTAACACAACATTGTAAATTAACTATACTCCAATAAAATTTTAAAAAAACTGCCAGGAAAAACAAACAAAAAAAATATACAAATTGAGAAGACTTTCTCTTCTTGTCATAAGTAAGTTTGTTACATTTCCTCAAGCACAAAATGACCGATTGGACTAAATAATATTGAGAGCCTCAACCAGGGTTATCTAAATTGTATGATTTAATAATTTAGTCTCTTGGTTAGAAAATATCTTTGTGTCATTTTTGAAAACATCCACTAGGGGGCGAGATAATGTGTCTCTCTCGTCAGTAATGTAGGTGAAATGGATAGACTCTCTCCGCGGCAACATTTGGGTACACATCAATTTTTCACCACCATGGATGCTCCACTTAAAGTGAAGCAGCAATGTGAATAGTTCCGAGAATTTTTAAACAACTTTACATGGGATTTACTACCTAATTGAAGTTTCTTATTTTTCCTGGGAAGTTTTCCTTTGGGCCTGTAGAGGGAGCTCAAAGCCTTAAATTTTTTTTTCTTTCTGTGCTTTCAGCACTTAATTGCCATTGCCATTGAAGACTCTTCATCTTTAAGACCCTGATTTTTCCTAGATTTTTTTTAAAGAAATTACTTGATATACCCTCAAAAATAAAATGAGAAAATAATAATTGCTTTTTAAAAAGTTACAAATAGTATAAGTTATCTAATACAATAAAATTTATAAGCAACATCCTATTGACATCTAGTAAAAGTTAAAATCCTTAGTCTCTACAGGTAAATTTTTTCCTTACTGTATACAGTTAAACTTCCCTTTAAGTTAGATTTTAGGTGCACAAGTTTTGGTACATAGGGACTTTCTTTGTAATTCCGTTCTAATTATTTTCTCACTTCATTATTGTTCTTTGACCCATGACTCATTTAGAATTGTGTTTTAAATTTTCTAGTCTATGAAGGTGTTATCTTTTCATCGATTGATATCTAATTTTATTGCACTGAGATACAAGAACTCAGACTGTATCATGTCAGTTCTTTGATATGTGTTGAGACTTGCGCTGTGGTTTTTTAAAGGATTTAAATTATGAGTGCAAGGTGGTGTGTGTGTGAAACAAGATGTTAACTGACTTTTGATTGTTGTCTTAGTGTTTTCCAGAAGTTGCATAGCTGTCAATGTACATCTTTGCTATACATTCTAAGAGAGTGTGAGATGGGCTTTACAACCCTTAGATCATCACTCACTTCAAAGGTGCATTAGACTAGTCTAGGGGATTGGTTACGTGTTGATGAAGAGGTCGGGGAAGAAATGTTGGAGAGCCATGGTGTTTCTCCTCTCCTTCCAGATTTGTGCTAATGCTAATATCATTTTAATCAAGGAGCACATTTCAAAAGAACCAATCAGAGAGCTGGACAGGGGCTTTCTAGAATTGGGGGACACTGTAATTGGTACCTGATTTATAAGTAAAGGTGAGAGCCTGGCTGGAGGTCTGCCTGGATTTGGACTGCACTTTCAGAATCTGTTAGCAAAAAAGGATGCATAGTTCTCTCAAGATTTTATGGCTGCTTGGGATGGAGATACTCATGATTTAGGAGGGATATGGTGACTAAAACAGAAGAGTGGACTGTCAGAAGTTAGCCAATCCAGGGATTTATAAACTGCCAACAATAAAAGGTCTCTAAAAAATTTTCACGGAAGTGTCTCTTAAAAGAAAGAGCCAGGGGCTTCCCTGGTGGCGCAGTGGTTGAGAGTCCGCCTGCTCATGCAGGGGACACGGGTTTGTGCCCAGGTCCGGGAGGATCCCACATGCTGCGGAGCGGCTGGGCTCGTGAGCCATGGCCGCTGAGCCTGCGCGACCGGAGTCTGTGCTCCGCAATGGGAGAGGCCACAACAGTGAGAGGCCCGCGTACCGCAAAAAAAAAAAAAAGAAAGAGCCAGAATTTGGGTGTGGCCACAAAGCAAAGCTTCATACCAGATTGTAACATTGTGAGCCTTGAAAAATTGTTCCCTTTTCCTTAATCCCCTTTTATGCCCCACCTCCTGTTCCCATTGGCCAAAAACACATCTAGGAAGTGAAGAAGGGAGTTTTCCAAGCAAGAGGAAAGAAGCCAGCTATATCCTGCTTCCCCATGGTGGGATTTTACACTTATGACAGTTGAGCTGGGGAAGGAGACCATCTAAAATTGTGTGAGTGTAGAGTTGTTTATATTGGACTGGACTAGACTTTCATTTCCCGAAAATGACTGGAAGAGCTGAACTTGCCAGGATTACATTTAGGAACAAAGTCCTTAGAAGCTGAAAGATTTCCTGGTTTCTTCTTGCACTTTATAAAAACCAGTTTGATAGTTCAATAAATCATATGTAAAGACACAAATATACCTATATCTTTATCCATGTCTATACCTATATTATGTATACAGTACCTTATACACACATACACTCATATAAATTTAGCGCAAGATTGTTACATTTTTTAAAACATGCTATTCTTTTCCCAACTTTTGCCATTTCCCACTTTTCCTTAAAATTCTTTCAGTGTTTCTTTGTATAGATTGAGGCCACATTGTTAGGCCCACATGGATTCAGAATCATGGCTTCCAGGTAAATTCTTTTATCCACATGCAGGAATTAGTTGTCCCTAATAAATCTTTTACCTTACAGTCTATTTTGTTTGACATAATATAATAATGACAACTTTCTTTGGATGAGTGTTTGTTTGGTATATCTTTTCCCATTTTTGAAATTTCTATCTTCCTACATTATCATGCTTTAAGTATGTCATTTAAACAAAACAGAGATGGATCTGTTTTCTTATATGAGACCTTTGACTTTCATCTGACAGGTGTAATCCATTTTATTATTTTTTATTCATATTTTAGATTTGTTTTTATTATCTTAGTTTGTGCTTTTATTTTTATGATTTTGCTATGCTTCCTTTTTTTCCTCCTTTCTCATGATAAAATAGATTAATCAAAATTTCCACGTTTCCTTGTCCATCAACAGATGAATGAATGATGAAGATGTCATACATAATATACAATGGAATATTACTAAGCCATAAAAAGAATGAAATAATGCCATTTGCAGCAACATGGATGGACCTAGAGATTACCATACTAAGTGTAGTGAGTCAGACAGAGAAAGACAAATATCATATGATATCATTTATATGTGGAATCTTAAAAAATGATACAAATGAACTTATTTACAAAACAGGAACAGACTCACAGACATAGAAAACAAACTTATGGTTACCAAAGAGGAAAGGGGGGGAAGGATGAACTGGAAGACTGGGATTGACATATACACACTACTATATATAAAATAGATGATGAACAAGGAACTATTGTATAGCACAGGGAACTATACTCAATATTCTGTAATAACCTATGTGGGAAAACAATCTGAAAAAGAATGGATATATGTATATGCAGAAAACAATTTTCACATTTCCTTTTCTCCACTTCACTGACTGCCCCCCATACTGACTTTCTTTCTGTACTTTGTAGGTTCACTTAATCCAAAAGATTAATTTTCTTAAAGTAATACAAAAAGGTTAGAAAGTCAAAGCTTAAGTGTTTAGGCTTAGGATGAAAAGGAACAGGCCAGTCTTCCTATTCTTATATCCCACTCCCCAGAAGCAACCTCTTTGAACACTTACAGCTCTTTCTTTGAATATTTATCTTTGTATTTTTAAATAGCATTTTATGCTATGTTTCAAAATGTTTATTCTAGGGACTTCCCTGGTGGCGCAGTAGTAAAGAATCCACCTGCCAATGCAGGGGACACGGGTTCGATCCCTGGTCTGGGAAGATCCCACATGCCGCGGAGCAACTAAGCCCGTGAGCCACAGCTACCGAGCCTGCTCTCTAGAGCCCGCAATCTACAACTACTGAGCCCACACGCCACAACTACTGAAGCCCGCGTGCTCTAGGGCCCGTGTGCCGCAACTACTGAAGCCCGTGCACCTAGAGCCCGTTCTCTGAAGTAAGAGAAGCCGCCGCAATGAGAAGCCCGCAATGAAGAGTAGCCCCCGCTCACCGCAACTAGAGAAAGCCTGCGCACAGCAAAGAAGACCCAATACAGCCCAAAATAAATAAAATAAAATAAAATAAAATGTTAATTCTAGACACTATCTATTGACTAACTACTGACTATTTTCCTGGGATTTCCTCTTCACAATCATCCTGCTATTGCTATATTGGCTCTCCTGCACCCACACTCCATGACTTCTTGTTTCTTAGTTCACCAGCCTGTTTTGAGAGAACACTTCCTTCTGAAGATTACTAAAAAGGGGGTGCCTGGGAGGCAGATTTTTCTCCGAACTTGCATGTCTAAAAACATATTTATCCTACTCTCACACTTGATTATTTGACTGGATATGGGGGTATGAAATCTAAACTGACAATCATTACCCCTTAGAATCTCAAAAGCATCTTCCCATTGCCTTAAAATATTTCTGCTGACAAGTACAATGTCATTCTCTATGAGATTCTGTGATTTCTCCTGGAAACTTTCAAGTTTGTCTCTTAATCTCTCATGTACTGGTATTTCACAGTGATGTGCTTCCTTAACAGACTTTTGTGGTTTTTTTCCATTCGTTCTGCTCTGCAGTCAGTGGGGCAACTTCAGTCTGGAATCTCATGTCTTTGGGTCCTCACATTTTTCTGTATTATGTCTTTGATACTTTCTTTTCCTAGGTTTTCTGTTCCCTTCTTCTAAAGCTCCTATTATTTGGATGATAGAGCTCTTGAAATGGTCCTCTAATTTTTTCATTTCTCTCCTATTGCCGATCTGTTAGATTTTTGTTCTACTTTCTGGAAACATTTTTGAACTTTGTATTCTAATTCTTCTGTTAAAAATTTTGTCTCTACAGTCAAAATTGTCCTTTTCAATGCTTTTTTATTCTCTAGTTTTTCAATGGAAATTTTTATTATTACTTCAAAGGTGTAAGAACTTTTATTTTTCATAGAATATTAATCAGTTATATCCAAATTATTTGCTCCATCTTCCAAGTTCCTTTTTTTTCTGTTTATTCAATTACTTTTATTGCTTTCTTTCACTTTGGAAGTTTTCCTTTAATGTCTAGTGATCATGGACTCTCTATTCATATTTAAGAACAAGGCCCTTAAAAGCTAACTGAAATTTCTAACTCTCTTACTGATATCCCCAAATGATAGAGGATCCAATCTGCTGTTTAACCCTGACAGTTTAAATGACTGTATGTTTCATTTCCAGAAATTTCATTTTATTCTTTCTCAAAGCCGCTTGTTCTTTGGTCTTGGTTTTCCTTATGGATTCCATTCCTTTATTTATCCCTCTGTTTAATATACACATAATTGTTTTGTTTTCCTTTTCAGATGGATTTATTATCTCAAATTTGTGGAGGTGTTACTCTTCTTTTTACTGTATTTGTCAATTTTCACCTATGATGCCATGTCCTTATTTGTTTGGTAATGTTTGTTGTAAGCTCACCTTTAGTAGGGATTATTGTATCTTTGATACCTAATATTTCATTGTTTTATCTTTAATCCTATGCAGCTTGGGTTGTAGAAGTGACACTTAGGAATGGGATTGATTTTTACAATATCTGGTACCCTAGGGATATCACTAGCCACTGAATAATTTTCATGTCAAATTTTCATCTTAGATGATTGTTTTACCAATGAACTATACATATTTTTTTCCTAGAGATTTTTTTCCTACACATTGCTCTAGATATTCTTCCCCATCCTTGGTCCTATAGATATCATTTTTCTAGCTTCCTGTCATGGAGGAGCAGCCTTTCCTATCTTCATGGGGGACAAGAGCTCATATCTTCTTGGAGGACAAGACTCCTGTTTCTAGGCAGACATTAAATTTTCAGCTTCTAGGCCTATAAGACCTAACTGTGGGTCTGATATCCCACCTCCTGACCACAGCAGTAATAGTCTCTACTTCTACTGCTCTGTGTTTCCAGTAACTCTTTTTGTCTGATACCACAAGGATTTTCCCCTTCCACTTTTTTTTTCTCTTGCAACATCAGCCATGTATTTACATTATTTTTCCTATTATTTTTTTCCAGAATTTTCAGGTGTTTGTAGCCGGAGAGTGTCCATGTTAGTTGAGTCTACCATGGTTTAGGAACTGGTGTTGTCCTCCTTTGATTATTCCTTCTACCTGGAATGGTCTTGTGCATCTTTTTTATAAGTCCATATTCTATTCATCCTTCGATCACCCATCCTGGGAGATGTTCTTCTGGGTCTTTCTTCCCACACCCTATTCCTTTAGCCAGAAGTAATCATTCCCACCTCTGAACAACAATACTACATTATTTAATATCTGCTTTACGGCATAGCATGGTCTACTTTCAAAATAGTTACTGGGTTACCTAGGATTTTGAGGAAAAGGACATGTATCCATAGCCAAACACTCAACACAGTATTATCTATAAAAATAGAGTGTAGTGGAAAAAAATACTACATTAAATGTTACACACCTGCTAAGTGCCTGAACTTCTTTTCACTTTGCCTACTCATAAAATGAATTACACATTCACTCTTAATTAACTTACATTCTAATGAAAATGAATCTTTCATTTAAAGAGAAATCAACTTAAAGATGAAAATAGTGAACCTAAGTTGCATGTGACATTCTAGGAGAACTCATAAACTGAGAGCACTTCACACACATACAAAAGAAACGTTGCCTTGGTATTTAATTTAAAGTAGAATAAAATAAATCAGAAGGTGAGGAAAACATAATTTAGCTCCCACCTCTGCTGAGTCATCAGATCTTATTGGACAAGCAAGTTTCCTCATCTCCCTTTCAGCATTTTGGTCAGGGTATCTGTGAAAGTACTTAGCAAAATCAGTCAGTTCGGTGAAATCAATATTGCTTGGATAGGCATAGCTTAGTGGTTAAGGATGCAGGATCTGGAACCAGACTGCCTGAGTTAAAAGGCTTGCTCCTCCATTTTCTAGTGATATGACCTTGGGCAAGTTACTTAACCTTTCTGTTTTGTTATCTGTAAAATGGTGATAATAATACTTCTTATAACTACTCCTTATTGTGAAGATTAAATGAGTTAATACATGTGGAGTTTGGAACAACATTTGGCATGTATTCCAGTAGCTACAAGATAAACTACTACTGGTCAGGCACTGGGTTAAGAATTGGGAATATGAAGCTGAAGAGCGTTCTTATAACAAGAAGACAGGAAACTGATCTTGAGCTCAGCATTTGTCAGAGAACATCGATTAATAGGTTAATGGTTGGGTAGGAACAGAAACCAAACACACTTGGCAACAATCTTGATGTAAACTATCAAATTACCTTTGATACATTGAAGGAAAGTACGTTTAGCTCTCATTACCTCTAGTGATAAGGGAAGGAGCAGTGGTGCCCATGATCTGAAATTCATTTCCATTTGGCTTTGAAGAGCATGATGTTATCATTAGGGGCCAATTTGTCTTCCGTGTGTCTTATTGAAGTCAATATTAAATGATTTTTCATTTTATGACGATAACAGTCCATCATAGAAGGAATCAGCTCATGGCTTGGTGAGGGAAAGACAATCTAGATCATTAATTGGTTGCAGACAATTCACAAAGTACATAATACAGACAGAGGACAGTCAGCGCCAGTAAACTCTCTCAAATGAAACAGGTGTTCAATACCAGTGTAAAATCATTTTTATAGAGAGAAGGGTTAAAATCTAAGAACCTGTTCTACTATTGTATTAAGCAAAATTCTTGATGTGAATGAAGCTAAAATTCACCTTTATTAACACAGGTTAGGTGACATTCTTTGTATTGTTATAGTATGTGCTTTTAGGTAGTTGAAATGTTGATAAAATTATGTTACAATAACTTGGCACCCTTTAAACACTATCTGCTGTGGAATGCAGAAACAGCTATAGTTTCATACTGAAATGGAAGTTTTCTACTACTAGAAATGGTAGTATAAAAGGTCAGTGAATAATTCTAAATTGTGTTTAATTGTAATTTTTAGAATCTTTAAGTGAAAAATCTTTCTGGAAGTGTAGAATGTAATATTGATCTAATTCTCACCTTTATTCAGAAGCTTTGTAAATCCCTATTTACTTTATTGCCCTTTTTCCTTTGGCTTTTGTTGCAAACTGGCTGTTAAATAAACATTGTGAAACATTGTCTGAATGGCTTGTTGTAGGTATTCTCCACTTTTATCAACTAGAAAGCTTAAAGGGGTCACAGGAGGACTCATCTAACAGACAGAGGATTTTTTTTCCTATTCATTTTGACTATATTAATTAATGGAATTATTTTTCTTAGTAACAATTGAGATAAACTCTACATATAGAAAATAAATTTATTTTCAAGTATTTCTTAGACTATAAGAAAAGAAAAAGAGCAATGAGACATGCAGAAAAATAAAAACCAATCAGCATCCTTTTGTGACAGTGCAGGGATGCAGCAACTTTGGGGTTGAAGTACGTTTTAGAATTAGAGGCATTAAAGTTCAACATGAGATTTCTGAAACTTTCAAGGAAAATCTGCCAAACAGGGGCCTACAAACACAATACCTTCCCCCTTATAATAAACTATTAAGTTTCATACATTTAAAACATTCCATTTTTTTCTGCCAGAAGCATGGAATTCTGAACTCTAGCAGACAATGAACAGAAACCCAAAGCAATGTGTTTCTAAAGGATTATATTGCTGCCAATGCTTCCCAGACTGTTGGTTTATTGTGAGAAACTTAACTCCTTCAAGCTTTTCAGTAATTCACTCCTTTTGTCCATGTCAAGATGAAGTGTCCCCTTGTTTCTAACAGTGGATCACATCATCAAAATCCCTGCAAGTGCACAAAGCAAGGAGGTATGTCGCACTGTGCAAATGGCCTTCAGCTTGACTTCCATGGCACTGTCACCATTGTGTCACATGCTGGCAAACCCAGTGCCACAGATAGAGAGCCATCGGGTCAGGCCATCATCTAGGATGGAAGAATTCACTTAAAATACAAAAACAGTCCATGACCAAACCCATGGACATATCTTACTTTACTATTGATAGCAGCAAACCATGAACATGATTCTTGGACCTGCCTGAATCATGACTAGAAATAAAAGGAAAGAAAGGGGAAAAATAATCAGAGAAGACTGTATTAAAGAATGATTCTTCCCCACAGCGAGAATGTTGTATTCTATTTTGAAACCGTTCTTCTTGGGTTTTTGCTTGCATTTGCTTCCTTTCTTCATGAGAATCTGACTGTTTTAGGCACAACAGAATTCCATGCTTCCAACTGGTAAATGAGGATTATTTTACAAAAAAGTTGGATGCTAACTGTGTAAGAAGAAAAGGGGGCTCCATCATGCAATACTTTCTCCTACTTTTACAAGAAAATAACTACTGCCTCACAGATACAAAGAACAAACTAGTGGTAACCAGAGGGGGGAGAGGTTGGGGGAGGGGCAAAATAGGAGACGGGGATTAAGAGGAACAAACCACTAGGTACAAAAGAAATAAGTTACAAGTATGTAATGTACAATACAGGGAATATAGTCAATATTTTGTAATAACTTTGGAGTATAATTTAAAAATATCAAATACCTATGCTGTACACTTGAAACTAATATAATATTGTAAATCAACTATACTTCAAAACAATAGCTACTACAGTTAGGCACTTCCTCTTTGTCCCATCTGCATGAATCTGTTTTATCATTTCTCACACTGCACTATAATTTTGAAGTAAATGTTTGTCTCCTCCTCATGCATACACATGATGTCCTTCTCAGTCATTGTTTTCTACTCTTTTTTTAAAATTTGAAAACCTAATATTTGGACATGGTTAACAAAAACCACTACAGAGTATATATAATGAAAAGCAACTTCCCTCCCTGCTTCTTTTCACCAGAAGCAACCAAAACTGGTTTTTGTGTGCGTGTCCTTCCAGAACCTTTCTGTGCACATACAAATGTTTGTAACCTGATGGCATGTTACAAAACCTATTTCTGGATTGAAATAATTCACAATGAGCCAGTACAAATTAGTAAATAAAAATAATTATAGTCATAGAAAAAAATAAGATGAAAGAGTTTGTGCTTAAAACATATTGTAAGCCCAGGCAAATAATTTTCTCTGATATTTTTTACCAGTTTATCACCCTCAACAAACGTTTACCCATCTTACAATTGATTTGAGGGTTTATGCGCTAAGTTACAACTCCTGTGAGACATCTTCAGTCGTAAATGCCATGAGAACACAGAATCAGTGTCTTATCAACAGTTAGGAGTTGTAACCTCTCTTTAAATGACTTAACGTCCCCTTTTCATTCCTGACCCTGTGATTACCTTCTTGAGAGCTGAATAAATTCTTTGTCAAGTCCATGAAATGAGTATCTCTGAGCCCCTTTTAGAGAATCTCCATTCAGGCCTATTGGGTTATTTCTCTCAGGATGAAAAGAGATTAGTAGGTTTAGAGATAAATATTAACTTTTATATTCCCGTGGGAATATAAAATGGAGATAGTTGCTACAAAATCTAAACTTGAACCTTTGCTTCTAAAAAGTGAGTGTTAATATACTAGCAAACAGAATTCAACAGTACATTAAAAGGATCATACACTGTGATAAAGTGGGACTTATCGTAGGGATGCAAGGATTCTTCAATATAAGCAAATCAATCAATGTGATACATCATATTAACAAATTGAAGAATAAAAACCATATGATCGATCAGAAGAACCTGGGGCAAGATGGGAATAAAGATGCAGACCTACTAGAGAATGGACTTGAGGATACGGGGTGGGGGAAGGGTAAGCTGGGACAAAGTGAGACAGTGGCACGGATGTATATACACTACCAAACGTAAAATAGATAGCTAGTGGGAAGCAGCTGCATAGCACAGGGAGATCAGCTTGGTGCTTTGTGACCACCTATAGGGGTGGGATAGGGAGGGCGGGAGGGAGGGAGATGCGAGAGGAAAGAGATATGGGGACATATGTATATGTATAACGGATTCACTTTGTTATAAAGCAGAAACTAACACACCATTGTAAAGCAACTATACTCCAGTAAAGATGTTAAAAAAAACCCAAAACCATATGATCATCTCAATAGATGCAGAAAAGCTTTTGACAAAATTTAACACCCATTTATGACAAAAACTCTCCAGAAAGTGGGCATAGAGGGAACCTACCTCAACATAATAAAGGCCATGTGTGACAAAAAACACAGCAAGCATCATTCTCAATGGTGAAAAGCTGAAAGCATTTCCTCTAAGATCAGGAACAAGACAAGGATGTCCACTCTCACCACTTTTATTCAATATAATTTTTGAAGTCCTAGCCAGGGCAGTTAGAGAAGAGAAAGAAATAAAAAGAATCCAAACTGGAAAAAAGAAGTAAAACTGTTTGCAGATGACATGATACTATACATAGGAAATCCTAAGGATGCTACCAGAAGACTACTAGAGCTAATCAATGAATTTGGTAAAGTAGCAGGATACAAAATTAACATACAGAAATCTCTTGAATTCCTATGCACTAACAATGAAAGATCAGAAAGAGAAATTAAGGAAACAATCTCATTTACCATCCCATCAAAAAGAATAAAGTACCTAGGAATAAACCTACCTAAGGAGGCAAAAGACCTGTACTCTGAAAACTATAAGACACTGATGAAAGAAATCAAGATGACAGAAACAGATGGAAAGATATACCATGTTCTTGGGGTGGAAGAATCAACATTGTGAAAATGACTATACTACACAAAGCAATCTACAGATTCAGTGCAATCCCTATGAAATTACCTATGGCAATTTTCACAGAACTAGAACAAAAAATTTTACAATTTGTGTGGAAACACAAAAGACCCCTAAGAGCCAAAGCAATTCTCTGGGGGAAAAAAAGTGGAGCTGGAGGAATCAGGCTTCTTGACTTCAGACTATGCTACAAAGCTACAGTCATCAAAACTGTGTGGTACGGGCACAAAAACAGACACATAGATCAATGGAACAGGATAGAAAGCCCAGAAATAAACCCCTACACCCATGGTCACCTAATCTATGACAAAGGAGGCAAGAATATAGAATGGAGAAAAGACAGTCTCTTCAATAAGTGGTTCTGGAAGACTGGACATGTACATGTAAAAGAATAAAATTAGAACATTCTATGACACCATTCACAGAAATAAACTCAAAATGGATTAAAGACTTAAATGTAAGGCCTGATACTATTAAACTCTTAGAGGAAAACAGGCAGAACACAGTCTGACATAAATCACAGCAATATCCTTTTGGATCCACCTCCTAGAATAATGAAAATAAAAACAAAAATAAACAAATGGGACCTAAGTAAACTTAAAAGCTTTTGCACAGCAAAGGAAACCGTAAACAAAATGAAAAGACAACCCAGAGAATGGGAGAAAATATTTGCAAACGAAGCGACTGACAAGGGATTAATCTCCAAAATACACAAACAGCTCATGCAGCTCTATATCAAAAAAACCAAACTACCAAATCAATAAATGGGGAGAAGACCCAAACAGACATTTCTCCAGAGAAGACATATAGATGGCCAGAAAGCACATGAAAAGATACTCAATATCATTAATCATTAGAGACATGCAAATCGAAACTACAATGAGGTATCACCTCACACCAGTCAGAATGTCCATCATCAAAAAGTCTACAAACAATAAATGCTGGAGAGGGTGTGGAGAAAAGGGAACCCTACTACACTGTTGGTGGGAATGTAAATTGGTACAGCCACTATGGAGATCAGTATGTAAGTTCCTTAAAAAACTAAAAATAGAGCTATCATACAATCCAGTAATCCCACTCCTGGGCATATATCCAGAGGAAAACATACTTCGAAAAGATACATGCACCCCAGTGTTCATTGCAGCAATATCTACAATAGCTAAGACACGGAAGCAACCTAAATGTCCATCAACAGATGAATGGATAAAGAAGATGTGGTACATATATACAGTGCAATATTACTCAGCCATAAAAAAAAAAGAATGAAATAATGCCACTTGCAGCAACATGGATGGACCCGAGATTATCATACTAAGTGAAGTAAGTCAGACAGAGAAAGACAAATATCATGTGATATCACTTGTATGTGGAATCTAAAAATATGATACAAATGAACTTATTTACAGCACAGAAACAGACCCACAGACTTTGAAAACAAACTTATGGTTACCAAAGGGGAAATGTGGGGCAGAGGGATAAATGAGGAGTTTGGGATTAATATATACACCCTACTGTATATAAAATGGATAATCAGCAAAGATCTGTATAGCACAGGGAACTCTACTAAGTATTCTGGGTTAACCTTTATGAGAAAAGAATCTGAAAAAGAATGGATGTATGTATAACTGAATCATTTAGCTGTATACCTGAAACTAACTCAATTTTGCAAATCAACTATATTGCAATATAAAATAAAAATTTAAAAAGTGAAAGATGAGACAGAAAAAATTAAAAAAGTGGGTGTTAGAACCTGACAAATTAATTGCCTTTTACTAAAAATTTGCAACTATCTCAAGGCCAGATATCTAAGAAACTCTTCAGATCCAAGCATATCTTCATAACCCATCCCAGTTCAGACATACATGCTCATCACTAAGCCAGAAGTGACGTGAGCTAAGCTCAAAGCAAACTGCCGTTTACCTCTTTGAGTCTCCTCTGACTTGGAAAGCCACACATAGGAATGTTTGCTAGATTAGAGAGCACACACCAGATGTTCATAGGATACCTGTGCACATTGGGTTATTAATCCATGCTGAGTGTCTCTTCTGATTAGACACAAACCTATGATAGGAACTTAGGTTCTTCATTCCACATTTGGAAAGATTTCTACTCCTCCCTGAGTTTGTATTAAGGCAGAATTCCACTTCTTGCTTTGCAACCAAACCAACTCATTTGATTTCTGACTGACCGGGAGAATTCAAAGCCCTTCAATGGAAACTACCAAGTTATCATGAGTTTGGACTTCCTGCATTTCATGTCAGCTACCTCACAGAAACTTTATGATGCTAAGAAAAAACAAACATCAAAGCTCTGGGACACTATATCTGTGTGGACATGGTAATGCATTACACTCCAATGAAAGCTGTGAGCTGTGGCCTAGCTGTGAAAAAGCCTAGCTCCACCTCATTGATGTGCTGAAGGATTGTGAAAAAATCTTTAGCTTTCAAAAGTGATAAATGACCCTACTCCGTTTTCATTTAAGCCATGGAAATACTTAAAAAAAACTTAGGATAGATCACATATGTTGCTGAATCTGGGCAAAACACTGCTGATAGCAGAAGCAGAGATGATAGCAAGTATCAAAAAGTAATGTGACCACTGCACAAGGTAACTGAAAATAACTGCAGAAAAATAAAAGGTTAATAGTGGTATCCAAGCCTGATTTCTCTTGGGTTTGTCTTACCAATTTAAGCAAATATTTGGATGCATTGATCAGAGGTAAATGAAATCACTTACTGATAAAAATAGAAAGTGATTTATTGCCCAGCAGGGTCTTGACAGGAAAGGATTCATTCATTATTTCATACACGTTTGGATGAGAAAAACAGAAGGAAAAAAAGTGAAGAACTGGACAATTTGAATGAATTTTCGACTCATTCAAATGAAAAGTAATAATTTATTACCTAAATATCAACTTAAATAATAACTGACTCAAGCAGTGAAATAAATGTCTGATCACAGTGATTTTAGTGACTGTTTTAATAAATATTATAAACCTTATTCTTAGGATGCATAGTTGCATTTTAATATCTTAGAACTTTTTATGCATTCACAGAGTACCAGGTACTGAGGAAACACATTCATACTTTTTCTCCTGGCTTTGCCATCATACACCAGAAAGAATGGTTGCTACGTAAAAGGAAGAAAATTCAATTTAGACTAGAAGCTCCCAAAGGGTAAAAAAAGGTTTTTTTAACATACATTTCAAAACTCTGCACTATACACATGAAAACCATTACATGAAATGCTAAAAATGAAACTTTCAAAATGCACATTTCTCCTGTTATTAAAAGAAAACAGCAGAAATGTTAATCATTGAAAATATCCAGTAACACAAAGTAGGCCCTTCTTAGTGTGCTATTGAACCAAGAAATAAGGATCTTTGGCATATTCAAGAGGAAAGAAAAATTTGGCATTTGTTCTGCAACACAATTTCACAGTCATAATTTTAGGAAGTCATCATTTACTTGATGTAAAAATGGTATTTCAGACTTCCAGTTTCCAGTCCTGCATGTAAAGAGCTTAGAAGTCGCCACTCCATCCTAACAACCAGTAAAAAGCTGAACAGACTAAAAAAATCAGCAACGCTTCTTAAATCCATCAGAGAAGTGAGGTCACAGGGCAAACCACTGCTTTCAAAACTGAAGAGACAGACAGACTGACAAAGACAGTCACAACTTACCAGAGCAGAAACCCCTGCTGGAACCAGTGCCAAGGCAGGAAAACCTGACCCTCAGTTAACGAACTGCTGGAGGCTCAGTGTGGACAAATCTGAGAATTAAAAACTCCAGGGGGTCCAAAAAACTGCAGAGGAAGGAACACTCCCAAACTCATTCTATGAGGCCACCATCACCCTGATACCAAAACCAGACAAAGATACTACAAAAAAAGAAAATTACAGACCAATATCACTGGTGAATATTGACACAAAAATCCTCTACAAAATACTAGCAAACAGAATCCAATAACACATTAAAAGGATCATACACCATGATCAAGTGGGATTTATCCCAGGGATGCAAGGATTCTTCAATATACGAAAATCAATCAATGTGATACACCATATTAACAAATTGAAGAATAAAAACCATATGGTCATCTCAATAGATGCAGAAAAAGCTTTTGACAAAATTCAACACCTGCTTATGATAAAAACTCCAGAAAGTGGGCATAGAGGGAACCTACCTCAACATAATAAAGGCCATATACGACAAACCCACAGCAAACATCATTCTCAATGGTGAAAAACTGAAAGCATTCCCTCTAAGATCAGGAACAAGACAAGGATGTCCACTCTCACCACTATTATTCAACATAGTTTTGGAAGGCCTAGCCACAGCAATCAGAGAAGTAAAAGAAATAAAAGGAATACAAATTGGAAAAGAAGAAGTAAAACTGTTTGCAGATGACATGATACTATACATAGAGAATCCTAAAGGTGTCACCAGAAAACTACAAGAGCTAATCAATGAATTTGGTAAAGCTGCAGGTTACAAAATTAATGCACAGAAATCTCTTGCATTCCTATACACTAACAACGAAAGATCAGAAAGAGAAATTAAGGAAACAATACCATTCACCATTGCAACAAAAAGAATAAAATACCTAGGAATAAACCTACCTAAGGAGGTAAAAGACCTGTACTCAGAAAACTACAAGACATTGATGAAAGAAATCAAAGATGACACAAACAGATGGAGGGATATACCATGTTCTTGGACTGGAAGAATAAATATTGTGAAAATGACTATACTACCCAAAGCAATCTACAGATTCAATGTAATCCCTATCAAATTACCAGTGACATTTTTTACAAAACTAGAACAAAAAAACCTTAAAATTTGTAGGAGACACAAAAAACCCTGAAAAGCCAAAGCAGTTTTGAGGGGAAAAAACGGAGCTGGAGGAATCAGACTCCCTGACTTCAGACTATACTACAAAGCTACAGTAATCAAGACAATATGGTACTGGCACAAAAACAGAAATATATCAATGGAACAGGATAAAAAGCCCAGAGATAAAACCACATACATATGGTCAACTAATCTATGACAAAGGAGGCAAGGATATACAATGGAGACAAGACAGTCTCTTCAATAAGTGGTGCTGGGAAAACTGGACAGCTACAAGTAAAACAATGCAATTAGAACACTCCCTAACACCATATGCAAAAATAAACTCAAAATGGATTAGAGACCTAAATGTAAGACCAGACACTATAAAACTCTTAGAGGAAAACACAGGAAGAACACTCTTTAACATAAATCACAGCAAGATCTTTTTTGATCCACCTCCTGGAGTAATGGAAATAAAAACAAAAAAAAAACAAATGGGACCTAATGAAACTTAAAAGCTTTTGCAAAGCAAAGGAAACTACAAACAAGACAAAAAGACAACCCTCAGAATGGGAGAAAATATTTGTAAATGAATCAATGGACAAAGGATTAATCTCCAAAATATATAAACAGCTCATGCATCTCAATAATAAAAAACAAACAACCCAATCAAAAAATGGGCTGAAGACCTAAATAGACATATCTCCAAAGAAGACATACAGATGGTCGAGAAGCACATGAAAAGCTGCTCAACATCACTAATTGTTAGAGAAATGCAAATCAAAACTACAATGAGGTATCACCACACACCATTTAGAATGAGCATCAACAGAAAATCTACAAACAATAAATGCTGGAGAGGGTGTGGAGAAAAGGGAACCCTCTTGCACTGTTGGTGGGAATGTAAATTGATACAGCCACTATGGAGAACAGTATGGAGGTTCCTTAAAAAACTAAAAATAGAATTACCATATGACCCAACAATCCCACTACTGGGCATATACCCTGAGAAAGCCATAATTCAAAAAGAGTCATGTACTACAATGTTCACTGCAGCTCTATTTACAATAGCCAGGACATGGAAGCAACCTATGTGTCCATTGACAGATGAATGGATAAAGAAGGTGTGGCACATATATACAATGGAATATTGCTCAGCCATAAAAATGAATGAAATTGGCTCATATGTAGAGATGTGGATGGATCTAGAGACTGTCATATAGAGTGAAGTAAGTCAGAAAGAGAAAAACAGATATCGTATATTAACGCATATGTGGAACCTAGAAAAATGGTACAGATGAACCGGTTTGCAGGGCAGAAATAGAGACACAGATGTAGAAAACAAATGTATGGACACAAAGGGGGGAAAGTGGTGGGGGCGGGGGTGTTGGTGGTGGTGGGAAGAATTGGGAGATTGGGATTGACACATATATACTAATATGTATAAAATAGATAACTCATAAGAACCTGCTGTATAAAAAAATAAATAAAATTAAATTAAAAAAACTCCAGGGGGACCCAGTAATGCAGGATCTCCATGCTTTAGTGAGTTTTATCTCCAGGAGCTCAGACCAGGTTCTCGCAGTGAATATCATAGAAAAATCCCCTCATGCTTCTAGCAGGGCAAGGGGTAAATGAACCATTTTGAAATATGACAGAACACTGTCTTCCTAAGAAGCTTGATCTCAGGAAAAACTAGTTAACCAGAGCCTAACTGACCTGGGGGGAGGGAAATACCCAACTCCAGCCCTCTCTAATCAACTTGTCCCACCTAAAACCCGAGAAGCAACTGGGAAATTCATAGCCCAGGAACAAGGCTCAGGAAAAGCTGAGGTCAATCACAGAATTAAAGAACTCTTCCTCTCCCCCCACACCTCACCACTACATGAATGAAGGCCTATTTACCCTAGTTCCCTTTACCCAATACATCATATCCATCTTTTCACAGAAAATTATGCAGCATAGTAAAAGACAAAAACAAAGTTTCAAGAGACTGAACAAGCATCAGAACCAGAGTCAGATACGGCACCAGGTTGGAATGACCCGATCAAGAATTTTAAAAAGCTATGATAAAGGAATTTAAAGGCAAAGTATACAACATGGAAGAACAGGTGGATAATATAAGCAGAAAAATGGAAATCCTAAGAAAGAATAAAAAAGAAATGCTAGAGATCAAGAACACTGTAACAGAAATGAAGAATGCATTTGATGGGTTCACAGTAGACTGAACGTGGCTGAGGAAAGAATCTCTGAGTTTGAGGACATGACAACAGAAACTTCTAAAACTTAAAAGCAAAGAGAAAGAAGACAGAAAAAACAGAACAGAATATTTAAGAACTGTGAGACAGCTATAAAAGTTGTATCATACACACAGTGGGAATAGCAGCAGGAAAAGAGAGAAAGGAACAAACACAATGTTTAAGCAATAATGACTGAGAATTTCCCCCAAATTAATGTCAGACACTAACCTACAGATGAAATGGAGAAAGTTGGTGAAAGAATAGACAGATCAACTGGAACAGAATAGAGAGCCTAGAAGTGACCCACATAAATATAGTCAATTGATCTTTGATAAAGGAACAAAGACAGTACAATGGAGCAAAGACAGTTTTTTCAACAAATGGTGCTGGAACAACTGGACATCCACAAGCAAAAAAAATGAATCTAGATAAAGACCACACTCTTCACAAAAATTAATTCAGAATGGATCATAGACCTAAACATAAAATGCAAAACTATAAACTTCCTAGAATATAACATAGGAGAAACCCTAGATGACCTTGGATATGATGATGTGTTTTTAGATACATCATCAAGGTATGAGCTATGAAAGAAATAATTGATAAGCTGGACTTTATTAAAATTAAAAACTTCTGCTCTGCAAAAGACAATATTAAAAGAATGAGAAGAAAAGCCACAAACTGTGATAAAATATTTGCGAAAGACACATCTCATAAAGGACTGTTATCCAAAATATACCAAAGAATCCTTAAAACTCAACAATCAGAAAGTGAACAGTGATTTTAAAAATGGACCAACGATCCTGACACCTCCCCAAAGAAGATATACAGATGGCAAGTAAGCATATGCAAAGATGTTTAACATCATATGTGATGAGGGAATTGCAAATTAAAACAATTAGATACCACTTCACACCTATTAGAATAGCCAAATTCTGGAACACTGACCATAGCAAATGCTGGTGCGGATTCAGAATTACAGGAATTCTCATTCATTGCAGGTGACAATGCAAAATGGCCAGCCATTTCGGAAGACGTTTGGCAGTTTCTTACAATATTAAACATATCCTTGCCATGCAATCCAGCGATTGCACTCCTTGGCATTTATCCAAATGAATTGGAAACTTATGTCCACACAAAAACCTGTGCAGAGATGGTTATAGCAGCTTTATTCATAACTGTCAAAACTTGGAAGCAACCAAGATGTCCTTCAGCTGGTGAATGGATAAAGTGTGGTACATCCACATAGTGGAATATGACTCAGCACTAAAAAGAAATGAGTTATCAAGCCATGAAAAGACATAGAAGAAGCTTTTAAATGCATACTACCAACTGAAAGAAGCAATCTGAAAAAGTTACATACTACACTGTATGGCTCCAGCTATATGACATTCTAGAAAGTACAAAACAATGGAGGCAGTAAAAGGATCAGTGGTTGCCAGGCGTTAGTGGGGAGGGATGAGTAGGTGGAGCACAGAGGATTTGGAGGGCAGTGAGACTACTCTGTACGATACTACAATGTTAGATACATGTCATTATACATGAGTCAAAACCCATAAAATGTACAGCACTAAGAGTGACTTCTAATGTAAACTATGGACTTTGGGTCATAATGATGTGCCCATGTAGGTTCACCGATTATAACAAATGTATCACTTTGGTGCAGGATGTTGGTATTGGGGAGGTTGTACATGTAGGGGCAGGGGTATTTGGGAACACCCTGGACTTTCTGATCAATTTTGATGTAAACCTAAAACTGCTCTAAAAAAATGAAGTTCATTAATCTATTTAAAAATATTTTACTAACATGAGATTATCCCTGTATTAAAAATAATATTTGCTGTTTTCACAGCAGCATTATTCCATAAAGGTTAGGACTTTTCCACAACTTATCTCATGGACGTTTTTTTCCCATCCTTATTTTCTCCGATGTGGTCAGCTGCTGGAAACACCAGATGTCACTCATATGGTGGAAGGTAAAGTGATTTAAATAGAGCTACACAGAAGGTTCACCTTAGAGATGAACAGGTTAAATCAGGATTTGGGACTACTGATTTATCCTTTCCATAGTTATACCAATGACACCATCCTGTAAGAATCTAGTGATTCTAGAAAATCACATTCATATCCCTTCCTTCTTGATCCTTCCACAATGATAATTTCGGTAAATTCGAGCTTCAACAAATATTTCAGTGTCCCTTAAAGTTATTTTATATTAGTTTCCAGTAAGTGGCACATTCATTAGGAGATTTCAAATATATACTTTACACATTATGCCAATTCTGTGAGGAACAGTGTCAGTATTTTTTCAGGCGAATAAACTAGAGTCAAGTGAAATGAATTTCCCTGATCAAGATCACAGAAGGTGTCAAAACTGAAAACCTGAAAATCACCAATCCTGCCACTCCATATTTCTTCATTTTTCTATCATTCTCAAATGATATTGCTTTAGAGTATGTTCCTCTCAGTCCTAGAAAGAATTTGAAGTAGTCACAATAAAAGCCACTTCTAAAGCACTGCAAACATGGACAATGAAGATAGTAAGGTATATAGAGAGAAAGGTAAAATTAATATGGAGACTTAAATAATCCAACTGTGACTAACCATAAAATTGAGGTCAGAATCCCTTAAATACACTAGCAAAATCTTTTTTGCAACATAAAACAATGTCACTTGGAAGAGATGATGTGGTCTGCATGCAGTGGGATGAAAGTGGGGAGGGAGTTCAAAGAAGGGTAAGATGATCCTCTGTAGACTAGCAGAGAGAAATCAAAGCAACATCTTCCAGTTCTATTACGGAATGCTGTAGGCCTTCTATTCTAATCAACAATGTAATGGCTACATACAAGCAACAGTCTCCACTTTTGCATGCTTTAGGTAACAAGATGCTGAGAACAGCTGTGAGTAAAAAGGTCAAGAAGAAATTCACTGCGACCAGAGGATTTTGGTACTGGCTGATCACACCCATAAGGGCTGAGGTCACCAGCCAGCCCTGTCATTGGGTAAGGGCCACTGCACTCCCTGCCTCTCAGAGCAGTTGCTGGTTTTCCAAAATTCCTCTGAGGTTTTCCTGGGAGAACTTTTTTTCCCTTAGCCTCTGAACCAATTTCTAACAGTATAAGAGCTCTGACTATAAAGTGGTGAGTCCAGGTTTTTTTTAAAAAATGAATAATTCAGGATGTAAACACCAAGCAAATGTTTTCCTTAAAGTAATCACCTTGGGCAGTGACACAGTTTTTCTTAGAGATGCTGTCTTGGCTTAAATCAGTCTGCCTTTAGAACCAGCAACAGCCAAAGGGGGAATTTGTATTATGTAATATATAGAGTTACATGACACTGTTTTAATATGCCATGCTTAGTCTTTAAACGTTTGTTTAATGGCACTGTGGCTTTTTACTATTCATGATTTTAATACTGACTTTTGCTTTAAAAGTGCCTAAAGCATTAATGAAGCACATAATGTTCTTACACTTGTTTGTTCAATCAATATTATTTAATGGAAGCCTATTTTATTTATACCAGGTGCTGAGCTCCTAGAAGAATCAATTACCCTAGTAAGGGAAATAGTACTCTTTTTATAACCAAAAGGCATTTTCTAGTGATTAATATGGCCCCATGGTTCCCCATTCTAGGTTTAAGGGTATCCATTGGCAATCACCTTATACTTTCCTCTGTGAGGGAAAATAACAATATTTTCAGCCTCTGTATCTGTTTTCCTAGCTTTTCCCCCTCCTTTTCTCCTTTTAAAATAATACATTCTGGAGATCAACATTTCAGCTTAGCCCCTCAAGGTTCTCTTTCAACATCTCAGGCAAGTAAGACAAATCCTGCCTTTAATTCTAGTGTTTTAAAATTATCTTTCTCAAGTGACTCCGCTCCAGTTTGTTTTCTGCCAGAAAAGAAAATTTACCCACAATATAAATAAAATATTCAGAACATTTTTTTAACTTAATAAATATGTAGCCACAATTCAAACATAAAGGACAGCAATTGATATTTATCAATGTCCAGCTATTTAGTGAGCAGAAATACTAAAGTGAATCTTTATAAGTTTAGAATTCTTTTAATTTTAAACATATGTGTTTACATTAGGAAAGTTACCTATAAATTCCTGAATATCCACTAATGAAAAGAAATTTTAAAAAAACCTCTTGATCATTCAACAAAAAAGTGAATCTTTTAAAAATTAGTGCAGTATGAATAAAACAGTTAATCCAGTTCTTATAGTCACGTAGTTTTGAAGGTCTCTATTAGTTGGGCATCCATCCTGGAAAAAGTCTCAAGTGGGTTCTATTACTCACTTACAGGGTTAGGGAACTCTGTGTATAGTTACAAACAATGGTGTAATCAAGGGCATTTTTTCCTGCATAAGTGCATTTTTTTTCTGAATGGCAATTCATAAATAAATCCTTGTGCTAAGAGTTTATATATTACACAGAGCCTAGGACCCTTGAGTAAAGTCAGCCAATTCAGCGCTTCACAGGAAAGCCACTAACGAGGGGGACTCCTTCATGGCCAAATAATTAGACTGGTGATTTCCTAAGCATGAGGGAATCCGGTTCCTATCATCTTTTTCTGGTAAAATGAGCACAAGAGAAATAAATATATTTAAGAAGACCCAGCCCATGGTATTTTCAGTAAATAAGTGCTTGCTTGAATGTATAAATCTTCTGGACTTTCATTTTTCTGGATGTAAAGTGAAAATGTAGAAGAAGATGTGCTCTGAGCTCCCTTCCAGCCCCTACACTGTATGAATCATTGGCCGTGTTTTGGGTAAAGACTGTGGCCCCTTGCTTGGATGATCAGAAATCAGGGTCGTGGTAACCTAGAGATGTGCTGAAGCAGCTCATATGGGCTTGTGAGAGACGATTGTTAAATTTTCAGTAATTTTGTGAGCCAGTTGTTAAACATAGCCATTATTAAAATTAAAACATATAGACTTACAATTCAATACATTATATTTTTGAAAGTAATAAATACTCAAAATTCAGCCATTTTAATTCTTTTACTACCTTTTACTATTAGTTACGCCCTTGAAGTCACTTGCATCTATTGGGGAAATACTATATAATGGCCTGCTACTGAGTATCTCTTCCCAACTCCACATTCAGCGATGTCATGTTGGTATTTTCAGATTAGCCATGGTGGGAGAGTATTTACACCACAGAAATGGGAAAATGCTACAAATCACTTCCTTTTCATTCTTTCAGAGAGCGGATTGTTAAACATTTACCAGCACACCACTGGGGTCACCAGGCTGAGACCAAGGAAAGGAAGGAGCTGTGAATTTAAGTAACAGAACAGAGTGCTACATAAAGCAGACCATACAGATATTTGCACAGGGCAGATTTCACAAGGCATATTTTTACCTCGGTACACCTCGGTCATATGTTCTCCTTAGGCTGTTGCAAGTCTGGTCCTGTGAAGTAGAGAGAGAAGGAAGATCCTGGAGTACAAGCACAGTTTTAAGAAACTTTAGGTCAGGCCAATGGGGAGTCTTTGAGCCAAAGTCAACCGTCAAAGGAATCCCTCATTTCACAGAAAAGGGCTTTCCTTGGTTTCCCTCCTGCACTTAATCATTGCCTGAGAGCAGCCTATGGAAAGCATGGCCTTGGGGCAAATGTTGTGCAGGTAGCCACAGGGACAAAGGGAGAGATGCGGGGAAGTGCAGGGAAAGGGAAGAAGATAGTCAGGCGGGGTGGGGGTGGGGGCTGGGCAGAGAATGGAGACCAGCATGTGGCACAACTCAGCTATAATAGAGGGCTCACGGAAGCAAGGAGTGGGCAAGGCTGAGTGTAACACTTCCCAATAAAATATACTCCCTAGCAATACCTGCTGAAAAAATCAGTGGAAATGCTCTTGACATCTAAAACCTCTGGAGCTGGGGCTCTCAGTATTGTGGGTAAAATATCAAAGACCTGACTTGAGCTTTGAAATAAAAATTTTAAAAAAATTTTGCTAAACAGGCTATTGCTGTCCTGTATACATTTTTAAAATAGATCTTTATTGGAGTATAATTGCTTCACAGTACTGTGTTAGCTTCTGTTGAAAGTGAATCAGCCATATGCATACATACCTCCCATATCCCCTCCCTCTTGAGCCTCCCTCCCATCCTCCCTACCCCACCCCTCTAGGTCATTGCAAAGCACGGGGCCAATCTCCCTGTGCTATGCTGCTGCTTCCCACTAGCTAACTATTTTACATTCGGTAGTGTATATATGCTGATACTACTCTCACCTAGCCCCAGCTTCCCCCTCCCACCACATGTCCTCAAGTCCATTCTCTATGTCTACGTCTTTATTCCTGCCCTGCAACTAGGTTCATCAGTACCATTTTTTTTTTAAGATTCCATATATATGCATTAGCATATGGTATTTGTTTTTCTCTTTCTGACTTACTTCACTCCATATGACAGACTAAATATACAAACAGCTCATGGAGCTCAATATCAAAAAAACCAAACAATCCAATTAAAAAATGGACAGAAGACCTAAATAGACATTTCACCAAGGAAGACATACAGATGGCCAAGAGGCACATGAAAAGATGCTCAACATCACTAATTATTAGAGAAATGAGAATCAAAACTACAATGAGGTATCACCTCACACTCGTCAGAATGGCCATTATCAAAAAATCTAGAAACAATAAATGCTGGAAAGGGTGTGGTGAAAAGGGAACCCTCCTGCACTGTTGGTGGGAATGTAAATTGATACAACCACTATGGAGGTTCCTTCAAAAACTAAAAATAGAACTACCATATGTCCTATATACTTTTATGTTACCAGCTTCCTGAACTTGCAGCTCTCATCATGGATTATTGCAATTGTAGGATGGGATGGCAGAAGCAACATTTCCAAGTCACCTAAGAAAAATGCTGAGGAATAACAAAGCCAAACCTGGCATTGCCAAAGTTAAGCACAAGCCATTATTCATTCATTCAATCTATATATATATATATTTTTTAATTATTTTAAAAATTTATTTTATTTATTTAGTTTTGGCTGTGTTTGGTCTTCGTTTCTGTGCATGGGCTTTCTCTAGTTGCGGTGAGCAGGGGCTACTCTTCATTGAGGTGCGCAGGTTTCTCATTGCGGTGACTTCTCTTGTTGTGGAGCACGGGCTCTACGCGTGTGGGCTTCAGTAGTTGTGGCTCACGGGCTCTAGATCACAGGCTCAGTAGTTGTGGCACACTGGCTTAGTTGCTCCACAGCATGTGGGATCTTCCCGGACCAGAGGTCAAACCCTTGTCTCATGCATTGGCAGGCAGATTCTTAACAACTGTGCCACCAGGGAAGCCCCAATCAATATTTATTGAAACCTTGGCATGGACCAGACACTGTTGAGTGTTCTGGTGATATGGCAGTGGACCATACAGAAAAGATCATGCCCTCATGGAGCTTACATTCTAGTTGGAAAGACAAACAAGAAATGAATAAACAAAGAGATTGAATAATTTAACTTCAGAGACTAAGCCTCAGGAAGACAATCAAGCAGGTGAAAGCATATAGGATGGTGGGTCTATCCCACACAGGTGGTCAGGAAAGGTCTTTCTCAAGAAGTGATGGTTGAGCAGCAGCCAAGATTAGAGTTTTCCCCTTTCCTGTTGAAGACTATCATTTAATTCCCATTATTCTAGCTCCCTCTGCCTAAGAAAAGTTGCATGTGAACTAACAACCCTCCCCTTTATATTGACCTCATCCTCTATTTACCACCTGCTCAAGAGCTAATAGATGTTATAAACATGTTGAAGCAGAATAGTCTATACTAGTTTCTTAGTTCCAAAAGCATTTGTTAAAACAAAGTCTCCCCAATATTTGGGGGGATGATAGCAAATTTTAAAAAAGAAGAATTAGAATCCCATGAATGTGTCAGCAAGACCATAGGGATATTTAAATTATTTTTACTTTTTTTTTTTTGCAGTACGCGGACTCTCACTGTTGTGGCCTCTCCCGTCGAGAAGCAGAGGCTCCGGACGCACAGGCTCAGCGGCCATGGCTCACGGGCCCAGCCACTCCGTGGCACGTGGGATCCTCCCAGACCGGGGCACGAACCCGTGTCCCCTGCATCGGCAGGCGGACTCTCAATCACTGCGCCACCAGGGAAGCCCTTTACTTTTTTTAAAAAAACAACAGTTGTTCCTTTTGTATTTTCTCCTCAAGAAATAAGTATGTAAAATTTAAAATTCTTGCATATCTAGATTTATACAACTTAAGCATTATCTTGAATTATTAAGTTCCATCCAATTTTGAATAATTTGTTAACATACAAAACATCAGGGGTACAGAGAGAACAGAAAGCCTCTTTTTTCTGGTTATACATAAGGTGTAGATATTTAATCTGAAGCAAAATACTTAGTCTTTGTGGCTTTCCTCTACAGTTGCATGTGGATATACTGACTATATTATCATGTAATATAAAATACTATATTATTGTCAAGCCAGGTTTTCCAGCCGTCTGTGTGAAATAGGTTATAAGAAAGACAGTCTCTTTCTCATTAACTATAAAATCAGACTTAAGACATGACTCCAAATATTGGAACATGATGACACGTACTAGCTCTGCTTTCTTCGTAATCCTTTATGGTGTGGCATACTTGATAGAACTCAAGCATGGATGCTAGCATGAGCCTCCAAACCTGCATGAGATATAAAATGACTTCTATGTAAATGAACTTTGGATATTGTCCACAATCACTGAATTCTTTACCTTAATTTCAGTGCGGTGTCTAAAATTCTATTCTAAACACTTGGGAAGCAATGTCTCAAGTCCCTAATCATGGCTGGACCTTCAGAGAGGACAGTGTTCCTATCTGTTCTCCTAATTGTCCTAATGTACAAGATGCAGCTAAAGGAAAACTAGCCTGTACAGTTAGATAGAAGCCTAGAAAATGGAAAGGCTCAAGCATTATTTCAGCAGTATTTTCGCTGTTTTGTGGAATATTTAGTGGAGGTTATAAGAAATTAATGGACTTCAAGTTCTGCCCTTAGGTATTGCAAGATCACTTGTCTCATAAACTTCTCAATCATATGCCAATCATCAATATACCATGGCAGATTGGCCACTTGTTGGCATATATGGATTTTTCTATTGCTTTATCATCAGTAAAGAAGTTCAGGACATCAATATAGGAGAAAGAACAACCCACCATAAGCCAATGGCCATGTACACTTTTGCTGATTCCTTAATAGGAATTCAGTAAAGGATGATTAGCTGGTGCTTTGGTATTTCCAGCTTATCCTGTGCCAGTCTGTCACATAGGCTCCCTTTCCTCTTCCTGTTGTCACTGTCTCTTCCTGGTCTATGCTAACTGGGTCAGAGATTTCAAACAGAATGGAATGGTGGCTATTTAACAATCTGCTGTCAAGTAGCCATGTTGTCCTAGGAAGAGGGTAGCTGCTGTTGCAGCAGGAGAACTTGTCAGGCAGTCTTTTGCCCTTTCCCACCTTGGCCTCCTTCCCATGTCTGCTCCCACCCTATACTCTCATTATTCAATAGAATTATCTTTCCTTTGTAACACTCTGTTAATTCTACTTGTACCATTCTAATTATTTTTCTAGCCTTAGAGTTCAGAAATTTCACTAGGATTTGTGTCTCCATATTTTTTTCATTAATTCTCTTTCATTAGCCTAGTAGATCCTTTCATATTCGAAAGAAAGATCTAAGAGTCTGAAAGATTCACAGTATGCAAGGGCATAGATTATGGAATTTTTCTTCTATTATTTCTTTGATTTCTACTTTTCCAAGTTTTTTTTTTTCCTTCTGGATCAGCAGCTGGTTCAAATTGGGTCTCTTGGACGAGTCTTTCCTGGTTCCCTCACCCATATTTACCATTTTTGAAATTTTCTCTTGATCGCATTTTGTCTTCCAAAACATGAATTCAGCCTCAGCGGTTACCATACTTTTTGTTCTTACATTCCTCTATTAAATTTTCAAATTGGTAAATCATTCATTTCAGTTCCAGGAAACTCACTCTGGTCCTATAATTATATCCTTTTAAGAGTTTAAACCATTTTAAATCTAGGTTTTCTTCCATTTTTCACATTAGCTCCAACTCCATAATAGAGGCTTATCATAGTTTTCCAGGTCAGCCCCTTTTCCTTCTGACTGGGCTGCATGTTCCCACGAAATGGCGTGCGATCTTTCTCTGCCGATTCATGTTGATGGTGTGCTGGTTTTCAACACATCTGTGGATCTCTCTGGTTCTTTCTTGTGTATTGACAGTCAGAGTAGGGCTTTTTCCTTCATTGGCAGCTAGTAATCCCTGTTAATATAACTGACAGAAGACCCAGTTCACAAGTCCAAGATGGGATAGGCTGACCTTAGCCCAACATGGAAACTATCCCTCCTGAGATGCCATCATGCGGAAACAGTTAGTCTCTCTCACTGCTGCATAATGCAAACTGCAGAGACATTCTTCCCTTACTTTCTGTGTATCCCCCAGGTCAGCTGGCTCTCCCCACACTCCCTTCCCCATAGTGCAGCCCCATCAACTCCCAGCTACTCCCATTTACATTTTGCCTTCAACCTGCACCTTCTTTCAAGGACTTGATGTCTCACTGTGTGTGGAACCTCTTCAGGTTGCCAAGGTCAGCCCTTGACTTTTTTGGATGGCTGTATTCTCCAGGATGGGAATATGAGGGCAGGTCACCATTTTCCCACAAACCCACATCCAAAGTTTAAAAATCATTCTCTTGATTACTGTAGCTTTGTAGTATAGTCTGAAGTCTGGGAGCCTGATTCCTCCAGCTCCGTTTTTCTTTCTCAAGATTGCTTTGGCTATTCAGGGTCTTTTGTGTTTCCATACAAATTGTGAAATTGTTTGTTCTAGTTCTGTGAAAAATGCCATTGGTAGTTTGATAGGGATTGCACTGAATCTGTAGATTGCTTTGGGTAGTATAGTCATTTTCACAATGTTGATTAAAATAGACAGCTAGTGGGAAGCAGCTGCATGGCACAGGGATATCAGCTCGGTGCTTTGAGACCACCTAGAGGGGTGGGATAAGGAGTGTGGGAGGGAGACTCAAGAGGGAAGGGATATGGGGATGTATGTATGCATATGGCTGATTCACTTTGTTATACAGCAGAGGCTGACACAACACTGTAGAGCAATTATACTCCAATAAAGATGTTAAAAAAAATCAGTCTCAAATTCTAGGAAGATAGCATATTACTGGAAGATGAAATTATGTTATTATTGTTTTCCTAAGTTATACCTCTAGAAATAAAATATGTACGGAATTTTTTTGCAGTACAAAAATAGATCAGGATATGGTCCCATAAACATGTAGCTTTTATAATATTCATTAAATGCTCACTTCTGATTTACCAGCCTCATCACTTATCTGGTTATTGCAAACTGGCTCACATTAGCTAATTTTTCATAATAATTATGATAATTAACATTTACCAGCTATCTACTATGTATCGGGCACTGATACATAGTAGTGTTTTGTATGTATAACTTTATTGAAATCTCACAAAACCCCTTGAAATAAGTACTATTATTTCCAACATATTACAATATAGAAACCAAGGTCCTGAGAAGTCAAGTAACTTACCAAGGTCATGCAGCTAATAAGATGCTTCATTTCCTTAACGAAATAATGAGCTACTTGAGATCATGTCTTCTATTTCTCTGCATCCCCAACTGTGCTTGGCACCCAGGTCCTCAGTAAAATAAACAGTTATTGAGAGAAGCAGCAATGTTTTATTCATATCTGATCCCTAGAACACAGTGTTATAAAGTGAGAGTTTCAAAAAAAATTTTAATTATCAAATGAAGCACTAACAGGCTACTGAGATTTAAAAAGCAAATCCACATAAGATAACCTGAAGTTTTTTACAGAGACCCAACTCTCAGGTACTAACCTGGGTTCCAGGGATCCGGATATGAATAAAATGTTGCCTCTGTCCTTAAAGAACAAGTGATCAGGAGAAAAAACATGTACACAAGCAATTACATATAATAAAATATAATTATTTTTTAAATGTATATATAAAGTGCTATGGGGCCACACATGAAAAAATATTAATTTTTCCAGTAGGAAAAGGTTTTTCTTCTCTTTTATTAACAATAGAATCAAACGTAGAAATAAACACCACTTTAAAGTTTTTTATTAGAAAGTTTATTGCATTAATCTATAAACTCAGTTGGTCATATAAATGACAATGTAGGCTAATACTGTTGAAAGTTTAATCATCTTTGGAAAAGAGATATTTTAATACTGAAAGCATTTTTTGTTTGCTACAATCATGAAAATCCTAATGTGTTTTAATTTTTTTCCTTTTAAAAATATATATTGCGATTTGTTCATAACAAAAGGAAGCCTGGACTAAATACTGAACTAGAATAAACAGACCCAGTGTAAGGACACCAGTATTAAGAGGACCCTAAAAGGGCAGCTGGCCATACATCTTTAGTTACTAGACAAGCACCCATCCACACCATGTGATTCACATTTACACATCTAGGTATACGTCCATGACATAAAGTTTTTAAGACCAGCATACCTCTTAAATAGTTAATGTGAATAATTGAGACATGTTATTCAAAGATAGAAAATCCATTATTTTAAAAACATAACCTTAAAACTCACTTTTTTTATGATTTCATTTCATTTTAAGTGGTGAGTGGACTTCTAACATTGACATGAATTCTAACTGGTATTGCAATACTCTTGTGTAACTCTTGCAATATTTATAGTTTAAAAATCCCAATAATTGATAACTACTATTGTGGCTCTTTGGGGTCAACATGATCACATTTTCATAAAGTTGCTTGCATTTGTCACAGCACATAGTTATTGTGTTAATGGATTTGGATGGGACAGGTTACAACTGTCCTATTATAAAATTCTATGTTGGTTTTCCTGAAATTGATGAATAATTTTCCATAGAGATAATGATAAACACATTGAGCTCCCTGTTAACATTACTGCTATAGCATGGGAGAGGAATCTATAGCAAACATTGTAAATAGTTATGAAATATTCCTTATCATATAATTAACTACAAATAACATTCTATCTATTAAAGCAAGCACACAAACTATCATTTGGGCCAGTTTTGATGTATTTATATAGAAACACAAATAGTTTATAAATTTTCTGATATATCAACCTCTAGGGAAAGTATAATAGTTTGGCTGACATTCCTACATGAATGGCTTTTGCTGCATGTCGCCAAGCTCATTCACTGCTTTGACCACTACAGGGTATAGGGAAGAGATTATTTTTAGGATTCCAAATTAATATGGGTTCAAAGGTCATGACAATAGCTTCACTATGTAAGACGAATAACATCACCATTAAATTAAATTTGATATTTAATCTGGAAAAGTCCAAAAGGTTGTAATTTCAGGGAGAAAAAACTGTCAGGTCTTTTTGTCTTTAATTCTCATTCTGACAAAAGTATTTCTCTCTTTACCGAAGTCTATATCAAAGTATCTAGAAAATTTTGATCTCTCAACTAGACCTCTCCAAATATAACATGTAGTTTTACGACATCCAACATGCTATGTGTGTTCTGTTGTTTGAAAACTCCTGAGTGAACCCTAATAAGTAAGAATTGCCTTAGGTACAAATGTTGTCTCAGGACAGCAGCCATCCTGAGCAAGAGATCTGTCAGAAAGATTGCACAGGGAGGGATGGCAGTGCCCCTTTTGGATCCACATCTGCTGCCCAGGTTTTCTACTTACATTGCTGTTGCCTTTGGACATGAAGCTTTCTTTCTTTCTTTCTTTCTTTTTTTTTTAATAATGGAATGAGAAAAGAAACTGTTTTTTCTTTCTTTTCTTTTTTTTTTTTTAACTTATCTCCAGGGAGTAATGGGGAAACTCAACTTACCATGGAGCTCTGAAGAGATGAATCTTAAAAAAGAAGGGGAAAGATGTCTTCTTTTTTCTAACCAAAAAGGACTCTTTGTGGCTACTGACCCACAAGTGTCTCAATTAGATGTCTATCGCCTAGAACAAAGGGCCAACCAGCAGGTAACTGTTGGAATAAATCAATTGTTTCTAAGGTGTGTTCCAGGCGAGTCCCCATTTCCTTGAATTAACTTTGGAGTTCCCTGAAAGAAACAGCTATCAAAGGAGTGAATGTTCTAAGTGTGTTTGTTCTCTCATCCACCTGACCAAACGAACATCACAGGAAAGCACTGGATATCCCAACTCAGTAGCTGGCGGATGCAATACCTTGTGTATACTAATGGCAGAACAGGGGTGCAGTACATATTTGTGACTTGACTCACTGAGGTAGGATACCAAGTAGCATTTCATGTCTTTAAAAGATTGATGACCACTGTTTTCTCTTATGAAGTTGCTTCCTCATTCAGCCTTTCAGCCCTTCAGCTTGCTCAGGGAGGTCAAAGAGAAACTGGTTTTCTTGCATCATGTATCAGCATCCTCTTGAGATAACTATCTTGGAGTGAAAAATGTTATTGCATAAGTATGCCCAGGATGAACATCTCTTCTGGTTTGCCTGTAACAGCCCACATTTAAGCCCATTGCAGGATACTTGCTCATAATGCCCTCACTTACTCTCAGAAGTGTTCCAGTTTGGATGATCAATCATACGATCACCCTAATGAAGGTCTTTAGTAAGACCAGTCTGTGGTACTTTCTCAGTAACAGTGTCTCCCTGCTCCCTTCCCCTCTGGTTTAACTAAGACTCAGGATCTAAAGGAACCCCATTTCAGAATATTAAAAAGCTTCTCTATTTCCATTATAAGCCATGCACTTGTGGTTACTGTACTATTTCAGTAATGACCAATTTTAATGGATTTGATTTATATATTTTCATCTCCTCCCTCCAAGAGAAACAAGAACAGTGCATTTTTCTCAAGCAAAAACAAAAGTAGCCATAACACAAGAAACAATAAACATATAATATTTTTTCATTAACAATCCAAACGCTACAAAACATAGAATATACAACTTAAAAATGGAAATACAAACTGATGAAAAATGGGGTACATGTCATATTAGCAATGCAAAAGACCAGCTTAAGCATAGTTTCTCTAAATCAACAATTAATAAAAGGAAAGTGCCCTTTTCTCAAATATGCACAAAAATATTTCGGTCACTTCTAGGGAAAAATTAACCAAAACTTTCTGCTAATTCTATATTACAGCCTGTATTACTAATGGTTTACAAAACTTAAGCATCATCTTACACCTAAAATTTACAACTTTTTCCAATCATTATACACTCATTCAATCCAATCTGTCAAAAATAAAATTATTTCATTTCTATATTTATGAAATAATTATTGATATGTTACGGATCTCAAGTGGTGAATGTGTATGATGGGGACAGTAATCAGAATAATGTCATGTATCTAAAGTGGGCCAAGGATCAAATAGAGAGGAGAAGCACTTCTGCCTGGCACATTTGCGTATTGATTCCTGCAATTATTCTAGCATTTCTAAGGTAATTCTAATGGTACATTTCCTCATTCTAAAAGAAGTCTAAAGTTCTCATATTTAAATTTGCTATCCACCTCTAGAGTTTATTCAGAGTCTATCCAGTAATGCCACTTGGCAGAATGGTTCCTGCTGGGCTCATATTATCCTTACAATTCCGAGTCCAGCTGAAAGAAGTTAAACAGTAAGAATTCAATAAGATGGCCCTTTTTCTTCTACACGTTGAGTGATTCACACTTTTAGGAAGTATATTTTGTGGTAAACCGCACAATCCTAGGTACAGCTCTATAATGCAAATGAGAAAGAAAACATTTAAATTTTAATTTTTCAAGCAACAATACCAACGTCCACTGCAACCCATGTCACTGAAAGAGTCCTGCACGGTCATGCTTTTAGCCAAGATTTTACAATAAGTCATGCTTCATGAGTGCAGTTCTAAAACTAACAAGAATGGGAAATCACATTGCTATCTCCTTCTGAGCCACCTGTACAAAAAGGACCTACAGTCAGTCACCCTCAGTTTTGAGCTTTCTGGTTCATGTCCAACAATTGCCTACTGAGCAGATTAACATTCACACAGGGTGGCAAACTCGAGGATGGAGAAGAACCGAACTGTAGTTCTGGAAAGTGTTCCAGCGGCTACCCAGTGGTCCTTTGGTGTCATTCACTGTTGCTGTTGCTGCTGCTGCCGCCGCCATCCTCTTGCTTGGGGGAGGATGAACTGTCTCGGACTGGCAGCAGGTCATAATGGCAAGGGATGTGACTGTTCTTTGGGAGGTCATATGGATCCTGGGTGAGATGCCCATTATTGCTGAATATTCCTTGGACAACACTCACTGTAGGTTCTGTGACAACCAGGGACACATTAACTGATCAGCAATGGAAATTAAAAAAAAAAATAGAATATGGCATTCCTTGCAAATATCAAACACACCAGAGGAGCTTTTATAAAAATATAAGAAGGGACTTCCCTGGTGGCGCAGTGGTTAAGAATCCGCCTGCCAATGCAGGGGACACGGGTTCAAGCCCTGGTCCAGGAAGATCCCACATGCTGCAGAGCAACTAAGCCCATGTACCACAACTACTGAGCCTGTGCTCTAGAGCCCACGAGCCACAACTACTGAGCCTGCATGCCACAATTACTGAAGCCCGCGCGCCTAGAGCCCGTGCTCCTCAACAAAAGAAGCCACTGCAATGAGAAGCCCGCGCACCACAACGAAGAGTAGCCCCTGCTCGCCACAACTAGAGAAAGCCTGTGTGCAGCAACGAAGACCCAACGCAACCAATAAATAAATAAATTAATTAATTAATTTTTAAAAATATATAAGAAAATATTATTTTTTAAAACAAATGATCCTTTTATAATCACATAGAGGTGGCTACTCTGTGGTTGATAGACCCACTGACGCTCACAAACGATGCTCAGAACAAAGGGTGACTATATGGTTGGGATGAAGACATCAAGGGAATATACAGAAACCCTGGACATGAATCACTGTCTGCAAAAACCTGGAGATAATCTAGTCCAAACCCCTTCCTCTACAGGTAAAACAACGAGGTCCTCTGGGGGTCACTTGATTCATGGAAACACATAACAAGTGCACAGTTTTAGAACTCAGGACTCAGGCTCTCAGTTGAGTTCCCATCTCACAGTGGTGGGCTTAGGGGACAGTTTAAAAGGGAACAGTTACTGACTTCTTAGAAATAAATGTAGTTCATTATGGCTTCCATTTCAAAAAGTTGTCTTAATACTTTAAAAAGTATTACGTATCTTTCCATGACATGTCTATGGCCTAAAATGAATGACAAATGACTAGAATTAAATAAGTCACTTCATTTACAAGTACAGTTGACCCTTGAACAATGCAAGGTTGGGGTGCTCCACACCCTCTCCCCAACACGCCGCAGCTGAAAATCCACACGTAACTTCACAATTGGCCCTCCTATCCATGGTCTCACAACCTTGGATTGAACCAACTGCAGATCACATAGAACTGTAGCATTTACTATTGAAAAAAATCCGTGTATAAGTGGACCCGTGCAGTTCCAACCCATGTTGCTCAAGGGTCAACTGTAGTAGAGAATTTTTTTCAGGCTTAAATCATAAACATTGAGAAAGATATGGAGAAAGAAAAATGAAAATATAAAGCTCTACTATCTAGCCCAGGATAGTTCTGCCCAGGATAGCTCTGGTATGTTTTAACTTTCCTCAAATGGCATTTGCAAGGGGCAATCAAAATAACTCTAACACTAACTGAATTCTTATCAATTTGTATCAGATTCACATCAGAGAGTATTACTAATCTAATAGACAAATTTAAAAGTAAAATGTTCCAATCCTGCTAAAAGCATTAAATTAATATAATGAATGCAATCAGGAAATGGAAACATCTGTTTAATCCACTTGAACCATTTGTTTTGGCTAACTTGACATATTAGCTAATATGATACATATGTTATTCCACATGCGTGCTAAAATATTCACTATGGTTACAAAACAAAAGATGGATGACCGGGTGGGAGGTAAAAAAAAAAACAAAAAACTTACTTTGAATTTTCTAAATGGTATTTTCCCTGAAAAGTTCATTTGACACCAACTAATATGAACACCGTAAACACAGGTTGACATTTAAAATACAGACCATTATTTTCAATACAGTGTATATGGACTGCAACAATTGTATTCTCGAGGACTTTAAAATTGTTTGAAAAGAATATTCCCACTCACTAGGTTCTTTCTTTGGTTAGGAAAACTTACCAATTTCATAGACATTCTTGTTGGCTGAAGTTGAGTTATTGATCTCTGCATATGGGGAATCTCTCCGCGCCGGTGACTTCATCTCCACATAACCACACTCTGAGTGTTTGGGAATAAGGACGGGTGGGTCTTTAATAGTGGCATATGGGTTTTCAGAACTGCTTAGGGAGCAGTTACTTGAATTATATTCAGAATGCTTTCCCAGGTCTGTGAAGAGAGATGGGGTGGGGGGAAGCAAATGCTATTTCATGGGCAACATCATTTATTTTCTTGGCGATTACTGACTTGGGCACATTACTTATTTTTCTTCATAGTTACCTATAATTTTTAACAATGAAAATAATGGCATCCATTTTTTACGTATTTTGGAGAGAATCTTCTATAAAATTACCCATCCACAAAGTAATTTTGGCTCCTCTCTAAGGTGAGGACCAATGTAAACATCATGGATTTGATTTCATTTTTATTATCACACTCAAATAAAATTAATTCCACTCTATTTTACTAATAGTCTCTGAATCCTCAAAGCCTTCAGTCAAGACCCCATCTGTTGCTGACCCCAGGAGCATAAGAAGATACTATTATCATGGTAAGGAAGGCAACTATGCTGTGAGGCGTCTTTGTAAAACCTCAGGTCTGGGCACCTGAAGTTACTACTCAAATTCCTTCCAAAAAGCAGGCTTCAGTGAACATGTAACCAAGCTGATCTCTTCCTCTTTTCCCTGCTATTTCCATTTTCATATTTCTCTCTCCCCACAAACTATATTTCTTTGAAAGGAATTATGAGTGTTTTCCCAGCAAATCAAAGGCTTGGTTCTCCAAGACTGCTGCTCTAACAGGATCCACCTATGTTCACTCTCTTGCTGGCAGTCAAACGTGCTCATGTCTTTGCTGGAGTAATTAAACCCCCTAACAATGCTACATTTTCCCTACAGTGCCACTTTCGCTGGTTTAACAAATTATTTCTGTCTCTGAGTTAAAAAATTTTTTTAATTGTGTTCTGATAAATGTATTTCTTCCTCAAATTTATACTATACCTTTCAAGGATTTTCCCATATAACTTCTGTCAAGTCCAAAAGCACCTGTAACAAAGGAAGAAAAAAATATCCAGTGTGGACTGAAAGAAAGAGAAAACTCATCTAATATTCTCAGGTCCTTGGAGAAGATGGTTTGGGTACCCACTGTCTCCCCACTGCAGGAAATAGCCAAGGATGCTGCTTTCCAAACCTCGACACCAGATCACTTGCGCCAGATGTTTCAGTACTTAAGAGTTTAAAAAAATGTTATATAGCATTCAGAGCATTCTCCTGCTCGTTTCAGTGACTTTGGGAAAGGCTGGTCAATATGGGGCAGAAACTGAGGCACAGATGAATCAGTAGACTTGATTCAAGGGCTAGAACTGAGACAAAGGACTGGGATCTCATCACTTGTTAGCTACGTGACTTAACACAAGATGTTCAACTCGCTGAGCCTCAATTTTCTTATCTCTAAAATGGGGAAAACACAACCCACCTTGTAAGTCTTACAGGGTTGTTGTGAACATGAAGTGAAATAGACCATAGGGAAAGGCATTGCAAATTCTGAAGCGCCATATAAATGAATGGTGCTTCAGTTACTGTAACACTTTTTTTAAAAGTTTATTTTATTGAAGTACAGTTGATTTAAAATGTGTCAGTTCCTGAGCTACAGCAAAGTGATTCAGTTATATATATATATATATATTCTTTTTCATATTCAATTATGGTTTATTACAAGATATTGAATATAGTTCCCTGTGCTATACAGCAGGACCTTGTTGTTTTTCTATTCTATATATGTAATAGTTTGTCACACATTGTTGCTAGGAAAAGTTAGCAGTTTCTATGATTCCACTGGGAAAGGACAACTGGAAGTTTCACACTTGAACTTTCCTGGACTCTGCCTCGTGTCTGTTCCCTCGCTGATTTTAATCTGTACCTTTTTGCTGTGATAAACTGTAACCATAAGTATAACAGCTCTTAGTGAGTTCTGTCTTCCTAGCAAATTATTGATCCTGTGGGTGGTCTTGAGGACACTTGAACTTGTAGTTGGTATCAGAAGTAAGGGTGGTCTTAGAGATTCTGGACTTTTTAAAGGGACCCGGTGAAGATAGGGAGCCTATGGCCTGACAGCAGCCTAATCAAAGAACTCTATGTTATCCTTTGCCTAATTCCCTTGGCCATCTCCAAACTGTGGCAAAGTCTTGTTAAATGTCTGTCTTGATCTTAGCTGTACAATGGCTAGCCTTCCCCAAGGGGTTAAAGAGAGGAGCAACATGGGGTGGAGAGTAAATCAGGGAACAAGAGTGGGGCTATGAGACCAGCCACTCATGGCAGATTCCGTCTTCTCTGCCCTGGAAGATCAGGGTGCAGTTTTAACAAGGAAGCACGTGGGCTTCCTCATAAACTCCTGTCTGTCCCAATCCCTGAACAGGCATTTTCAAATGCTCCAGTTAATCTACTTCATACAATGAGCCAGAACATGATCCTTATCTCTATTTTACAAACAAACAAATCAGTCTTGAGAGGATGACTGGCACAGTGTCATATCACAGAACGAGGAATTGATCTCACAGCTTTTGTGTCAAGTTCAGGGCTCTTTCAGACAGCATCACAACTTTCCCATCATTTAAAACTACTACACACTTCATTATCCATAATGTGCCTTATTCTGTTCTTTGTAAGAAAAGACTTTCTCTATGCAACAACTTTACAGGGATATTAAATGCAGAATTACTTTTGGATGGGAACAAGCCAAGGAGATCCAGAATTTCCAATGAAGATTTTATGTTACTAATAATCAGTCCCTTGGGTCTCACTGAGACAGAAAGCGGGGAAATTTATATGTGACAATTACAGTGACTGTGTGTTGTGTTCTGGAATCAGGACAAACTCCATTCAGTGGAGATAGAATGAGAGAACTTTTCCCTCATTAGTGCTGGGTGGTATTTTACTATTATCAATTCACGTACTTCTTTGAGCTAGATTATTAACCTCCCTAAAGTTAAGTGATTTCACCAGTAAGTATAATGTGAATCTGGTATATAAGTAATTTTACTCTAAGTATGTAGAAATACACATCCTAGTGATAATGTTGGTTATCAATTGAAGAATGCAGATAAAAGTTAAGAATTTGTACTCATTTGCTACCTAAACATTTCCATTTCCATAGTAAGAGGGGATTCCAGAGCCCACAGGGGTTGGTTCCTCCATGTGGCTCAGGTGAATTGACATCTACAGTATTCACAGAAGGATCGAAGTGAGGGGAGGCAGAAGACCAACTGTGAGACCCAATTTTACCCCCTTCCTTCTATGAAATCTTGGACAAGAGAGTTAACCTCTTTGCTTATTCCTCTATAAAACAAGATTTGTGGAAGGGCCCACACAGTAGGGGGTGCCAGATTTAGTAAATAAAAACACAGGAGGTCCAGTTAAATTTGAATTTTAGAGAAACAACAAATAATTTTTCATATAAGTTTGCCTCGTGCAATATTTGGGATATATTTATACAAAAATTATTTGTTTCTTATCTGAAATTCCAATTTAATGGGACTTCCTGGCAACCTTACCACCAAATAAATACATATGAAAGGGTTTGCTGCCCCTAAGACACTGCACACATGCTACTTACTATATCATTCCTCTCCTCCCTGAAAATAAGGGGCTGCACCACATGCTCAATGGGGTATCAGAGCAGTGCCTTAAGTGTGGTCCAGGAATCCCCAGCCCCTTTGCAGCAGGGCCCCGAGAGTAAATGCTGTGTTCTCATCATAATATAACACTATTTGTCCTTTCCACTCTCATTCTCTCTCAGGTGTATGTTGGAGTTTTCCAGGAGCCACACCAAGTGTAAGATCACTACTGATCAAACACAGAAGCAGATATGAAAACCTAGCTGTCCTCTATTAAGCCAGATGGTAAAGAGATGTATGAAAGTGTTAAACAGTGCCACTCTTCTCACTAATTTTTTTTGTTTCATTTTGGAAAATGTAGTTATTTTTCATAAAAATGCATTTTATGTTATCATGAAATGAGATGTTATTATAAATTAATAACTAGCTCTTTAAGATGTTCTTAGATTTTATTTGTAATATGGTAAATATCAGCAGATATAACCCATGTCAGTAGGGGTTCTTTGGGCTCCTCGATTACTTTTAAGGGTGTATGAAAGGGTCCCGATTCCCAGACGTTTGAGAACCACTGACTTACTATTTTCAGAACCACTGACTTACTATTAGATATCTAATTGATATCTCTATTTCCTCACCTAAAAGAGGAAGGGCCTCTAGTGAGGGTGCCTCAGATTAACAGAGAGCAAAGAGAAGCACACACCCTGGAACCATGCTGAATAGGTTCAAATCCCAGCTCCACCATTTAATAGGCTTTGAGAACTTAAGACAAGTTACTTGACCTCTTTATGACTGAGTTTCGCAACTGTAACAGGGAGATGATGAGGATAATAATGGTACCTATAACAGTACTTGTGAGAATTAGGTGAGTTAATACGTGGAGAGGTGGGATGTAAGCTACGAGCAGGCAGAGATCCTTGTCTCTTTTTATCAATTCCTGGCTCATAGTAAGAACTCAATAAATGTTGAATAAATAAAGCTCTTAGGACAGTAAAAGCCCCATACAGGGATTAGGTATAATCCTATGACTTTGTTTTTCCATGCATGTTTCCAATAGATCGCTTTGGCACTGTCATGAATCTGTGACTGTTTGCGGTGACTAAAAGACAAAGATGCTTGTGAAGGTGGGGAAGTGGGGGGACTTGCCAAGCTCGTTGAGGTAGCCGCCGTGTTTCCAGTCCGCAGGCAGCGTGCCTGTGTAGTCCACCACAGGGACCCTCTTCCCAGGATTCACATTTTTCAGGTTCACAAACAGCTGATTGTTTTTTGACTGTTAAAAATATAAACAACAAAAGATTTAAAGAGAAAATACAATATGGCACAGTGAAGTGTTACCCATCTGGGGAAAGTAAGTCCATGGCATGTATCAAGGACCGGTCCTTACATGAGGATGCACCAGGAGGCCAAGGTGACCGCTTCCGACCTGGCAGGACTTAGAGGCAGCAGGAGTATGTGTCCCTCGGCCCCAACCATTCCCTCCACTGCCGCAACTCCTCCATTTCCTGCTGTCGCTCTGTGCCAGTTAGACCTTACTTGCGTTTACATACATGGAACTTTGAACTGAAAAAACCAAATTCTTGGTCTGAGCTTTCCCATCAAACACTGTATGATCTTGTACGAGTCACTCTTAGCAGTTTTCTTAGCCATAAGCATGAGGATAAGATGATCTACTTTGCTCCCTCCCTGAATGGGAATAAGAACAAATGGTATGATAAATATCAAAATCTCTGGAGAATATGAAGTGCTATTTAACTATGAGGCACTAGAATTAAAATCCAGCTGCATTAATTTAATTGCAACTGAATTAATTTAATTAGCTTGGTTTTCTTCTAACAGAGAGCTGGAATTAGACAACGGAGACTGGAAATATAATTCAGGTGCAGTTTGGAAGAGAGAAATGTTTGGGATTTCAGATCACTGTGGAAGAGACCTGGGGGTGAACTGGGTGGTACCAGAGGAGCCACTCTGGGGCCTCCAACCTCTATTGGCATCTGTAAAATGGGATAATGACTCTTGATTCATAGGATTGGTGTGAAGATTAAATCATTCTAATCGTTTTACAAATAGAAATTTGTAAAATAATTAGAATTGCTTGTCACATAGTATTAGGTTGTTTCTATTTGACAAATTTTGACCCACAAAAATTCAATTTCATGTGGTTCAAGTGAAATAAATGCATATTATTGTTGTTGTCATTACTCAAGTACGGGTGGCCAGGAAAGGGCACTAGAAGACAGGTGGTCACAAAAGTCAAACTTGGCAATTTTACCCAGGCCTGAGTCCGCTATAGGTTTGGTCTGAGACATTACTTTAGAACCTCATGCAATGTTAGAAACATTTTTCCAAAGAAGTGCAACAAAAACAGTACAAGTTGTAGAGACAGCGAGATGACTCACCTCGTGGCAGCCTCACTCACAAGCGATGTTTGGAAGTGACTTAAATTCCCCATTACTTAGGGGTTTTTGTCAGTAAACCTGAGATCCTAATACACACCCATGGGATTGTTTAGAGGAATAAATGAGATAATAGACGTATGTACGTAGAACGGCAGCTGGCAAACAGTAGCCCTCATACACGCTTGTTCATTCCTCTCTCCCCTGCCCACCCTCACTGGCTTAGACCATTTCCTCTCACCTTTGCGATGGTCATCCTGTCCCTGTTGTTGACATGAGGGGATGTGGCACACTGGGTGAGTGTGTGGTAACTGGGATTGGTGAAGTAATGGCTGTTAGCATTTCCACCATTGCTGTGAGGAAGGGTTTCTGCCAGAAGAGAAGGAAATGGTTAAGATGGCAGGCTCCCTACATGCCCGTGGGAAAGAGGGAAGCAAAATAACAAGAACAAATGTTTGGACTGCTTCCATATCACAGGCGGGACAGAATCCCCTCCTGCCCTGCATACGCAGCAAAGCCTCTAGAGGCAGCAGGCATCTGCCTTCCTACCTGCCTCCTGGAAAAGTGTGAAAGTATCCACCAACAACTGCTCTTTGATTTGGAGCTTGTAGAAGCTGGAAAGGCATCACTTTGAAGCTACTTCTGCTGTAACTTTCCTCTTTTTTTAAACACTCGAATTCTTGACACAATATTCCGCACTAGAAGTGCACTACTAAGTAAATCAGCTACTTTATGGATTCCCCCGGAATCACTTTATTTATAAACATGTAACCCACCTGAAATCCTTCAGTGATTGCCCCCAAATTAATAAGTACCTTAAGTTTCCAAATTCTTCACTTATGTGGTTACTTCTTCTCAGGATTGAGCGTGTCACTTAAAAATTTACTTTTTATGGGGTCTCGTGACAGAAAGGAAGATTCAAAAGAGTTTTCTTAAAGAACAGCCTTGGTTCTTGCTTATCCCTCCAAACTGTTTCTTATATAACTTGGTTGCTGTGCAGCTAATGATTCCCATGTGCCCCAGGACAGGCTGGAAGGCACCTTGGAAGAATGCAAGGCCAGAGACAGAAGCCCGGGTCCTCATCCCTGATCTGCTCCATGACCTCGATAAAATTATGGCCACCTCCTCCTCTCCCCACCCTGTCGCCCACATATGACAACAGCTTGGGACTGGGTGCCCACCAAAGCTCCTTCCGGGTTGAAATTCCCAACACTTAAAGCAACCATATAATGAATCCAATTTTAAATCCCTCACAGAAGACAACAGTGATGATTTTACCACTGTTGTCACATAAAACGCATTTCTAACAATGCATCTTCTCCAAACGTAAAATTTTCTCAAGGCTGATTGACAATAACAACAGGCAGCAGAGCCAAAAATGCTCAGTTTCAAAAGAACCAGGATGAAGCCTCATTTTTCAAGGAATAAAATGCCTCTAGTGAGTCCAGTCTCACCTGAAATGGCATAGTCTGCATTCATGACCCTCATAGCGGGGGTGTAGGTGACTGCTGGCATGCTCGATTCCTTCCCCTTCTGCTTGTGTCTATAAATAATGAACAACGCCAGGAGGAACAGAACAACTAGGACAAGAATGATGATGCCCGCAATGGCCCCGATCTGGTAGGAATCAGTGGGAAGAGCTGTACTGGTTCTGCTTAAGCTGTTCAGATTTCCAACTATTATAACACCAGCTAGAAAAGGAGAAAAAGAGATGTGAGTAAGGATGACAATGTGCCGGGTACATATTTGGTCTCTATTTACAAAAATCTCCCACTGTGCTAATGCCTGGATATTTTCAGTTCATGAAATGTCAATTTAGAAACTTTTGGAAACAGAGAAGGAAGGAAAAACAAACATTCCTCATGTTCAGATGTTGTTGGCTTGTCTGTGCCCAGAAGAGGGCATATCTAAGCCTCAAAAAAGAGACAGGATTTCCTGAACCCAAAGACTTAACAGTAGGGTTTGAGAGCTTCTCACAGATTTCCAACTAAATGCTTAGATCAGCCCAGAAGAGGGTTTCTCTAAGCCTCAAAAAAGAGACAGGATTTCCTGAACCCAAAGACTTAACAGTAGGGTTTGAGAGCTTCTCACAGATTTCCAACTAAATGCTTAGATCAGCCCAGAAGAGGGTTTCTCTAAGCCTCAAAAAAGAGACAGGATTTCCTGAACCCAAAGACTTAACAGTAGGGTTTGAGAGCTTCTCACAGATTTCCAACCAAACGCTTAGATCAGCAGTTACTTGGGGGTAATAATTTATCTAATTTTTATTGTTCTTTATTTATTATCCAGCATTAAGCTTATGAACGGCTAACTCAAGTGCCTAACTTTATGTCTATCCTTAGCATTTCTAAGAGGAAAGTAATTTTCCTTCCAGTCAAGAATAAGTCCATTAGAAATCTAGCCCAGGGCTTCCCAGGTGGTGCAGTGGTTGAGAGTCTGCCTGCCGATGCAGGGGACACGGGTTCGTGCCCCAGTCCGGGAAGATCCCACATGCCGCGGAGTGGCTGGGCCCATGAGCCATGGCTGCTGAGCCTGCGTGTCCAGAGCCTGTGCTCCTCAACGGGAGAGGCCACAATAGTGAGAGGCCTGCGTACCGCAAAAAAAAAAAAAAAAAGAAATCTAGCCCAAGATCAGGATCTGTCTTGTCCTAATTTCAATGAGCCTTTTACCACAGAAGATATGTTCTATGAGGTATTTTCTATGACAGAAAGGTCTGTCCCAATAATACCTGGTAACATCACCCTAAAACCTTATTCATTAAAATTCAAAATTTCATTTTACATAGTTCTTCCTTGAGTTCCATCAAGTGAAGGCACAAGTGGGGCTGACAATCAAGAAACCTGGCATCTAAAAAAATTGATCCATACATTCTGAACTTTCCCTTAAGCTCTTAGGCTGCAGTTTCATCATCTGTAAAAGAGGAAATAATGAATACATCCTTCATGGCCTCCATGAAGTTACTTCCAGCTCAAATGTCCCTATGACTTTATGATTCTAGATGCTAGACCTTATAAGACAGCCTGCCCCAAAAGGCAGGCACCAAGGCCAGTGTAGTGTGATTACAATGTATTTGTAACAACGTTATTGTGGAATATGACATTGTATTGTTATGATGGTCAAATACAAATCATGAGCATGTCAAAGTTATTTTACGAAAGAAAGTTAAATAGGAATACCCACATAGTTTACTGTTTAAGATGACTTCACTTACATCACTACATGAATTTTCTGAAGCCTTTACAGCCCATGTGTTTATGACATAGAGAAAGCACCACATGTGCTAGGAGCTCTCTGAAGGCCATGCTTCAGAACCATCTTTCTCCAGGGAGCCATCCATCCCAGAATCAGAACTGCCCAAGTAGGACTGACTATGCCTATTGCAGGTAGTCCCGGGTGACTGTGATATACACCCTAGTTAAAAACCACAGGCACAAGTTTCTTGAAAGGCTAAACATGCACATACCATAGGACCCAATCCTTCTATTCCTATGAACTTACCCAAGAGAAATGAAAGCCTATGTCCCCAAAGACTTGACACACTACTGTTCACAACAGCTTTACCTGCAGTAGCCAAAAACTGGAAACAATCCAAATGTCCATCACAGGTGAATGAATGGGTCAACAAATTACAGTATATCCACGCAATAGAATACTACTCAGCAATAAAAAGAATTGAAGTATTGATACACACAGCAACATGTTTCAAAACTAATTATGCCAAATAAACAAAATCAGACAAAAAAGAGTACAGTATGGTTCCACGTATATGAAATTCTAGGAAATGCAAACTAATCTATAGTGACAGAAAGTAGATCAGTGATTGCCTGGGACCTAGTGGTGGCAGGGAGGGAACTTTGGGGGGTTGATGGATGTATTCATTATTTTTATTGTGGTGATAGTTTCATGGGTGTATACATACATCAGATTTTATCAAGTTGTATACTTTGTGTTGTACATATGTGTTTTATATATATATGTGTGTGTATACATATATACAGTATAATTATATATATATATATGTGTTGCTTTTTACAGGTTAATTATATTTCAATAAAGCTGAAAAAAATTGTAGGCACAGTGGAAAACTCATGAGCTTTGGAATCAGACAAACCTGGTATCAAAACACTAACATATTCTAGATATATGTAAACTTGGGCAAATCACTCAACTTCTTTCAGCTTTAGGGTCCTCATCTGAGTAAGTATCCTTTACTAGCATCCTTACCTTGATCACATCGTGCCCCCTTCCATCCTGGGCTGCAGTAACAGGTCCCGGTGATGTGGTCACAGGTGGAGTTGTTCAGACAGTCACATATCTGGCGACAGCCATAGCCATATGTTCCTGCAGGGCACTCTGAGAAGAAGATGAGAGTCCAATGTAGCTCTCCAGCCTTGGGAACCTGGGGCAAGGGTCTTACTGTATGATCTGGTGTGCCTGGAGGCCAGCCCTTCCAGGGGATCCCTGTCCAAGGAGACTTGTACCACCTAGGGTGTCCTAGAGCTGGCTGGTGTGCCGAGTCATGCTGGGACTCACAGGCCAGGCAGCACAGGGCCGGAGACTGAGGTCCTCGTCACTTTCAGGTTCTATTGTACGTACCCACCTCCCTGATGGAGGTTTGTAGCGTGTCTGTGGAACCCCAATGGAGCTGATGAAGATCATCACTAAGGGCAATCTGAGATGACTCCACCAGGCAAAACTATGGGATAGAAGGGGACTACACTGAAAAGTGTAAACTAGAGACGCTTCTTTGAGAACAGGTACATTTTAACTGTAGGCTTTAGGAGCCTCCTGACAGCACATTCTGACTCGGATTAGCTGGGAGCAGGGGAAGAGGGAGAGGGCAAGCTTTGTTAATTTTCTAGGTAAGCCTTTCATTTACCACAGAAAGGCTCAAAATTTGGATTTGCAGGTTGAAGACTGAGAGACTAAAATAGTGAGATTTTTGTGATGTAAAAACTTGTAAAGGAGTTGGGCATGAATTTCAAAGAATATACTAGGCATGTTAAATGTAAAAATTATCATGACAAAATACTGATGTTTTTTGTAAAGTGAGCAGCAGGGGGCAATGTGCTATTACTATCAGAGCTCTCTGTCAGACACAGGGTTTCTATTTACACATGAGCATTAGGAAAAGTCTCCAAAAATAAGGACATTTTAATTTGATGTTCAGAGTCATCATGGAAGCACTTAAAATGTTTTTATTTAATAAGCCCATAACCATTCTGACATTCAAGTGAAAGTCAGTTTAGAGCCTATTCTGGTTTCTAGGCATATATGTATGTGTATATATGTTTAGACATTTATACACATACACATAATATTTATATACACAAAGCAGTGTGCAGGCAACTGTGGGACTCAGTATCTGTTTCATGATTAAATGAACTAGCAGTGTAAAACTAAAATGGGGCCATCTCTGTCCAGGCTGATTCCTGGATGTCACTCTTGTTATTTACTAGATGGGAGGATAGGCAGATATATTCTAGAGTTTGGCACATAGACAGCCAGGCAAACCTGGCTGTCCAGTGGTGCTGTGAGGTTCTGGGGAGGGGTCGTGGAGGGAGAGTAGCGCTTTGTTGCCAAAGTCCTACTCTGCTGATCAACCTTTCCAGGCCACATTGCTCCTACAGCCATGTAATCTTTGTTGCATCCTCAAGAGCACACCCTCTGTAAGCAGGATGTAAACATCCTGCACCTTTCCTGTCATTTATGGTGAAAGAGTGAGCCTCATACGGCCCTAAGAGCTGATTTATTCATCTTGAACATTGAATGAAAGTCACAGAGGAAAGGAACGATAAACTACTTTGAAATACTCAGTCTAAGGCTAATGTTCTTACAGCCCTGTGAGCAGATGCACAGCTGCTGGGGTAGAAATGGAACCATAAGGATGGGGAATTCCAATAGAGTATATGCTCCCTGAGTGGGATTTTTACAACAAAAAAATTGAAGGCAATATATTGTCTGGAAGGTTGTTAATACTCAGATGAGGAGTAGTTAGTGGAAACGGTATAAAAGTACTATCAAGAGAAGGTTGTCAAAAGCATGGCCGTGTTTTCACGGACTCACCCCTCCCCCACGGCGGGGCTGGCACTGGGCTCCCAGCCCCTCTGCCCCGGTGCACCCAACCTGGCCCTACCGAACGCACACCCCTCCACTGCGAGACCCTGGCACTGCCTCTTTTAAAGCTCTGAGCAGCCACATTCCAAAAATAAGAAGGGGAGGGAGAAAGAGCCAGGATGAACAGATGGAAAACTTGAATTCTGTCTTCATCCTTGTAGCCACACCCCCTCCACCCAGAGCGCTGATCAGGTCCTCAGAAGAATTTTGAGGACAAGGACAGCCAGCAAGAATCCCAAGGTAGCGGGGTCTTTGGGAGGGGAAGGAAGTCAACCGCCCTGTTAAGGGACCAGCCATCAGGCGGAACAACCTCAAAGCTGTGGGTCCTGCCTTCGCATCGTCAGGAGTTCTAGGGGAAATAACAGCGCCTAGAGATGCCTCGCTCTCACACTCACTCTGCTCGCAGTGCTTCCCCATGAAGCCGGTGCGGCAAGTACACTGTCCGGAGATGTGGTCGCAGTCAGCTCCGTTTTGACACTGGCATATCAATGCACAGTCCTTTCCATAGAAGCCCAGGGGACATCCTGTGCGAGAAGGAAGGACAGCAGAGTCAAGAGCCCGCTGAGGAGAAACCCAGCTCCGCCTCCAACATGTTTGTTTGAACCTGAAGGACGCTGAGCCCGTAGAGAGAGAATAAAGAGAATAAAGCACATCGCAGCTTCTCACAACGGCTTCTTTGAAGTCCCAAGATGGAGCTCTTGGGAGGAACTTGTACTTCAAGAGCAGGGAGAAGAGCAGTTCCATGCCTGGGGCGGTTTAACCATCGCTGGTATCCCTGGAGGCAAGCTGGTGTCTTCTAACAAAGCATTCCATCAACCCCATGGAAGTCCGGGGACATTTCCTTTCATGTTTTTCAGTCAACTACTAGAATCCTGGACTCAAATTCCATGGACTGAAATGAGTACTTTGTTAAAATTACCTACATGCTTTTACTTACAGTACAGAATGTCTCCAAATCTGCTACTAGCCCTGTCCTCCCTATCTGTTACTCTCTTATGTAACAGTATCTTCTTCAGCAAAGATGTGTGGTAGAATTCTGATCTTAATAAAACCTGCACTTCATATGTGCATTGCTAAAAAAAGCAATAAGCCTTCTTACTGCTGCACAATGTTCAAGACCCAGCCTACTGGGGCCTCTGGGCTGAGAACATGCACAAGCCCTATAGGCTTTCCTGGGCCAGCAGCTGCCCTGCAAGAGTGTTTCAGGGCTCTCTGCCATCAAGACTTCAATGCGGGCTGCTCAACGGCTGTTTCCAAGCATCACATGTGCTTTTTAATCTTCCCTTTTTCTTACAGAAGTTTTAACGAAAGCTCAACTTTCAAGAAACAGAGGCAGAGCATGGATGCCAGCATGCAATGACATCATTTCCACATAATTATCCAGCACCTACTCTGTGCCAGATTCTTTTCCTGCATCCTCTCATTGAATCTTTTCAATAACCCAGAAACACGGGGATAGATATTCTCACCCTATGGATGGAAACTGAGCCCAAGTCACACAGCCAGCAAATGGCAGGATGGCAGGGCTACAATACAAACACGGGGAGGTCTGGCTCCAGACCCCACGTTCGTCCCACTGTGCTGTGCTGCTTTTACTTCAAAAGGTCCCCTGATTGAAGCAGGTCCTAATTTTAGAATTATGCACAATAACTTTTCCTTTTTCGTTTCTCTGAAGAGCTGAAAAACTTTCTATATATACAATCTTGGCAGAATATGCTTGAGACAACCTCCCTCCTCGTCAATTTTTCCTTTCAAATCACGGCTCAAGGTCTACACCCCCTTCTAGAAACTTCCAAAAGACTTGTTCAGTCTGTTCTCTAATTATGTTCTCTAATTAGTATTAAATAAGAGTTGACTGATTTCTGACCCATCTTTCTTCCTCAGCTCATTTCCGTGATTTAAAATTATATACTATTATTACTGATCACCATAATACATGCTTTCCTGTCTTGCCTCCTTCATTCCACTGAAGACAAGAGGGCAGAGATCAGTCTTCTTATCCCAACAGTACTGAGCTGTGGAGTACTTTGTACATTATACCCTATGACGCTAAAAACCTCATAGAAGAAGAGACAGTGAAGACATTGTGTGACATAAAATGGAAAAAAAGAACTAGTGGTTCTTAAAGCATGATGCCAGACTGACATCACCCCTTGGAAGGCTGTTAGCAATGTGAATCCTCAGGTCCCACCCCAGACCTAATGAATCAGACACTCTGGGAGCGGGGCCAGCAGTTGTGTTTATCCAGCCAGCCGGGTGATTCCGGAGCTCGCTAAAATTCAAGACCCACAGAATTGGTCTTCTCCAGGAGCACACATTAGGTCAGGCAGTGAGGCTTGTTGTCTTCACTTCCTTTCTAATCACTGCCACTTATCCTAACCTTTGTGCTGCCAGAATTAATGACAGGGAATCTGAGCCATGTAAATAGGGCCTGGTGAAAGGAGAGAAGTGAAAGAAGCTGCACACCGTCACTTATAGCATCGCTCCACCTCAGTGTCCTGATACGACACAGGGACAGCAAACCTGGAACGTGGTATCTCTTAACTGCCTAGAGGAATTTAGATGTCTCAGGGTCACTGGGTGACGAAACCCTCCAAAGCCAGGAACCCTGGGGAGCTCAGCTCATGCATGCGCAGGGCAGGGCCGTGTCCCCTGGGGTGGGCCCCCCCTTGGAGAGCCTCCGAAGGCGTGCCACTTACTCTGAGTGCAGTAGAGCCCCGTCCAGCCCGGAGTACATTTGCATTCCCCATCGTAGGCGCTGCAGAAGGCCCCGTTGTGGCAGTTGCACGTGTGGATGCAGTTGGGACCCCAATGCACAGGTGGGCAGGCTGAAAGCACAGCATGCATGGAGAGCTCTGTGAGAGTCCTGAGGCCAGTACCCCGGAGAGAGGATCCCACCCGCCTTACACAGCTCCTCGCGTGTGACAGGTCAGCAGTGAGCATAGGGACTGAGAAAGACCATGCTCCACATCAGTCTCAATTCCGATGGTAATGCTGATGGCGACAGCAGCCATCATGACGGACATGGTATTCGTACACAGACTGCAGGGCGAGGTGGGCAGAGTAAACATCATTCCAAATTTACAGATTTAGTTATTTAACAAATGCACATTGAGACCTATATATGCCCAGCACTGTTCTAGGCTCAGGGGAGATAGCAGAGAACAAGACAAGGTCCAGACCACCCTCTGAAAGCTTGTAGTTTAGTAGGGGAGGCAGGCAAACCAACCAATCACCCAGCCGGCCAAAAAAATAAGGGCAGTAAGGACTATAAGAAAAAATAAAACAGGGAAAGGGGGACAAGAATGATGGGGGCTACTCCTTTATGGAAGGCCTCTCTGAGGAGAGGACATTTGAGCAGAGACCATATGCACAAGATGGTGTGACTCGAGAGAAGTTAAGGAACCCAAGGTCATATAATTCACCTCTGTGATGTCTAAACCTGCACGTGTCACTCTACTCTAGAGCTGTCCCTAGAGGCTTGTTTTAAATGTGAAGGTTCCCATTTGTTTGTAAGACTTGGTTTACTGTAAAAACTCTTAACTGGACAAAGCAGAAAATAGTCAGATTAAATCATTAGGGGTCATCGCCTACTGAAGAGCAATCAGAACCTCAGATAAAGTATCTGTGAAATAACATTTAAAATTATGGGGTAAAATGATTTGATATACCAAAGAAGTACTTTTTATTCATACTAACACTTCAAGAACTACTTAAAAGAAGAAACACAGTTTCTATATGGTTACCCAGTAGGGAATATGGCCCCAAGAAGATAATAAATAAATATGAAGTAATTAAAAAATGAAAAAATTTTCTCCCATAATTGTGTGTACCATTTTTGCCCAAGAGCAAGGGAAAAATCATAGCTGACACTTGAAGTCTGGAATGAACTTCTGAATGGATTTTCTGAGTACAAGACCCTCATTTTACAAATGAAGAATCATTTTAGTGAATAAGCAAAGTGCTACCTATTTAGGTTCTTTCCAAGACATGAGTTGGATTTAAATTCGGGACCACTGCATAGAACTCTTACTGAGGGGAAAAAAGCCACTTAAAAATTAAAATAACATATCTTATAATTATTCATATAGTCTTTCTTGATTATTTAAGTACTCATACTTCAATCCTAAAGAATTTGAAAACAAATGTAAATAAATGGTTTATCAGTTGTTCCCAAACAAGACTTACGTTGAGAGCAGTCACTGCCGATCCAACCTGGGTAACACTGACAAGATCTGTCAATGGGGTTACAGGTTCCATTGTTGGTACAGGTGCAAATTCCTGCACAGTTTTTCCCAAATCTGCCACTGGGACACACTGTGAATAAATCATAGGTCAGAAACTCACAATTACATCTCATCTCACAGAACCCTAGACTCAGGATAGGAAACGACTTTAAAGGTCATCAACCCAGCCGTCCATTTGGTAGCTGCCTCTACTCAAGAGCATCCCTCATCCTGAATGAGCTCATTTTTACAAACATCTGAAGCCAAAGACCCTCATTAAGGCAACATAAATCAGGAGACATCACCACATTTCTAGAAATCTTCCTGGCTCCTTGCTCAGGGAGTCAAAATCCTTCCTCATATTGATTTTTCATGGAAGGCTGTTTCCAATTAAAACTGAAAAGTAGCACAGCTCAGAGAATAAAGAGATTGTGCTGGATTGGCAAGCCAGCTTTTCCAAAGCTCAAAGTCATATTTACAGAAGCTGCAGCCACAGCATACCAGAAGGCACCGCTAGCTGCTAGCTGAAGACGCACGTGTCCTTTGGGAAGCCTGAGGACAGGCTGCATGGGGCGTGCTCACCACCACGTATTTCTCCCAAAGCCTGCGCACCCTACCTTCATTGCAGAGGGCGCCTGTGAAGCCAGGCAAGCAGTCACACAGGCCTGTGATGTGGTGGCAGGGCCCACTGCTGTGCACACACTGTGGACACGTCTGGCTGCAGCGATGCCCATAAAAACCAGGGGAGCAGACTGAAAACAGAAAGGAAATAGTTATCTTCCCGGAGATGTGTTTCTCTCTTATTCCACATAAGGATCTAGTTCAAGTTTGAGGTAAAAAAAAAAAAAATTCTTTTTAGTGATACTGAGAATTTTCCAAGTATAAAACAACAACAAAAGGAATGAGGGCACTCTTTAATAATGAAAAGAAGCCAGTAAACTCTGAATTGCTTCAGGGCAGGCAAAATGTCTTAGTTCTCTTTATTTTCCCATTTATGGCCCCAATTAGCTCGAAGCTTGGCATAGAGCAGGGGCTTGAGGAATTTTTGTTGAGCAAATAAATTAAATAAATAAAATTCTAAACACTAACAAGGCCCAAATAAATACTTTCAAGCCACGCGTTAATCCTTTATTCTTTAAGAGTCATTTCTGGCAATAAATAGATCTACAGTCAGAATTAAAAGATTGTTCCTCCTCAAAATGGTCCAGGTTAACGACTGTGACTGAAAAGTGAAAAAGCAAAATGCTTTATAATTAGGCGCTTCCCAAGACATTATTTGGATTTAAGTATAGAATGACAGCATAGAACCCTTAATGCAAAAAAAATCATAATCAAAAAAATAGAATAATGTATCTTACAATTAGTCATATATTCCTTTCTTGATTACATTTACTAAAAGATTGAGGGAAATCTTATGGATCACTCCCTAACTCAAAAATTCTGTTGACCAATGTCATCAGCCCCCATTTTGAGCTCTGCAATCCTATTTTCCCCCGAGCACTGGCTTTCAGACTACTAGAAGGACGTATGACTTGCCGCAAAGTTTGGCTGATGTTGACTTCTGGTAATTGAGGTAAGGCCAATGCCAAAATGGTTGAATAAAATAGTTACAGGTCAATGGATTTCTGGAACACCATTTGCAAGATTTAAGGCGGGATCAAGAAACTGATGATGATGCCAACGAGGCAATGAAATCATTCCTGAGAAGAAATGGCTAAAGCCCCATCTGTTAGGTTAGTCCTGAAGGTTGGAAAGAATGAAGCCTTTGGGGAAGGGCTATCGAGTGAGGCCAGCTCTGCAAAGGACAGGGTGACCTACGCCACTCTCCCCTGCCCTCGACTGCAACAGAACACTTCTATGAATTGAGGGGTGGGACAGAGATCAGGATTCTGTACACAGAGATCTGAGAAGGGAAGATGGAAACCGCCGTCTAACAAGACACTTACTTCTCTGACAAGTGGTGCCTCGGAACCCTGGTGCACACTCACAGATGCCGTCATCGGGGGAGCACGAAGCCCCGTTTTTACAGTAGCAGGGCAAGGAGCAGTTGGGGCCCCAGCGTCCCTCAGTGCACACGCTGTCACAGTGGACACCTGAAACAAGGCACACGGGCAAGGCTGAGTGAGAAGCCGTTGGGGCGGGCGCCTGGGATGATAAGTCAGAGACCAGGACCAAGGTCACCGTATCGACTCTGAGGTATCACGGGCAGCAGTGAGTGGGGATGATGCAAGGCTTAAAATCCACTTATACACATCAATACATCATCATATATTGGATCATATATCATGTCGTCATAACATTAAAATAATCCCAGAACTGTTTTTCTGTGGCATCATAAAGGAGAAGAAATAGAACATCTTTGTTATACTGATTTTTCTTCTTTAGGAGGAGACAGCAGAGGAGAAGCCCAAGGGCTCTGTCTATTGAAGGCAAAATTTATAAAAAATACTATATCCTTTAGCCTCCGGCAACTTCCTCCCTTCCCCATTCTTTGTTTTTATGGAGAAATGGACAAAGTGTAAAAAGATAAGGTGAAGCAAAAGGTGGTTAAATTGTGTTACGTAAAGAAAATCTTCCCCTGGAGCAAACAAATAAACACAGTCTTAAAATATTTTGAAAGTACAGTGTGCAAGATAGAAAGATACACTAATCTGTGCCACGAAATTCCTCTTTAAACATTTAATCTGCCATTGGGGAGACACAGGCAGAATATCACAAATGAAGTTACTCATAGCTGTTGTCTAAGCTATTGATTATTATGAACCCATATGCAGGTGTTTAACTCTCAATCTGGAAATAGAGAAACTTTAGAGTCAGTTATGAGTGAACAAATGCCTAAAGGAAACAAAGAAAATCCAAAGTTGCAAAAAATAAAAATAAAGCCAGGTTTTATTTGAAATAAATGGAAGTTTCTTTTGTAAATCTGTATTCGAAATGCCACAGGGGGCTCTTTCTTGTAAGTCAGAATACTTCACAACTCAAAGAAATGCTCCTTGCATTGAGAGGCAAGAAGAATGAGTTATAATTAGGAGTGAACTGGAGACTGCTGGCCTCAGACCAAGTGAAAACACAGTAGGAACAAGCCCACTCCCACTCTGACGATTCCAGAACACGAACTCCGCCCGCACCAAGGAGGCTGACAAGGCCCTGTTTTGTATTAAAGTTTTTGCTCCTAAATTGATTAGGAGAAAAGTTACCATGGCCCAAACCTTAACACAGAAGCAGCCCCAAACCATAAAGTGAACGTTGCTAACTGGTGGCCAGTCATTTCTGCTGAAATAACTCCACTTTTGACTGTTCCTGTTTTTCTCTATCTGAAAGTCTTCTGCATGGTACAGGCTGTTAAGTAGGCATGAAAAAGCACAGACCTCATTGTGTTTCGCTTGAACTTACAACAGACTGTTATTTTAGCTTGGCTGCTGGCTGAAGAAAGGCAAGCAGGCCTGTTAGAAGCCAATTGGGGTTTAAGTGTTCCTCATGAAATAAAACGTGGAATTTTGGCCTACTATGATATTTTCTTTCTTGAGTTCACAAATATTTGATCTTTCTTTCAAATCTCGTTCGAAAAACTGAGATGGAATTGCAAATGCTATGTTCCCCAAGTGTGCTAAAGCTGCCCCAGAGCCTTAGCTGGTGTTTTGACTCATAGCTCTACTAGGCAGAAGCATCAAACAGATTGAGGAGCAAACCACTTTGAAAGAGGCTGCAAATCTAAAGTTTGTTTTCCAAATTTGAAAGAAGTACCCATAAAGGTAACCCGCTACAGGCTTCACTCTCTATTCAAGTTCAAGTCCTGAGCTCTGATGGTGAGCCAGGACTCCTATTTAGCAGCAGGTAATATGGGACACCTGCTTCATAGAGATCCAGACGACCCTGGCCATTTTGGTCTAGAGCTACCCAGGCAAATCCGAGTTAGGATTTTAAAGAAGTGGAAGCTGAATGATTATCTGGTTAATCTGAAAATCATCCTGAAAATTAGTCCTGATTTTTGACACTTTTTTTGTGGGACAGGCGTTTGCAGGAGGTGGAGATTTAGCCATTTATGGTGATTTAGTTTATCAACTACTTACCAAATCTCTACATGACAATAAATGCAGTTAAGATGGAATACACTTTCGATCAAAAAGCATATGCTGCTTTTTCACATTAGAGATTATCATGATTTATGTATTAATTAGCACATTCTCAATCAAAGCATGTCAAGAAAAATGACGCCAGGGCAGATTGGCAAATCAGAATAAAGTGATCCTTTATTTCATATCTGTTTCCTCTTCTCTAGTAGGTTTGTCCAGCTGGTTAACATAACCATCAGTTACAATCAACTTTATCTAGGTAATTTTCATAGAAGTAACAAGGCCCCTGATATAGCAAGGAGATCCATTGCAAAGATAAGCTTTTTTTCACATGATTTACCCGTCATTTCATTTCCAGAGAATCACAGGGAATTCTAGAGATCATCTATCAAGCCTTCTGTCTCCAATCATATGAGCATATTTCAACAGAACCAAGCTTACATTTAAGTAACTTTTATTTTAGGGCTGCAAAGAAGTCTTTCCTTGGCAAGTAAATTATAACAATTCTATTACCAACTTGCTTTAAAAATTCAATTCCTTTTTTTTTTCTCTATCACTAGTAAAAGTGAGTCATCATTTTGCAGATATTAATGCCAAATCTATTTGGAGACAAATATAAAGCATGTTTCAGTCAAGGGGCAACTCCAGGAAAAAAGCATGAAGCTGTCTTTTTTCCTCTTGCTGCACCATTTTCTCCTATTGCTATTCCTCCCCTCTGGACCTCTATGCCCTCCTGTTATCTTTCATTTCATCCTACAGTCAGAAAAAGATAAGATAAATGTATCATTGCTGAGGTGTTATCTTCTCTAGAAAATATTAGTATTTTAAGACAGCACACATGTTAGAAGCCTAAGAAATAAATCTCTAGCTGTGGAATTTCAGGCAGTAGGGCTGACTGAAATTTAGGAGGTAGTACTGAGGTAAGTGCTTCTCTAGGTCACACTTGGTATATGGCCACTGATATGACCTCCATATAGGGCTAACCCTGCAATGAAACTTTCTCCAGGATAGGGAATTGTAAGTTTGCTTTAACCATTTTTGGGGGGGGGGGCTGTGTGTTTTGTGTATGTGTGTATTTGTGTATGTGTTTTATTCCTTAATTATTTCCATTGTTCTTATCCTACTCTTTGCCAACCTTGCTGGAGTGCTATAAGACGTCTTTTTCTTTCCTTGTTTGTCAAAGACAGAAAAGAGAATTCAGCTCAATAAACATTCAAGGGGTCTAGAAACTGCTGGCTTGCTCGTGAAAGGTTCTCTAAGAAAGACCTCCAATTCTAGAGTGATAATGGCCCCAGAACAGGCATATCCAACCCTGTCTGGGGATCATGATTAGGGAAGGAGTTACCTTGTGAAGGTGGAGGAGGGTCCCAGGCTAACAGAACGGTGGGTGCAAGGTTCATGCCCTAAGAAGTATGTGTCTATCCTTCAGAAATCACAAGTGTTGGGGACAGCTGAAATTGGTGCTGGGAAAAGCAGGAAAGGCAACGGGGCAGCAGGCAGTGGTCACATAGGGAAGAGCCAAGGATGCCATGCTGTGGAGTATGAGCTTCCTCCTGGTGTTAACAGAGACCAGATGGACAATTAAGTAGGAGAGAGGCATAGTTAGATTTGTGCTTTGTAGGAGGGAAGATGATGGTTTGAAGACGATGAGCCTGGAAGAAAGAAGACATGTCAGGTGGCTATTTTGGGTTACCCAAGTAAAAAGTGATAAAAATGACAAGGTCTTGAATGAAACCAATGGCACCTGGGGGCAGGATGAATTCCACAGAGGTGCAGGAGAGAATGCAGATGAAAGACCATCCCCCCGCCCATATTCCATCCAGGGTAGTTTAGGAATTCTGGCAGCTCTGTGAGGGAGAGACGGATGATGCCTGCTTTTGTTCACTGCAGTGCCCAGCACATGGAGGGTGTTAAATAAATGTTTGTTGAATGAGTCAATAAGCACAGTTCCTCTTTCCAACATAATATTCAGAACCATTTTCCAACTGTATGGAGCAACCATATCATTCTTTGCTTCTCCGAAGAAGTTACGAGAAGAGCACTCAAACCAGGAAGCCCAACACATGAATGTTTTGTGTACCTAAAATGGGGACTCTTCCCAGCTAAGGGGGTGGAAATGTCTGCTCTGCTTATTTTGGGCAAGACAGACTTTGATGAGCTTAGGTCTGTGATTTTAAATGTTAGTGCAGATTATAAAGCAATAGAAGAATTATGGGACATCTTAAGGAAATTCTTTTGGAATGTTTATCAATACAGATAGAGGCTTTAATACGAGTTAATTCAGGAAACAACTTCCTACACTATTTGGAAGAAGGAACAAAATCGGAAGGGGATATCTTTAAATTTGCAGGACTCTCTAGTTCAATGGAAGCATTTTTTCCTGATAATGTTCTAACACTGATAAGGAGGTCTGTGCGGGACTGTTTTTGCCAGGACTGAGGACAAAGAGCTCTTTGACAGCCTTCACAAGTTGCTAGGCAATGGCTGAGTGATCGTGATAAACTTCAGCTAAGCAGCTCTAAAGAAATGTTCGTGCATTTAATGCCTGATGCATTATGCCCACGGTCTCCACGTGAAATCAGCATTCACTAGGCATTTGTGATTGCATGAATGCAGTAAATAAATCATCTGGGGTGTCATTATTTCCCCTCTCAGAGATCTAACCCAAACTCCTTGTCTTGCTTAATTGTTTATATTCCTCATACAAGTATTGCAATATTTGGGGCGTTAATGAATGAAGGAAATGATTTTGATTTGATGTCTTGTTCCCGAGCAATGAGCTACTAAATATCTATTAGAGCAAAGAGTGAGATTTGTTAACAATCACTGGGCCTGGTGATTATAGGAGAGAGGAACTAAATTATTTAGTCATAACATTATCTCTGCTTTTCTAATCCTCTGGACACCTGAAGCAGAGGCGTATGGCAGTGTAGACAAGTGACTCCCTGGCCTATCCACCTCTGCCCACACAATGCCTTCCCTGAGAGTCATGAATGTCTTCCTGCCGGCCAGGGGCCGGTGCCACCTCATCTTCCTGTTCCTAGCACCGAAGCACTGCGGTTGCATACAACGTGGAGATACTCAATAAATGGTTGTTAAATCAAATTTTTCTCTTTCGATACCATAAACTTTAAAGGAAGAAGGAACTGCTATATTGGTAGCCAAGTTGAAAAAAATCTTGATAAATAAATAATGTAAATCAGAGATGTTTGTATTTGCAGTGGCAACACAAAACACCAGAGAGCATGGCCCGCCTTAGTCCGGGCCCAGATAAAAGCAAACAGAACGGAATGCCAGGCAGATTAGGGATCTGGAAGCTTGGCTTTTACAACAGCCTTTCTTTTGGGAGGGCGAACCCCTCCCTCCACCCTCACTTTAGGGACCCCATGTTCTGCTTTTAAATTACTCCCTCCCCCAAGACCACGTGACAGACAGACATATGCATGTGCTACACATTTCCCACCCTCCTGCCCCAATATCTTAAAGGGTCAAATAACGAGTCATTTGCACTTGTGGCTGATTGGGTGCAAAGCACGTTGATTAAAACTCATGTGCACTTGAATTTGCACTTCTATGTCACTTGACAAAGAAAGTTGGGTCTCCCCTTACTATGACAATTCACGCATCACCGATCAGTGTCCGAAGCAGCAGCTCCCTTACTCAGCTGGTCAAACTCGGTGTGTGTGGGGAAACTTAGAAAGGGGGACTGTCCTTCTGGAGAGGTGCTGGGACCACTGCAGGCCTGGTTCTGCTTGCTGAAAAGAGTAGAAAAGCTGGCCTCTTCTCATGAAGTTGCCTGCAGTGTTTCCTCTTTCCAGTGCCCCCCTTCCTGGCTGGGCTCAGATGAGCACCCCACCTCTCTTCCTACTCTCCTTTCCCCTCCTCATCATTATCCACGCCTTGCTAGTCCCACTCTCTATCCTAAGGCTCCTAGACTTTGCTTTGGCATCTTAATCTCCTTTCTCTCAGTTTAGCATTTAACTTTTTTGTTCCGGAATGAATGTATCTCTAAGCCTCCTCTAGTCTTTTGCCACTGGCTATAAGGTTTTCTGTCGCAGAAATGTTCCCATGGACTCCAACCTCTTCAATCACTAGAGTAGCAAGGTAGAGCAGAAGCCAACCCACAGATGGGTAATTGCCCCTGCAATTACCGGGGTAACTTTTTAAATAACAGACAGGGCCAACAGGTAAGGTTGTGCAGGTTGTACACTGCACAAGAGCCCCTGGCTAAAGGGCTGTTAGAGCAGAAATCCAGCTCGTTGCTTTCTACCACCAAGAAGCACACCCTGAGGGAATTCCAAATCTTTTCCAAATTTGTCTGAACGGTACTTTATAGGCTGGCAATGGCTCCATCCTCCTCCTCATGCACCCTCCAGACTGTCATTTAGTAGGTGTGAAGTGGGGATCAGGAATATATGAGTTAAAGGAGTTCCCAGGTGACAGTGATCTTAGCCAGGGTCGGGAACCAGCCTGGAGACTGCATATCCTCCCAGACAGCTGGAATGAAATCTTGATTAGCTGTAACACTCAGCAAAGAGGTGATCTAGCTGACTGAAGTCAGAGCAGAAAGGAAGGGGAAAAGAAAAACATCAGCATGTTTCTGTTTTTGGGAAAAACTTTATAAAGCATATCACTCCACTACTCTGGAAACACACACACACATACACCTAACTATGTTTCACTGACACCTGGAATTTCAGAATAATGATTTTGAAGAGGCAGTCTCATTTTATTAGAGAGAGAGAGAGAGAGAGAGAGAGAGAGAGAGAGAGTGTGTGTGTGTGTGTGTGTCTGTGTGTGTGTCTGTGTGTGTAGCAGAGGTGTGGGAGAAGGAGCCCAGGACACAGCCTATATCTTGTTGATGTTTCATTTTTTCCCATTTTTTTAATGCAATCTGCCTCTGTTTGATAAAGTAACCTATTGGCTAAACACATCAATAAATTAAGGTTTTAATTAAAAACATATAATAAAAGTGCATGTCTCTTCTTTTGAAAAATGCTACATTTCTTTTGGAAATAGTATCTGGGATGTCAGATGCAACTTTTGGTTAATATTTATGGTAGTACATTTTGAAAACTTATTTTATGACTAGGTAAAAATGGGACTATCAATTATAGTAGAAATAAATAAGAGTCTTGTTTCCTTTAAGAAAAAAGACTGTCAAACATTAGAAAAGAGAGTGAAGTTACAAGGATGGTGATGAGCCCCTTGGTGAGAAAGCAAGCTGACCTCCTCAGGATATCATGTCAGTGCCTGACTTTCTCAATGTGGGTATGTCAGTTTCTTTGCAAAGAGGGATAAAGGTCTCTTGACCCTTCTTTCTGGATCCATACTCCTTGGCCAGATCAGCCTCTCCCCATCCTCAGCAGCTGAGCACATTTGGTGCCTCTACAGTATCTTGACGATTTGGTCGAGGGAAGAGCCCAGGTCCCTGTGTTAGATTTCATTGATTCCTTCACAAAAGCCTCCCTGTCATCCCACATACTTGCTACCGTCTTCAGCGATTCTCAACATTTCACCTACAGCAATCTCCACAATAAGGAGGAAGGAAAAAGAATCACTTGCTTCCCTGGACTGAGGTTACTTATTTTGCCCCAAACCTGATATCTAAAGGAAAAGCAAAGCTTTCTTCCTATTTTGAAATGTCTTTATGAGGCACTTACTCAAAACAAGTATGTAATGAAAAATGATGAGTCTACCCAGTTTTGACAATGAAATGGTGTTCTGTGTACATAATACAGAGTCTACTCTTCTTTCCTTTTAGAAAAATAAGCCAATTCTTGATCCAACTGTAGGGTGTTTTCCAGAACTTCAGGAATTTTCTTTTCCTCTACATATGTTTGCTTATACAAGTGTGTTCTGTTGAGTGCAGGGGATGACTGCTCTAAAAAATGTCTCCCAGCAGTCTTAGATACTTACAGACCAACAGCCCATGCAGAAGACCCATAGGAATTAAACACTGGAGCCATGAAGCAAAGAGATGGTGGGCAACAAGTGATAGAACAAATGAAGCAGCAAAACTTCCTCCCCTTTGGAGAAGCAGACCAGTCACAGATGGACAGAGGATTACAAGATTATGTTGTGTGGGGCTTCCCTGGTGGCGCAGTGGTTGAGAGTCTGCCTGCTGATGCAGGGGACACGGGTTCGTGCCCGGGTCTGGGAAGATCCCATATGCCGCGGAGCGGCTGGGCCCGTGAGCCATGGCCACTGAGGCTGCGCGTCCGGAGCCTGTGCTCCGCAACGGGAGAGGCCATAACAGTGAGAGGCCCGCATAACGAAAAAAAAAAAAAAAGATTATGTTGTGTGACAAAGCCACCGCATCCCCACAGGAGCTCCACAGGTCTAAGGCCAGATGGGATCATTTGTCTTACCCCATGACCCAGACTATGGAATGTAACTAACACATTTTCTAGCTGGCTTCAGGCTAAATCATATCTCTTGCTTTTCTCATGTATACTAGCACACGCTTTTCACAGGCTTGTTCTAAATCATCAAAGCAGGTGTATACTTGATCAATGACTGTTGTGTTCAGGAACATCTCACATTTCCTCTATATTCATAAGACAAAAGTAGATTTGGTGGAGTATGGCCCAAAACAAATGATGTGACTTCTCTGTTAGTTAAGTTCTGAATTTGCCAGGGGGCTAAAATGCTATTTGCTTCACTGTGGTCTTTGAGAACTTAGTACTGGTCACTACATTTGAGAACTTCAAGAACGCTGTGAAGTCACAAAATCTGGTTTAATCCCTGGAGGGATGTAGTTTTAACATTTAGTAATTAAGAGCCAAACAGAAACATGGGAAGGTGGAATTTCACATTGGGAAGTCAGTTATCTCAGCCTTTGCAAGTCAGGGAGGAATTAGAGGGCCAGGGAGTCCTTGTTTCTGTGGGTAGCTCCTATTGACAGAAAATGAAGTCTATTACACAAGCCTTGACCTGTTTCCCAAGGTAGCTCTCAAACACTAGAAATCAAGCACACTACAGTTTTTCTGTTTACTCCTGCCAGAAGCCAAAGAAGCTCTCAACAAATTCCAAAGGGCTGAGAGACACCACTGCAGAGGTTACTGTTGGCCTCCTGCGTTCAAGGATCTGAAGACTTAATATTGATAAGTTGGCAATATTACTCTCATGGATCTATTTATTCAATCCTCTTTAATTTTACACCTTGTTTCTTTGCAGGAGTTAACATGCTGATCCTAAAATACATATGGAAATTCAAAGGACCCAGGATAGCCAAACAATCTGGATAAAGAAGACCAAAGTTGGAAGACTCACATGTCCCAATTTTAAAACTTTCTACAAAGCTACAGCAATCAAAAGAGTATGTTACTGACATAAGGATAGGCATATATATCAATGGAATAGAAATGAGAGTCCAGAAATAATTGCTGTCACATTTATGGTAAATTGCTTTCTGACAAGGATATCAAGACAATACAGTGGGGGAAAGAATGTTCTTCTCAACAAATGGTGTTGGGACAACAGGATATTGACATACAACTGAATAAATTTGGACCCCTACCTCACACCATATATAGAAACAAACTCAAAATGTATCAAAGACCAGAATGTAAAAGCTAAAATTATAAAATGCTTAGAAGAATACTCAGGCATAAATCACTGTTATCTAGGATTAGGCAATGGTTTCTTAGATTTGACACCAAAAGTACAAGCAACAAAAGAAAAAAGTAGATAAACTGAACTTTATAAATATAAAAACTTTTCTGTGGCAAAAGACACCATCAAGAAAGTGAAAAAATAATCACAGAGGGAAAATGTTTGCAAATTATATATCTGAAAAGGGACATAGAGCTAGAATATATAAAGAGATATTACAACTCAATAATAAAAAGACAAATAACCCAAGTTTAAAAATGAGCAAAGTATCTGAAGAGGTATTTTTAAAAGAAGATACACAGATGGCCAATAAATACATGAAAAGATGCTCAACGTCATTACTTATTGAGGGAATGCAAATCAAAAACACAATGAGATAAGGTTTCACACCCACCAGGATGGCTATAATCAAAAAGATAATAACAAGTATGGTGAGGATATGGAAACTTCATACACTGCTGGTAGGAATGCAAAATGTTACAGATGCTTTGGAAAACAAGTGCAGTAGTTCTTAAAAAGGTTAAACTTAGAGTTACCATACAACCCAGCAATTCCACGCCTAAGTGTATACCTAAAATATATACATCCACACAAAAACTGTACAAGAATGTTCATAACAGTATTTTTCATAATAGCCAAAAAGGTGGGAACAACCCAAATGTCTATCAACTGATGAATGGGTAAATAAAATGTTGCCTATCCACACAGTGGAATATTATTTGCTAGTCAAAAAGAATGAAGTATTGATATATGCTCCAATATGGGTGAACCTTAAAAACATACGCTAAGAGAAGGAATCCAGTTACAAAATACCACATATTATATGAATCTATACAATATCCAGAATACGCAAGTTTACAGAAACAGAAAGTAGATTAGTGGTTGCCTAAAGTAGAGAGAAGGGTGTGGGAGGGTGAGTTGGGAGTAAATGCAGAATGACTGCTAATAGGTACTAATAGGGTTTTTGTTGTGGGGTGGTAATGAAGATCTTCTAAAATTGATAGTGGTAATGGCAGTACAATTGTTTGAATACACTAAAAACCACTGAATTCTACACTTTAAATAGGTGAATTCTATGATATGTGAGTCTATCTATCTACCTACCTACCTACCTACCTACCTATCTATCTATAAAAAGGTTGCTAGTTATCAGCACTGAGCACCATGGTCCTCTCATATAATTCTCAGAAGTCTTCATCCATGCTGAAAATAAATCTCAGCGTAACTTCCCTCTCCCCCCAGCACTTCTTGGACTAAGTCCATGCATGGCAGTAGGGTGTAAAAGTTAAGAGAGCTGGCTACATGGTGGGACAGCATTGGTGCAAATCCCATTTCTCATGTTTACTGACTCTGGGACTCTGGGTCAGGCCACTTAACTTCTCTTTGCCTCAGTTTCCTCATCTGTAAAAAGGAGAAAATAATATTTTCTACCTCATAGAGCTGTAAGCCTGCAGTAAGCGCTCAATAAGCATTACTTATTATTATTTCTCTAGAGTCTTCTTTGTGTGCATTTTTGCTAAAAGGTAAGGCCACTCCATAATTTCCTCAACATGACAACTCTGGTATGGAGGCTAAGAGTCTTCTCTGAAAGACCCATCTTCTGAAAATATGAACCATCACTGAAGAGAATACTGGGCTCGTTACCATCAATTTCTCTTTTAGAGGACAAGTTAAAAAACTATTCTCGAGGATACTGAAGAATCACCAATATGGAAGCAGCTCTGTCTTACAAATCCCTCTCTCTTCTCTAAATATATATACAAATATATTTAGACACAAATATATACAAAGGCACACACAAATGACTTCCAATGAGAATATAATTTTAAACGAAAGTTTTGGTGCATTTATCTACCTCTAATCCTGTCTCCAGTTTAACAGGATTTCACTCTAAGTTGGCAATCAGCATTTAACATTTCAATTTACTTACAGAAGAAATGTTCATCAATATATTCAGTTCATTCTTTCCAATATCTGATAACTTTCCTATTGCATTCCCATTAGTAATTTTTCTTAATGAGGGTTTAAAATTCTATTTTTTGTCTTCTTTTGTCTTCTTAGAACACCCTTGAACTGACGTATCAAAAAGAAGAGCAAGATCCCAATTTGCTTGAGCATTTAGTGCCATCTCCCAAGTCTATATATCCTAAGTAAAAACATGGTTCTTCTCCCAAGACCACTGTTAGTTTGATAAACTTCCTGGCTGAAACCAAGAAGCCATATAAATAAGGAGAAACTTCTACCTTGTGGTTAGAAAATTTGTCCTCAATCATATTATGAATTTTTTTTTTTTTTTTTTTTTTTTTGCGGTACGTGGGCCTCTCACTGTTGTGGCCTCTCCCGTTGCAGAGCACAGGCTCCGGATGCGCAGGCTCAGCAGCCATGGCTCACGGGCCCAGCTGCTCCACAGCACGTGGGATCTTCCTGGACCGGGGCACGAACCTGTGTCCCCTGCATCGGCAGGCGGACTCTCAACCCCTGCACCACCAGGGAAGCCCCATATTATGAATTTTTAAGACAAATATTATTGTAAGAAATATTTCTAGTAATAAATATTTTAATATTTGCATATTAACCATAAAACTATTTAATAGTTTTGCCTCACTGAGGTGAACTTATTTTCTTATGGTTTATTTCAATCATTCTTTCCTCAATGCTCAAAAATACCACAGAGGTCTTGCTAAACTCTTCACAGCAATTCACAGTTTTCCCTTCTTGATGACGTGAATTCTGATAGTTTATTGGGTTGGCCAAAAAGTTCGTTCAGGTTTTTCCGTAACATCCATACCAGAAGGCTCAAGAGAATTGCTCTTGCCTGATTCAACAAAAAGTCATCCCTGGATTACAGATTAATTAGGCCTAGCAGTAATACTTCTTGGGTAAAAATTTGTCCGCTTCCTGGAGACTTTACCATATTTTCAATTTTTTCTGAAAAGTTGACCTGTGCATGTTTCTCTGAAGTAGCAAGGAACAGCGCTAGGCACAAGTTGGCGTGTTTCCCATTTCAAGTAGTTTCCCATTTCAAGTAGTGCCCCTTGGTTCTCACCTGACCATCCGGGGAGGCAGCGGCAATGGCCCGTGGTGGGGTGGCAGCCATCCGCATGGCTGCAGTCACAGCGCTCGGCACAGTTCAGCCCATACGTGCCATCCTGCATGGAAGATAGCAATGAGGGATGGGAATCCCATGGTGGGAGATGAGAGGGACCTCAGTCAGCCGTTTCAGAAACAGCACCCTCCCCTCCCAAACACCTCTCAGCAGCATGCATTACAATCACCTCTTCCCATGTCTTCTTGGCCCCCCCAAATATAGGCTAGGCTGCAAGAGGTAAGCATTTTTAAATCGCTCAAACCTTAGTTTATGTCTACCATACGAATGGTGAACCAACTATGCCAAACCAAATATAGGTAAACATGCCAATTAATTAAAATAATATTTATCTTACCATGAGCCACAACTCATAAAAATATTGTCTTTTTGTTCCTAAAGATTTTTATAAAATATTTCAGTACTCCTTACAGGGCATTTATTTTCCCCCATTGAGGTATAACTGACATACATTTTATTAGTTTCAGGTCTAAAATATAATGATTCGATATTTGTTTATGTTGTGAAATGATCACCACAATAAGTTAACATCTGCCACCATACACGGCTCCAGAATTTTATTCTCCTACAAGGCATTCTATTCATTAGTGAAAAGGGAAGTCCCTGACCCACATGAAGAAAGCCTAAAATTTTAAAAATAACAGTTCTAATGATGAAGCTCATTTCCATAAATTGCCAATGAGATACATAGAACTAGGAGAAATTAACATCTTTTGTCACTTTTCCTAATTAGCATCCTCCTCTCCATGTTGCCATCTAAACCACATGAAACATTCTGATTCAACCTCCTGAGCCAGGATGCAGTGTGTGTCGGCACCACCCCCACCCCCACCCCCGCCCTCATCCCCTCCCAGACCTGAATGTTTTCACATGCACGTCCGCGTTGGTGGTCCAGCAGAGATGAGACTCTTCACGGACGTGATCATTTACTTTGTGGGAGAGGAATGAAAGTTCTGCATTTATAAGCCCTGCTCTTTTGCCAGGTCCTGACTGAGGGAGACTACTACAAACCTCCCACAGCACCAAGCTGCAAAATTACCAAGAGGGAGGCACCGAGAACCAGCATTAAACAGGTAGTGGGTGTTAGATGGCATAATCATTTGTCTAGTGCTTACTAAAATAAAATATTAAAAAAACATTTTTACGTTCTACTAATGTTTGTTCGGGCTTATAGGATTTAGCTTTGCCACAGTGTGAGCCACTAAACCATCTTCAGCCTTTGCTGATTTATTAATGCATCTAATAATATACCAAAAAAAGGACTGGGGGCTTTGCTTTGTCCACACTCAGACTGGGAGTGAAGGGTGATCTTCAAGCCCACCTCAGAGCACTGATAATCTGTTCGCTGGTGGATGACGGGAGGCAAAGCTAAGCTAACTTTGTCCCAGGGGTTTGGAGGGCATGGAATAGCCTCCGGTGAGATGCTCTCTAGCTGCCAAATGGGCTGCACTTAATGAGGAGGAAGCCCAGGGAGAAAAGCGCTCTGTGGAAGGCCCCCCTCGACGGGGCCAGTTCAGGGGGTCATGGTGTCACCTCACCATCAGATGATCCCCGGGAGGCAGAGAACACACACCACTGAGAGAATGCTTAATGGCTCTGGAGCATAGGGAGAGAGAGCAATGGAAAAGAGGGAAGGAAACTGGCCCCGTGCGTGAGAGGAAGCAAGTGAAATGGGCTGTTACTACAGAATGCACTACCCGTTGCCCACCCTGTTGGCCTGCGGCACACTCGGCACAGGGGTTCTGATGATGGGTGCCTCCAAAGTAGGTCAAGGGAACAGAGTCAGCCTTGAACCATGGAAATCTATGGAGATTTGTGTGACTTCAGAGATATCTGTGTTAAAAGGCAGCTGTTTCCAAACCTTTCCCCACCTCACTGAGGCTTTCTGTGACACCATCACCACCCCCCTTTCAATGTCCTGCCACTTTCCACCCCAAAGCCTGGAGGATTTCCATTATAATGGAAACACAGTATTTGGAGAGTTGACAGGCATACACTGGGTGTTTGACAAATGCTGGTTACTGGTTGCCACGAAGATATGGGTATATTAGAATAGAGAAAACAGAGGGGAATGGTGGCGGGAACCAGGAGAGAGAGGAAGGGAGGGATTCTCACAAAGCTGCCTAACTGATTTCCACATCTATTCCTTTTCCTATCCTGTATCCAATCTGAGTTGAAACACCTCAATTCTTCTAGTAGTCACTATGGTTTGGTTCACTACCAGGCACTTTAAATCATGAAGTCTGCAAAAATAAGCTAACCCTCTGGCATCAGCTCCTCCCGGCCCTCCCAGTTGGGTCATACCTGGCAGGGAAATTCACATTTCTCCCCGCGCCATCCAGGTGCACAGGTGCAGGTCCCATCCAGGGTGTTGCAGGCTCCGCCGTTGAGGCACTGGCATGTTAAGTTACAGCCAAAGCCCCATGTGCCACTGGGACAGCTGATGGAGCAGTCCACCCCGTGCCAGCCTGCCACGACAAGAGTGCCAGGGCACGTGAGCAAACAAAGGCAGCAGGGAGCTCTGCCCAGCCTTTCCAAGCCACTCTTCACCTGAGAAACATCTCAGAGGTACACAGAAGTGCCCCTGCCACAGCTCAGGGAGCATTGGCTCTGCCACGTAAAGCCTCTACCAGAAATGAGCTAAAGCACCCGCACAGCTGTCAAGGATGCCAACACTGAGAAGCACTACCGGGCTACTGGGGAAAGAGAGATGAAGTGAAGATGCACAACGCACATCACTCACTATCTAATGCGCAGTGATGCACATTGTGGGGTGCTGAGTTTTGTTCAGGTCAGCAAATGAAATATTTGTATGGGAGGGAGAAGGAAAGTTTGCGTTTGAAAGAACAACCCCATCTTTAAAGCAGGAGCCCATGAACCATGAACAGTGAGTATCCAGTGAACAGTGAGTATCCGGCTGCTGCAGCAACTGTGAATAAACACGATCCGGCCCCCACGTACAATCAGGTGCTTGGCTGCATTCTTGTCAGGACTCCAGGCCAATCAATTTAGGGGAATGGACACATGTCTGCTTGCTTACGCTTCACCAAAGCACAGAGACTCACAGACTTTTGGAGCTGGCAGTGACTTCAGAGATAATCTCATGTGAGCCTCTCCCTTTGACTCACGAAAGCAGGAGAGCTCTCCCTGGCTAAGGGTCTTGCTGAGTCCAGGCACCGTATTTCTGCACAGCTGGAGCTAGAATCCTAGTTAAAGTTTCTTTCCTGTGCTTTTAGGAGTTAACAGGACTAGGATCAGGTAACAGACTCATTCACCCACTCACCTGCTTTGCAAGTACAAGACCCATCCACAGGAGAGCAGACAGCATCGTTTCTACAGCCGCAGAGAGAGGAACAATTTATCCCATAGGTTCCCAGAGGGCATGGGGTAGAGCAGTCAATTCCCTAGATGGGCACAAATAGGAAAATGCATGCAATTTTACCACATGAAATAAGGCCAACACAAATGAACAAAAATATATCTTGTCCATTCTAATTACAGTCCCTCTCTAATTTTAACACATTGTATTTTTAAGAGTTGTTATAACATCACCACTATACTAATTGTACAGATTCAACGGCAATGCTAGCTGGCCTATATTTAGGATACAGTATTGAATAGGACCCCAAAAAAGCCTGCTGCCTTCATAAGTTTTCCTTGGTAGCAAATAAATTCAAAACCCTCTGTCCTTGCTCAGACAAGTAGATGTAGAACAACAAACTGTAGCTGTACAATTACTGTCAATAAACATAAATATGAACTATACATTAAATTGCAATGCTTCCTAGACTGCCTTGTATAACATGTAATACGATTAGTGGGTGAGGCAAAGGAATAGAACACACTCAGCCAGCAGCATGATTCAATTTATTATCTGACAGGGAGCTTTTAAACATAGAAGTTGGTTACCAAAGGTGACTGGAGGTCACCCTCCTTTAAAAACAGAAGACTCTTAAGGATAATTCAAGGGCTCAACCAAAGAATTGTGACACAGGTTAGAAAATCCTGTAAAGATCTCAGCTCTGAGACTTTATGACTCACTCATTCTATATTATGTGCTCTGGAGTAATCATCAACATTCTTCACAGTTTAATGTTCTCTTAAAAAGGGGAGAAAATAACTCAAGAACAACCCATTTTCCTTCAAAACAAAAATTTCTAATCTGTTGCTAAGAAATCCTGGAAACTAGGCAAAATTCTCTGTTAGCTTATAGGCATATTGGAAAGGTCTAGATTCTCAAAGGGACTGAAAAACTTATATACTACTAATCCTTGGATATTAATATATAATAAATGCTAACGATGTAGTATGCACCTTCAAATTGCATGGAATTAAAACAAAAACGGTTGACAATAATACATATCCTACTTGGAAAATTTCTTTGCTACCTATAAAACATGATAAAATAATTACATAAGGAATAATTAAAATACATCTTACTTCATGACATATATTAATTAAATAATTAAATATTAATGCCACTTTATAGTTTCACCGGCTTGCCCAGTCATCATTCTCAGGTAAGTATATCTCTTATTATTACTTTTCTCTTCATTTTCTTTCTTGTTAATGATGCGATTGATTTTTAGCACATTCATTGGAGTTCAGAAAAGGTCATATAAATCATGGTATCAATATGCTCCAAGTTGCACCCCTTATCTCCTTCCTCCACAGCCCAAGCCACTCACTTTGAATCCTGGGGCACAGGTGCACTTTCCTGTCACACTGTCACAGTCAGCCCCGTTTTGGCAGCTGCAGATCTGTTGGCAAGCTTCCCCGTAGAATCCAGGAGAACATGTCTCATTACAGTAGAGTCCTGACCAGCCTGGCTTGCAGGCACACTCTCCAGACATGGGGTGACAGCTGAGAGACGTGGATGAAAGGAGCAAGTCACTCTCGGGTAAACATGACACCCAAGGCCCGTGCAAATGTTGCTTTAGCCATGATCATTAAATGTGTGGGTAATTCCATGCACGATAATTTAAACTTCATTCCCAGTCTTGGTATGATTTAATTAATCGGCTGAAACCTGATTGGTACCACAAATGTTGCATGAAATCAGCATCATGTTCTAGCAGGATGACTCTAAACAACTGTGTCCTTTTGTCTGAAACTCATTTTAATTTTTGTAAAGTGAAAGCACTAATTTGATAAGATGTCAACTAGAGGAGACTATCTAAAGAACTCCATCCAATGAACACTACCAAGTCAGTTCACCAGAGTGATGTCCAAGGAACTCCTGGAGCAGCGACCTTTTTAGTCTATTTCTTCTCTCGGCTCCCCATACCTGGTGGCGGAGCAGCTGTCTCTACCTGAAACAGCAGTCGCATTGATGGGCCGGGCAGCCAGCTGTCACTCCATAGCAAATGGACACATCAGCTGCGCTAAGAGGCACGGGTTAGCAAGGCTCACACAACAGGGTGCTCTGTAACGCTCAAAACACATGTGCTTCTCGCCAAAGGAAAATCTGAACAATCAAACTAGCTCTGCTCACAACTGAAAGACTGTTGAAGATGGTGTTTCTCCCCTGATGGAGATAAAACCCTCCCCTTAACTCAGGCCAACAACAAAACCCACTGTTTCATCCAGACATTTGCTAAATGACCTCTCACCGGAGGACTGTTCATAGATTTTCTGCAAAGAACCATGACCTGGAAGGGATGAAGACTGAGGCTGTACATTCCAGCTCTCCCACTACCTGGTCAACATCAGTGAAAACACATAACCTCCCTGTGCCTGACATCCTAATCTGTCAAGTGAGGGTCTCAGCCACACCCCATAATCTCATTTCCTATCTCTTTTTCTTAAAGAAAAGGCCTGTGGGTTAGACAGTTTTTTCTCATTTTTAGAAATTTATTTAAATATACTTTTAGGCCCCTATGGCGACTAAGTGCCCAGAAGCAAAGGCCTAGGCATCCGTCACAAGCATTACTCAGGAAACATGACAGGAAGAAATATTCAAGCACAACTCTACATTTAAGATGGTTTCTTGGGTATATAAGGTTTGGACTCATAAGACAAGAGTTTGAATCTCAAATCAACTTAGAACTACTCAGATCTACTTATCTGCTATTTATCCTTGGGCAAAATACCTGGCATCTCCATGACTTCTCAAATTTGACCATCAAACACGGAGCTCTGGTTCTTCCCTTTCTTCATTCCTCACTCAGTGTTTCCTTTCAACTGCTTTCCACTGAAGTAATGGCACCACCAGCCACTCAGTGGTTTAAGCTAAAAACCTCACAGTTATCCTTGATAACTCCTTCTCCCTCATCTCCCATATTAACTTCATCACTAGGACCTAACCATTCTAACTCCAAAATATGTCTTGAATCTATCCACATCGCTCCATTTTCAGTGTCACCATCCCACTCCAAGGCAAGGTCATCTTTCTCCTACACTCCTGAATAGCCTTCCGACTTCCTTCCCTGCATTCACTCATGCCTCATCACCTAAAAAGTAGATCATATGATATCATTTTCCTTAAAATTCTTCAAAGACTCTCTTTGAAGCCTACACTCAGAATAAAATCCATACTGTTTAATACAGCTAGAGTGAAGATTATTTATTGTCTAAACCAGGACATTTTTAAGAGTGAAGAGGGAGTTACTAATAATTACATTAGGGCAATAGGCCTAAACCAAACAGTTCCTGTGACACCAGATATATGATGACCCTAAATATAGCCCATAGGCCTTCATCATTTGGCTACTGCCTTCTTTCCGACCTCTTCTTTCATTGTTATTCTCTCTTTATTACTATGTTCAACCGCAATAGATTTCTTTTAGTTTGTAAGAGCATTGAGGTTTTTCAACTTAAGGGCTTCACATGGGCTATTCCATATGCCAGGAATGCTGTCTCCCCACTCCTGGCCTAGCTCTCTCCATCTTCTCCTTCCAGGCTCAGCTTAAATCTCTCTTACTTAGAGAGGCCTTCCCTGACCACTCATGTTTCAGTTAGGTCTCTCCTATTATTCTCTTTCATTGCACCCTGCTCATCTCACTTATCACAATCTGTAATCTTATGTTTATTTTTATAATCCTTCCCCTGTCTTCTTTCCCCTCTAGACTTCCAGCTCCATGAGGACAAGAATTCAGGGTGTTTTGTCACCTGGCCGTGGGCACAGTAGCCCACGGTAAGCACTGATCAAGCGAACAAGTGAAACTGTCAACAGTTGATGTGTGGCGGGGTCTGACTCCAGGGATCGTGCTTTCCCACACAAATCTGCTTCCCCTGATCTCTCGAAGTCATCCAGCAATGTTAAATTATAATCTGTATGTCTGCATACAAAGGCCAGATTTCCCCTAATATTAGTTTTTTAAATGTCAAATTTATGACTTAAAAGGAATCACCATTAATTGCAGGAGACAGTCACTTAAGTGACATTTATGATGATATTGTAAGCAGGTGCACAGACTAGCACTGAATGTATGCTAACACCATGCTAAGCAATCCATGTGCATGATTTCATTTAATGCTCACAGTGTTAGGTATGATTCCATTTTATAAATGAGGGAAGAGAGACCTGGAAAGAGGAATTTATTCAAAGTCTTGCACAGGTAGTGGCAGAATCAAACTTGAACCCAGATTTCTTTCTTTGTTTTCACACCAAAGGAAAAGGAAGTTTGATAGCAGCCTGCTAGGAGGTCTATATATGAAAAAGAATTGCTAAAATTTAAATTTTAAAACTGCAAGGATAAAAGGGGTAGCAGGACCAATAAAAGCTTGTATTGTGCAAGAAGCATGGACAAATTTAAATTTATTTTAGAAAGGCCCTACATATGACAAAAAGAAAAGAAATATTCCAAGTGATGGATTGGTTAAAGTAGTTCATCTTAAGATACTATTTAAAAAAAGGACATATTTTGATAGAAAATACTATTCTACATTAAAAGGTAGAAAATAATATTCATGGTATAGATATAAATGTTAAGCAGAATAGACAATTCGGGGACAGAGAATTGAACTAAGCTAGAGGCAGGCAGAGAAATTGATATTCAATGCCCCCCACTGAGTATTAGTGCAGCACACTGGTTCTCAAATTGATTGACACCAAAATTAGTATTCTGCAATTTGTAATTATATGTAGGAAGCCAGAGCACTTTGGAGGCATTTGATGGGTTCTCATGCAGGCAGCTTAATTAGTAATGAGATTTACGTGTTGTTGTTAAAGCAGCAGAGTGGAGGTTGAAGGGTAATATCCTCCTACCTGATTTCTTTCTAAAGAACAGATTGCTCTGTGTAATATGAAGATCGGATTAAACATAGATAGGAATATCTACCATTTTTTACACATATATAACTAGATAAAAATATTCTAGTAAAGTTTTTCAGTTTAAGAGTTAAATTATTACAGGTATCCTATATAATATTGGCTAAAATAGAATGAATCATTGAACTTCCTTTTATTCATTTCCTTAGATATTATTCATGCTCAAATATATGACAATTAGGTGGCATTTGCAAATAGGCACACCCTGATTGCCCACAGCTATTAAATGTCCTTATTAACAAGAGCTAATATACATATCCCATGTGGAATCTCAGTGAATCTTGAACTTTGTTTTCCTGTTCAAAATCATTTCCACTATAAAAGTTAGTTTTAAGAAGTCCAGTTCACAGAGAGTGTCCTTAGGCTCTATAACAGTGCTGTAATTTAAAATACTAATATCACTTATAAATATATTTAAATTCATTTCAACCTTACGATAGCTTGCAAAATAAAAATGGCTACAAATGCTTTGTAACTCCTCCCACTAAGAGGTGGAGTGTAACAAATCTGGACTTGGTTGTGTTACCTGCTTTGTCTAAAAGGACATTAGCAAACATGACAATAACTAAAGGTTTGAAAAGTGTTTCCATGTTGGGGCTTGCCCTCTCTCTTGCTGCTGTTGGAAGCCAGTCACCACTTACAGAAGCCCAGGCTAACCTGTTAGATGCTGGGGACATATGGCTCAGTCACTCCCATCACCTAGGTAAATGCTAGACTTGTGAGTGAGGAATTCCAGGAATTCCAGCCTCTAGTTGATCTTCCAGCTGAACATAGGCAGACCAGCAGAACAACCACCAGGCTGAGCCCAGCCCAAAGAATCAAGCAAAAAATCATCAGTTAACAAATAATTGTTGTTTTAGACCACTAAGTTTAGGGTAGGGTTTTTTTTTATGCAGCAAAACTAACTGATACAAACCCTTACTCAAATATACGGCTTCAATATATGTCAATACAGACATATCCACAGAACTAAAAATTTACCTAAAGACACTGTAAACTGATAGTGTGCATTAGTTATTTCATTAATTATGACAAAGACTTTTAGGATAAATATACATCATGTATTATGCAATAGTAAGCTACACTCTTGCCTGATTAAATGGTAAGTTAGACTTTCAATTAATACAAAGATTCTATGCCTTTTGGTTCAAAGGGAACCTTGTGTTTCTAGGAATTTTACATAGAAGTTCAAGATATAAGAATAGATGGGTGGCTTCAACTGTGAATTCAAAAAGGCAGAGTCATATAATCAACATTCAACTGGTCTTAACAGAAATTTGTACAAGCTAATTTTAAAAAATAGCTGTCATTATCTAGAGAAGCCACTTCATAGGCTAATTGTTTTTTAATCTTCTGATTATTTGTTATACATTATTAGACAGATTTTAGTGTTCTTTTGATCTATGTGACTATCAAATAAGTTCATGTACTTGTTTGTTAAAGCATACATGCTTAGGTACACATGACCTATGTCAAAATTATATGGTACTGACGTCAACCTAAAAACTGTCCACTTGCACCTTGCAGCTACTAATATGGTAACTAATTCCAACAAAATCAACATTTCCTCTGCTTCTCCAATCCTTCTCATAGCAGAGATCCTTTGTATAGGTTTATTAATCTATTTGATTTCAGGCTGCATCTGTATACAACGAAACAGCACACTGGCATTAAAAAGTCCTTAGCCATTACTAATGACTTGAGCCAAACTAATGAGCCAAACTTATGACTTGTCCCTAATCCTGCCAGCTCCTTCAACACTAAAGAGTTGAAAAACAAAATCCTGCAGAGATTATTCATTTTTACTCCCCAAACTGTCATGTAAAGAGTGGCAATATTTTCCAATGAAGAAAACCAGAAGTTGACTAAGGTAGCTTACTAAGTTGCTTGAGACACATTAAGAATGCACTTCTTGGGCTTCCCTGGTGGCGCAGTGGTTGGGAGTCCACCTGCCGATGCAGGGGACATGGGTTCTTGCCCCGGTCTGGGAGGATCCCACATGCCGGCAGAGCGGCTGGGCCCGTGAGCCATGGCCGCTGGGCCTGCGCGTGCGGAGCCTGTGCTCCGCAACGGGAGAGGCCACAGTAGTGAGAGGCCCGTGTATCACAAAAAAAAAAAAGAATGCCCTTCTTTGATATGTCCCACTAAAATGTATTTCAGCACACACACACACAAACACACACACACACACACACACACACACACACACACACAGTGCAAAGTCCTTTTCTTTTTTTTTTCTTTTTGGCTCCCAATAAAGGTTTAAAGAAGAGACCCACTACAGGCTTCTATTTACTTTTAACTTTTGTGCATTTGAGATTTGACGTGGTCACAAGTTACCTTTCAGAAACATAAATGAAGTAACAGTTGTGTTGAACGCAAATGAAGGTAATTCTGGTGTCATCTGAACCGCTATACAATGCACTGCATTTTTCTCAAACTCAACTTTTCCAGCAGTATGAAAACGAGGCCCAGAACTTTAAGTGATATGTATCTGGTCCTTGGGGGAGGGAGAGGAAGAAACGGTTGGATAGATATTTTCAGGGGCAAACAAGGTACAGAAAAGTGGGTGGGATCTTGGTTTCCTGTTCATAAATTCTTCGAGAAATTTTTGAGCCAAAAGACCTCTATGAATTCTATGTCCAAGTAATCAATTCTGAACACATATCTCACAACCACACGTGACACACTGTCACAAAACTTCCACCAGTACACTTCCTGGCTAGGCAGACGTCAAGTAAAAGAGGCTGCAGTGAGAATCATTTTGTGATAGTTTTACGTACTAAACTGGGCTTAACCCATGTCTCTCATTGTATCTTTGCTTCTAAGGGAATGTCCCTCTCTTAGGGATATATTCTACTAACCTCAGCAAGTTTAATATTTTCTAGTGGCCATTAACAGAGAATAGGGTTTCATATCCATCCACGGCCATCTAACAATTTTAGCACTTCTGACTTGTTCCATTAAGTGGAAAAGACTTCCGTTTACTTAGTGGTTCCTGCCCTGGATGACCCAGAGGCAAGAAGGGTCTCAGGGTGGAAATCTCTCTGCCAATCCCTCCTTCTAAATAGTGGACACTGCGGTGAAAACTTTAATAGGACACATCATTCCAGGGGCAGCTGACCCTCACCTATGAGTGTTGTCCAGGTGGCACGGACACCACTTGTCACATTTGATGCCATAGAGCCCTTCTGGACACAGGCGCGCCTCACAGCGGTCGCCAGCAAAGCCTGCTTCACAGAGGCAGGAGCCGCTCACGTGGTAACACTTCCCTCCATTGACACATTGGCAGGTCTCTGCACAGCGAACTCCGTAGGTGCCAACGGGACACTCATCCTGGCACCTGTCATGCAGGAGGCGGGAGCATAAAATAGATTAGTCAGTGCCTTGTGAAAATACACAGTTGATTCAGATAGGCTTTGTTATGTTTACAATGATATCCTTTTTGGATTTGACATTTACTTGGTAATTGTACCATTACAGATATGAAAAGCATTAAGATAAATTATAGTAGTAACAGTAGTATGACCTGTTTACAGAAATAGCAAAAACAAAAACAAAATAAAATTATGAGCTTGGGATGAAAAGCATGTTTTACACCTAGTCCTTGCTAAAGGCATACATAGCACTTTAGAAGATACCAGGAAAGGGAGAAGATGAACTGCCCTAGTGTGAGTTCCCAGCCCATCATTAGGGAATTAAAATATATGCTTTCTCTAAAAAAGAATGAAATAATACCATCTGCAGCAACATGGATGGACATAGAGGTTATCACATTAAGTAAGTCAGACAGAGAAAGACAAACATCGTACACCACTTATATGTGGAATCTAAACAAATGACACAAATGAACTCATTTACAAAACAGACTTACAGACATAGAAAACAAACTTACGGTTACCAGAGGGGGTAGTGGGCAGGGGGAGATAAATTAGTAGTTTGGGATTAACAGGTACACACCACTATATACAAAATAGGTAAACAACAAGGACCTCCTGTATAGCACAGGGAACTATACTCAATATCTTTTAATAACCTAAAATGGAAAAGAATCTGAAAAAGAATATGTATAATCACATTGCTGTACACCTGAAACTAATACAACATTGTAAATTACCTATCTTCAATTAAAATAAGATATATGCTTTCCCCATTTCAAAGAAAACTTTGTAGCAAACTTGAAACGAAATATTAATTCTCTTGGCTTTCACATTGACATTAATTTTTAATTTCAGCCATGTATCTGCTCTTTTCAAAGCTGAATGGCAATCACTGCTCCTCATTTAGAAAGTTATGTAGCTAAACAAACAAAGTCCTCCTTAGATGTGGGAAAGTCTGAGCTACTGAAATGAGGTGTCCTCAACTTCAACCTGGGGAACTCCTGCCAGGAGACGGTAGAGATGCTGGGAGTTCTCGAACACAAAATTTTTTATTAAATGGGGTTTTGTCCTCTGTTGGGAGGAAGGGCTACTAAATAGTAAGAAAAAAAAATTCACTTTATTGTCTTTTAAAAAATGGCCTAACAGTGTGGTCCCGGCATAAGGAAATGCTCTAGGTAAGTTGGATCTGGTGGGAAGCTGAGTTGCTGGAGGGTATTGAGAAGAGAAAATCATCATGGCTCCATGGAACGCAAGACTAGCTATCGGGCCAGCCAAGTTTCTTTCTGACCAGGCAAGGTGACTCGAAGGGACTTTCTGTAGCAGAAGGAGCCCTTTCTGCCAAGGGAGGGGAAGCCGGGGTCTCGCCTACCCAGAGTGCTGCCACAAGCAGGGTACCCTCTGTGAGTCTCGGCAGCCACTTCCCATGTGGCTCTCAAGTCATGCCAGACCCAGAGTCCAAAATGTAGGTCAGCACTGCATTTTTTCAAATGGGTACAGGGCAAGGGCAAGTGCATGATAATGAATCCAAGCAGACTTCAAAGCAACAGCAAAGAGGCTGAAAAGCAAACATTTTCCACAAGGCTTTGCATAGTTTTAATGATAGGGTGTGAGGACTAACAATACCAAGGCTGGATGGGATTCTATTTAAGGGCAGAGGATAAATCTTGAGAACCCTTTGATATTTTTCTCCTTAACTCTGGTTCTGGCATGTATTTAGGGAAAAGGGCCTCTTGCAAATTTAGTTTCACAGACTCTAGACATCTTTAGGCTTGTCAATGGCAAAGTCTTCAAATCAACCACTCAACAAAGCATTAGAAAAGTTCTGGAGTAATTGAACCAAGTTTATTTAGCAAAAATCAGATGTGTGCTGCAAAGGTACACATGAGTAAACCTATTTTTAGACCAGAGTATTTTTTAAAGGTACTCTATTTTTAACTTGTAAGAAGCTTTACTAAGCCAAGTCACTTAGTTTACTCCTTAAAGATGTAAACTTTGGAGAAAGAAATGCTATAGGACAATCATTGGGCCTCCTCATGGCTCCACTGAAGGCTGGCAAGACAGCTTGGCAACCTGTCTGTCCAGACATCCTTGCAAGGCAGTACCAGAAAAAAAGAAAAAGTTATGCTCAAGGTAAATAAAATCACTAAAAGAAACCCAAATGTTATGCTTTGGACTCCAGGATTTTAACTCAGGAAAAAGCACAGCTCTAAAAGTGGGGAACAGGATAAAAACGTGAAGCATGGAAAAATGTCTGCCACCAAATGACAGGGGAGCAGTGTGTCTATTCTGTCCTATCTTGGCAGGGACTTCCTTCTCTCTGAGAAAACAAAATCCATAATAGCTGGGCCTGACCCATATTTACCTTTCTAACATATACTTAAACATACTGAGTTTCTGTTTTAAATGGCAAAAAGCCATTTGAATTTTACTTACTGAAGTAGCCAGTAAAGTTTGGTTTACCTTCCCACTTGTTTTTTGTCAATGTTGTACTTGTAAGAGAATCCTATTAATAATAGTTATGTCTGCTTCCACCTACCACACCAAAATGGTAGGATATCTTTCTAGAAGTAGGTATTTTCCACCTTAAAAATAAATGCAATCATGAAGTAGCTTACATCCTTCTCATTGGCTGAATTAGAAGCCTTTGTCAAGCAGTCTTATCTCCCTTTTGGGCTTTTTCTAAAAGAAGCATCATTTCCCAACGAATTTTATGCCCTTAATGTTGCTTTTGTGGTCCCATGTGGAATAAGAAAAGTAATTTTGGAAGTCATTAAAAGAGGAAATATTTTCTTAGGAGAGATGGCAGAGAGGCAGATAAAAATATAGCAATAAATATTGGCCATAGTAGAAATATGAAAATGTGAAGTTCCTATTTTATTTTTTTAGATTTTGAAAAATACCCTGGAATTGGGAAAAATGGACAAGCATTAAGTAGAGATAACCTCATAAAACATGACACCAATACCCAAACCAGTGAGGGTCACAGCCTTGTTTGAATATCATTTTGATTATCATATTGTATCTCACTGTAAACTTATGGAAAAGGAAGTGAGTTAGCACATAAGGGGCGCCAGCTTCCTTTCTCTCCTTTGTCCTTTTGAGCATGGCCCTCCAAGATTGACCTGAATAAATGGGCCAAACCATGATTTAGTGTGAAAGAATCACATTCCTCATTAAACTGGGATCAATAGATAGGCTGCCTACCTTTCAAACATCTAGAACTGCTGCTCTGGGGAAATATAAAGAACACTGGGAAAGAGCCAACTTTTCCACAATCCCAGAAGCAGGAAAGAGTTCCTCCATTGAAGGCCAGTTCTGCATCCCCCAATTCCTGTCTCCAATTTTGGACTTCACCTCCTTTGGCCCACATTCTTCTTCACTTTCAGGGTGGTACAGAAGACAGCATGGCAGGCTGGCTTCACCTTAACAGAGTCCATAACTGATCCACGGATCTCTCCACTCAGCTAACGCGTAAGGAGCACCAATTATGTACATGGACTCATGCTAGGCCATCAAAGGCCCCAGTGCGATGATGCCATGACAACCCATCAGCATTAAGAACACTCTTTTAACCCCTTCAGAAGAATTTTTGTGAGGATCTGAAAGCCATGCTCTCACCACTCATACTTGGCTGTGCCGCATGAGATTTCCTCACCACGCTGTCCTCTCAACCGTCCCACAAACCCTACAGCCTATTATGGGGGCATCCCACGATCTGCTCTGCCTGCTTACAAGGTGCCCGTTTTGTTTGTTCTGTTTTCTCTCTGGCTGGGAGGGCCATCCCCACATCCTGGGTACGCTCTGGGCCAGCTGCCTGCGGTGGTACCTGTTTCCCTCTGATCTGACCTCAGTGATCAGGTTTCGCTGACTTCTCAAAACAGGGGAAATGGCAAGTCCCCAGGCCTTTGGGCTGCTTTCCCCACACCTCCTGCCACAGATGGTTCTATAACCACTTATTATTTCCCTTTCACGATGACAAATGTGCTTGTTGTCATTGTGGTGTGTGTGTGTGTGTGTGTGTGTGTGTGTGTCTGCATGTGTTAACTCTTGAACTCAGATAGTGAGAGCAGAATTGAAAACAGGAGTCATGTCATCAGTTCATCGGAAAAACAAGTTATAAAAACAAGTCAAGAAGCAAGTTCCCTCTTCACTTTCCTTCTCTTTCTCTAGCTCTTTGCCAGCTTTGCCTCAAATCTAAAACTCACCTGAAAATTAGCTGTTATCCCCTTTCCCTGTATGTTATGTTCCCTGTATGTTATCCCCTTTCCCTGTATCATGTAAAGATGAGTATAAGCCGGCCTGTATGTTTGTTGATTTTGTGGTTCCTTGAATTTGAGACTTAAATCCCTACAGGGCAAGAAAACCATTATATTTAAATTTTTAGGGTCCAAAAATATTACACAGAACTATTATTTAGGGTTCTGCTTGGTCCCATGCCTCTCCTTTCCTGACTCATCTTTCTATATTAAGATATTAATGCCACATGGATCCAGAACTCATCTAACAACATCATTTTCCAAAATACAATCATAAACCAGGATGTAGGGCACAAAAACTTTGAGTAGCCCAATTACATGTTGTAAAAACCATGTGCTAAAGGTGTCAATACTTCATAACATCAAAAAACTAAGGAAAATATGTAGTTATATTAACAAAAGATGAAAAAGTCTTTAATGAAATTAAACAGATACTACTAACAAAAGTTCCTAATAAAAATAGGAATTAAAAAAAAAAAACAGGGCTTCCCTGGTGGCGCAGTGGTTGAGAGTCTGTCTGCCAAAGCAGGGGACACGGGTTCAAGCCCTGGTCTGGGAAGATCCCACATGCCGCAGAGCAACTAGGCCCATGAGCCACAACTACTGAGCCTGCGCGTCTGGAGCGTGTGCTCTGCAACAAGAGAGGCCGCGACAGTGAGAGGCCCGCGCACCGCGATGAATAGTGGCCCCCACTTGCCGCAACTAAAGCCCTCGCACAGAAACGAAGACCCAACACAGCCAAAAATATAATTAATTAATTAATTAATTTAAAAAAAAAAAAACACTACTCAAAGGGACTTCCCTGGTGGTCCACTGGTTAAGATTTCACCTTCCAATGCAGGGGGTGCTGGTTCGATCCCTGGTCGGGGAGCTAAGATCCCACATGCCTCGCGGCCAAAAAACCAAAACATAAAACAGAAGCAACATTGTAACAAGTGTAATAAAGATTTTTAAAATGGTCCACATCAAAAAAAACTTAAAAAAAAAACCTACTGAAGCATGAAAAAGACAGTAACAAACATGAAACTATACTGGAGCCATTTCCAATAAAATTAGGAAGAAGACAGGAATCCCCACTATTACCTCTATTTGTCAACATTCATTCAGAGGTTTAAATTAATGCAACAACTCAAGAAAACAAAATAATCATTACAAATCTTGAAAAGAAGAGCCTAACTTGTCTTTATTTGTAGATGATAAAATAACCATAGTATTTGCTAAAAATACCATGAGAATTAACTAAGAAGTTTGGTAGGGTGGCTAAATAAAAAAATATTCAAAGGCAAGTTCTTCTTTATCCAGAAATATCTAATTAAAAACTTAAATGGGGGCTTCCCTGGTGGCACAGTGGTTGAGAGTCCACCTGCCAATGCAGGGAACGTGGGTTCGTGCCCTGGTCCAGGAAGATCCCACATGCCGCAGAGCGGCTAGGCCCGCGAGCCATGGCCGCTGGGTCTGCGCGTCCGGAGCCTGTGCTCCGCAATGGGAGAGGCCACAACAGTGAGAGGCCCACGTACCGCAAAAAAGAAAAAAAAAAAAAAAAAACTTAAATGGGATTTTTCAAAAATTACAAAATACTTATAAAAAAATTTAATAAGGAAGTGCAGAGCCTAAGTGTGTGTGGGGGGAAACACCCTACAGTATCTTATTAAAAGTCATAAAATTAGACCAGAATTTTAGAAAGAAAAAAATTAGAGGAAGGTTAAAGGAATTCTTAATTCACAGATATCACCAAAAAAATGATGATACCTAGTATCTATATAGCTTCTAGACATCACTCAAATAATCGCTAGTATTTATACAGCTCATAGAAACCATTCCACTACAATAATAGCTAATATCTGCAAGTTTCAGCACTGTTCTAAATGCTTTAATGTACTCATTTAATCCTTATAACAACCCTAGAGGAAAGTACAGTTATTTATTTGAACATTATAGATTAGGATGTTTCCAAGGACACAGGTTCCAAAATCTTTGTTTTTGGCTATTATACTCTTCTGCCTCTCAAGCCTCTTTCTCTAATTTTACACACACATCTAGCAAGCTTGGTTATCAAGTCTTCCAGAATGCAACAGATTAAAGAGCTAATTAGAAGCCGTAAAAGCACTCTGGGTAACAGTTTACCACCTAACACAAAAAAGGACAAGCAGTGGGTGTAAAAACCACGCACCACACGAGCATCACGTGCGACCAGAGAGCCCTGTGAGTCCCACGGGGTCTTACTCTATCAGCACTGCACAATGAAACAACTGCTATTCTTCTTTTTTTTTATCCTTTTTTTTAAACATCTTTATTGGAGTATAATTGCTTTACAATGGTGTGTTAGTTTCTGCTGTACAACAAAGTGAATCAGCTATATGTATACATATATCCCCATATCCCCTCCGTCTTGCATCTCCCTCCCACCCTCTCTATCCCACCCCTCTAGGTGGTCACAAAGCACCGAGCTGATCTCCCTGTGTTATGTGGCTGCTTCCCACTAGCTATCTATTTTACGTTTGGTAGTGTATATATGTCAATGCCACTCTCTCACTTAGTCCCACCTCCTAGAGAAATGGAAATAAAAACAAAAATAAACAAATGGGACCTAATGAAACTTAAAAGCTTTTGCACAGCAAAGGAAACCATAAGCAAGACGAAAAGACAACTCTCAGAATGGGAGAAAATATTTGCAAACGAAGCAACTGACAAAGGATTAATCTCCAAAATACACTGCAGCTCATGCAGTTCAATATCAAATACACTGCAGCTCATGCAGTTCAATATCAAAAAAAAACACGACTGCTATTCTTAAGAGTACACAGCATCATAAGAAGGTAACTTTATGCCTGACATACTTTTTAAAGATACCTAAGTACACATCCCATTTTAAAATAAATCTATCCAAAAATCTTTAAAATGTAAAAAGTATTGGTGCTTGAAGTGGCTGTCCTAAACACTTAACTGTATAGAACTCATCCATCATGGGTTCTGACATTTTATTATTTTTTTTAAATAAAATATAATATCTTCAATTCACCATTGCTGTATCTTCAATTCACCATTGCTGTCTGTGATCCAGTTTCTATGCACTGAGTTGGGAAGGAATCTGTCAAACACACTGATACCTTACAGATGCTTCTTGGATGATTACAGAATAGTCACCGACAAATGGTAGTAAATGTGTTCCCTGGACCCTCCAAGCTCTCCTTTCACACCGTTACAAACAGTCAGAGAAGCACAAGGATGTCCCTTACCGTTCCCCTGTGTATCCGGGACTGCAGTGACATTGGCCCGTGGTGGCATCACATGTCCCTCCATTGTGGCACTGACATTCTTGTGAACAGTTCTTTCCAAAGCGACCCTCGGGGCAAGGCTGACCACACACTGTGCCCTGCATTCAAAGAGACTTGGGAAATTAGATGGGCCTCCAGCCAGGGAAGGGCCAAAGGAGAAGGGAGAAAAGAGGGGAAACAAAAAGGGAGGAGGGATATAGGAACAGGGCTGCAAAAAGATTAGATAAAGGAGATTTTAGAACACATACACTCTGTTCATCATCTCGAAAGTGTTAGAAATTCTAAATTGACTTCTTTGCTTAGTAAGCCTTAATCTCAAGATATACTCATAGGTGGCAGAATAGTAATCTTAAGAAATACCTATATTAAAAAAATAAAGTTACATCAAATTATTATGGAAACCTAAGGAATTTACAAATCCTCCTAAGTATTCTTCCTTGTGCCTTACATGTACAGTAAGTCAACAATACTTATTGAGCATCCATTACATAAATGACAACATCTGGCCCAAATGGAATATCCAAATGCTTCACCATATGTTCTAGAGAAAATAAACTTCATCACTGGTTTTATTTCTTATAAGGAAGTATAAGAAAAGACTGACATTTTTTGTACCTGAATTAATGATAACGTTGCCTAAGAAATACTTCAGCAGAAATGAACCTATACATTTTATTTCAGAAGAAAATACACTTTTATTTTCAGCAGGTTCAACAAACATTGTTGGGCCAAGATCAATAGGAAAGCCTATTTCCTGGGGAGAAAAATCGAGAGAGTAACTTGGACACATCTCCTCACCCTAGAGGCTGTCTGTCTTGTCAGATACTGTCATATTTATTCCAGTACTATGTGGAGAAGCATAAGATACTTTGCCAATAAGTCCATGAAATATTCTACTACTTTCTACTTCACTCGTCTACATAACTTGGGCTTGTAGCTTATCATCTATTTACTGGAGTTACTGTTTCAGCAAACAACATATCCCAAGTAACAGGAATTTTTACAATGTTTTTAAATGTTGGAAGCTGTTGCTTTGTCCTCCTTCTCTATAAAAAAGACAGACTGTGGGCACCCTGATATTGGAGGCTAGCGAACACCAGATGGTTTTGTAAATGTTTATTCTGGGTAGTGTAAGAAAATACATTTCCTCTAACTCCTGGCTATCTACAAAGGCAGTTGGTGTGCTAATTAAGTCTCCTCTGGTGGTTTCTAGTTATCTACCAATGAGGAAAGTTCTTCCAGAATCTTGGAACTGAAAAAGCCTTTGAGAGGTGATTCAAATCAATACTTAACTGAGAATCATCTATGTGCCAGGCATCGTGCTAAGCTCTGAGAATCAAAGATAAAGTCACAACCTTTAATTAGCTCATAACATGGTGAGGGGGAAAGATGTAAAAATAGCTCTGACCCCTCCATTCTAGCACAACATATTAACATGACTAAAGTAATAACATGCCTAGGGTTAATCCATGATAAGCAGGGGTTCTGGTGAAAATTCTCACTCTCTCAGGGACTAACTACTCACATTTTGTAATGGTCCCACATAAGCTTCAGAGATGCTGTTGAAATATTATTTATAAATAAGGATTAATGTCCTACTTAAAGCTATTTGCTCACATTATTCCTATTAGTTGAAATACATACATGTGTATGTGTGATAGGAATATATATTCATCATGAAAAGTACCTAGGATGATTGCACAAAGAAAATGTTGTAAAGAGAAGTGTAAGTTGGAAGCTCAGCTATGCACATAAAAAAATGACCTGAAACATTCAGTAAGAAACATCTATCAAGGTAGGGGCCCCAGAGTATTGGGGAGGCTCCACTGGGCTGATGGAGAGGGCCATCTGCCCACCTACTGGGACTCACGGTCCAAGCTTGTGGTTACCACTATCCCACATCATGACCACCCCAACCCAGAAGAAGAACAAAGCTTCAATCTCAAGATGAGGCAACTCTAGAGACAATGTCTACACAAAAATCCTAGGAGTAACATGCCTATAGCTCCTCATTCAAAGAACACAGAGCTCCCTGGACACTCTGCTATCCCAGCAAAATCCATCCCTTGCCAAGGACCAAGCAATGACCAGTGTTGGCAAAAGGTTGAATACAAGAAATAAAAGAAGAGAAGGAGTCAAAGATAATTCAGCATTTCTACCTTGGGCAACTAAAAAAGAAGTGTTGGTTTTAATGAGGATAAAAAAGGTAAAAAAGGTAAAAAAGGAATTGCGGTACAACAAAGGATTAGGGGTACAACAAATTTGGTTTTGTGACCACTGACTTTGACGGGCCTGCTTCCAGCTCAGTAGTACTTCAATAGCTCCCCTGTTCACCTCACCATGAGGCATCAATAAAAGGCCCCCTTGCACTGACTCCATTGCTTCATAGAGTTTCCCCAGGCTCTGCTTTCTTGTCTTGCCACTTACCATTTCCAGCTCTTGCCTTGGTTCTGATATTTCTTTTCCACTTGTCCCAGTGGTCTTAACATCTTGAACTCAACCTTACTTCCTGTGATTCTCACCAGGAAGTGGACTCCAGGTCTCCTTTGCTCCATGCCTACAACAAGGGCAATCCCAAACCAGTCCCATCCCATGTCTGGCTCCTAAGGCAGACACATCAAATACACATCTGTGGTCAAGTGAGGGAAAGTCAAGGTTTGGGAAAATCAGCAGATGATTGTTAAAGCCATGGATCCTAATGAGCTTTCCAGAAAAGATTTATAGTGACAAAAGAGAAAGGTAAGACTGGAACCAAGGAAATACTGTAACAAAGCAGTATGTAAAAGAAGGGGGATTAGGAAAAGAGATTTTTAGTAAGAGAGGTAGGACAGAGGATTATCAAAAACTGGAGGGAAAAGAGATTAGGAAAGGGAGGTGGATGAGCAACAGAGTCAAAAGCTTTGGAGAAGTGAAGTGGAATGAGAAGAGAGGAGTTGCTACTGGATTTGGCAATTAAGTCACTTGAACCCCTGCAAGAACAGCTTCACTACAGTTCATGGAGATGGAAGGTAATCATCAAGTAAATTGTTCTTTTATTTTCTGTATGTTAACGAAGGAAATAGACATTGGTCATTCACTCTTCTGCCTTCAAGCAGACTTATACACAAACCGACTTAGAGAAATACGAACCAATGTTATTTCCTGATTTCAGAGTAATCTACTTAGTAAACCAGCTTTGACATTTTTTATTCCACATAACATTAAGCCTGTGAGACACTACATAAAGAGTAATGAGAAGGCCACGCACCACAACGAAGAGTAGCCCCCACTCGCCGCAACTAGCGAAAGCCTGCACACAGCAACAAAGACCCAACGCAGCCAAAAAGAGTGAATGAATAAATAATAAAAATAAATTAATTATTAAAAAAAGACAGAGTATCACAGTCAAAGTTTGGGAAGTGTGGTGACATATAGCTTCCTCCTAAAGTATCATACTATAACCTCTGAGAAGTTCTGCAATACTTGGAAGCTTTCCTCAATGTGTCTCCAGATTCGTAAGACTGAATAACTTTTTCACATAACACTTAACCTGTTGAGAATAATGTTCCCAAGAATATTAATGATCCGTAGAGCATAATTATGAAAATGCTTATGTAAATAGTTGCAGGGTTTGACAGCTCTTGCTGTCATGTGTAAGGCAAGATATTTCCCTTTTATATCCTGAGGGGAAATGCAGAACACATGACCTACTATCTTTTCCATGAGGACCCTTAGTACACTTCAAGTTCAGGATTTAATCACCTTCTGCCTTCTCTGGACTGAAAAATTCCAGCTTTGAAATGATCAGGTATTTCCAATTTTGGAATCTTTAACCATCAATGTAACTTTCTTTTGTGTCAAAGTCCTCCACATGCGTTTTCACTTGAGTATCCTGGAACAGGGTGCTTTGGAAGGGTGGAAGTGAGCTTACCAGCCAGCCAGAAGGACACGAGCATTCTCCAGTGACGTGATGACATACACCTCCATTTTGGCAGGGGCATCTCTGCTCACACTGTGGCCCGTGCTTGCCAGGGGGACAAAGATCCTCACAGCTGAGGGATTAACATGTGACAAAGGACACCATGATTTACCCAAGCACACAACCCTTAGGTTCACAGACACAGCAGCACCCACAGCCCCAAAATAGACCAGATTTCTCTGTCCAGTATTGTTCGTTTCATTAACATCAAGGGCATCAATCATATTGGCTGGAAGGGTCTTTGAGGGGTCACCTAGTCCTTCCCTTTGTTTGGGGATATCTTCTGAGTGATTAGCTTTTTTGATTGGGGGGGGGGATGATGCTAGGCTTGTGGGATCTTAGTTCCCTGACCAGGGATTGAACACGGGCCCTCGGCAGTAAGAGCATGGAGTCCTAACCACTGGACCACCAAGGAATTCCCATGTTTTGGGATATTTTCTAATGAAACCATTTCAATTTGAGGAGAATCTGTCCTATCAGAGAGCACCAAGGATGACTCTCGTGGGCCACACGCTCCCTGGTGACAGGTACTTTCCATGTAACTTTTATAAAGCTCATGGGTTACACTGGAAGTCTATTTGGTGTGTTTGTTCTAACCTCAAAGGAGACTGAAACGTCTACACATCATCCCATTAGTGTACAAAATCTTCATAACCAATTTTCAGCGTTCTCTTCTTCAGAATGACAAGCCCCCATCCCATTATGTATGAATACACCTTCTTCCCTAAGCCTTTAATTGTCTTTTTTACTCTCCTGTAAAATTGCTGCAAGTTTCCCAAAGCCCTATGCAACTGTGGCCTTGATAAAAACCCATAAAAGCAATATTAACAATTAAATAGTCTGAGATGATCATCCATGCTTCTGAAAATCAGGGCTTTCTTGGCTAATGCAATTCTTTCCTTAGCTCTACTTGTATAGCCCTAACACTGTCAGCAGGAAGTATTTACCGAGTCAGCCACATTTTTTTCAAGTTCTAATTCTGTGACTTACAAGTGTAATTTTCTCATTAAGGGAAGAAAATTGTTTTATCTCCTACTTTTTTTTTTGGCAAATTCTGCCTCTTAGTCTGTTTGCTAATACAAGCAAACTGCAGAATGCCCTTCCCACAAAATAAAGTAGTAGAGATTAAGTAACTGCTTTAGTGTTCCCCAGAAAGAATTAAACTATCTGTGCGCACATATCCTGCACAGGTGTGATGTATGTACTTTCGTATTCACAAAGCAACATACATATCTATGGGCATTAAATAACCCAGCTAACCTTTCATCATGGACTATTTCTGACATCTTTCACCTTCCTTCTTCTCTAAGGCACTGAACCCACCCAGCTTTATCCAGCTAATTAACAGAGCAGAACAACGTGGATCATTAACAGCCGGCAGTGTAATGGATGCAATTGAGGGAGCATCGAAGTGGAACCCAAATCTGTCCCAACAGCCCCCAATACTGCCATTCAGCACAGCACCCTGGCCCTCTCTGCCGCTGCTCTGCCAAAAGAAGGCATGGAAGCTGGCTCTGGGGCTCTGGCTGGGCTCTGATGCTCTACAGCAAACAGCATCTGGGCCTGGGGTCCTATTCCCTCAGTAACTCTTCAGGCAGCAATAGAAACAGAAGCGCAGGAATATACCAGCAGCATGAACAGAGAGGGTGGGTGGGCTCTGCTATGCTGCTCAGCAGCAAGTCACTTACAAGGCTCCAGTGTAGCCGGGTGGGCAGCGGCACTCCCCCGTGACGTGATCGCAGGTAGCTCCGTTCTGGCACTGGCATCTCTGGTGACAGTCGTTACCATACGTGCCCTGCTCACAGCGCTCCTCGCAGCGCCAGCCCCGGAAGCCCGCAGCGCAGTGGCAAGCCCCCGTGATGGGGTTGCACAGAGCCCCGTTTTTGCACTGGCACCGGCTGCTGCAGTGAGGCCCCCAGTGATCACCATCGCAGGCTGAGGTTGGGGAAAGAAACAGTGGAGGGCATCAGAGTACAGGTGTGGGTAATGGCAAGCTCTTTAGAAGCAGCTTTCCTCTCCCTTTGGAGAGAGTGGATTGATGATCCCTTCATCACCATTCCTCAACAGAGCAGCAGGGCTCGGGCACACATCCATGGCAATATTTCACTGGTGCTCCGCAGTGGACCACTTCCTATCACTCCGCTGCTAAAGCATTGCTATACTGTTCAGCTCCATGCCTGTGCTCAGCCTATTCCCTGCACCTGGAATGTTGCGTTTGATGTGGCCAGAGTCATTGGCTAGGGGAGGGTGTGAGCAGTTGTAGGGAGAGAGGAGGCTGGCTAGGCAGATGGGAATGGTCAGCTTATGCAGGGGTTTTTATGCACACCAAGAAGTTTGGATTGCATCTGGTGGACAAGGGATTGGTAGTAAAGGATTTTAAGCACTGAGGGACAATGGAGATTTGCCTTCTAGTAAGATCAGCGGGCTACAGCATGAGGAGGGCAGGAAGCAGCTGACAAGGAGAGGCGGGAGTTGGGGCAAGAAGCATAGTACTCAGGGGATCAGTGAGGGGGCCTCGCCTCAGGCAATGACGAGAGGGACAAAGAGGCGACCCACAGGCAGTCCACTGAGGAGTGGGCTGGCCTTGCTACAGGTACGCGCCGAGCTCTCGAAAAGGAAACTGCTGCTGTGCTTTCAAAGTAATCAATCAAAATACATGTGATTGGGAGGTAACCAGAAAAGGTAGGAAAAAAATTGACTAAATGTTTAACGTCACTGACTTTAAAATACAACAAACCTGAAACTGATATGGACAGCAAATAAAAAGATAAGAGGTACATGAAACCAGGTAATACAAAGGCAGAAAAAAGCATTTAAAAGACATATTTTGTTTTTAACAGCTTTATTGGAGTATAATTGCTTTACAATGGTGTGTTAGTTTCTGCTTTATAACAAAGTGAATCAGCTATGCATATACATATATCCCCATATCTCCTCCCTCTTGCATCTCCCTCCCACCCTCCCTATCCCACCCCTCTAGGTGGTCACAAAGCACAGAGCTGATCTCCTTGTGCTATGCAGCTGCTTCCCACTAGCTATCTATTTTACATTTGGGAGTGTATATAAGTCCATGCCACTCTCTCACTTCGTCCCAGCTTACCCTTCCCCCTTTCCGTGTCCTCAAGTCCATTCTCTATGTCTGTGTCTTTATTCCTGTCCTGCCCCAGGTTCTTCAGAACCATATATTTTTTTAGATTCCATATATATGTGTTAGCATATGGTATTTGTTTTTCTCTTTCTGACTTACTTCACTCTGTATGACGGACTCTAGGTCCATCCACCTCACTACAAATAACTCAATTTTGTTTCTTTTATGGCTGAGTAATATTCCATTGTATATATGTGCCACATCTTCTTTATCCATTCATCTGTTGATGGACACTTAGGTTGCTTCCATGCCCTGGCTATTGTAAATAGAGCTGCAATGAACATTGTGGTACATGACTCTTTCTGAATTATGGTTTCCTGAGGTTATATGCCCAGTAGTGGGATTGCTGGGTCATATGGTAGTTCTTTTTTTAGTTATTTAAGGAACCTCCATACTGTTCTCCATAGTGGCTGTATCAATTTACATTCCCACCAACAGTGCAAGAGGGTTCCCTTTTCTCCACACCCTCTCCAGCATTTAATGTTTGTAGAGTTTTTTGATGATGGCCATTCTGACTGGTGTGAGGTGATATCTCATTGTAGTTTTGATCTGCGCTTCTCTAATAATTAGTGATGTTGAGCATCCTTTCATGTGTTTGTTGGCAATCTGTATATCTTCTTTGGAGAAATGTGTATTTAGGTCTTCTGCCCGTGTTTGGATTGGGTTGTTTGTTTTTTTGATATTGAGCTGCATGAGCTGCTTGTAAATTTTGGAGATTAATCCTTTGTCAGCTGCTTCATTTGCAAATATTTTCTCCCATCTGAGGGTTGTCTTTTGGTCTTGTTTATGGTTTCCTTTGCTGTGCAAAGCTTTTAAGTTTCATTAGGTCCCATTTGTTTGTTTTTATTTCTATTTCTCTAGGAGGTGGGTCTAAAAGGATCTTGCTGTGATTTATGTCATAAAATGTTCTGCCTATGTCTCCCTCTCAGAGTTTTAGAGTGTCTGGCCTTACATTTAGGTCTTTAATCCATTTTGAGTTTATTTTTGTGTATGGTGTTAGGGAGTGTTCTAATTTCATCCTTTTACATGTGGCCACCCAGTTTTCCCAACACCACTTATTGAAGAGGCTGTCTTTTCTCCATTGTATATTCTTGCCTCCTTTATCAAAAATAAGGTGACCATAGGTGCATGGGCTTATCTCTGGGCTTTCTATCCTGTTCCATTGATCTATCTTTCTGTTTTTGTGCCAGTACCATACTGTTTTGATAGTTTTGTAGTATAGTGTGAAGTCCAGGAGCCTGATTCCTCCGGTTCCGTTTTTCTTTCTCAAGATTGCTTTGGCTATTCAGGATCTTTTGTGTTTCCATACAAATTGTGAAATTTTTTGTTCTAGTTCTATGAAAAATGCCAGTGGTAGTTTCATAGGGATTGCATTGAATCTGTAGATTGCTTTGGGTAGTATAGTCATTTTCACAATGTTGATTCTTCCAATCCAAGAACATGGTATATCTCTCCACCTGTTTGTATCGTCTTTAATTTCTTACATCAGTGTCTTATAGTTTTCTGCATTCAGGTATTTTGTCTCCTTAGGTAGGTTTATTCCTAGGTATTTTATTCTTTTTGTTGCAATGGTAAATGGGAGTGTTCCCTTAATTTCTGTTTCACATTTTTCATCATTAGTGTATAGGAATGCAGGAGATTTCTGTGCATTAATTTTGTATCCTGCTACTTTGCCAGATTCATTGATTAGCTCTAGTAGTTTTCTGGTACCATCTTTAGGATTCTCTATGTATAGTATCATATCATCTGCAAAGAGTGACAGCTTTACTTCTTCTTTTCCGATTTGGATTCCTTTTATTTCTTCTTCTTCTCTAATTGCTGTGGCTAAAACTTCCAAAACTATGTTGAATAATAGTGGTGAGAGTGGACAACCTTGTCTTGCTCCTGATCTTAGAGGAAATGGTTTCAGTTTTTCACCATTGAGAACGATGTTGGCTGTGGGTTTGTCATATATGGCCTTTATTATGTTGAGGTAAGTTCCCTCTATGCCTACTTTCGGGAGGGTTTTTATCATAAATTGGTGTTGAATTTTGTCTAAAGCTTTTTCTGCATCTATTGAGATGACCATATGGTTTTTGTTCTTCGATTTGTTAATATGGTGTGTCACATTGATTGATTTGCATATATTGAAGAATCCTTGCGTTCCTGGGATAAACCCCACTTGACGATGGTGTATGATCCTTTTAATGTGTTGTTGGATTCTGTTTGCTACTGTTTTGTTGAGGATTTTTGCATCTATGTTCATCAGTGATATTGGACTGTAGTTTTCTTTCTTTTTGACATCTTTGTCTGGTTTTGGTATCAGGGTGATGGTGGCCTCGTAGAATGAGTTTGGGAGTGTTCCTCCCTCTGTTATATTTTGGAAGAATTTGAGAAGGATAGTTATTAGCTCTTCTCTAAATGTTTGATAGAATTCACCTGTGAAGCCATCTGGTCCTGGGCTAAAAGTCAGATTTTAAAATGCAGTTCCAAAGGAAAGGAAGAATGGCCATGATTCAAGTCAATGAGCAGGAAAAAGAGAGCAGAGAAGGAAAAAACCTCAATTGCAAACATTCTAAAATTTATGAAGGGTGACAATAAGCAAAGCCTATTCTCAATATGCATTGCCTAGGCAGCGGTGCATTTATTAATTAGACGCTATAAAAGTCACTAGGGAGGAAGCACCCTGCCTAGAGCTCCTAGGATAAATTGCTTTTATGATAAAAAGAAAGTGTCATTTCATAAAACTTTTGTAACGTCAACAGATCTGGAATAAACTATTGAAAAAAACAAAACTAGGCACACAGCAAACAGCTTATTAGACTATTAGATGTGCAGGATTTATCTTACATTATTAGAACCTACCTTTCATTTCATAATTTCAAAAGGTTTAAATGAATAATTCTGTTTTTAATCAGTATGGCTTTGGTCTCATTAGTACTTTAATAAACATACTTTCACACAATTAAAAGCAGTGGAAGAGAATTATCGAACCTAAAGCAGATCAAGAAAGCAATTACTGAAGAACTCACAATATTCTTTCACAAAATAAGATTAAGTGGTAGTTCCAAGATGATATTTCAGCCTAATTGTTATTCATATGAGTAGTATCTTTTATTGCCTATGGATATGGACAAAGTTGTGGTTTTTTTTCAATTTTAATTCTTTCAATCTAAGATTTATTCTTAAAAAAAAAAATTACATGGTATGTTCCTTTAAGACCTCTCAGCTATCCCAGTTGGAGAAGAATCTGTCCTGTTTTGAAGGTCCCCCAAGGTAAATTACATAGTCCTTTGTAACTTGTTCCCTGGTTCATCAATCCTAAGAGTACGGAAAATCTTCATTCCATGTAATCCAAATCCATTATCCTATAACTTGATCCCCCCCTCCTCTTAACAGCATAGTCAATCCTGTACATCACTGTTCCCTATATTGTAAATGATTTTATTCCTTAAACATGAATACATCCTTGACACCGCTCTTTGTTATACTAAATACTACAACCTCAATACTTTTATGTATTTTTTAAAAGTTTATTCAATTTCACTCATTTTCTTTGCTGAATCCTCTCCAGAATGTCCACATCCCTCTCAACTTCCGGGAGCCTCAGGTGCTAAATTAAAGATCCATTATTCCTTATGTATAATGGGGGATTAATTGATTGACGCAGAACAACAATGTAGGTAATAAAATTACCTTGATAAGGATATCAAGATCATGTCAAAAGCATTAAAAAAAAAATCACGATGACTTAGAGTTCTTTTCCCTCACTGTGATGTTGGGGTAAGAGTGGGCTGGAGCACATATGTTTTATAGAACATATTTTACAACAAGAGGAGAGTGGTAGGAAGAATTCAAGCATTGAGGGGATAGAACTGGTCTCTCCTCTCCTTCATAACCCATTTATTTGTACATCCCATTCAACAGCTTCTCTCCCAGCAGAGCAGTCAGGCAGAGACCAGTTCTATTTTCTCGGGATTAGATAAAAACAAAACCAAAAAAAACCCTTAAGATATTTCCTCATGGTAGAAACAAGTTTATAGCAGACATTGATAACTATCAGCATTAAAGAAAGGGTTTCAGGCTTTTAAAGAAATATTATCGTGCTGACATGGTTAATTTCCTGCCTATATCTAAGCACTGTGGCATGCTTTGAAGTGACAGCTTCTCCCCTTGGGGTTTTATTTCTCTAAAAAGCCACTGATACATGGGCCTCACAATGTGAATACTAAGCACCAACATGGACTCTACTGGGAAGAAAATCCACATACAGAAGTCTACAGACAAATAAACAGGAAGTAGGACAAGTAAGATACAGAAGCCTGGCTTGAATGTAGCCATCAATGTGACTTCCTTTCCTTTCTTCATTTGTCATATTTAACTGCTTCAACATACCCACTTTTAAATGTATACTAGTGAGTTACACAGTTTATCGCACAAAAGCCAGCTTTCTTCCCTGATTACTACAAATACAAGAGTATGTTGACTGTCTAGCACAAGAGGGAGAATTTGTTCCTTATGTTTAGTGCCAAGCTTGGCCAATTATCCTGAATTCAAGTACTGTATTTAGAAAGACAGTTTGGAGAGAGTCTGAACTCAAATCATCTGACATCTTTTAGTTAACATCTCACTCAAATTTCAAGGGGCAAGTATTTCACTCCTCAAGAAAAAGGGACTGGGTTGTCTCCCACAGACAACTTTTTAAAAAAATGTAATATGTATAACTGAATCACTGTGCTGTACAGCAGAAATTAACACAACATTGTAAATCAACTATACTTCAATAAAATAAAAATATTTTTAATGTAGTTAACATGGAAATAACTTGAATATCCTAATAGGAAAAGGTAAATGAACAAAATTTTGTTTCAGATTAAATTGAAAAGAACCCAGATGCTAATAAGGAAGCGATGCCTCCTTTTCAGCTTCTGGTTTCAGTTCTTATTGTGCGAACAGCTAGAAATGGGCTATCAGATGCCATGTGCCCAGAATCATGCAGATGTTTCAGGAGACAGCTTAACGAGGGTCTCAGCACAGACAGCTTGCTCTAAGAAGCTCTCATAATAAGTTGGAAATAAAAGGGATTTTAAACTACTGTGTAATGTCAGGAGTATACAGACCATGCTACAGCTCTTAGGGACAGCTTAGCAGAGCACTGACTCCTCTCAAGACAATGGACTCACCCTGGAGCTCTAATGGCTGTAACTTCCAATGACATCTTATGACAGGTTATGTTCAGGGGCTGGGGGCTGAAATTCACTCAAGTGATATCTCTTAAGTACCTGTCTTGTGCCAGCCATGGTACCAGGCCTTGACTTCAAACAAGAACAGTAAAGCTCATGTTTCTACAAGCTTATAGTTTAATGGCAAGGTGTCAAGTTACTAGGCAAGAGAATAACCTGTGACAGGTAGTGAGGTAAGGATATGGACTGGGTACAATGGAAAGCACAGGGATGACACTTAACCAATGTTGGTGAGTCGGGAAAGCCTTCCCTGGTAAAATGATGTCTAAGCGAAGACCTAAAGGCAGAGGGTGCCATATTTAAGTAAAGGGCAGAGGATTTGTACATGGGAAAAAGGGGCACTGCAAGGAGAGGGAGGTTGCAGGGGGTGTTACATTCAGAAAAATGATACATGCAGTGGCCAGAAACCTTTTACATGACAAACATCCATGAATGCCCTCTTGGGCTTCTACACTATTGTATCATGGCCACTGTCATCTTTCTTAGCTGTGTGCACAACAAAAAGAAGTATAGAAATAAGCAGAGAAGAAGAGATATTAGACATGTCCTCTCCCTCCATCAGTCCTCCCCAGCCTGCCAAGCTCAGCTCAGAAACCTCTGTGCTTCAGGTACATTTTACAACCCAATCTGAGATGCTCTCTGAAAAAGGCAATATATATTTTCCATGACACTCACTTTGCACTTAGATCACAGTTTTTATATATGTTTGCCTTGTCTCATATCTCTCAAATAAAATTGAATTTCATAGGTGTTAAGACACATGGACACCCTTCTAGATCTTAGCAGTTATCAACAGAAGGTTTCATACAGTCATGTCCTGGCAGTCACCTGGCTGACAATGATGGTGAGAGGCATTCTTATTCAGAGATATTAAGCTGTGAAAAACTGTGCAACTAAGTCATGAAGTAGTGTAATAATAATGAGGAGACTGATACTTACAGTGAGGATGATTATCTCTCCCTTTTTTGGGAAAATCAGCATGCTTATGCACTATTATGGGATAGCAGATACCACATCTAGTTTAGAGATTAGTCTGGGAAAGTGTATCAAAAGCCCTTTACTCATAAATTCATCTTTGGGGATTTTTCTAAGAGAAACAAACATAAGTGTGTAAAGACAATTAGTAATACTTACATTGTGCCCACAGACATCGTTTTAAACACCTGAAATAGATGAATGACCACAGTGTCCCTATGAAGCAGGGACTACAGTTACCCCTATTTTATAGAAGAAGAAACTGAGATCCAGGTGACATTCTTAAAGTTACACAGGCAAAGAGGGGTGAAGAACAGACCTCCCATCTTCAGTTTGGATTCTAAACCACTCTATTCTACCCCCGCCCAAGCTTTAAGGATGCTTATAACAGCACTGTTTATAACAACAACAAAAAAAGAAACAACCTAATTTTCTAGCACTGGTGAAAGGACTGGTGAAAAAAATTTTGGTATAATCATACAATGGAATACCATGCATCAATTAAAAGTGATATTATAGAAGAATATTTAATGAACTTGAAAGATGTTTACAATATTGTAACTGTAAAAGTAGATTAAAAATATGTAGCACATGATCCAATTTTAGCAACAGATTAGAATAAACTAGATGAAATTGTCATTAACTTAGGTCAAAAATGGCCTAATATCAGCAACTGTATATGGTTGAACCTAATATGTGGGGAAGGGAGGAGAAGAGGGAGAATGAGAAAGACACAGAGACAGAGAGACAGATATTGAAACACTCTGTGGGCCAATGGGACCACTGGGTAACTCTGGGTCTTAAGACTGTGCGTGATTTTTTTTTTAATTCATTTAGATTAACTAGATTTTCTAAATTTTCTGCAATTGAATGTATCCTTTTGGCAGGAGGAGAAAAGCAAGCAAAAATTTACATTTTTAAATAGTTCAGTCTGCTGAGCATTTATACTGTGCTATGTTCTGTGCTCCATGCTTTACACACCTCTCTCCAGTCCTCACAGCACTGACAAGGTGGGTGTCATTATCACCTTCAGCACATGGAGGATATTTAGGATGAAAACATGTAGGTAAAATGTCCCAAAACACCAGACTGTGGTATCAGTACTTAAACCCAAGGTTGTCTGCAAACAAAAGTCCAAGCACTTTTCACAAGTCCATTCTGCTCCTGAAGTAGTGAAATCACGTATTTTGGTTAGACATAATATCCCACAATTATGTTTTTCATCTAATGTGATCCATTAAGGCGGAGCAGCCAACGATAAGACCTTTCACTGAGCGAGCCTATGGGGTCAGCCAGTGACTCAATATTCAGGGGCACTGAAAATAGGAAATTATCTCAGTAGTGAGAACATAGGGCGTTTCTCAAAGAGAAAATAAAATTAAGGAGATGGTTAAATCTGAAGAGCTTCTGTAAGTTGAAAATGATTCTATGCAAACAGAAAGGGCAGTGAACTCACTGTGAAAACAGTACTGATGCTATTAGCTGGCCTGCTAAGGAGTACTCTAACCTGAAAACTAGGCCTGTATAGTACCTGACACATGGCTGGCTCTCAAGATATATTTGGTGAGTGAATGAAAGTGATTGTGCATGCAGAGCAGGATAACTAACTTGGACAAGCAGAGAAACCTTAAAACCATCATCACAATGCTAGGTACATCCTCCTCTCCTAATTCACTTCAAGCAGTCCAGTTTTCCACTCAAAGGACAGGGAGAGGGAGAATAGGTTCCAAGATACACTGAGTTTTGAACCTGTGTCAGAATTATGCAGCTACTTTATTTTAACCTCACAATAACTCGATAAGACGGGTATAATTACTCCAACATTTCATGTGAAAAATGGACTCAGATGATAATTTGCTCAGTCACTTAGCATTCAGGGGGCAAAAGCAAGGGTTCAACCCAAACCCATCAATGCTTCCATATCTGTGCTCTTCCACACACCCTGTGGACCATCCCAAGTGAGCAATGCTCATCAATTACCGGATCTGATATCAGTGCTCATTACTGGCCTGCTTTTCAAAGGGGAACCTTCTAGGACAAAAGTGTCACAGATATTTGAGAAGTAATACTTGTTTGCCTAAAATGAGAGTTCCCAGGCTTCAAAGTGTTAGTAGCAGGTTCATCAGAATGGTTTGATAAGAAATGTTCCAACATGTCCATAGCCATGCATGTATTGACAAAAACAAGGCATTAGGAAAAATCTTTGAACAAATGAGAGATGGTTTAGTAAATCTCTTGTTTTTGTGTAGACCAAGAATAAAGAAAGGAGAACAATTAGAGATACAGAGAAATGCCAAATGGACAGATACTCCAGAGGAAAGAACAAGGGCACATGATTACATTGTCTCATCCAAAGGACTCCCTCAGCAGGAAAAAAAAAAAAAAAAAAAAGGATGAAATCATTTTTCCCTTAGAGAAAGAAGTGATGGTTACCATCAAATTCACCTTGTTACAAAATTCATCAATCACTAGCTGGCTCAAGAAATGGGTACAATCACTTAGCATTAGACAGGCCTGGACCTTAGCAGGAACACTGCAACTTCATAGGAATGGAAACTTGAGCAAGTCCCTGACCTTTATTATACTTAATTTTCTTTTGGTAAAATGGGGATGGTGAAATGTACTAATTACATCACAAGTACTTGTTGCTATGTGTGACACAGCACAGATCTGGTAGCAGCAGAAATTTTATTCCGTGGTTACACAGTGGAGCGTCCCACCCCTAGAAAAACATCCTCCAGCTGTATATGAGGCTGGAATAACAGGCCTGTCGGTGGTTTTCATTGTTTGTTTGTCTTGCATGAATCATTCATGCCAAAAAGGACAACTTGGTTCTCACAATGTGAATTCCAAAAACAAATTGCCCAGTAACTCCATAAAGTAAAAACAAGCCCTGGTGTATCACCCTTTTCATCCATTTTTATAAAGCCAATTGGAAAAAGCTCAGACCTGGGATGAAAACCAGCGTTAATTTACATCCTATTCTTCATTGTCAATTAAAAACTGGATTTAGAAATTGCTCACTTGCTGACGATTAACGTGTTCAGAGGTGTAGGCTCATACATGGAGCCCAGAAATATAACAGGAGAAACTTAGAAACAAACATGTGAACTTCTTAATAATCCTCCCCTTAGCATAAAGAAGTAGATGGTCATAAATAAAATCTAAAGAATCCTGCCATATTAGAAGGCATCAATTCCAGGACTTGATTTTTCCCCAGCTTATCTACACCCACCAAGACCACAGAAACAGCCTTGAAACACAGTTTGAAGTATAAGATGCTTTTTTTAAAGCAATTGGTTCTGAATTACAGCGAAAAACAAAAGGGCCCAATTCTGTGTGCTTGTGTTTGGTATAAAGAAACCTTTAGATGAACTGAATAGTCCGTTTTTTTGTTTTTGTTTTACCTTGGTTTAACACCTCTGGGATCAAAGAGGTAAAACTGTAGAACTATGTGGGTTTCAAGAACTTTGTGGATACATCTCTACTAGATAACTTACAACAGGATAGTGTGTTGAATCTTGGAACTCATGTTTATTATAGGGAAAGTGCCATCAGTTTATAATACATAACTACCCTCACCAGGGTTGCTGTTTAAAGGAACTAAGACTGTAAGTGCCCTTAACATCTAAATGTCAAGCATCTATTAGGTTACATCAGTCAGCTATACGGACTTAAAAATATATTTTTACATGGAGTTTCACCGTGATGTTCTCCATTGACTTTAAATATAGGAAAATCTGTGATTATGAGAGAATTTAATAGGAAAGAAAATTCAGCCCTTCATATTCTCATATATAGACAAAGCACAAATAAGTCACTTTCAAGAAACTATCTCTACAGAGTGCTGTGGGTTTCAAAAGAGACCAAAATAATTTTCTGCTGTCTCAAAGGATAGAAAAACATGATTCTTCCTGAAATATACACACTTTCTTCCCAAGCCTTGGTTCCCTCAGGGTCTTTTATCTCCCTGTGATTTCATTCCTTGTGCCTCAGGCTAACAAGGCTATGGTGTGTCATTCCCTTTGTTAATGTAGAAGAAAAGATCCTCATTCAAAACATCAAGTGCTTTAAAAATAAAACAAGTTTGTAAAGCTTCTCCATCCATGAAGAAGAACAATAAAAATGTATTTTCCAGATCCTCTGAAAGCACTAAAACCTCATGTCCTTCACATGTCAAAAAGCCGGCTGGAGAGCTGACAGAGTGCCAGCAATCACTATGGACAACCACCCAGTGCCGTTTATATTAATATTACTCAGTGGCCGAGAGAGAGAACCTTTATTCTTCTTCTTTAAAAAATGTTTATTAATTGAATTTTCGAAGCATGAACTGTCATTTTATAACATCAGTGCATGCTTATCCCAAATTATGAACCAGAAAAAAGGGTGTGAAATGTTTATTCTTTAATGTTTCTAAATATGAATGTTGATGTCTCTCAACGAGAGCATATTGATGACTCTATTCACAGTGGAGGGAAATCTCAAGGATATAAATTGTAGGCTGGGATTAAGTAAGGGATTTGGGGGGATTACATTTATTCACTGAAGTCAAAAGAAAAACAACGACCTTGGGAGCCATTATGGGATATCCTGCTTTATAAAGTCTTGCCATATTTTTGCTCTTTTGCTCATTTATTCTTCCATTAAAAATGTACAAAGCAGCTTCTATGGTTACTAAGTTCTGTTTGTTGAGTACTTACTATTGCTTCTCCCTAAGACCTGTCCTATAGCTAAGATTTCTTTGTCTACTGGAAGAGACTGGCCAACAGTGAGACTCATCAGAAAAGAATGTGCTAAGTCTTGCAGTGCACAGAACACTCAAACACAGAGGACTTACACCCACTGCGCCTCTGGGCAGAGGAGAGCAGGGAGGGGAGAAGGCTTCCAGGAGAGGTGGGCTGGAGGTGAGCACTGAAGGATACATACTCAGGACCACCACTGTGCAAGTACTTATTATCTTCATCCAGGATGTGAGAGGCCAAAAGGCGGAAGCCTTAAATGATTTGCTTAAATCCCAACAGTAAGGAAAATCAGGTCTCAAACCCTCAGTGCTAACAGGATGGTCTGAAAAATTTAAGTTTTCTTGAGTAAAAAAAAAAATTTAACCACAGAAGACAAGTACTACTATAGCAAAGCCCCACGTTCTCACAACCTAGAATTAACTGTTGTGACCATTACATCACATTTGCTTCATCATTTAATGCAAGAAATAACACATTACAGTTAAAGTCCCTTTTATCTCCTTTGTACCTTGTTTTCAGTTCTTTCCCTACTCCTTCCTCAATGGGAACCACTGTCATGATTTTTAAAAAAAATAAATAAATTTATTTATTTATTTTGGGCTGTGCTGGGTCTTTGTTGCTGCGCGTGGGCTTTCTGTAGTTGCGGTGAGCGGGGGCTACCCTTGGTTGTAGTGTGTGGGCTTCTCATTGCAGTGGCTTCTCTTTGTTGCAGAGCACTGGCTCTAGGCACGTGAGCTTCAGTAGTTGTGGCTCGCGGGCTCTAGAGCTCAGGCTCAGTAGTTGTGGCACACGGGCTTAGTTGTCCCACGGCATGTGGGATCTTCCCGGACTAGGGCTCAAACCCGTGTCCCCTGCATTGGCAGGCGGATTCTTAACTACTGTGGCACCAGGGAAGTCCCCGCTGTCATGATTTTAATGTGTATCATTCTAGTCTGCTTGTGTGTCCAAAAATTATATATTGCATGAATTAATATATAATTAATATATTAATAATAATATATTGCATAACTTTTATGAATTTATTAGTTTTCTATTAAAATGTTTATATCACTGTGTATCTTGTTTTCACCCAATATTACGATATTGAGATCCACTAATGTTGACATATCTTTTAATGCAGCGTATTACTACATAGAAATTTATAGGAATGAATGGCTACACAGCATTACACTGTATTAACAACCTCCAATAAATCTATCTTTTCTCATATTCAAGGCCATTTTTACTTGTCTCCAAATTTTCACTGTTACAAAGATGCAAAGACTATATCCCCTATACATGTATGCAAAGGTTTCTCCAAGGTATACAGACAGATGATAAAGAAGTCAAAATAAAATCACCTAATCCTATGGTGTACACAAATCAACATATTATTCTAGAGGCAGCCAAACTGCTCTCCAAAGTTACTCTGCCAACTTACCCTCCTGAGAGCAGTGTGTGCAAGCTTCCTTTCACATCTTCATTAACACTTGATATTGTCAGACTTCTAGACGTTTGCCAATCAGATGGTGAAAAATGACATCATGTTCCTTCATTATGCACTTCCTCAGTTATTACAAAGATAAATATTCTCATATGCTTATTAGCCAATCAGGTTTCCTTGCCTTGAATTACTTTATTGTATCCTTTGCCTAATCTAAAGTTGAGGGGTTTTTTTTCCTTATTGATTTGTGGGAGTTCTTAACATATCCTATATACTAATCATTTGTTTTTGTTTGTTTGTTTGTTTGTTATTTTGGCGATACGCGGGCCTCTAACTGTTGTGGCCTCTCCCGTTGCAGTGCACAGGCTCTGGACGCGCAGGCTCAGCGGCCATGGCTCACGGGCCCAGCCGCTCCGCGGCATGTGGGATCTTCCCGTACCGGGGCACAAACCCGTGTCCCCTGCATCGGCAGGCGGACTCTCAACCACTGCGCCACCAGGGAAGCCCTAATCATTTGTTTTATACGTTGCAGAAATCTTTCTCCATTCTCTTCTTTCTCTTTTAACTTTGCTTATGGTGTCTTAAAGAACTGTTTAACTTTGATGCAGTCTAATTATTCTAAGAACTAATTTACAGCATGGATAAATCTGGTTTGTGTAATACTAATTTTACAACATGAGGCTATTTTTATTTGTAAGGATAAAGGGGCTTTTCTTTAATACATGAACAAAAATTCACGGCTATATACTAATATCAAGTTCAAATCAATTCCATTAAAATTTAAACTTTCTTTGGAAGTTACTTCCACTCACTTTGTGCAAGAGTAGTGAGTAGTAAAACCATTAGGTTTTCACAGAATTTTAAGACACCATTTATGGCCCAGAGGCAGGGCACTTATAACCTCTACTACTTACCCTATTGAAACAGTCTTTATAAGTAGTATAAATGTTACTGTTTTATTACTTTCTACACTTTATTAATTTACACATGTCAAACATGATTACTTTGCTCTAACATATACGTACAAATATTCAAACTTTTTAAAGTCAACTTGGTTGTCAATGAATTAGAAGATATTTTGACCAAAGAAAGAAAAAACAGTTTTTTTTCTTATCTGCCCTGAGGAAGTTTTCAAGTATTTAAAAAACATTCTTTGACACAATCACAAACAATAAGAAATTTGATATAGTCATGAAAGATACCGGACTATATATTAAACCAGAGCACTTAATTTTAGCCAATTAACAGCATAACCTTATGAGAGGAAATGTACATGGCTTTACTAAAATCAGGTATTAGTCTCCCTGATTTTACAGGTAAGGTAAAACCTTTCCTCTTTTGAGGGTGAGGAGCTCTTACTACACAACTTCTTCAAAGTTTATGGAACTGACACCTAGTTCATCTTGCCTGGCTTCTACAATCTCACTGCAGCTGTTAGTTTATGGGAATTCACCAAGGATGAATGAGCCTGCATTGCACACAGCCAAAGTGGAGCCTGAGCTCCCTTAAGGCCACTGAAGGAAGGACTTCAGGTCATGCCCTTTCTCTAGAAGACCTTTGACCACATCCTCCTTGACTTCTCCAGATGCTTTGCCTATATATTTGTAGATGGACTTCCAATCCCTCTATTAAACTGAAAGCATTTGAAAGAAGAGGCAGGGTCTTTCATCTCTCATATCTCATGTTTATATCCATTACTGCTCCTGGAACATTTATGCCTTCATTCCTTCCTTCCACAAGTATTTATTGAGAATCACTGGGTGCCCAGCACTGTGCTAGACATTAGGTGAATAAATTAGCTAGGCAGCAGTGAATAAAACAGACAAAATTCACGTTTCTATGGGCCTTCTATCCTGGAGGGGAATACAGACAAAAAAAACAAAACCAAACAAACAAACAAAAAAACAAATGAAGTATTTTCAAATAGTGCCATAAAAAAGTGTTAAAAAGACGACGTAATAGATAGTTATGGGAGAATATTCTTTATGTAGTCAGGGAAAGCCTCTCCTGGTGGTGACACATAGATTGAAAGTTGACCTAAATTAGAAGCCAGCCACATAAAGTTCCAGGGAGGAGAGTATTCTAGGCGGAGGAAATATCAAGTGCAGAGGCAGAAATGAAGCTACTGTGTTCCAAGAAAGGTAGGCAGAGGCTGAGCAGTGTGGTACCCTGAGCGAGCCGTGGGATGAGAAGGGGCCGGGAAGGTAGGGAGGGACAGATCAAACAGGGCTTGGTGGGTCACATCAGGGCTCTGGCGTTTATTCTAACCATAATGGGAAATACTGGGGAGTTTGGGGAAGGGGAGCAGCATGCTCTGAAGTGCAGTTTTACAAGATCACTCTGGTCTCAATACAGAGAACTGACTGGAGTGGGGCTAAAGTGGATGCAACAGTAGGGAGACTATTGTGATCACCAGTTAAGAGAGGACGGTGGCTTGGATTTGAGTGGCAGGAGTAGAGAGTAGGAAAAGGTTAGATCATCTTATATTTTCAGGTTGAACCAAGATTTTCTGATAAACAGATGTAGAGGGAGATTACACAAAGTTAAAAAAAAAAACCAAGGAAAACATATCAATAAATGATGTGTGTGGAGTGGAGTTAAATAAAATGACAGCCCAGCCTTGTCTTTACAGCACGTGAACCAACTAGCGCAAGTAACATAAACATCTATAGTGTTCTCACCGTGCCCCGAGCAATACGAACCAGACGTGAATTCATCTGGTAAGGACATTAATGGTCAGAGGTTGGCGATAATGCAAAAAACTGCACCAGGGCTCTGTCTGGGGAGCCTCCTGGCAAGCAACTCTGGACAAAGAGAGGCTCCTGCTCAAGAAGGGTGTGGCCTGCTGGGCGAAACGAGATGTCCTCAAAGAGCCCCTCCATCCATTCTCCAGTCCACAGACCAGTCTGATATGAAGTCTGGTGGAAGGCACAGTTGTCACACAAGGAATTGTAAGTAAGTACCATTTACTGAGCCATTATCATGCCATTGTGTCATTTAATTCTCAAAAGCATATGACACAGATACTTTGAAGCTTATTTTAAGCCAAGGAAAGTGAGGCAAAGAGACGGCACAGAATGGAGAGGCACTAAGTCTACTGTCATTGAGTTCCAACAGGGAGTTGGGTGGGTGGAGGTGGAAGAGATTGTCTGCCTCTCCAGAGAGTAACCAACAAAAGCCCAGGTTTCAGACTCCTTCACAGAGGCAAAATCAGCAGTTTCTGTGTGCGACCTCTATCAAGATACTCGGGCAGTCCATCAGTGAAATTGCTTTTGGGCAGTTCTGATGAACCATTCATCCCAAGCTCAGTCCTTCCCACCTGTCATCAATGTCCAGCCCTCATGCCAGTGAACCCAAATGATCCACTCTTATTCTGCTGCTCCATCAACCTGATTTCGAAAGTAATTCTGACAGGGTGATGGGTATGTTAACGACTTGCCTTGAGGACTGGGCTCCGGTGACTTCTCTCCCCAGACAACATCGATCCTCTATTGTATCCAGTCAATAGACCTTTACAGCAGACTTTGCTGGTGAACAAGTCAGCTTTTTGTGCCCTACAATTTCTGGCTTGTAATACCCTTCAAATGGATTCCCCCATTCGAATATCCTGCAGGCAAATTCTTATTACTTATTCCGAGCAGCACAGCGTGCTTGCTTTATCTAAAAGGTTATCAGTACTCTTAATGTTGTACCTGAAAATGTTTGAGCTAGTCTGGCCTCCTAGGCATGTTTTCACTACTTCCAAGTACATTTAACCAGAAATGCTATTGGTGACTAAATAAACCCCAGTTTGGATTTTCTAGACCAAAATTAAGTTCCATTTTTTGTTTCTAATTGGTACTAATGTCAAAAGCCTAGGGAACAAGCATTTGAAAACTATTTGCTGGCTGCTGGCTGATTTAGGACTCTCCATGTGTTTTGGGATGTGCCCTATAGCCAGAGGAGAAATAAATTTCTCTATAGACCTTTAGAAAATCATAAATAGAATTATATGGGTTGAGAGAACAAATGTATTATTGCTACTCATACAAAAGGTTTAAAGGGTTTCCAAAACAAAGAAAGATCTCAGGGATTGCAGACACATATTTATGAGAGTAAATCACACATAGAATCATAGGTTTGAAAGGGATCGTAAATACGATCTTGCCCAACATTCTTAATGTTACAAATGAGGAAATTACAAACGCATTCAACCAAATTGGTGTCATTTTAAATGACATGTTAGTGTGCCCTCGACACCTCTCAGGAACTTTTGTTTTGCTCTTTTGTCTGGTGGTATCAGTCCTGCCTCCTGCTCTCATTCACTGACCCTTATCACTTTCACCAAATCTCCTTTCCAGCTCCAGGAGGCACCAGATCCTTATTTAAATTACTGGCTGTGAAAGAGATGCGAGTCTGGTTCCACTATTTACCAGAAGTATAAACTTAGGCAAGACACTTAATTTTTTGTGCCTCTATTTTCTCATCTGTAAAATAGGAACAAGAATTGTAACCATCTCATCTGTTGAGCATTAAATGAGTTAGTTCCTGTAAAGCTGTAAAGCCCATACTAAGCTCTCAATAGAGGAGAACTATTGCTGTCATCATCATTATCAACGTACCCAACTTCTGCTTCCCTTGATATCAGCAGATTATCTCTTCCCCAGTTTACCAAGAGAAGAAAGGTCATCAAATATGAACTCACTCAGATGCTCCTCCCCACTGCCCGTGAGCTCCTGAGCTCAGAAACCTATCGACATCCTGCCTGCCACTCTTTCCTCCCTTGTTTTGTTGGGAATGGGAAGTACTTCACACTAATCCTTCCATCAGTGTCAGGATCCCATCAGTGTCAGGATCCCATCCGTCTTCTCAGGAGCTGTGTTCCCTCGATTAAATGAACTCTCAATTCAATCTCCAGACTCTGTCTTTTCTTTTACCATCCTCTCAGCCTCTTTCACCTTAAAACACAATCAAAAGCAAACAAACAGGGCTTCCCAGGTGGCGCAGTGGTTGAGTGTCCGCCTGCCGATGCAGGGGACACGGGTTCGTGCCCCGGTCCGGGAAGATCCAACATGCCACGGAGTGGCTGGGCCTGTGAGCCATGGCCGCTGAGCCTGCGCGTCTGGAGCCTGTGCTCCGCAACGGGAGAGGCCACAACAGTGAGAGGCCCGCGTACCGCAAAAGAAAAAAAAAGCAAACAAACACCAAACTTTCTCTTGAGCCTACATTTGTCTTTTACTAACTCCCTATCTCTTTACCCTTCCTTGTTGACTTCCCAGTTAAGTTTCTGGAAGAGGAGTCTATGCTTTAGCATCTTTGCATCACCCCTCACCCCACAGCAGTCTGCTTTCTGTCCCCAGCACAACATTAGGCCCTTCTTTCTAGTCCAGCCAGAAAACCTCTCACTACTTTACCCACCACCATTTCTAGCTTCCTCAATCCACCTCTTCTCCTGAGGCGGTTCTCTTTCTCAGGATGAGACATTTACAAGTCTGTCTACTTTTCTCCAGGCTGCGAGCTCTGTGGGAACCAACAACTATTCCTCATTGGTTTCTTTATCTGCAGCATCCAGCACAGTTCCTTGCACACAGTATTCAATGAAAGTTCAAACTATGAACGCAAGAATGACCTTCTCAGAATCATACATTCAATCTCATTAAATGAAACAAGCATTTACTGCTCTCCAATCACAGGCCAGGCACAGTGGAGGCCTGGCATTAACAATGCACAGGCCTCCAGGCATTAACAAAGACATTAACAATGCACAGCCCCTGCCCTCCAGGAGTCATCATCCCGTAAGGGAGGAAGAGAAATACAGGACTGATGAACAGATAAGAGATATTGATGGAGGAGGAACAGAGAGAGAACAGGAACGAGGAGGAAAGAGAGAACTAGAGCTAAGATAATGTCACATAGGCTAGGGTATTCTTTAGGATGCCAATAGAAGTAAAATGCATGCATGCTTTTTAAAAAAAAAAATCATTTAATGAAACCTAAAAAGACGTAATATGCCCAAGTCGTCAAATAAATCATGATTTCACTTCAAGCAAACAAACCATGTTCAGTTCTCTGACACACCTGGTTTTTCATACAGAAAATACATTGAGACCCAGGAACACTGACTGTATACCATATATAGGAATCCGTCCATCCACTGACAAGGTAAACAGTCATACTAAACCTCCAAGGGAAGGCTTTTAAAATTTGTGCTTGTGAAGGTGCTGTCAGACTCTTAATTTCCCATGTATATTGGGAAGGAAAAAATATACAGAGAGAGAGCCATGAAAACGAGTTACTCTTCTGCCTGGAATGATTGATCCTGATGAGCCCAGGGAAACTGGGCTGCTGCTGCATAACGGGAGAAAGCTGAACTACGTCTGGAACCCAAGGGATTCTTTGGGGCACCTCTTGGTACTTCCACGTCTGGTAGTAAAGGCTAATGGAAAGTGTCAACAACCAATAAAAGGCAGGACAACTGAGAATTCAGATCCTTCAGGAATGGAGGTTCGAGTCACTCCTCCAGATGAAGAACCCTAAGTAGCTGAGGTTTGGGCTGAGAGGGAGAAATATGAAATGGGGAAGAAGGAGGCCATACATACAAGTACAGCATGTGACTAATTACAGAAAAGAGGCCTGTAGTAGTTTTTAACATTTCTCTTTGCTTTCTACATCTATGTGTTTATTTGTAGAAGCTATTTTCTTTTTTTCTGCTCTTTGCATTTTTATTTAATTTTATATAAAATAAAAGTTGTTGGAAGATAACTTTAGTATCTAGGTAGCAAAATATTCTGTGGTACTTCATCTGAATTTCAGGAAAAATTAATATAACCAGCTATGGATACCAGGACTTTGGGGACTTGCATCTCCTAATTTTGGGAAAAGAGTGAGACCATCTTAACTTGTAAGATGTCAGGCTGTCTTTTATTAGATGGAAAGGCAGAGTCATTTTGTTGATGTACAAGAATTCAAATGTGTGTAGAAAGGTGCACAGAAGAGCTGAGTAAACAAAGGAGTGGACTGGACCAGTTATCACTTTATTGTCTCTCAGGGCTAAATTTATCCTTCATTTTTATCTACAAAAATGGATGTGGGCCCTTTAAGTACTCTTCCTTTGCCAGCTGGCTGACTGTTAAGCGTTTTCTGCAGGAGAGACCCTGTAGGAGGAAGGTGTTGCCCATCATGGTTCTAGAGTGCTAGCTCAGCTGACTCCAGAAGCGCCCATGGCTCTTCCAGCACCCAGCCCCTGCCCTGTCAGCACAGTGGGAGTGGCTTCTCCAGCACAGGCAGCTTCTTCAGCATCCAGCTCCTACAGTGCACTGTGGCTAGCAGCACCCATCAGCCAGCAACTTGCCCTGGCATTCCCCCTTGGGCTTTTTTGTAGCAGAGTCCTTCTGGTAAGACAATTCTCCAGAACAGCTTTCTCAAGCATCCTATAGAACAGATTTCTAGCAGGTTCCAGAAAGCAGATTTCCAGCAAGTTTCACTAGGGGTGTACCATGGCAGTCTCTCTGCCATTCAGTGAGCTGTGGCTGTGCTCTAACAAGGTCTGCATCACACCGTTAGTGGGGCTTCCTCTTTGGGTATTCTATCTCAGCCCTAGGAGTAGTGGATGCTCCTTATTTCTGCCATTCCTGTATTCTTTTGAGTGTTATCTACTTTCTACTAGCCAATCTCTACACCAAATTCGTGTTATAGCTAATGATTCTTTTTAATAAACTTTCCCTGCTCAAGTTACTATGCGTTCCAGGAGCAGCGAGCACACCAGCACCAGATCTTGGTTTCTAAATGCCATTCTCCAATGGCTCATTCTAGGACTGAAGCAGGAAAAACACAAAGTGAGCTTGGAGTATCCTACAGTAGCAGAAAGTAAGAAACTGCTCAAAAGACCAAACAAAACAAAACGACCAAACAAAAGGACAATGGTGTATGAAAAGGACACAGAAGCCACCTAAAAGAACTCCCAGTTGCCAAAGCTGGAACAATTTAAGCAACAAAATAAACAATATAATATTGACTTCTCATGTAAATATATATAAGTCCACACTGATATGAATAAATGATTGATTAAATGGGAGAGAATAAATAAATCTTCCTTATAGAATATGTCCAGATAACATATGTAGATATTCTCCCCCTCAAAACCATGGAGCTTAATCTCTACCCTTCATCCTTGAGGGTAGGCTAGACTTAGTGACGCATTCTCAGAGAAAAAGGAAAAGGAAAAATAGTAACTTTATGTGGAGAAACCTGGCAAACACTACACATCACCAAATGATGAAGGTTAACCAAGTGATGACACCATCAGTGCTGTCATGTGAATATCATCATACCTTTGATTCGATATAATGAGACAGGCACTTCAACTCTGTGGTATTTTCATAACCTGGACCACTAGTCTAGTCATGAGGAAAACACAGACTGGGGGACATTCTGTGGGATATCTGGCCAGTCCTCGTCAAGGTTGTCAAGGTTATGAAAAACGAAGACTGAGCAATTGTCACAGACCAGAGGGGACTGCGGAGATGAAAATGCAGTGCAGTGCTCAGGACTAGATCCTGGAACAGAAAGAGGACATTAATGGAAAAAATAATAAAATCCAAATAAAGTCTAGAGTTTGTTTAATAGTAATATACTAGTAAGGAACTAACTGGTAGTGTATTCATGTCAATTTCTTTTGGCAATTAGTTTTGCCAAGCTAATGGTAACTTAATATGTTAAGGGAAAAACTGGATGCAAGTGTATGGAAACTGTCAACTCTCTTTGTAACTCTTCTAAAATTGTTCCAAAATGAAAGGTTTACTCAAAAAAATTATTGCAGTTTCTGTCTCTTGATTGGACCCTGACTAATACAAGGAACTGGTGTCATTAAAAAAGCAATCATTTTCTGGATCTAACATATATTATCAAATATATGCCTAACAATAACCAGAGAGGAGGGGGCAGAGAGATAAAAATCCTTGGGAATTAGGCCATTTTAACTCTGCTACTTAGTAGATTACTAGAGTGTGCATTTGCTTCAAGAATTATCTGGCCAAGAGTAACTAAATTACACACTTCCTAATGAGTGATATTAGGGTAACAGCTATAGATAAAACCCAGGTAACAAAATTCAGTGCTCTGGCTCAGAATAGCATTTTCTTAGGTGCTTAAAAAAGGTCTCAGAAATGTATTCTAAGAACATCTTTAAAGCCTTCAGATATCTGTCCACATTTATTTATGCTTCTGTTCATGATAAAGCCAAAACATAAGCTGTGGAGAATAAACTAAAAGTCACCTCAATATCATCATCCAGGATTGAAAGAACATGTGTTGTCAGAATTCTAGAGGCTTCGTTCAAAAGTCAGTCAACTCCGAAATAAAGCAACAGCTTGTTTTCTAGAAGGCCTAAATCAGTTCTAGAGAGTCTGAAACCCATGTAGACCTTTTGTTTTGTTTACACACTCTTTAGTCTGATCTCTTAGTTCGAGGTAAGCTTCAGTTCTTAGGGGACAAAGTATGACTGCAACTAAAGTTATTCCACAGTATTCTCACCCTGAAATTAGTAACAAATCTCATTTCTCAAATGAAGAATATAGCCACTCTTCTTTTTCCCAATGGCTTATATAATAATGTTATTTTTCTTCCAAATGTGTAGGCACAACTGATCTTTAAGTTGGAAAAGTCAATGAAAGCAACAATGCATTTGAGGTCAGTTGGCCAGAAAAATGGACATGAGCCAGATCCCACATCCCAAACATTTTGCCTCAACAGCATGTGAACAAAGTGCCCTCTCCCCTCCTGATCTCTAACAGAAGGCTAATAAAACGCAGCAGGACAGTTACCCATTGGAATGGGAAGCCTGTCGGGGCAGAAAGACGCACGCGCGCACACACACACACACACACACACACCCCTGTTTAGGACACGACAAAAAGGCTCTTTCACATGGAATGTTCTATGCACAGACAGCATAAGGACCTCCCCTGAAGATGCTGTTTTAGAGGCAGTCAAGAGATCACAAGTCTAAAACAAGTAGTTCTAACAAGATAAAGAGTAATCTCCCCAATTCCAAATGGAAGCAAGTAAAAATTCTTAAAACCAGCTTATCTACATAGCTTAAAGTTCTTTTGGACTAGTTTCATACAATTCTTTGGTAGCAAGGAGGACAAAGTTGTGTTGTCATGAGAGTCTGCTAATTTTTAATGTTTCCCTTTCTCTAAATGTAAACGTTTCATGCATTACAATTTAGTTGCACTTCAATTCCTTCTCACATTTTTCAAGGCAAAACGAAGTATAAAGGAACAGGAAGAGTGCACAATTACACGCACAGCAAGGAGTTAGCCAGAAAACCTAAGTTTTAACTGTGAAATTTAGAAAAGCAACTGTATTACATGACATTCCATCATTTAATCCTCATAATAATGAATATAGGATTTTAAGTGCAATCTGCTTATAGTCCAAAACACCATCATTTTACAATTATAATTCTAACATAATGGACAAAAATTATATACTATATTATGAATTGATTTAATACCTAAATGTTCATGAATTTTCATTTATTACCAATAATTCTCCCCAGTAATCTGAGCAAGTACTTATTATTTGCACCTCAGAATTCAAAGATAAATATGTTAAGCATTGAAAATATCAATTTTACTTCTGCTTTAGAACCAACAAGTGGTAAGTTTTCATCACCAAGAAAATATATTAGATAAACGAACAAGTAAAAACAGACGCAGGAATACAGTAGCTGTGTTACCACAACTGCCTTACTGAGTTAAGGAATCTAACTTCTGGACCGTACCCTGGAAAATGCATTGATATTCACAGAAGTACCAGAATCAGATGATTGAAATCTTCTTTCCAAGTACCTTTCTTTATACTCTATTCATAACAGTTCTGTGTATAATACATGTAGAGATTTAAAAGAAACAGTATTCGTGAGTTGGACTGGGAATCTACACCACGTTCTGCATTGGGATGAAGAGGGAAACCTGTGGCTCATGTAATCTGCAGACAAGAGGCCCATACAGCAAAAACATCCGGAGACAGACAACAGCAGGTGGAAACTTACCACTGGAGCAGTTGGTCCCACCCCAGCCAGGCTCACACTGACAGGTGTTTGGAGCAATGCAGCGACCATGGACACATTTATCAGCACAATGGGCTGTCAGAGAGAAAAATCAATCAAATAAGGAAAGTTGGCACAAGAAAAAAAACCCAACAACACAGCTGTTTCACATCTCAGTCTCAAGTATCACTTAAAAACAACACGCATGCTTGATAATTTTCTTCAATCCGTTCCTCAGCCCTCTTACAGTCCTCTGTGTAACCAAACAATTCCCCCTCTTATTTTGATACCTCCAAATAAATTCCTTCATTTCTACTATATAATTCTACTTCATGCTAAATTAGCAAAGAAGTTTCAAGGAAAATTGCCTAATCCACTTTTTAAAAAAATTATCAGTGACTACCAAATATATCCTCTTTGTTTCAGGAGGAGCGTATATGGATACACAAACAAACCACAAAGCAAGATCTCAGGACTCCCGGGCGACAAGAGTAGTCTGAAAGGTATTCCCTTTACATAATACCTTCACTGGAAACGATAGTCAAATTTCTTTGTGCACATGTTATTCACAACCATGACACAGCAGACTTAGATGCCCTTTTTCTGTTGAGGAGAATATTCGAAAAATGTCACCCAGGTCTTTAGGAAATAGTAAATCTCAATTCCTCTTTTGTTAGTGAATATCACTGGTGTGATAATAAGGGGTATGAAAATAAGGGGTATCATTGCAAACATGAGTGGATAATTAGTCTGATGATTTCCAAAGGAAAGCTCAGTGGGCAGATAGAAACGGATCAGAAATATGCTGTGTTGCACATCAGCATTATCCTCAACATTAGTGCCACTCAGGTTGGTTAAATCTTCTTTAAAATACCTGGATATATGAGGAATTGTGAGAACAACTTGGAAGAGTTTGGATTCCAGATGTTCCAGAATTTCATTTAAGGATGGGATAAGGTATCCTATGCTTTAGAGGTAAGTTTTATTAATTTTACTTTTTACAAAAGTAAAACAGGTCTACTGTCCAAACATAAAATACCAATAAGCAAAATAAACCTCTCTCTTAAGGAAAAAAAAAAAGAGAATCATAATATTTTTCAATTTGCCTTCCCACTTGATGAGAAAAAAATCTTTCTATGTCATTAAATATTCTTTTGTGTGATTTATATACTGTGTGTAAGTCTATATTGTGTATATATATTTATATATGTTGTGTATATATATTTATATATGTTGTATATATATATGTATATATAGTATAGGATATACGTATGTAATATATATATTGCTGGACCAAAAGTGATAATCACTTCTAAGGTTTTTATCAAAAAGATTTCGACATGAAGAGATATAAATGAAAGGCATTTTAGATGAAGAGAAAGCAAAAGCAAGCAGTAGAAAGAAAAACAAATGGAAATGAGAAGATCTGTTTGGGTGCAGTGTTTGGAGCAATAGCTTTGGAAAGAGAGAGACACTTTGAAAACCAAACTAAGGTGTCAGGACTTTATTCTGAGAATTAGCTGGGAATATTCTAATGAAAGATATAAATTTGTTATAAGAAAGAAACTATCAGGTAGGTCACCTGATGAGGACACTGCAACAAAATGAAGTGACCAAAATTTCAGGAAATACACATTTATGTCCTATTACTAGAATAATTCTTTAGCATCCAGGCAATTTGGTGAGGGGTATCAGGCCAGATGAGCTAGAGATTTTGACACTAGATCTCCAAGGAGATGCTTAGCAACCTCATAATACTTGATACAATTACGTATTTATAATGAGTAGCAAAATCTGCCTGTAACATATGAACACACTGCCCTACAACATGTTGACTTCTGCTGCCAGGTTAAGTCGACATGTGCTAATCTCAGGGTTCAGTGCCTCCAGCCATTTCTATGCATGTTTGATATTGCTGATGGGTCATTCATTCAAAAGGCCATAGCTCTGTACTGTTATTTCTTAAAATTTAGCTATACATGTATAAGGCAGCAAAATAACATAACTAGAGTATGCAAGGTTCAACTAAATGCCACAGAAGGCCCAGTTCTAATTGTGTAGGGCATGTTCTGGACGCTGTATCACACCATTTTATGGTAGCCAGGACACCCCCATCTTACAGAGAGTGCTGCCACCCATTGTAAATATGTAAATTTGACCGTGCTTGGTCTAACTTGTCTTATGTACTGATGGCATCTATGCTTGCAACATACTGTTAGTGATCAGCCTTCAGACATCAAATTCCCAATTTATCCTGCATCAAGATACTAAAACTATTTAAAATTCTGTTTGTATATTTTGAGAAGTTTTAAAAATCAGATACTAGATCTCTTTAATATGAAACCAGAGTTTTCTGATAGTGTGCATCTAAAAGAAAACACAGAGGGCTTCCCTGGTGGCGCAGTGGTTGAGAGTTTGCCTGCCGATGCAGGGGACGCGGGTTCATGCCCCGGTCCGGGAGGATCCCACATGCCGCGGAGCGGCTGGGCCCATAAGCCATGGCCGCTGGGCCTGCACGTCCGGAGCCTGTGCTCCTCAACAGGAGAGGCCACAGCAGTAAGAGGCCTGCATACCGCAAAAAAAAAAAAAAAAAAAAAAAAAGAAAAGAAAACACAGAAATTGGATATGATGGTTGATGAAAAGAAGTATCATTCATATCCTCAAATTTCAAATTTTTGTGTTTATTTAAAATACTCTTGTTGGTCTCACCCATGAATTTTACACTAAGAAAATGTTATAAATGTTAACTTATAAGGTATATCTATATTAATAAAACACTACTTTGTCTTTATATCTTAGGCATCTACACATAATTTCATTTGACAGAAAAATCAGTTCCACTATTTGAAACTTGGAAAATCTCTGCATTTCCAGGACACTGGATTGGATGACAGCTACCTGGGGTTTCCTATCTACAAAGAGCGGGTGGCCAGGAGAGGAAGGTTTTGGGGGGTGTTCCATGGGAAGGTCTCAGTTTGCTCTTCCCTTTTTTTCTGTCTGCTTTCATTTTCTCACTCCTTATCTTCCTTTTCACCTTCTTTTACTACACATCTTTCTCTCCCCTAAAATACTTCCTTCATATGCACAGTCACTACACAGAATGCAGATTAAACTGTGGTTTTAGTTGTAGTTGTGTTGGCTCTTAGCCCCTGAGTAACCCCAAAAGATTTCCACTGTACCCACCTGAATCAACCAGAAAGGAAGGTAAGACAGAGCAAACAGGTCTAGAACCTTTCCTCCAATATCAAGATGGCCTTTACTAAAATGGGTAAAGAAATCCATGATAAGCTAAACCTGGGTCCCAGAAGATTAGGAATCAGAATTGCTTATGCTTGGATACCAATTGATTGTTTTTTGTTACTCTTGTTTTGTTGATTACAAAAAAGGATATTAAGTGAATTTCTATATGTAAAAATCAAAGGAGATCTGCTTCAAAATGCTTTGAGATTGCTGAATAATCATACGAATACTCTCATGCTTGATTCCTGATGATATGAACTTTGTGTTTTATGAAATAAACACCAAGAAGTCCAGTCAACTGTAATAGATGGAAAAAAATCCTATCATGGTAATTTAAAAATCTAGATTATTTCTACGAAAACCTTGAAATAATAACATTTGGCTAAAGTCTGAAGCAAAACGTAAATAGATAGCAGAAAACAAATTAGTCTGTAAGTTAATTAGGAATTGGAAGGGACAATCTGCTTTGCTAATGATTTTTTTTCTTAATTAAAGCTAGAGTCAAAGGAATCAACTTGAAGCATTGAAGCCTAAAGTCAAATAATGATCTAAGTAATGGAAAATATTATTGGTACGGATTCTCAAAGGAAAGAACACAAAATTCTCCTGCCGTGCTGCAGAATCTCCACATGACATTAGACTGTCACACAAGTGCCATCTCTGTTCCATGCCCTATCCCGCAGCTTGGGACTCTGCACATTTAGCAGCAGCTCTCACCAAGCACCCACAAGACCAGTGGGAGCAAAGAGAGACAACAGAGGAGAAGAGAGCAAGCTAGAAAACTCTGTGTTCTCTGATGTCCCAACTCTCCAAATTGCAGTAACACTAACCATGGCATATGTGGTGACAAACACAGAGCCTGCCTCTAGGAAACTGACTGAGCTAGATTCCTACCCCAGCTTCATCTTTCCTCTTTTAGCCTCAAATGCCACCTACTCTCGGTGCTGAGTTTTATGACTAACAAACTCCATGTGAGAACCCAAGGTGGGTTAAAGATATGAATTTGTCATATAGAAAATTCCAAAGTCAGCTGGAAATGAGAAAGGGAACAGAGGTCTCCTGTAGCAAATGTTCAATAGCTTAGATTTCAAGGACAAGCACAAAAGAACTATCCTAAGTATGGCTTTCTCATCCATGGAAACTGTCATTTTATTCCCTACCCTATTCTTATTTTTAAAAGGGCAATTAAAATCAGGAAAATGCTAGCAAAGACAATCTATCCAATATGATTCTTTTTCACATCTCTCTTTAAGAAAATCATTAATATCACATTCTGAGTTTTCAGTAATCTTTTACAGAGACCAGATGTAAGCTGAATATGTGGACCATACTTGGTACACCGCTGCAGACACATCAAGTTGCAAAGAGCAGCCAAGGCATCTTCTCCCTCAAGAACTGGAGGGCAAAAGACACTGATGAGAAGAACATGCCACAACTATGAATTGAAAGCTGTGGACAGCCTGTCTGCCTGATGGACAGGTGAGGACTGACCCGATGACCCTCGAATCTTCTCTAATTAGGCTCCTATTTCAGCCTTAGCTCCTAAATCCATTTAAATCCCATTACCAGTGACATGGATCTCATTCCTCTTTCACTTGTAAATATTTGCTTTTAATACTGAGAGCTACTAACTGTACTCAATAGTTTTCTCTTCTGCCATATACATTTCCCTTTGGATTTACACCTAGAGTATGGCAGAAAGGTGAAAGTAAGAGTGGGCAGACTAAAGACTCCTTTAAACCAATTGTATCTCTAAACACAGTACCTACCTGTGTCCTAGAGGATATATTATAATCAATGCATTTAAGTTAATTTGAAAAATGTTTCCATGATCAAAGTATCTCTTGAAAATAACTGTCCAATAGAAACACACACCTTCCACCTAATCCATCTTTCCCCAGGAGTGTCTTTTATCTTGATGTCATGAATAAAGAGCATAAGCGACAAATCTTATTTTTGCTCATTTTTTGATTCGGAGTTGCTACAGAGGAACATAGATTTTTAGAGTTAAAGGTGCCTTTACTGAACGTCATTTCTGCATTTTTCAGGCAAGAAAATGGGGACTGGGAAAATGGAATGATTTTCCCAACATTTGAAGCTGGCATTAGAGGCAGAAGTAGGAGTGAACCCAGGTGCCTGAATCCCAGTGGACCAAAACTTCTGATGAGTTTTGATGGCAGTGGGGAGGCAGGAGGGAAGAGGATGGTAGTAGCTGTGCTGGGTCAGATATTAGGGCAGGTGTACGAGACAACCGCGAGTCGGGAGTTAGAAGATTCAAATGAGGAAGAGAAAGAAAGCAGAGAGCTGACTCCTAAGATAAACTTTAACCACTACATACTTTTGTTTGAGGCCAATTACATGCAAGTCTTTACAAAAATCTAATTGCTACTACAGTATTCACTATAGACAGGAATCATTTTGTTTTCATATTTACAGACATTACATTGTAGTCTACCTTATTGTGTTTGTTTATAAAAAGGAAGAGAATTCCCTTTTCCTTCAATTTAATATTTACTGAGGTAGCAGGCACATTACTAGGCACTACTATGGATACAAAGATGGCAGACTGGGAACTCTTAGTCTGCAGAGGAGGTCAAATATAGGCTCCACAAAACCTAACTGCAGAGCAGAATGCAGATGTAATACAGAATTATTAACAAATACTCTGAACCATATTCAACAATTGCATTTATATGAAAAGTCTAAATAGGCAAAACTATAGAGACAGAAAGTGTATTAGTGGTTGTCTAGGGCTGGGAGGGACTGAGGGTGAATGTGGGGTGATGGCTAATGGATACAGGGCTTTACTGAGGAAATAAAAATACTATAAAGTTGATTGTGTGCTGATTGTACAACTCTGTAAATATGCTTTAAAAACCCCATTGAATTATACACATTAAATAGTTGAATTTTATGGTATGTGAATTACATCTCAAAAAGTAATCATAAAAATACCGTGGCAACTGAGGAAAGGGAGCAATTGATTCCAACTAGAGTGAGATCAAGAAGGGTCTCAGGAAAGAGAGAACATCTGAGCCGAGGAAGTAGACATCTTTGTAATAAAGCTGCAGGAAAGAGGTGCCAAAAGCAGCTGCCTCATACTCCATCCTCTTTTCATCCCATCCCCAAGGTTACAAAACCCACTGCATAGGGTCAGGGGCTCTCACCCCACAGCCACCAGTGGTCCATATATGTGACGTGCATAGACTGCTGATCAGTCATGGAGAGTGAGAAAACACTGGAAGTCTAGATAGTTGCACTTGGCAAATGTATTTTTAAAAATCCATATCTAAAATTCCTTTCCTTCAATTCTTGATGGAGCTTTCAGGCATGTGAAGGACAAGTACAAAGAGTGATTACCAGCAGCGTCTTTGGCAGACACCTCTAATTGTATACCTAATGTCTAGTCTTCCTTCCACCTTTATTAACAGAATGCCACTTTCACCAGGAACAATGGTGTGACCAGCAAGAAACCACATTTCCATCCCTCTTTCTGGATTGATGTGTCCATGTGGAAACAGTATAGGGGGAGAGATCAATGGTAAGAGCAATCCCCCATCTCCTTCTTCTTCCTGATGACAGGTGTGTAGACAAAAAGGCTGAATCTGCAGATCTGAGGGAAGGGCCCAGGGAATCATGGAACACTTTGATCTGAATTTCTTGCATGGATGAATAAATGCCATAAACCACTCACTTCCAGACTTTTCATTACATAAAAATTAAAAATTCCTCTATATATGTTTCAGATATCTACTTATCACAGCCAAACATGATTCCTAACATACACTGCCCCTTTGGAAGATCTTTCTGGTGAGTCAGTTCCTAAATTGAAAAAAATATATATATAATAGCAGAAAATAATTATCTCAAAAAATGTCCAAAAGGCACTTGGCAAAATCCAACATCCAATCCTGAAAAAAATTCTCTTGACCCCCTAGATTAGGAACAAGACAAGGATGTCTACTCTTATAATTTCTACTCAGCATTGTACTGAAGGTTCTAGCAAGGTAATAATGCAAGAAAAAAGAAGTAAAAGACATCCAGATTGGGTAGGAAGAAGTAAAATTGCCTTTAGTTATAGATTATTGAAATATATGTATAGACAGTCTGATGGAAATCTACAAAAAAAGCTACTAAAATAATGAGAGTTTAACAAGTTTGCAGATAAAAACCAATACAAATAACTTAATTATACCTCTATATACTGGCAAGAAACAATCAGCAATTGAAATTTTTTTTTTGCGGTACGCAGGCCTCTCACTGTTGTGGCCTCTCCCGTTGCAGAGCACAGGCTCCAGACGTGCAGGCTCAGCAGCCATGGCTCACAGGCCCAGCCACTTCACGGCATGTGGGATCTTCCCGGACCGGGGCATGAACCCGTGTCCCCTGCATCGGCAGGTGGAGTCTCAACCACTGCGCCACCAGGGAAGCCCAACAATTGAAATTTTAAGTCATTCATAATAACACCAAAAATGTGAAAAACTTAGGGATAAATCTGACTACAGATGTGAGAGACCTATATGCTAAGAACTAGCAACATTGTTGAGAGAAATTAAAGAATTAAACAAAACTATCAATGAAAATGACCCATTTGACATTTACAGAACACTCCACCCAACAACAGCAGAATATATGGGATATTCTAGAGAGAGAGACATTATTTATGAATCAGATGACTCACTATTGTTAAGAGCAGTTTTCTCCCAAATAGATCAACAGATTCAATGCAATACCAGTCCAAATCTCAGCAGCTTCTTTGGTTGAAATTGACAAGCAGATTTTAAAATTCATATGTAAATACAAAGTACCTACAATAGCCAAAATAACTTTGAAAAAGATAAAGGCTAATACTACTTGATTTAAAGGCTTAAAAACTACAGTAATCAGGACAGTGTGATATTAATGTAAATATAGACAAATAGATCAATGGAATGGAATAGAGAGTCCAGAAATAAATCCAAACATGTATGGACAATTATACTTTGATAGAGGCACAAAGGCAATTCAGTGAAGAAAGAACAGTCTTTTCAACAATGCTGGAAAATTTGGATATCCATAGGCAAATAAATAAATATAGATATATAATTTTGCACCATATACAAATATTAACTCAAAACGAATCATAAACCTAAACATAAAACCTAAAAGTATACAACCTCTAGAAAAAAACATAGGAGAAAACCTTTGTGACCTTGAGCTGGGCAAAGATTTCTTAGATATGCCACCAAAAAACACAACTTGCAAAAGAACAAATTAATAAATTTATCCATCAAAATTAAAAACTTCTGCTATTCAAAAAATACCCTTAAGAGAATGAAAAGATAAGTCACAGAATGGAAGAAATATTTATTAAAAAAATTAGCTGATAAAGAACTTGTATTCAGAATATACAAAAATACTAAATAAGAAGATAAACAGCTCAATTACAAATAAATAAATAGGCAAAAGATTTGCACACTTCACCAAAGAAGATGTACTAATGGTACATAAGCTCATGAAAAGATGCTCAATATCATTAGTCACTAGAACAGTATGAATTAAAACTGCAATAAGAAAATATTACATATCTATTCAAATGACTGAAATTAAAGACTGACTGTACCAAGTATTGGCGAGGATTAGAGGAACTGGAACTCTCGTACATTGCTAGTGGACGACTACTGTGGAAAATTTTGTCAGTTTCTTAAATTGTTTATGGACATTTGGATTACTTCCAGTGTTGGGCTATTACAAATAAAGCATCTCTAAACACTATGTACAAGTACCAAATGATTCAGCTATCCCACTCCTAGGTATTACCCAAAAGAAATAAAAGCATAAGTCCATACAAAGACTTGTACACAAGTTCTCAGAGCAGCTTTATTTGTAGTTGCCAAAATCTGGAAATAATACAAGTGTCCATAAACAGATGAAAGAATAAATAAGTTATGGTATATCTACACAACAGAATACTACTCAGCCATAAAAAGGAACGAATCAATGATACGCGTGACAATATGGATGAATCCAAAAGTGATTATGCTGAGTGAAAGAGACCAGACATAAAAGAGAACACACTGTGATTCCATTTGTATAAAGCTCTAGCAAATGCAAACTAACCTGAAGTTACTGAAAGCAGATCAGTGGTTACCAGGGGGTGAGGGATGCAGGTAGGAATGGCTGGGAGGAATTACAAAGGGATGTGAGCAAATATCTGTATGTGATGAACAAGTTCACTATCATGATTGACATGATGATTTCATTGTTGTAGACATATGTCAGTACCTATCAAATTGTACACTTAAATCTGTGCAGTATATTTTATGTCAATTTTACCTCTGTAAAGTTATTTTAAAAAAAGAAAGGTAGAATGTGAGAACTTCCACCAAGGGTCAGAGACCTCTCTCTATACAAATAAGACATATTAAAAAAAATCTGAGCTAACACTAAAACACTGAACACACTTTGCAATTTCAGTAAGAGTCTGGTCATTGGTGGGTGGGCTCTCCAAATGTTTATGAAGATATTGGCTTTAGAGCCTCCCAAGACATTTACTTGGGGAAATGCTAATACTACAAACGCACAATGCAAAGTTCTACACTGAGCTTTTCCTCTACAAAATAAATGACATACACAGGAAAAAAAACGTTTGTGTTGAAATTGACTATTGTAATGGATTCCACACAAGGGATTGTAATACCAACTGTGGAGCACATAATCCTATTCATTCATTTAAAAATGGAAAGAGTTTTCAGCTTAATTCCACACATACACAGGCATTATCTATTCTGGCCACAACTCCCACATTGTGTCTCTTTAAGTTAAATCAGATTTAAGTAACATTAGTAACATGATCCTAATAGACCACAGTTTCAAAAAGTTAAGGAGTGCTGGAATAAACTCTAATTTTCCTAAGCACAAATTCCTAACAACTCAGCCTACAACTGGTCTGTTGATACGACTGCAAACTGATTCAATTTGAGAAGGATCTCAAAATCATCAGCAGACAGTTTAGAGAAGAAACCAGAAGGAAGGTACCTTCATTTGCGACAAATTATTTCCCTCCCTGTCCTGTCATGTTTATGTCACTAGGAAAGCATGGCAGTTCTACAGGAAGTGCCATACCAGGCTCTTCTGTTTTTTGACTGGCATTCCTCTTGGCCCGACCACTCTCTATGGAGCCATGGAATTCTTTGACAAATATTCTTTCCCACAGCATGTTTTGTACCCCATGGCATTTCCTCATCTGCCCTATTTCATCTTGCTGATACTTGTTTCTAGACACTTTGCTTCCAGCTATCCAGTACGTCTGAATCGCATGTTAATAATAAAGGCCAGTCCTAGGGAAAGTGAAGAGGGCAGTGACAATCATAGTTACCACTTTTCCCATTCAGTATACCCGCCCCTCCTCCCTCCTAGGTGGTGGTCCCTGGACATTTCCTTTTGGATTCTGGTGCCCTAATGTTCTTTCTGCTCTCCTTCCCTGTCTACATTAGCTTGAGAGTAAACAGAGTCCTCATACCGAAGAATCAACAGCTAGTTATAACAGCTAAGGGGGTTATTTCCTTCGTCAGGGACATTGGCATTTCAGTGTGAAAGCCTTAAACCAAATGTATAAATTAAGTGGCAGAATTTCTTCAAAAAGGGGAGGATCAAACATCTAAGAGAAGGCTGGCAGCAGAAACTTTGCTACTAGAATGCCTCATAAAAACCAGGGAACACAAACTCAAATGCCTGCAGGAGCAAGTGGGGATCAATGAGAAGAGTAAGTTGGTCAGGTAAGGTCTGGGAAACTCAGAGAGCATGTGCTCATCTAAAAAGGGCAGCTCCAGGGTGTCAAAGGTACAAACTTCCAGTTATAAAATAAATAAGTCATGGGAATGTAATGTACAGGATGGTGACTATAGTTAATAATCCTGTATTGCATATTTGAAAGTTGCTAAGAGAATAGATCATAAAAGTCCTCATCACAAGAAAAAAACATTTTGTAACTATGTATGGTGACAAGCGTTAACTAGACTTACTGTGGTGACCATTTCACAGTATGTACAAATCATTATGCATTACTGAATCATTATGCAGTACCCCTGAAACTCATGTAATATTATATGTCAATTACACCTTAATTAAAAATAAATAAATAAAAGGGTAGGCTCCCCTTCAGTATCTCCTGTCTATTGCCACATAAGAATGTCAAGCCAGTGTTACCAATATGCTGATTTTTCTGTGGAAGATGAAAGTCCTAGGTTTTATGTTAAAAGTTCTTTACATGTAAATACTACGTAGACCAAACAAAACATGATTATGTAGCAAATCATCCAGCCTGCTAGTTTGCCACCTCCAGCAAAGACTATTGGCCTGCTTTATAAAAAATCAGTGAAGGTCCTGAAATGTTCAGAATAAAAAGCTTTTAAGTTCTTTGACAGATCACATTTTACACATAACTGTCCTTTTCTCTTAATTTTGGTATTTAGCCCCGTAACCGCTGCAAATCACTTATACAGCTATTTTGAATTTAATATCAAGATCTGCTTCATATGCATTGACTCATTGACATCACTTCTGGTAAACATATGTTTTCCACGAAATAGCTGTTACTAATAGCTCAATACTTGGAGGAGAGGTCCAGCCAATGCTGTACCAATTGATGTAGATAGTAAACAGGTACATCATCTATGCAATGGTGAAGGGAAGGAAGTGCCTGCTATATTCTGTCATGACTGAACTAAATATTTCCCTTTTTTCAGTTGTTAAAACAGACATCACTGTCCTTAGAAGAAATTACAGAGTGACACAGCCAACATGCCTGACATATCTATCACGGTATCCCTCCTCGAGAACAATAATTCAGCACTCACCCATAGATAAAAGTGCCTTTGTGGGAGCTATGGAATCCGGCACTATACACTAAGGGACCCAGAAGCAGCCTCACCCACCTGTGCATCAGGTAATAGGCATACAGATCTCAGTCCCAGCTGTGGACACTGAGTGGCCCGTGAACTGTCTCCAGTCTATCATGGCCATGGCCCAGAAGCCCCTGGAGAACAATGTCTTAGACAATCACCCATGGATGAGAGAGCCTTTGTAGAAGTACAGGTTTCCAGCAGAGAAGCTCCAGCATGTCACCAGAGCAAAAAAATACAAGTTTGTACACACTGGAGAAGGTAAGAGGAACAGTTAGACTTTATACACATTACCCCTCCTACCAAGGCAGCATAGCTCGTGCCGAGAGAGTCCTTCTTGGCCTGTGATTTCTCATGTGGGGGAAAGCTAGTGCATGTGAGTGAGTGAACAGCTTCCCCAGCTGTGTTGCCAAAGAGGCCTGTTTCTCCCTCTCCACATCCACAGTATGGAGTCGTGAGCTGCATGACTGGGGGGGAGGGAAGAGTCTGGGAGAGAAACAGATAGAAATCTCAGAGGGCATTAAAGGAATGTGGATCCTACTACCTGTGTCACACCCATGAGCCCACCCATGAGCCAGAGGGGATGTCTAGCCTGTGGATACCCCCAACTGGCCGTGGGCATTCCCAGTGCTCAGTGTACCTCACTCAACACCACCCCCTACTTTTTGTCCAGCTTTCTGTGCATGCTCCCAACAGTGGTGAGAATGAGCTTTGGCAAATTGCTACTGAACACATGAAGAAAGCTGGTCCCAATCTGCAGACCAGGGAGAGACCACCAACTTGAGTTTTAGCTCTGCCCTTGGGAAGGTAAAAGGCAGGCTGTTAGTACCTGGCCTGGCGCACTGCAGGATGTAGAGAAGGCATACAAGTTTGAGAATTCTCATACAAGAGGGAGCAAGAAGCATGGAGCAGGCATATCAATAGAAGGTCTGAAAAAGCCTCAGAATCCCTAGCAGAGCTGACAGAAGATAGTTTATCTGCCAAAGTCAGTCAGTAAAGACTGAGGAGGTGACTGCTACTGAAAATGTGGAAACAGAAACGAAAGAATTCAAGGAACATTAAATATCAAGGAAACATGACACCACCAAAGGAGCACAATAATCCTCCAGTAACCAACATCAAAGACATGGAGATCTGCGATTTACCCAATAAAGCATTCAAAATAGCTTTTTTTTAAAAGGAATTTCAATAAGCTACAAGAAAATGCAGGACAATTCAATAAGATCAGGAATATAATACACAGACAATAAAAGAATTTTAACAAAGAGATAGAAATCATAAAAAAGAACCAAACAAATTCTGGATCTGAAGAATATAATGAATGAAATGAAAAATGCAATAAAGAGCATCAACAGAAGAATTTATCAAACAGAAAAAAGAATCTGTGAAGAGGAAGACAGATATTTTAATATTATCCTGTCAGAGGAGAACAAAGAAAAAAAGAATAAAAAAGAGTGAAGAAAGCATATATAAACTATGGGGTACCATAAAGGAAGTCAACAGCAAGTCGTGAAAGAAAAGAGAGGGAAAAGGAGGCAGAAAGCTTATTTAAATAAATAATGGCTGAGAACTTCCCAAATGTGAGAGAGATTTGGATATTTAAGTACATGACCCTCATAAGTCACCAAACAAATTTAACTTAATGAGATCTTCTCTAAGACACACTATAATAAGGTTGTCAAAAATTGAAGACAAAGAGAGAATCTTAAAAGCAGCAGGAGAAAAGAAGCTTGTGACTTACAAGGGAGCCCTCATAAAACTATGGGCAGATTTCTCAGCAGAAACCTTAGAGGCCTGGAGATAATGGAATGATGTATTTAAAGTTTCGAAAGACAACAGCTGCCAAGCAAGAACACTCTATCCAGTGAAGTTGCCCTTCAAAATGCAGGAGAAATAAAAACTCTTCCAGACAAACAAAAGCTGAGGGACTTCATCACCACCATAACTGCCTTTAAGAAATGCTAAAAGAAGTTCTTCAAGCTGAAATAAAAGGATGCTAATTAACATAAAAATATGAAAATACACAACATGCTGGTAAAGGTAAGTATATAGTCAAATTTAGAATATTCTGATATGAACAGAATGTCAACAAGATATACACACTCCCTTGTTTATTGCAGCATTATTCACGTTAGCTAAGATATGAAAACAAACCAAATGCCCACCAATAGATGAATGGAAACAAAAGATGTGTGCAATGAAAAGATGCTCAACATTGCAAATTATTAGAGAAATGCAAACCAAAGCTACAATGAGGTATCATCTCACACTGGTCAGAATTGCCATCATCAAAAAGTCTACAAATAATAAATGCTGGAGAGGGTGTGGAGAAAAGGGAACCTTCCTACACTGTTAGTGGGAAATAGTGCAGCCACTATGGAAAACAGTATGGAGGTTCCTTAAAAAACTAAAAATAGTTACCATATGATCTACTAATCTCACTCCTGGACATATATCTAGAAAAGATGAAAACTCTAAATCAAAAAGATACATGCAACCCAATGTTCACAGCAGCACTATTTACAATAGCCAAGACATGGAAGCAACCTAAATGTCCATTGACAGATGAATGGATAAAGAAGATGTGGAATACATATACAATAGAATATTACTCAGCCATAAAAAAGAATAAAATAATGCCATTTGCGGCAACATAGATGGAACTAGAGATGATCATACTAAGTGAAGTAAGTCAGACAGAGACAAATATTATATAATATCACTTATATGTACAAATCAACTTGGGGGGACTAGGGGACTTTAACACCCCACTCACATCAATGGAAAGAACATCCAGACAGAAAATCAATATGAAGATAGTGGCCTTAATGACATACTAGGCTAGTTGGACTTAATAGATAGCTACAGGACATTCCACCCAAAAAGAGCAGAATACACATTCTCTCAAGGGCACATGGAACATTCTCCAGGATAGATCACATGCTAGGTCACAAAAGAAGTCTCAACAAATTTAGAACAGAAATTATATCAAGCACCTTCTCCAACCACAACATAAATGAAACTAGAAATCAATTACAAGAAGAAAAATGGGAAAAAACACAAATACATGGACATCATACAACATGCTACTAAAAAAAACCAATGGATCAATGAAGAAATCAAAGACGAAATCAGAAAATACCTTGAGACTAATGAAAATAAAAACACAACTTTCCAAAATCTATGGGACACAGCAACAGCAGTTCTAAGAGGGAAGTTTATAACAATGCAGTTCTACCTCAAGAAATAAGAACAATCTCAAATAAATAACCTAACTAAGAAATTAGAAAAAGAAGAACAAACAAAGCCCTAAGTTAGCAGAAGAAAGGAAATAATAAAGATCAGAGCAGAAATAAATAAAATAGTCCCCAAAATAATAGAAAAAAGTCAATGAAGCCAAGAGCTGGTTTTTTGAAAAGATTAAAAAATTTGATAAGCCTTTAGTCAGCCTCATTAAAAGAAAGAGAGAGAGAGAACCCAAATAAATAAAATAAAAAATGAGAAAGAAGAAATTACAACTGATACCACAGAAATGCAAACAATCATAAGAGAATACTACAAACAGTTATATGTCAACTAATTGGACAACCTAGAAGAAATGGAAACATTCCTAGAAATATACAGTCTTCCAAGACTGAATCAAGAAGTAGATAATCTGAGCAGACCAATTAGTAGCAGTGAATTTGAATCAGTAACCAAAAAACTTCCAACAAACAAAAGTCCAGGACTGGACAGTTTCACATGAAAACATTACCAAAAATATAAAGAAGAGTTAATACCCATCCTTCTCAAACTATGCTAAAACTCCCAAACTCATTCTATGAGGGCATAATTACCCTGATGCCAAAACCAGACAAAGACACTACAAAAAAAAAAAAAATTACAGGCCAATATCTCTGATGAATAGAGATACAAAAATCCTCAACAAAATACTAGCAAACTGAATTCAACAATATATAAAAGGATCACACACCAACAGGTACATGAAAAGGTGCTTGTCATCACCAATCATCAGAAAAATGCAAATCAAAACCACAATGAGATATCACCTCACCTCACACCTGTTAGAATGGCAATCATCAAAAACAAGAGATAACAATTGTTGGTGAGGATATAGAGAAAAGGGAACCCTTGTGCACTGTTAGTGGGAATGAAATTGATATAGCCACTATGGAAGACAGTATGGAGGCTACTCAAAAGATCAAAAATTGAACTACCATATGATTCCACAATCCTTTTTCTGGGTACATATCCAAAGGAAATAAAATCAGTGTCTCAAAGGGATATCTGCACTTCCCTGTTTATTGCAGCAGCATTCATAATAGCCAAGATATGAAAATAATCCAAATGTCCTTTGGCTGATGAGTAGATAAAGAAAATGTGCGATTATATATATATATATATATATATACACACACACATACATACACATGCACACACACATATTCAATGAACTATTATTCATCCATAAAAAAGAAGGAAATCCTGCCACTTGTGACAACATGGATGGCCGTGTAGGCATTATTCTAAGTGAAATAAGTCAGACAGAGAAAGACAAATACTGTATGATATCACTTATATGTGGAATCTGGAACAGCTGAACTAATAGAAACAGAGAGTAGACCGGTGGTTGCCAGGGCTGGGCGTCAGGGGGCAGGGGTGAGGGAAATGGGGAGATGTTTATCCAAGGGCACAAACTTCCAGTTGTACAATGAATAAGTTCTTGGGATCTAATGTACAGCAGGGTGACTACAGATAACAATATTGTATTATATATCAATACTTGAAAGCTGTTAAGAGAGTAAATTTTAAATATTCTCACCACAGAAAAAGAAGTGGTAATTATGTAAGATGGAGGAGGTGTTAACTAACCCTATTATGGTAATCATTTTGCAACATGTAAGTATATCAAATCATCACATTGTGTACCTTAAACTTATGCAATGTTATATGTCAATAATATCTCCATAAAGCTGGAAAAAAAACAAGAAAATAAAGATCCAAAGAGTCTCTGATAAAGTTAAATATTTATAATTATCAGCCTAAGGTTATATAAAAGCAAACCAAACGCCTTACAGCATTGTTTCCCAAATAAGTAGACTCTGGAGACTATTTGTTCCATCATGTTCTTAGAAGAAATAGAAAAGAGGGGTGGAGAGGTAGGGAATTTTATGGCCAAATAAGTTTGAGACATGCGTTTACTCCAATTATTACCAAAGTCTTCAATAAAAATTTACATGTCAAATATAAATTTTTGATAAAGGGGATCCAGCACAAGGCATTTCCCAATTTTACTGGATAATGCAACAGTGAATTCTTCAAGAAGAGTACTCAGTAGCTCACACTTGGGGCACGCAGCTATCTCCTCCCTGGATCAACAGATGGATTTCATTTGAGGTAGCACATTTCTTTTTCTGTCCCTCAATTACATGCTGAGTTCAATAAATTAACTCAGTTGTTTTTAAAGCTTAAACCTCAGTTTGGGTGACATACCTTTAGACTTGTCATACAGCTTTTGCCCCTCCAATGAGCCCAGCTGGCCAGGGAGGTCCACCTTCAGATCATGCTGCCTTCTGTGTCCTAGCTAAGAAGACTGCTTTTCTATATGATAGTTCTCTTGGAGCTCTAGATGATTTCCTTTAAATCTTTTTAAGAATTATTCATCAAGAAAAAAACGACATCTGGAACTTGGGATATTACTGTTGCTTAAGAAAAGAACAGTGCCCATGGAGCATTGCCTGTATCTATGCATCAGTCTCCCTTTCCTCTTAGCATCTGTGTGTGTGGTTGGAGGGATGTACTAGGTTTACCACTGGATTACCTGTAAAAGTGCTATCCCAGACTAAAAAATGCAAGTTCTGTCATCACCTGGTCTTGTTAATGTTTTGTGGTTGGTCACTTAGATCAAAGTGTAATTTTTCAGTTACTTTTAGTTTTCTCTAACAATATTTGAACCACAGTGCAATAAACAATTGCTTCTCAGTTCTGAGCCTTTACATTAGCTATAATCTATCCCTGTAAGGAGACTGCATACATTATTAGGACTGTAAAAATTCTACCTGTCCTACACAGACTGAAATTGCAGAAACTCATTTTCTAGAGATAAGGTAAAGCTTTCCATTGTTTCCCTTTGGCCCTGTCTCCATGGGACTCTAAAGTCAGGCTTCCTTAAGGAAAAAACAGGCAGCAGACAAGATTTCCATCTGTTTAGATGCAGGCTATCTTGAATTCATAGTGGTTTTCATTATCATTATTAAATTCATGATTTCTATCTATAAAACCCTAAGTAGTGAGCAAGCATTTATAATCAATAAAGCAAAAAAGGTTCCCTGCATTGATTATCAGATATCCAGTCTTCACTACTAGCAGACACCAATGACCAAAACCAGAAAACATAAGTTAGATTCCAATAGATGTGTGGGAAAATTGGAATTTCTGCTGCTGCAGTATGTTGACAAAGAATCTTTCCCAGTATTTACTGGTACATTCCTCTGAACCAAGTCGGGGTCCATGGCAACAGAATACAGGGTCCCTATGGAAACATGAAAAAATCCACTGCCAGTGGCAGAAAGGGCATCATGGGTAGGTGTACTTAGGAATACCATCTGATTTTGCTGTCAGTTCATGGTTTCTCTGGATAGCTTAACAGGATTGTCTCACTTTTATCTATACTCAAAAGGGTCTGCTTAAAAGAATCTACACACTAAGGTTGTTTGGAAATATTTGACAAGATCACAACTTTATTACTAAACAAACTTGTGAGTGTGAGACTCAAACAAATCCAGAGCAGAAGGCTCTGATTGCCCCTCCTCCCCTAAATTCTCACCATGCTCCCAGGAATCCCCCAGAGAAGCCCAGCTTACCCCAAAACAGCCCTCTACCAAAGACTGAATCTTCACAGCCCCCCAAAACAAGGCTGCCCTCTAGCTCTTCTCATCCTGAAAAATCTGAGCCCAAGACTTTTCAGCAGCAAAAGACCAAAATAACATGAAGCCTGGATAAAGAATTAAAGGTGTCCCTCCATCCTCTCCAGGTGGGGGAAACAAGTACCTGCAGGGCAGCTCTTCCCAAAAGCCTTGACCATTTGGCCAGTTCCTCAAGCCTGCGATTGCCCCTCCATCGGACCCTCCGATGGCTGACACTGAGGCAAAATGTGGCCATTGAAAATCTTTTTCCACTCCCTAAATAAAATTGCCTACAATATTATCCTGAGTTAACTTGCTAAATATTCCAGCTCACAAAGAGGAAATGCATTCTGCCTGGAGACAAGAACAGGAATAGTACATATAACTTCCCAGTTAAATGGAGAAGTTAGGTATAACAGGAGCCTATGACCAGGTGCCTGATTCAGGAATCTCAATTGATATCTCCATGACTCAAGAGGTCCAAAATGTCATAGGATGCCAGACAGAGTCTAATACAGGGATTGCGAATGTGGGGCACTCAGGCCACCCAATGACCATGACAGAAATCATTAATGAGTCACTCTGTTTTCTCTCTTAGCATAGACATGGCCTCAAAATCCTTCCAAACACAATGTTCTAGGTAGCCGCTTCTAAGAAATGTTACCCTCTCTCCCAAAAGGGAAGCTCTTTGTTAATTCCAGTCTAATACAACATAATATTCCAATATAAAAGGAAGAAATAGGTGGAAACGTATGAGTTATGTGGCAAATAGCCTAACTGCGTCCCTAACGTGCCCCCTGTGTGGCATTTCAGTCTTCTGGAAGGAAAATAGTCCTGGGCAAGTGAGCTGCAGATGTCTTTAAGCCCTTAACCCAAAACTTGGGTTTAAAACCCATTGCTTATTGAAACATGGCATTCAAACAAGAGTAAAGTTCATCAGCAGGAAATATTTTTTATATAAACACTGACCAGAATTCTAGCCAGTTCAGTTTTTTCACAAAAGTGGCCAAGTTAAAAATCAGCTGTGAATATTCATTCAGTGCTATGGTAATCAATTGTCACACTCCTCTCTACTGAACACAGGAAATCATATACAGTTCAGTGTGCGGGAGTGAAGCCTTCTTATTTACAGTTCCAAAGTTCTCTTAATGATTGCCAAAGGCAGCCAGGGCACATCCATGGGAACTGATCCTCTACCATCAGGGCTGGCCTACAAGGCAACCAGGGTGGCGACCCAGGCCCCAAACCTCTTCCTGCGTCTTCCCTGTAAGCCACACTGCCCGGGATGCCCCCATTATAGCTTTAATTTGAAGTTAGCATTTGACCTCCACAATCTAACAAAAACAGGGTAACAGAGTCAAGTCCACCACGAAGGAAACATTCATCACAACAGTCCTTTCCTCTGCAGCAGCATCCAGCAGCAGAAGACTGGGCATCTGGGCAAAAGGATGGGAGCTGCACCAGAGAAGGGACCCCAGGCCATGCCCTTTGTCCATTCACGATTCTGCGGCAAGCAACCTTGCTTCCAGGGATCTGCTTTCTCTGCCATCAGTAAAGGAAATGGGAGGGAAAATGTATTGCTAGCCTCATCTCGGGATTAGCCAATCCTTCCCACGGAGGGATAGCTGCCAACTTCCCACTCTGCTGTTGTCCTGTGAGCTTTTCCTAGTCCCATGAAACCAAATTTACAGGCAACTCCCACTTGCTAAGAGGTCAGGTTCCAAAGATGTGTTTGGAAATCAGTTGTGTGTATGGCCAAACACATCTTCCTAAAGTTCTAGTGTTGTAAATAATGGTTTGGATGCCTAGGGCAGCCCCAAATCCTTATATACTCCTCAAGTACAGGACTGTGGAGATCACGCGTCTGGGTCTCAGCTCCTTTCCGCAGACCTGGGAGTTTGCATATCACTGTCTAGGGCTCCCTAGAGCTCCCCTCGCTGCCATGGTAGCAGGGATCATGCTTCTCTCCTCCGGGCTCATGGTGGGGGCTGTGGGAGAAGACAAGGGGCTGCCCTGGCTCCAAGCCATTCCCAGAGCTACAAACAGTTGAGGCCTTGGGAGAGAGGGACCTGTGGACTTTGGGGTGAGGAGAGAATGGATCCCAGTGATGGTGGTGACGGTAAGGGGCCCTGAAGGGCCTGGGCCTTTTGCTGGCTTGGCCCGTGGCATTTGTTATTCAAGTCTCAGTCGCAAACTATCTCTTTTACCAGCCTGGAAATCAGCACTTTTCTCTCTCCACTGACACCTGTTGTTTCTACCCAGCATTTCTATGGCTCTTGAGACACAAAGCACTCTCACTTTATCCCCCTTGAAGCCAAAATACAAGTGACTAACAAACATATATTTCTTAAGAGAACAGCATAATAATTAAGGAAATGCAAAGTAAAGCAAGGTACCATTTTTGTCACCCAACAGGTTGAAAGAAATAATAATGCCTAATGTTGGTGAGGATATGGGGAAGTGGGCACCCTCACATACTCCTTGTGGGCATGCAAGTTATTAGAACCTGTCTAGACAGCAATTTGGAAGTTTGTATCAAAAAGTCTTAAAATGTGACTCAGATTTCTCCTTTCTCCCAATATGCATTATTCCCTTCCTACAGAAATATATTTTTACTGGGCCCCTGACCACCCAGAATAAAGATGCCCTTATAGCTTGGTGAGGTCATATGACTAAGGTCTAGTCAAAGCAGAAATGGAATGTGATCACTTCTAGAAACTCTCCTCAGGAAACAGCTGGCATTGTCATTTGCCTCTTTCTCCTGCCTCTTCCATCCATTGCTTGGGACCTAGATTGATGTGGGGAGATCAATAATGGCACATGAAGATGAAGGCTCCACCCTAGACGTGGTGGAGCAGAAAGGTGGAAATTGCCTGGGTTCCTTATTGGTTTACCAACCTCTGGACTCATGTGAGAAAGAAACAAAGTTTTACTCATAGCCAAACCTAATCTTACTGTTACAACATGCATACTCTTTGTCCCAGAAACCCCACTAAATTTGTCTTATTAATCTTTTGCATGTGCAAAGAGATACAAAATAGTTTAGTGGCTGCAATGAGCATCTTTAAGTGTCAAACATTAGAATAAGCAGGTAGGTAGGAGGGAATGCAGAAAGGAAAGAAAGAAGAAAGGAAGAAAACATAAGTGAGGCAGGCAAAACAGTGAGGAGGAAATAGATGTTAACAGATAATCCTGGAAAGCACTATGTTTAAGCCAATTTGTGTTATGCATCTTTTCATTTTGGGAACAAGATCAAAATTCTAAATTAGAGACCTATATGAAATCTTGGGGTATGGGGGCTGAGAAGATGGAAGATGAGAAGTGTCTGGAGATTGGTGATCTTGTGGAGGAAATTAATACTCTGGAGGAAAAGCCAGACAACTGGCACCCTTATGACTTCGGACAATACATGGGATCAGCACCAAGGCATGGTGGAAGAGGATGAACCAGATGACCTTAGAGGTTGCGATTTCACATTCAAACACAGCTATGAGATTTGCAAAATGTAACCAGATACCAATATTTACAAGAGATGTGTGGTCATAAAACAAGAATTATATGAAAAGAAAAGATAATTGTAGCAATTATCATGGTAGTTAAAGTTAGGCCAAAAAAATACATTTATATATCTTAATGACTAAAGATACACAAAATTCAATCAATTGGTATAGCCAACTGGGTAGAGGGTTGTAACCTAACTTGAAAACTAGGACTATTAGATCATATGTCTTAAATCTAAGGAATACAGGATACAACATCTAGAGTAGATAAAGGGCTCAGTATGTTTGGTCAAGGCAGTTAATCAAAGAACATGTTCTCTGGTATTTAAGAAACTTCAGAAAACAATACAAAAGAATATTATGTAGCCTTAAAACAAAAAGGAAATCCTATCACAGGCTACAACATGGATAAATCTTGAGGACATTACACTAAGTGAAATAAATCCATGATTCCACTCATATAAAGTATCTAAAGTAGTCAAAATCCTAGAAATATAAAGTAGAAGTAAAAATGTGGTCTCTAAGAGCTGAAGGCAGGGGAGAGGGGAAATTAGGTTTCAATGGGTATAGCGTTTCAGTTTTGAAAAATGAAAAAGCTCTAGAGGTCTGTTGTAAAACAATGTGAATACACTTAACACCACTGAACTGTACACTTAAAAATGATTAAGACGGCAAATTTAATGTTATGTAGTTTTTACTACAATTAGCTAACTAACTAAATAATATTAGCAAACTGAAAAGAGACCACCAGAATACTATTTTAAAATAACCCCCCCCAAAAAAAATGAGATGATGTAATTATTTGCTTAGGGGGTATCTGTCAGCTGTGTGAATATTTTGAATTTAATATAGAAACGTGTGTGAGAATCAAAATCTATAGTGTTTATAACTTTTGTTTTGAGAAGATAATTGTAATACATAAAAGGATGTGGTCTATTGCAAAAAAGGGCTGGTCTTCTAATTTCATTTTTTAAAAGTGTAGTGAAATAACTGATTAGAAATGTTAAAGTTGAAATTTTACAAATACAATATTAGAACATTTAAGAGAATTTAAGATTCCACCTTATTAATAAGTTGAACTTATTAGATTTACAAAAATTATTTAAGCACATGGGATTGTTTGTCACCCTAAAAGCTGGATTATTTAAAATAGGATTCAAATTTATTAAATATACAAATTCCATTTTAAAAACTTGATGGTGTTTAAATATGTAAAACATTAGTCAAAGGCCCTTTTATGTTTATGTGTTTGTTAAATTTTGTTAGACTGATGAATGAAACACCTGTAAGGTGATTTTAGCTTAAGAAACAACTACGTTTTGTTGTTGTTGCTGTTGTTTATTTTTTTTTATTGACCTATAGTTGATTTACAATATTGTGTTAGTTTCAGGTGTACGGCAAAGTGATTCAGCTACATATATATATTTTTTCAGATTATCTTCCATTATAGGTTGTTATAAGATACTGAATATAGTTCCCTGTGTTATACAGTAAATCTTTGTTGCTTATCTATTTTATGTATAGTAGTTTGTAACTGTTAATCCCATACTCCTAATTTATCCTCCCACCCTCCGTTTCCCCTTTGGGGACCGTAAGTTTGGTTTCTATGTCAAGAAACAACTAGGTTTTAGATTTATAACTTTAGTAAATCAAAATTAATTATTAACACTAACTTTAAAAGAAATTAAGAAAAAAATCCCATTTATAATGTCATCAAAAAGAATAAAAAATCTAGAAACAATTTAACCAAAGAGGTGAAAGACCTGCACACTAAAAACTATAAGACATTGATGAAAGAAACTGAAGAAGACACAAATACGTAAAACCTGACTCAAATATATTTGATACATTCCATGCTCATGTTTGGAAGAATTAATATTGTTAAAATGTCCATACTACTCAAAGCCATCTACAGACTCAATTCAATCCCTATCAAAATTCTAATGGCATTTTTCACCGAAATAGAAAAATCAATCCTAAAATTTGTGTGGAACCACAAAAGACCCCAAAGAGCTAAAGCAACCTTGAGAAAAAAGAACAAAGCTAGAGGTATCACACTCCGTGATTTCAAACTTTATTACAAAGCTATAGTAATCAAGACAGCATGGTACTGGCATAAAAACAGGCACATAGATCAACGGAACAGATAGAGAGTCCAGAAACAAACCCATGCATATATGTGTGGTCAATTAATTTACAACAAAAGAGCCAAGAACATACAAGAGGGAAAGAACAGTCTCTTCAATAAATGATGTTGGAAAAACTGGACAGCCCCATGCAAAAAATGAAACTGGACCATATCTTACACCATACACAAAAATCAACTCAAAATGGATTAAAGACTTGAGCGCAAGACCTGAAATGATAAAACTCTTAGAAGAAAACATAGGTGGTAAGCTCCTTGACATGGGGTTGTGGTGATGATTTTTTGGATTTGGCACCAAAAGCAAAGACAACAAAAGCAGAAATGAACAACTGAGACTCCACCAAACTAAAAAGCCATTGCAAAGCAAATACAAACAAAACCATCAACAAGCAAAAATAAACCAAAAAATCTGATTAAAACATGGGCAGAGGATTTGAATATACATTTTTCTAAAGAAGATATACAGATGGCCAACAGGTATGTGAAAAGGTGCTCATCATCACTAATCACCAGGGAAATGCATATCAAAACCACAATTAGACATCACCTCACATCTGTTAGAATAGCTATCATCAAAAAAACAAGATATAACAAGTGTTGGCAAGGATGTGGAGAAAAGCAATGCTGGTGGGAACATAAATTAGTACAGCCACTATGGAAATATGGAAGTTCCTCAGAAAATTCAAAATAGAACTACAATGTGATCTAGCAATTCCACTTCTGCATATTTATCTGAAGGAAACAAAACATTAACACAAAAAGATATCTGCCGCCCCATGCTCACTGCAGCATTATTTACAAAGGCCAACATGTGGAAACAACCTAGTGTCCACCAATGGATAAATGGATAAAGAAGATGTGATATACATATATAGTGGAATACTATTCAGATAAAAGAGAATGAAATCTTGCCATTTGCAACAAAATGAATAGAGGGTGTTATGCTAAGTAAAATAAGTCAGACAGAAAAGACAAATACTGTATAATGTCAATTATATGTGGAATCTAAAAACAAAATAAAATGAAAACAGAATCATAGATACAAAGAACAAATGAGTGGTTTCTGGGAGGAGGGGGTGGGGGTGAAATAGGTGAAGGCGATTAAGAAGTAAAACTCTCCAGTTATAAAATAAATAAACCACAGGTATGTAAGTAATATACAGCATAAGGAATATGGTCAATGATGTTGTAATAACTTTGTATGGGGACACATAGTTACTAGGCTTATCCTGGAGATCATTTCTTCATATATAGAAATGTCAAATCACTATGTAGTAACCTGAAACTAACATGATAGTGTATGACAACTCTATTATTTCAAATATTTTAAAAAGTCAAGAAAGTAAATAAATGATATTCCAGTTTTTAAAAAAGCAATGAAACACACAATTAGGCAATAATAGTAACTCTGAAAAATGAATACACTTACAAGCTTAATTAATTTTATGAACAGGTTAAAACCTCAGGAAGGAATCATAGACATCTTGATGTCTAGTCATATTTTCTCCTTGGAAGATTTTCCAATTCATTCTTTCTCTCCGACCAGATTCTTAGGAAAGGCTTCTAACCACGTTATTCCCTGAACTCTCCATTTTGGCTCTTCCTGCCTGATGGTACATGTCTGTCATCTGAACACAGACCCTTGTTACCCAAAGTGTGCTCTGTGGACCAGCAGCTTCTGCACAGCCTGAGAGTTTAGCAGAGATGCATAATCTTGGGCAGGATGCAGCAGGGGTGGGGAGGGATGGGAGGATGGAACTTTCTCTCCAGGGGAGATACCCCAGACACCTAAAAGAAACTATTTTTCTAATACAGGTGGTTATGTGAAACCATCCTTTTTTTGCCTTCTAGGTAAACTGATTACCAAAATTAAACTAAAATTATTATCAATTCCTGTGTTTCAATTCCTTTTGATAACTTGCTGGAAACAGTTAAAATGGTGACAGTGCTAGGTGCCTGGCAGCAAAACCTAGTTGAAAAAAAGATTATGAAAGCAGAACAAAGAATCATGTGTTCTCTCTTCCTTCTCTATCCACAAGGGTGCCTCACTAGTGTCAGCTGTTGAGAGAACAAAAGATTTACCAGTGGCATCCCCAAGAACAAGGAAATCAGGGAAGCATGATTGTCCTCTGGGGTTAAGCTGTGAAATCAAGACATCCGAGTGGAGACATGCAAAATACCCTTAAAGAGATCAAATACCTTCTAGGCCTTTGAGACTAGACAGTAAGCTGATTAAATATATTAACATATCTAAAGAAAAAATATTTCAGTCTCCAGGAACAGTTGGTCATCCAAGAAGGCTTAGAAAAGGAGAATTTTAGAGGCAAATTCTAGAGATGTCCATCCAAGCGGTCAGGAGGACACCTTGCAACCTGTCTTGTGTGAGATCAAGGAAGAGTTATCTTTACCATCATATGACGGCAATAATTTTTACCAGGTATGATGGTGCTGTGGGACCGCCTTGCTTTCTGAGGCAGGCTGCACTACTGAATAAAATGATGGCAGTGTTGGGCTCTGGGAGGCTGGAACCACGAAGCACTAAAAATTTTCTCTCTAACTGACCTTGCTCGGATCCACACTCCCCACATCAGCTGCCAATAAAATCTAGTTTCTCACATGCCGGACCTTCAAGGAGAAAAGGTATGACTGGAAGACTGTAAGCACCTCTCCAGGTTCTGTGTAACAATGAATTAGCATCCCAGCTTTATAGATGGTTCCTATGACCTGGGTTAAGAGAAGAGAATCCTGGGAGACAGAACTATTTTCTCAGTGTGCTGACAATTGTATTTGTAAGTTTGAACCCTGGTTAAGTGCACCAAGATAGTATCATCCCGAAGCTTCTGTAAAGTGGCCAGCCCAACCAGCGAAGCCTCCCCACTCTTCACTCTGTGTGTATTCAGGGCTTTCCTTTGAAAATTTCCCATCAGCCTGGGCCACAGAGATCACTTCATGATTATTCTCTAAGATGTTCGATTATAAACATGTAAGTTTTCTTATTCAGCATCATTATTAATCAAACACATGCAAATACAGAAAAAAATAGCAAAGGGAAAATTGCCACAGGGTATAAGCAAAAAGACATTCTATACTGCTGCTGGTGGTATATATTGGAAAAACACCAAACATCTTAGAAATATGTGTATGCCTCTGACCCAGCAATTCTACTATTAGGAAGTTATCCTTACCTATTAATTATGGATATGAACAAAGATTTAACCACAATGATGTCTTCTAAAGCAGTCCATAATAGTTAAAACTTGGAAATCATGTAAATATTCAAGAGTTGAGATCAGTCAAATAAACATCTATAATGCAATAACATACTGACTTTTGTTAAATGTTATAGAAGTTCATTTACTGACCAGGAAAGACATTCACAACATATTTGTATTTTCTTCTTTTCACTTAGTTACATTTTATAATTTCTCTTCAACGAACATTTATTATGTATAGCCTTGGTTTTGAATAAAAATTTGAGAAATCACCCCGTCTATATAAATAAAGAATAGACTCCAGGGATTGGAAGGAAGATGACACATACACTGGTCCAAGCCCCCTTGCTGCTTGAGAGCAAATTAGCCTCAAAGAATTATAAATGGTTTATCCAGGGCCACCCAGATGGTTGATGGCCAAGCCAGTGCTATCACTCAGCTCTGCAGAGTTTTAAGGCCAGTGATGTGTCCAACCACTCCTAGTACCTCCAAATAAGAGCAGAACTTTGTCTCTCTCTACACTACTCAACAGCAGCATCTCAGCTCAGAAAGCAAAGGTGTCCCTCTAACTTTGTGTTGAGCCAAAATATTTGAATAAAATTGTATTTATTGCTCTCTTCTACGTGTCCTACACACAATGGTAAGAAACCCCAACTGCAAACTGCATGTCACATGATATTCTAGGATTTCCTAAAGTGCGTCATAAAACATCAAACTTCTCTTAAGACATCTCAAAGATGTAGAGAATGGACTTGAAGACAGAGGGAGGGGGAAGGGTAAGCTGGGACGAAGTGAGAGAGCGGCATGGACATATATACACTACCAAATGTAAAATAGATAGCTAATGGGAAGCAGCCGTATAGCACAGGGAGATCAGCTCGGTGCTTTGTGACCACCTAGAGGGGTGGGATAGGGAGGGTGGGAGGGAGACGCAAGAGGGAAGGGATATGGGGATATATGTATATGTATAGCTGATTCACTTTGTTATACAGCAGAAACTAACACAACACTGTAAGGCAATTATACTCCAATAAAGATGTTAAAAAACAAAACAAAACATCGCAAAATGAATTGGTGAGATGGGGAGGGGAGGGAGGAGAGAAATGACAATGAAAAAAGGTCTACTTTGTAACCCAGACTTACAGTCATTTCCTATTGCGAAAGCTCCTCTACTTTTAATAAGCTTATCATTCTATGTATCAGAAAAGAACATGCTGGCCTCTCAGAAGTTGACTCGGGACTCTGTTGAGCTGCTGCAGGAAGCTGCTCTGTTCTCTTCTGTGACCTAAGTTCAATGACTCCCTGACCAATTTCCAAACAGACATTTATTGAAGGACTGTAATGAACATCGCAGCATCCAGCCTTGAATCATCTTTCTACAACATCTGCTTTCTCCTCAAGTGACATTCATTTGGAGATTTTTCATAGGACAGAGGGACACAGTTAATGCTTCCCTCCCTACACAGGCCAAGAAAGCAGCAGTGAATGAAAGGGAATGATCCAAGATGCCCCATCTCCCCAGGCCTCTGTTCCAGCCTCCCCTAAATGCAAACCAACACTGCAAAAAATAAATGAACCTCCAAGGGATGCAAGTCTTACTTACGGACACACATTTCCCTGCTCTCATAAAATCCAGGACAACACTGGGATTTGCGCCTATACATAGTTTTTTCTCCATGTCGATAGGCTGTCCGATAACTGATTCTATAGAAAGGGGAAGAATCACATTGTTACTTTATTGGACCTGTAATTTGATTAGAAATCAAGACTTTATATTTTAATACAAAAAGCTATTAAATATAATAAAGGTATAAAAAGCAAAGTACTCCAAAATAATTAAGAAGAAACACGGGATATATGTTTTGACCAATATTATGCTAACTCACTAATTTGCTAAGAATATACTGATTGTCCATTTTAGCCAACCTACACTTTATTTCAAGGAATCAAGTTTCATGACTTCCCTACTTCACTTATCTCGAGATATCTCATATCAGACTCCTTCCCAGCTTGCCAAACACAGAAATACATCTGAGCTTCCATTACCTGTGTCGCGTGCATTTAAACCAGTTCAGAATGTCAGTGCAGCTAGTGTAGTAAATTTGATCAAAGGGATGTGGGTATGACTCCTGCACAGTCACGGAGTAGCTGAAAAGAAGAGGAAAGAGAAGGAATCAGTATTTCTCTTCCTTACATTACTGATAGGCTGTGTACCAAAAAAACAGTGATTGGCTAAATTATCTCCACTTGCAACTCCACACTGACCTTTAACAGAGAATCTTCAGGTTTTTTCAGGTGTCTATTTGTACTAGAACCCTAAAAGATCCAATATTAATAATATATTTTAAAGACAAGGGTTCATCCTATACAGTTCAAAAAAATCTCATTTACTATTCACCCAAAACTCTGATATTCCTAAATTTAAAAACGTATCACCACATATTTTTCTGTATTTAATTCCATCCCCTCCCCCGGGGTCCAGGGATATCAAGACCTTTCACAAATTGTTTTCAATCTAGGCCTCATGCAAATAATAAGGGTAATCAGCAAAAAGACAATCCAAGTACATTTTGCTACTGATTTTGGAAAATCAGAAAGACTATATTTCTCTGGTTGGAACTTGTAATAATTTTCTTTCTTGTGCCTGCCCTACTTCTTAGGCAATGGAAGAATATCTACAACCTCTACATAGAAGCTACAAAGAAGTCTTTAAACCCAATTCTAAACATATGGCTGAGACAGTTAGCCTGAAATAATCATATGAACAACCTGTTGCTACTTAAACAGTCTGTTTTCCAACATATTTTCACTAACAGCTTCTTGTTAGAGTAAAAGCATGCACTCCTAAGGGCCTATGAATGTGGCTGAAAAGCACCCATGAAATATAAAGAAGATTCAATGTTCAATCCTATATTTCTTCATTTCAAAGCAGTCTATTACATGCTCAAGAGCTCAGATTTCTTGCCTACAGGAAAATCTGGAGAATCTTCTTTTCAAAACAATTTATTCTATTTTCTTTAACAGTCTCTTAAAGATTTCCACTAAAATCTTTAATTCATGCCAACAACAATGACAACAACAAAATGGGCCTCAATCATGGACTCACTTGGTGTAGATCAATAGCCCAAGTTCATTAATAGGAACTATCAACTACAGAAGGTACGGAAGGAATGAGGTTAAAATTTCAGCCTGAAGAGTTCAGGTTAGATAGAGAGCAGAAACTTCTAATTTGAAAAGCTAAGCAGTATTGGCCTCACAAACAGAGCAATTTCTTTCTCCAAGTGGTCTCTCTCAGCCATTATGAGACATCCATGAATTAATCATACAATTCATACTGTTTGTACTTGATTCTTTGGGACATTGCAACTTGATTTCTAGGTAAATTTAGGGATCCTCCACAAGCCTGAGGCAGATGCAATAAGTCCCAGTGAAAAAATCACTGGATTAGAATAAGGCAGGGTTATCATCCTGATCTGACACTGAGCACCTGGCTGACCTTCAGCAGGTAACCTCACTTCCCGGGGTTTTGACAATCACATTATAAAACCAGGGGTTCAGAGATGTTCTTGGAGATCCCTTCTTACTTGGCATTCTGCATTTCTAACATACATTTCAGATGACTACTTCCTTCTATTCCAGCAGACAACACCTGCAGGAACAGGTTCAGACGAGCGTCGAGTATGCCACTGCCTACATCTCTGATATAACTCCTTTGGGGTAAAGCGAGAGGCCTGCGTTAAAATATAAACGTTCTTGGAATGAAATATCACATGAAGCTATTCAGATTTTCTTCAGACCCCTAGCAGTGTCCTGAGGTTCAGGTTGTTGCAATTTCTAAGACTTCCTCGCCAATTCTTTTCCCTCCCTATCCAGCAGCTTGTAAAGGCCTGCAGCATTATTTCTCCATTCCATTTCTAGTGGAGAGCAAAGCGAATGAATGTCCTGTGTGTGTGGAACTGCCATCTAGGCAGTCCTACATTCCCATGAGCAAAACAGAACAACTTTCCACATGTGCTATGGGAATGAAAAAGAAACCACCCTAAATTAATGCTGCTTGGGTGAAAAAATGTAATCTACCAGGCTCCATAGTACTAATTTAGCTGAACTAAATTGGTTTGTTAGAACTAGGCCTGATGCAGTATTCCCACAAAATTTCACAGGCCATGTTAAGTGTTAAGATCTGAATGCCTTGGAGAGCAAAAGTGATAATCAACTAAGGGACCCTGGCCAAACACACGCCATTGGATGTGATGGGGGAGCTGACTCCACAAGCAAACGTGAAAAGTGTTTTCACTAATTTCTAGCAGCCTGGAAGGTTTCTTCAATAAGAGAAAATGTTAAAGTACATGAGCTTCCTCTTCTGGACATTTGCTGCTCACCAATAGCTTAATTTGCAGGATGCTTCTCTGCTTTTAGGATATAAAAAAGCTCTTCTCTATAAAAGGATAATCAAACCATTAAGGATTCCAATTCAACAAATGTTTATTGAATAAATTCTATTCAATTCCTGCCCTCAAAGGGCTCTCAAGAGAGGCCAGCACGTAAATGCTAAAAATAATCTGCTCTTACTTTAATAGAGAAATATAGAGAGTTTGGGGGAAATCGAAGTGTAAAATTCATTATGGTTGAGCATTTCTCTTCAGTCTTGACACTTCTAATTAGAATTATTCAGTCTCAAACTCAATGAAGAACAGACCGAATATAAATTACTTTTCACATTGATCAGCTACTGAGGCTTCCACTTAAGTTTATGGGAGAAGGGTTCTAAGCCTTTTCAACCAAATTTCTTTTCTGTTCTTTTGCATACATTCTTTTTCTTTTCTAAACAATCTCTTTTTTACTTTTCTTTTTTTTATTTTTTTAAATTTTTTTTGCCGTACGCGGGGCCTCTCACTGTTGTGGCCTCTCCCGTTGTGGAGCACAGGCTCCGGACGCGCAGGCTCAGCGGTCATGGCTCACGGGCCCAGCCGCTCCGAGGCATGTGGGATCTTCCGGGACCGGGGCACGAACCCGTGTCCCCTGCATTGGCAGGCAGACTCTCAACCACTGCGCCACCAGGGAAGCCCCAACTTTTCATTTTTAATGATATTATAATCACACTAGAAAATTTGGAAAACAAATCTTTAAGAAGAGAGGGAGAGAACTGTATAACTCTTACCTAACCACACATAGCATTTTGCTGTACTTCTTTTACCATCCCTAGGGTTTTTAGTTTTTACCTATAGTTTTGTCTTTTTGTTTTTATATTTTCATACTCATGCTATACACATAATTTTAAACCTACTTTTTAAATTTAAGGCTATCATAAGCATTTCTCCATGTTAGTAAATAGTCTTCAAATTATGACTACCAAATACTCACAACAACACCTAATTTGCTCAATACCCACCTATCATTTGACAATTAAGTTGTTGTCACTTTTCAAGGGGCCACTTTCTGGAAGCTGTGTGCCCGCATCATGAAGGGAAATGTCTCTGAGAACTGGATGACTTCCTCTGGTCCTCAGTGCTGCTGTTTGAACTTAATTAGTACCTCTTGATAGTCCACACCTCCCTGTTCATCTGCAGCTGCTCTTAAAGTCACAGAATGGGAAGCAACCTTCTCAATTGGCTAGTCCAATCCCGTTTTCATCACAAATAAGCCACACAGAGCTCCCAGTGCTAGTGGTCAGTCTAGAGTCGGTATTAACACCAAGACCCCCAAACAGCATCCTGTACCTCTGTCCCCTCTCAGATGTTGTAGAATATTGAAAGCTTCTAAAGCAGACAGTGAGTGGCAAACCGTGGTATAAGAGGAATCTGGTCCCAATTCTACACTATTTTCAGCATCAAGATGCAAAACCCTTTATCTCCTGCTTGTTTGTTTAATCTTCTCAAACACTCTGTAAACATATCATCACGGTGATTTTAAACTATTAAGTATTGTCCAGGGAGGAACCCCAACAAGATTTAATTTAAGGTCAAAGAACAGGGGGGAAAAGCCATCATCACGTGGACACATTCCAAAGTGGTTAATTACATTTCATCTGCCTAGATTATCTTGTTACTTTAATTAAATATGGTAATAATTATCATTTCTTATCTCTGCTCGCTTCAGGACTGCAGCTTCAATTATTACCACTCCTGTGTCCCACCCCCAAGGGGTTGGGCAGAGAAAGGCTTCTCTTCATTTGTGCCTTCTTTAGAAGAAACCCCATTATATGGAAATACTTAAACTCACACAACAGGGAAAGGAGATGGGGAGAAGGAACAGATGATTCATGGAGTTATTCATTTTCCAAAAGGATGCTGTGCAGAATTCCTTTAATAACAAGCATCCCTTGTGTATTTTAAATGATTTAATTTTCCTTCATTTCCTTTCATGTATAACTTCTAAGAATCACAATTGCTGCATTAAAATGAGGCATACTTTTATTTGAAAATAAATGATTCAGTAGGTCTGGGGAGGGACCTGAGAGTCTGCATTTCCAACAAGCTCCCAGCTGAGGTTCCTGCCACTGCAGCTCCACAGACCACACTCTGAGAAGCAAGGCTGCAGGTGATTCCATGGCTCGGAACCATTGGTGACAGGTGGGTTTTAGTGTAAGGAAAACCTACAATGAGCACTACTTGGCCCTACTTGTCCTTGAAGCCAATCTTCCTCTCCCTGTTTCAATTCAAGCTCATTTCGGTTTTTGAAAATACAGGAGAACCTGTCAGCTGCACCTTTATTTGATCATTTTAATTTATACTCCTTTTCTCCATTCTTGCCAAAACAATTCCACTTTTTTTTAACCTTTCTTCAAAGAATCATTATCTAGCCTTATAACAGAAAATCTATCAATAAGAAAATTGTAGCTGTCAATTTTTCTTTGTAGCAGTTTATAGGAAAAATATAGACAGGAAAAAAATCTCCATCATTTTCCTATTTTTCCACACTGAATTTCTTCCCCATTAGTGAGTATTTTAGCGGTTACTCTAATCACCTGTACAACAGTGGAATTATATTAGGTTTAGAGATTAATGTGTCCCTTCTCTATCACTCCCCCCTCCCCACCCCCACTACTGATGTCCATATTTAGTCATTTCCTTTCCTACCAGAAGGTGAGTTTACTCCTCAACAATTATTCACTGAGCATATGCCATATGCAAGGCAGTGTTTTAGACATTGGGAATTTAAAATGGTGAACGGAACAATGCAATTATGTGTTGGTAAGTATGGTTAAATATTGAGCAAGAAATCAGGACAAAATGTGTACATTTGAGTGGGTGCTGGATTACCTGAAGTCTTGGATTCTTTTCTCTTTGTAGCCTTTCCCTCAGAGAGCTCATCTGTTCTCTCATCATGCTGGAGACTCCCAAATCTATATTCCCAAACACTTTCAGGCCCATATTTCTCTTTTCTTTTTTTTTTACATTCATCCAGCACTTTTTATTTTACAAAACACCTTTCATACATTATTTGATGCAAGTTTCACAATAAATCTTTGAATTGGATGATGTTAAGAGACTCATCCAAGATCACTGGACTTCTTAAGTGAAAAAAACAGGGCTAAGCCAATACTCTTTCTTATATTTCATAAGGCCATGACGATTATAAGATAGGACAATGTCAAAACAAACTGGGGAGGGGGGGGCTTCCCTGGTGGCGCAGTGGTTAAGAATCCGCCTGCCAATGCAGGGGATACGGGTTCGAGCCCTGGTCTGGGAAGATCCCACATGCCGCGGAGCAACTAGGCCCATGCGCCACAACTACTGAGCCTGCGTTCTAGAGCCCTCGAGCCACAACTACTGAAACCTGCGCGCCTAGAGCCTGTTCTCAGCAACAAGAGAAGCCACAGCAATGAGAAGCCCTTGCACCGCAACAAAGAGTAGCCCCTGATCGCGGCAACTAGAGAAAGCCCGCGTGCAGCAACGAAGACCCAACACATCCAGTAAAAAAAAAAAAGAAAACCTGGGGGAAATATCTTTTTAATGTTTTGTTTAAATGAAAAGTTAAACATTCATCCAGGCCCATATTTCAAACTGATCATATCAATACAACATGATAAAACCACAATAATCTCTTCCCTGTCAAATCAGCTCTCTTCTTTTTATTTTTCCGTATGTGCAGTGACAACTCCACTCTTTCACAGCAAGTTCTAAATCTCAGCCTCTTCTGCCTCTTTCACATCCACAGTTAATGTATTACCAAGATCTCTTGATTCTTATCTCACAGTACCTAACAAATTTGATTCTTCCTCCCATTCCAAAGCTATCATCCTCCAAGAACTTCAACCACCAATGGACGATCCCTCTTCTAAATTTGGTATGTTCTTATTCACGTATTCATCAATTCATTTTTATTACTTTAATCATATTTATTATGTACTTTGTTGGTGAAATGTTTTATGAGTGGTTCTGTGAAAATTATAAAGATAATTAATAGGAGGTCCCTTCCCTTAAATTCTATATAACATAGTTAATAGCACAAATATATAGAACTTCATTACACATTCATATTTCCTCTACAGCTTAAAGTTTCATAAGGCTACATAACTCTATTGATTGATCAGGAAAATATGTTTTTGTTACCCTGAATGTAATACTGCCAATGGAGATGGGGACGAGCCCTCACCGAAAAATAACGCTATGAGTGAGGAACCAGTGTGCCCCTAGAATAATACAGCTGCTGTGCTTGAAAGACTCTGAGCTTTGTGCATCCCACCAGTGGGTGACACAGCGATTAGAATGTTTACTCTGTGGTGTACTCATCAGGATGCTGAGGGTGACAGGAAAAAGAGACCAAGAGTTTGATGTCATTGAACTTACAGCTATTGCAAATATGTATTAATCTCTAGTACTTGACACTTTCTATTTGCTTGAACAACTTGCAAGTGCAATGTTAATTTTGGATAAAGATACACACTTTCCTAGGAATGCAAGTAGCACGTGAGAGCACAGTAAACTGCATTTGACGGCACTGCAGTATCACTAAATGGTTTGTGCTGTTTCTGTGTTCCAAAAGGGACTATCAGATGACCTATTATTTTGTACTTCTTCTGTATTTCCTACTGCAGATCACCTAGATCTGGATACTACATCATCTGCTTTCAAATAATCTATTCAACCTTGCCCTCCTCAATCCTGTACTGACTCTAGTTTTACTGGGCACAGTCCTTAGTGGTCTGCATGGCACTGGTTTCAAACTACCTTCCATCCTAGAACCCCACCCAATCACTGCCATCTACTCGTCTTATTCAGGTCTTCAAAGACATCTCAGGGGACAATACTTCCATGCAGCCTTGCCAGTTCCTCCAGAAATCATGTCTCCCTTTCAGGCCACCTACTGCACAATTTTTTATGCCATTCATTTCAACACTCTAGGATATTATTCCACACTGTCTTCCACTGCTCCCTCATTGGTTCCCATGCATAGGTCCAGTTCCACCAAATTATTGCAAATAGATACAGAGCAGGGAGAAGACCTTAGGGAGGTCGTTTTAATCAATCTATTAATGTTTTCCTTGGTCTTACAACCGCACCTGTGTTAGAATCAGTATATCAAGTTTTCTTCACATAATATATATTCTCTAAGACCAAGGTGAATTATACTATCTAATTATTACATATAACTAACGATTTTTACATATAAGTAATTTTATAATCTCTTCTCAAATTCTAATTTTATATATGGTACTGATAATGAGAGTATATAAAGGAATCTATCAGAAATTATTTCTCAGACTACTTTCAAAACCATTACCTTTCCCAGTGGCTACACACATTAGGGTCTTCAAGGTTCAGAGATGATGCTGTCCTGATCCAGTGGCATAACAGTATACAGATAAAGCCCAGGCATGAGTTCAAAGAAATAACCATTGTTTCTGAAGAACAACCTACAAGAAAAAAAATCCAAATTAAAGATGCGTTAAAATGACCCAAACAGAATTCTTCTGAGCACAGCAACTATTCAGTACCAGTTGTTACTAGGGCTGAAACATGCATAACGAGTCTTGGATTTAAGATGGGTCACCAGCTTTCACGGTCCAGGAGAGAGAGATATTTCTTAAGTTGTCAGGATGGTCACCATTTTGTAAATTACTAAAAAGTGCAAATCATCATTAATTGCCACCATAACAAGAGACCTTCTCTTCCATGCCAGCTAACATTAAAGGAATCTACCCAAACAGCTCAGAGCAACACAGTCTTCCAGATTCTCTCACCAGGCATATTTCCCTTCTGGAAGAAGAGGGCACACAGAGGAATCTGGCCTCATTTGTCCTAGAGGATAAATAATGAAACAGAAGCTCCATTGACTCAAGAGAGAGGCACCTCAGGCTTAAACTGAGAGTCATTCAATAATTCATTCAACGTACACTGAATGCCCACTCTATCCTAGGCACTGTGCAAACACTGGACATAAAACACACATCTAGTTCCTGTCCCTGCCCATCAAGATCTTTATAATTTAATAATTGTGATTTACATTTCTTATATTTAGTGCTTCTGTCTCCCCATCTGCTGAACAGAGACAAAACCAGCTGTTTTATAGAGGTTTCTACATAGGTGTATAGAAAAAAAGTGTAAAGGTGTTTGGCGGTCAGTGTTAGAAAAAATGAACCTGGTATTACTATTGAGAGGAAGAAAGACCAAAAAGGAAAAACAATTAGCAACATATCTTCAGAAGAGTTAGGCCTGCAAAGGAGACAGAAGAAGAGGGAGGAGAATGTTCCAGGCAGAGGGAACGGAGGTGAGGGAAGGTCAGGCACACTTAGGGAGCTCAAACTAGCTCAGCTGGAGAAAGATATGGGGCGTATCACCATGGGTTTTATAAGACATTGCAAAGTATGTGAACCTCATCCGAGGATTACCGAGAGCTAGGAAAGCCTACAGGGTGACATTCGAAAGATCACTGGCTTCAGGGGGTGAGGGACCTGCAGGAGGAGACTATTAGAGGGAGGTCAGGTGAGACACCACTGCGAGTGAAATAAGAAAGTAACACTGGGGTTGCAGGGAACTGAGTGACTCTGGGAGTTTTTCAGGAGGCGAAATAGACAGGACTTGGTGATTGATGTGGGAGTAAGAGTGAGGAGGGATGCCTGATACGGCCCCTTGGGTGGAGGGTGAGCCCCTCATGGAGATGGAAGCACAGAAGCCCTCCTCCTGGGAGGCAGGGGAGGGCAGGGGTGTGGGGAACCTGGCCCTTAGTGAGGAGGAAAAGTTTGTCACACTATATAAAATGATTTTATATAATCATTATAAAAATGGACATAGAAATAGCTGATCCAGGATTTCCCTGGCGGTCCAGTGGTTAAGACTCATCGCTTCCAATGCAAGGGGCGCAGGTTCAATCCCCGGTCAGGAAACTAAGAGCCCACATGCCGGGAGGCCAAAAAACAAAAAAAAAAGAAAACAAGCATTAGCCTGCTTGTTGGTAAACTGGTGAAACTAGTAACAACTGGTCAGATTATGGGACTAAGCAGTTATTTTCTGGGTGAGAGCTAGCATTTTGAGAAGTTGTACTAATTTTCCACACCATGAGGTTACCAGTTTTTAGTGTCTGGGAACCAAATTCATTGAATAATACTCTTGTGGTTTTAAAAGGTAAGTTTATCTTAAAACAAACAAATAATAAACAACAATATGGGCAAACACCTAACCTTAGGAAATAGTTTATCCTTCAGATTCCAGACAATAGATTAAATGAAGAAGTATTAAGTTCTTTAAAATCAAGATTGTTATAAGCACAAGTATATTAAGTATATTATGACAAATTACCTATCTCTAAATCCACAAAGGCTAAAACAAAAGAAAATGTTTGATTTGGAATAAGGAATAAAGGTCATGGATTTGTTGGATAATTAAAAGATAGTGTAAGCCACTATGAGAGGTAGTGAAATCTTTGAGAGATTTCAATCATTATGAAATAATTCCAACGTATAAAGCATAAATGAGTAGCCAAAATATTGCTTATAAATTAATTCAAATTACTGATGTTTCTCACAGGATAACCATCATGAAGTTGTAAAATCTGAAGCTTAACATTATATAATTAAAGAAGCTATGCTACTTAACAGAAATAAATACAAAGTAATGATGATGATGATAAACAATAACAGCTAACATTTCCTGACCTATTACTCTGTGCCAGGCACAGTGCTGAACCTTTTACGTGAATTACCTATTTAATCTGCACAGTAACTTATGTAGGTATTTTTATCATCCCCATTTCACAGTTAAGGACATGTAATATACTGTGCTGTTTTCCTCATCCATCAAAAAAAGTAAACCTTTTATATTTTGGTTGTAACAAATAAGCATGGCAAATATCTCTCTGTCTCATTGCCTTATCTATGTCAGGTAAGTATTCTGTTTCAATGAAGTGTGAAATATGTATCTTAACTTTCATTCTTTCCTAAAGACAAAACAAGAGCTGGTCAGCAGTAATCTGCCAACTACTCACAAACAATTACCCCAAATTGGAAAGTTTATATCCTGAGTCACCAACTCAGACTCAAACCATCCATTTCCCAATTAGAAATGTTTAGTTTGTAAAGTTGGAAATTGCTGGAAGCAATGAATCAAACTGCCAAGAAAAAGGAAGAGGCTGTGTTCTCTCTCTCTCTCTCTCTCTTTTTTTTAATGAATTTATTTATTTATTTATTTTATTTTTGGCTCCGTTGGGTCTTCGTTGCTGCCTGTGGACTTTCTCTGGTTACAGCCAGTGGGGGCTACTCTTCGTTGCAGTGCATGGGCTTCTCACTGCGGCGGCTTTGCTTATTGCGGAGCACAGGCTCTAGGCTCGTGGGCTTCAGTAGTTGCAGCACGCAGGCTCAGTAGTTGTGGCTCACGGGATTAGTTGCTCCGCGGCATGTGGGATCTTCCCGGACCAGGGCTCGAACCCGTGTCCCCTGAATTGGCAGGCGGATTCTTAACCACTAAGCCACCAGGGAAGTCCCTGTGTTCTCTTTTAATGTGAAAATTTTAGCGTTAATTTGGTATCTCTTTTTGTTTTGTACTTGATGCATGGCCCCGTGAAGGGTTTAACCTCACTAAGGGGATGGCAGAAAAAAAAGAAAAAGCAGAATTTGGTCACCTCCTTATTGCTTCTGTAATTCAGCCTACAGAAAAATCAAACTGCACTGCAAAGTTGCCGGCGGCATTCATGGAAGGAAAAATATCAGTATATTTAAAATTGTATATATGTCACTCCGTCTCTTACTCCCAAAGCATTTTCCAAATCAAAAGTAGAAAATTAACTGAGTTCTAGAATAATCTACATTAAAGTATAAAATGTTCAAAGCAAAAAGAATTGCTAAATCAAGAAGAAAGGATCGTGCAAACTCACATGAACTGATTAAAATCATTTGAGGAAATAATTCATATGTTATATTGATACATGGTAGGGGGAGAAGACATTTCCCAAATGCGCCAGTGAGCTGTAAAGGAGTATAGAAATGAAATATTTCCCTATATTCAGAAACATGGGTGGTCCTTCCTTTTGTTTGTCTTGTCACTGATAGGCAATCAAAACAAGTGGGTAAGGCATTTCATATACCTTTTCCCTTTTTGATTTGTTTTCTTCTATGGGTTTTGATGAGTAAACGTGTGTACCTTTTTTCCTTTGTGTCTACCCTGAAGGAAAAAACTTCAATAAACATTTTTCGTCCTCATTTCTCTTTTAAGCTGTGCCATCTTGTCTGACACTATAATCTTAGAGCGCAAATGAAAACAAAACACAATCTTTAAAAAAGAGCATTATTTCAACTGAAAAAAAAAAGGCAACACAGTGGTGATATGCTTCCTTGAAACAGACATTCTGAAAATATTCAAAACTCTAAATTGGATATTGAGCTACCCCTACCCACCCAGTCTTTGCCTTCAAATAATTTGCCTCTTAAGTTTAACAAAATTTTAAATGTAAAAAAATAAAGAGACATTTGCATGAACCCCCTAGTGCCAAACTTGATTGCATTCCATATCATTCACTTAATTATTATGGAAAAATCAAAACAGAAAATCAGTAGAACTGATTAGCATTGCTAAAGTGCTCCTATTAGAAAGAGGAAACACAGCAGGCAGAGTTAACTCTTACTGCCTACTGGGAAGGCAGGCTTTGCTTATTCTACTACAAAAAACTCAGTAAACAATCAGGTTGAATAAAATCCTTACAATTGGATGAGTCCGAGTTGTGATGACAGGGAGTAGTTTCTTTATGAGTGTGTTAGGGAGAAATAAATAATGGGGCGTTGACTCGCTAATTTATTTTTGCAACAACAGAAGGATAAATGATTCCAGACAATTCTTTCTGGCTCTAAAATCTATTTCCTTATTAGAATCATTAAGTGCACACATAGAAATAACTTGGATGCCCTTACCCACTGTTTTTTCAAGCTCACTACTCTAAAATCCTCTCACAGTTCTCTCAATGAAAGTGATTTACTGATTAAGAACAGCCACATTCTCACAATTTCCCCCCGGATACCAAGAGTCACCTAGTCTACTGATCACTCTATCACGTTATCTGTAAAGGATGTACTAGCTTTACCTTGAATCACTCAGAAAGGCTGCCCAGATGCGCTGTACGCTTCCTGGAGCTCTGAACCTGTGAATAGAGTATCAAAGGTCCAGCTTCAGGGTAGTCAAGATGTCAAAAGAGTAACGCTTGCTGGTTGCCCCAAGAACAACCTCAGACGACGACTTCCATGGAAATACTACTTCACCGATAAAAGGAATCCCTGAGGCACTGTCCTGATTTCTATTTTCACCACCCAAAGCTAGTTATTCTAATAGCGTATTAATTTACTCAAGCATAACTACACACTGGAAGCAGTAAAATGCTATCTATTTTCATCTGGGGATCCTCACATCATTTTGCTCACATCAAATACCACAACCAAGATATGCTTCTAAGTCAAACTAAATCATGTTGTAATGGCAGCCCCCCCAGCATTCCTTGGAAGCTTCTAATAATAAAAGTTCAATGAGTGTGGCTATTAACATTTAAAAAAAGAAAGGTATTCTCAAATCCTATTTTATAAACTTATAAGGATTTTATAAACAACCAAAAAAAAAACCCAACACATTAGCATGAAGTGGGTGTTTAATATCAGTTCTGGCATTCACTGAGCACTTCACATCAAGCAAAAACTGGGCAAATCCCTGAGGCTGCCAGGCACTGAGATACCCTGAGGGGCTCACACCACACGGAGAACAGCCACAACCGTTGGCCATCTCAACGCAGCAGGATGCAGCCACAATTAAGGATTAAGACTGAAAGAGCTGCTGGGGTAACACAGAGGTACAGCCTCACCTACTTAACCAGCCGCCCCACAGGTGTAATCTAGGTGACATTAAGGGAGAGTTTGGGGGAAGCCATGGTCACCCGCTCATCATCAACTCTGCAAAGTACTCTATGACATCCCTGTAAATCCATCTCCTACAACATATGGAAAAAAGTCCACAAACAGTCCTCACTAAGGATCTAAGTGCAAGCAACTGCGGGGAGTATTATGACTTATGAAGCATGGTCTCTAGCTTCAATAGTTCAAAATCTACTATGGAGGAAGATTATAAATAAAATATAATTATTTGACAAATGAGTCAATGTAGAAAGAATTGCCAGAGTTTTAAGAAGATAGAAAAATCGATGTGAGCAGTGAAGGCTCATGAAAGAGGTCAAACTTGAAAAGAAAGTTTCCAAAAGGAGAAAAACTAGAGATCACTGAGTGCCTACCTTGTACCTCGTACCTCACATGCATAATCTCACTGGCTGAGATTAAATGTTTCACCTGAAATCAATTAAAACAGAGCAGTGATTCGAACATGGCTGGCTGATGACTGCAACATCTGCGATCTGCCCTCAGCATCACATCAGGATTAAAGGAAGCCTTTGGGCAAATGAATACAACGGGGAGGGGCCACGAGGCAGAGGGAAAAGTGTGAGTCAAGCCTTGAGAGTGGAGAGCAGGAGGTCTTGTAAGGAATCTTGAGAAGCAGTGCTAGAAAGGAAGGAAGAGCTTCTTGATGAAGGGTCTGGAGCTCCAGGCTAAGGAGTTCAGATGGTTTTATTCTGTCTGCAGTGGAATACACTTAAGTCTATGAGCAGGGTGCATTATTTGATGAAAGAGGTGTTCTGAAGATTAACACAGAGTAGGTGTTCAAAATCCAACCAAGGGATTACCTCCCGGTGGTGAAGAAAGTGAGTGGAGATTAGTGTCTTCGGGTGTGACGTGGGATCGCCTGTCCCAGGGTGGTAGCCTCAGGAATGGGAAGTATGTGAGAGAGCAATGAAAGAAAGAATTGGCAGGATTGGGACACATACTAGAAAATAGGGTTGATAACTGGGAGAGCTGTTCTGGGTTTAAGCCATTCTCAATCCCAGTTATATTTTCTTGAGTCAGTCTATTTTTATCTCCTACTGGGAAAACAATACACCTCTTCTTTATTAGAAAAAGACTTCAAACTTCAAAACTTCAAACACTACTTCTCATTCCAGAATTCAGTAAATAAAATTATATTGATTTTCCTAAACTCTCACAATTTAATATTCCTCAGTAATATTCCTACCTATTCTTCCCAACATGAAGATCTCTAATTTTTTTGGCCCATCCAACAACAACAAAAAAGCCCTTTATCCCTTTTATAAGATACACTCCTTCTTTCCCTTTTTCAACAGCCATGATTTGCAGCACTAATTATACCCTATTGTTGTAGCCAGCCTCCCGGATGGCCTCCAATGAATTCTGTCTTGTGTAAACCCTTCTCACAATGAATAGACTTATGTAACCAATAGGATATTGCAAAACTGACAGAGTATAACTTCCAAACCTAGGTCATCAAAGGCGTGGCAGTTTCCATCTTGCTTTTTGGATCACCATTCTGCAGGAAGCCAGCTGCCATGTCATTAAGACACTCAAGCAGCCCTATAGAGAGATGGGCATAGTGAGGAACTGAGGCCTCCTGCCAACAGCCATGTGAGTGGATCCTCCAGCCCCTGTCAAACTTTCAGAAGACTGTAGTCCCTGCTGAAATACCAGCTACAACCTCATGAGACCCTGAGCCAGACCCACCAACTAAACGTCTCCCAAATTCCTGATCCACATAAACTGTGAGATAATAAATGTTTGTTGTTTTAAGCCACTAAGTTAATTTGTTACACAGCAATAAGTATCCAATATGCCTATATTTCAATATGTCTATACCAAAAATATTTTGACTTCCAAAATAGCTCTCAAAAATGCCTGCCATCTAGTTGGCATCTTCAGTATCAGTTGTACACAAAAGAAACCACCTGCAATGCTTCTGAAATCTTTTCTCTACATTAGAACTCCTGGCAAGAGCCCATCAACTTCTAATTGCACTTCGACTTATTGCGTCCCTAGAGGCATGACCTCACAATACCTGTGTTTTAAGGTGCATCTGCTGCTTTTCCACACAAAGCACTGTCCCAAATTATCCTGCCATTTATCAATAACCATTTAGCATCTGACTATCCAGAAGAGTTGATCTGCTTCACAACTTGGAGAGTTCATCACGTGCTCTGTGCAATGTCATTTGTAAAATATTAAATGAATGGATTCTAGACTTTTCCATAAGTTAATTTTTCATCTACAAATACATGTTCCTTTATTCCTAGTCTTCTGTGATTATCTTTGATTAGATGGCATATAAAATTTAATTATTTCATTTTGTTAACTTTTTATTTTAAAATAATTTCAAATATATTTGAAAGCTACAAAAATAGAACAAAGAGTGCCGTTCACCCAGACGCACTAGTTGCTAACACTCTGCCACATTTACTTTATCACTCTCTATCTACATACACATATATAGGCAATATATATACACATTCTTTAACCATTTGAGAGTAATTTGTACATATGAAAATACTTCTAAATACTTCAATTTACATTTTCTAAAAAGAAGAACGTTCACCTATGTGTAACCCAACTGTCTGAGGAAATTTAACACTGATGCTAAACTACGATGTAACCTTAACCTAATTCAAATTTCATCAACTGTCCTAATAATGTAATTATTTTAACAATGTTTCACATAGACATTGTTCAAAGCCTTTGCTGAAGAACAAACATTTGTTTTCTCAATCAGCAAACATTGATCAGGGACATTTCTGCCCTCCCAGAGTTTCTAATCTAATGTGAGAGCCCTATCATGTGGATAGTAATAACAAGGCAATAAAAATTATGATTAGGGTCAAAAGAGGTTACAAAATAAGTATGGAAATTAAGAAAGTATTTCCAGCTGGAGAGTAGGGATAAGAGCATATTGAGGGCTGTGCTGGGTAGATGGAGCAGGGGAGGTTGCACCCAAAGGAACGAGTAGGAGCAAAAGCAAGAGAAAGCAGCTTCCCAGAGGGAAAAGCAAATGGGCAAGGCTGTCTGGAGCACAGAGTAGAAAATCAAGTGAGTAGAAAAGGAATTTTAGAGCCAGGTCAGGAATGGCGTTGAATATCATGGTTTAAGATTTACTCAAGTTAAAATATCCAAACACTTCATGAGACCTCAGGCAGTCCAGGAATAAATGTGTATAAGAAAAATGAACTAGAAAATAGAACTTGATCAGCCCAGAAAGAAAGGGATACTATTGTTTTTTGTTTTCTTTCAACCAACAATACTAATTAAAGAAGCTGGACATTTCAGGTTTGACCAATACCCTGACACGGTACAAGCAGGAAAAAATCCAATGGAAACAGAACGAATGACAAAATAAGGCAATTTCCTTTAGAAAGGAAAAGTCAAATTAAAGGGTAAGAGGAGAAAATATCAGTAGAATTCTCTGATGTGCAGCAGGATACTTTGAGTGTCTCAGCATCTTAGGTCTTTCCTTGCATGCAGGGCTGGTGGGAGGACAGAACAATAACAGGAAGCCCAAGTATTTGCACGGTCCCTTTCCTCTCGGGCAGGTCCGTTTCAATGGTGCATGCTGCTATAGTAGGAAAGATGACGACGTTCATCTGCCCCCATCACTGGCATGACAAGGGGGACCTGCTTGTCCAACTCTAGGTCATTGTGCTAACCCTCAATTCCTGAGACACTCACCATTAGGCACAGCTGAGCAATCCAAGTCAAGCCTTACTTTCCTCAAAGATCATTTCTTAGAGAAGAAAACAGAGGAACACAAACCCCATGAGGAAAAGAATTTCTATGGAACCAAGATTTTAGAAAATTCTCCTGTCAGTTGCATCTATCTAGATTCTATTAAGGCAAACACACACACACACACACACACACACACACACACACACACATACCATTCCTCTATTTTTAATACTTCATAACAGGCCATATAATTGAAGTGTTTTTTTTTAATTTTTTTAATTGAAGTTTTTAACATTCATTTGGCTCCCCAAAATTTTCCAGAGCACTACACATATCCTGGGTTCCACAGAGCATTTGTGCTAAAAAATAGAACAGAAAGTTACAGTTTATGGTTTTATGGAATCCAGTCAAAATCCTTTCATTTTATGAACGGAATAACTGAAGGCCCAAGTTAGGATGACCTGACCATGATCACGGAGCTAGTCTGTGGGTGGTCTGACATTAGATCACAGAACGCAGGTTTCTTAACTCCAGTCAAATTATTAGTACCTCTCCATCAGGTATAACAGTCATAGTCTTCCTAAAATAATACTCCATCTGTGCATTGGAGCCTCTTGAAATGCAAATTCATTCAAAGTTAGATTCTTCAAGTGACCAAGCAACTTCCTGGTCAAAACTGAAAATGTGAATTAGAAAGTACATAAGGTATTTCCATGTTTAGACTGTACAGATGTTGCAAATAATCAGTGACAGCGGAACTCCACTGCCATTCTTCCCAGGGTTACTCAGTTCTGAACCACTAATCCAGACCAGGATGCAGAGTGACCACAGACATCTCTAGCTGCAGGCATTGCCACAAAAGAGTCTGGACACTTTTATCCACATGGTTTTAAGCCCACATGGGCAAAAGCTTTGAAGATTTGGGATAAAATGTGAGGAAATTGCTGAGGAAGTGTAAGTAGGCAGAAGATAATTACTCAAAGCTGCACTTGGCAGGACATTCTGGAGAAAATGCTGGAGCTGCCATCTCTCCCACTTCCGCTTCCTCACCAACAGCATCTATGTGCAAATATAAGAAGCCACAACCCAAACCCCAACTTTATGACTCTTAAAAATAGGGCTTTGTTTTAGTAGATGAAGTGCCACATGCTGAAGCAGCAGCACCACTTCCTGTGGTATCGAGACAGATCTTTTATTCAAGAATTGACCCTGTCTGACCCTGAATAATAGTTTGAGAACAACCCTGAATAATAGTTTGAGAACAATCGCATATTGATAGGAAAGTTAAGAGCCATTCTCCATAGTACTTCCTTCATTCACATTATCCATAACACTCTCTTCTGATTTCCCTGTATCTTATTTGTCCTTCTCTGCCATTTTTAGGGAAATCCAGGATCTGGATGGCACGGGGACAGGAAGGTATAGCGACTGACGTTCTAGTCTGGCTGAGTGTCAAACTTTGATCACTGATGTGTCACCGATTCACTCTCGCTTTACTTCCTGTTCAGACATATCAGTCAGGAAAGCAGGTTTAATGGCAAGGAGACTTAAAATGAGAGTTGTATTTTCCATTTGCCTTTCTTATAAACCTCCAGAATGCCTATGATTCATCGATTTTTGTGTGAAGATGGCCGTCAGCAGGAAGCTGGTCCAGTACCCTAATTTCACAGATGATGATGCTGTGATCCAGAGAAATTACATGTATGCCCAAGGTCACAAACCTATTTCATAAATAGCTTCTCCTTAGCCTAATAGTGGACCAAAATGCAAGATCCTATCAGTTTATCTTGCACAATATTCTGAATTGCTACACACAAAGATAATAAAGACAAAATTTTTTTTTTTTTTTTTTTTGCGGTTGATGCCAGTCTTAACAGAATACAAATATACAAGTTATAGGCCCTGGGGTTCTTATAAAAGTTTAACTCTAAAATATTGACAAATGGCCAAGACTTTAATCAGGTAACTCGTGAATGCCCTTTCTCATTCCAAGGAGGAGGAGCTCACCATGAGTTATGTCCACCCAATCTCTGCATAGAAGGAGCAGAGTGGACACAGCCTCATAAAAGTTTTGCTAATGGCTGAGGCAAAGGAGTTGATGAAAGATAAATGGACATTCCCCCAATTCCTCAGCACAATGATTCCTTTTTGGTTCTTTGTGATGTCCTTGGTACTTAGAACAGCACCTCACAGAGAGGAGGGCAAAAGAATGAATGAAGAACAAATGAATGAATAAATAACTTTAAAGAATAATAAAGTATAGAGAAGAGTCAAGTATGTAGACTTGAATAAAGAATTTAAGTAAAGAAAACTAGTTTAAAGAAGAAAAAGGTTTGTGTCTGGTAGGACTTCTCCAGCAAGATTTGGAATTGGTAAATTGAACAAATAAAAATCTGTTGAAAATACATATATTTCAAATTATGGGTTTTTCCAGAACTAATAATTTTTATGTACTATGAGTCCATTGTACATCTCTTATATAACTTAAAGTACCTTTTATTTTTAAAAAATTCTGGGGGAGGACTTTGTTACTTTGAAATAGGGCATAATTTTACAACTCTTATGGGCATTTTAATTTTTCTCTCTCATTCTCAGCCAAATATGCTTGATCTTCTTATGGGAAATGTTTCTCATTAGTTTATTTTTCATTATTTTTTAGGGCTTAAGGCAATTTTCCAATGGCAAAATCACTGCAAGAGTCGTTATCTCTTACTGCAAGTATTTATAAGCTTTGTATATTCTAGGATGATTTTATAATTATTTTTTAACATAGCATTTGGCGATTTTTACCTGCTTTCCAATGTACTTTGAAATTCATTTTCAGTCCAACTGTATCTACTTAGTATGGTCCCAGCATTTTAAATTGGTTATCACTTTTATATCTTATCAAAAACTTCTATCAGGAATGAGGAAATGGCCAGTATTTTTTGGGGGGGGGGCTCTTCCTGAGTCATTAAGTTTTTAATTTTATTTTAACACTGGAATACAAAATAAAGAGTTGAGAAATATATGCCTCTATCATTTATTATTAACTTAGTTTCATTCCTCATTCTAACTACAGCAATAAACAGTTCTGTGGTATTGGTCCTTCAGTTTGACCTTTTGTTGTAAAGATAAAGTAGGTTTTAAAACCAAGGCCTAGAACCACTAACTTTTGACTAGTTTTTCAGTTTGATCAATTTATCCTTTTTCCAATTAATCTCCAATTCATCCTCCATGCTGCCACCAACCCTCTCAAAACACATATGAGAACATCACACTTTCATACTTAAAACCTTTTGAGAGCTTGCCTTTGTGGTAAAGCCCAAACTGAGCCTTATCACCCAGCAAATTCCCACAGGTATATATCACTTCTAAATATCACTTGAGCAATCCTTGCTACTTGAATTTCCCAAAATATTACACGTTCTCACTCCTCTATGTCTTTCCCCATGCTGTTCTTTCTTCTTGGAATGCCCTTAACTATCTGGTCAACTTAATTCTCACTAGTTCCTCAAGAATCAAAGGTTACTTCCTCTTAGAAGAGCTCCCAGGCCAACCTAGACATCCTTCTTCTTTACCCTCATAACCTCTGGGGCATCCAGGGAGTAGATGATGTGGACTTTGTCAGAGTAATAACACACACTATTTTATTCACCATTTTCTTATTCATCTCTCCACTAGCTGGTAAACTCCCTGATATCAAAAGAGTACACTGTTCATCTTTACATATTCTTACCACATATGGAGGGCTCAATAATATTTCAAGATTTTATCCCATTTAATTGCTAAACTATACTACTACAAAGGGAAATCCTGGAGTTGAAATAAAATGATTACAATACTAGTGAATATAAACATAGGAAAACAATTAAACCTTTGCTAGAAAAGTAGTTGTTCAAAATTAGAGAAAAAAATTATGTTGTTTCTATAGAGAACCTATGGACACTTTCAAGGGCTTAATTAATAGTTAGTTACTCTGTAAATTCATTTAAAAGCTAAACGTTTTCTTTTCACTGGCATTCCTTTATTCTCAGTAAGCACCCCTGCTCACACATGGCTACATCTGGTCATGATTTTTGTAGACCTATATTCATCTCAGCTGTGGGCAAAGTGAGGTGACCATGAGTATACATTTGGGAGCAGTAAAGAGAGGGACCGGGATGCGCTGGGATTCACGCAATATAAGTAACAAAGAAAGGTACAGCAGTCAGGGGCAAAGGAGCAATGGAACCAAACTCTCAATGGCAGCCTTTTGCTGTGCTAAGAACTCTTGGGAAGAGTTGAGTCCCCATGGCTGAAGAGCACAATTCCTAGGGCCTTTCTGTGTGGGCTGGTAGAGGGACCCATCCCAGCAAACTTCATCATAAAAACAATGTCTGGGAACACACCAGAACAAACCCTCAACAATTAGCAGATTATTACAGTCTACAGTAACTGAAGGACCACCCTGCTTCAACGCGTTCATGAAGTGCAATATAAATATAGTTTAGAAAAGGAAAAGTTTATATTATAAAGTCATTTTAAATATATCCTTGAAATATAGAAAGGAAAAGAACTTCAGGCTCCATTTTTTTTTTTTTTTTTTTTTTTTGCGGTACTCGGGCTTCTCACTGTTGTGGCCTCTCCCATTGCGGAGCACAGGCTCCGGACGTGCAGGCCCAGCAGCTATGGCTCATGGACCTAGCCGCTCCGCAGCACATGGGATCTTCCCGGACCGAGGCACGAACCCGTGTGTCCCCTGCAACGGCAGGCGGACTCTCAACCACTGCGCCACCAGGGAAGCCCTAGGCTCAATTTTGAGAACTACCTAAGGCCTTTGATGGTCTTTAATGAAGGTCACATTGTGATACAAGCAAAAGAAGATTTTAACGGACCCCGAATGTACATGTGCCATACATTACCCAAATAAGGAAAGAAAATGAAAAGCACAGGTGGGCATAAATGCACACCAAGTATAACGCTAAGAATAAATAAACTGTAACATTAACATCAATATAGCTACAGGTTTCATGGTGATTAATACCTTTACTTTCAAGCAGATTCTAATAACTCTTTAAGGGCAATTTGAACCAAAAAAGCTAAAGGTATTTGAACTGAAGCCATGAGTTCTGAACTCTGCAGGGCCACAGGCTTTGCAAGTTATGACATTTCTTAAAATCTCTTCCCTTCCTCCGTTCTTGATCTTTTAAATGTCATTTCTCTTTTGCCTTTATTATAAATACCCTTCCTTGACTCTTTTTTTTAATTTCAAAATCTCTAATAGTAGTATCTTCATTTTATCATAAATATTGGAAACTACAGGCAGCACAAAGCATCCAAGATTAAGTTGACCCCATCATACTGAATACCTTAATTTCCTTCTTATGAATAAGTCCCTATAAACTATATTACTGTCATTTGTTCAAGGTTTTAAACTTTCTAATCATTTAATTTTAAAAGGAAAAATAAAATATAATGGATTTAAACTATACATGAAGCCTATCTCAATTGAAGAATCTGTGGAGGATGGAAAAAGTTTCCTGCATGGATTATATTTTTCTTGCTCTGCTAATTTGATAGGGTCTATGATTAATTTCTATGATTCCCTTGGGTCAACATGTACGCCTCCCTAACTGTTTGAAATTCAAACCATTACATAAGCTTCCTGTCAACTTATTTCTCTCTTTGCAATAATTTATTCTCTCATTCCATATCTAATTAATGATGTTTTCAGGACATAAGTAAAAATATTCTTTGGTCTTTTCACTAAAAGCTTCATAGAAATCTCTGATGGAACCAACTCTCCACATCCTTCATCTGTATGTTACCTTGTGCTGCTGGTCATCTTTTCACATAACCAACCCCCTCTCCTCATCTAGACTACAAGCTCCTTGAAAGCAGAGTCCATGTCTTTATCTTGTCTTTATTCCACTCCTCTTTGATCTCTACTTCTCTCCCCATCGGTAAGAATATAACAGATATTCAATAAATGACTGTTAATTGAGATAGGTCAAAACTTGGGGCCGTGGAGCATGCAACATCCACATTGTTTTCAGTAGTGATCTGAGAGGCTGAAGAGTAGTCAGGGGATTGTATCCTGTGAGTCACAGACAGTTGATATGAGTCTAGAGGCTTGAGGTGAGAGATTAACAACTGAGAACGGCATCCACACCTGGGGAAAACGCCCAAGTAACTTTGAGAAACCATCCCTGAAGTGACCTGTTCCACCAGGAGGTGGCGCTTTAGCTCAGGACCACTCTGCTGGCCAAGTTTCCACTTCATTCGAAAGGTATCTCTCTGAATTTATAGAAACATTTCCCCAGCAACGGAACGGGAACTAAAACATGAGCTGTATCATCCCAGAAGATCTTGCTATTGTTAAGGAAAATATAAGAAAACTAATAGGAATCTTATTTAAAGAAAAACTTTGCTTTTCCAGCAACTGAATAATCCTAGCAACAGTCTTCTCTTGAACCACAGGTCTTTCCTACTGTACCTAGGAGGTCTCACTTTTTGATGCAAGGTGTACATAGAGATAGTTTCTTAAAACAAATTTTAATGTGGTAAGGTCTGTGGGCACGTGCCTACTTTCGTATTTGGCAAGAAATATGTTTGACATCAATGGCAGAAAATGTCTAAATGGATAAAGATAGTAAAAAAATGATTAGGTGTCATTTGAATAAACAAATATGGAGTGCCATTAACATTAGTATCCCTTTCCATGTATGTGTGTGTACAAATGTTAAATACATACAAACTGCTTGTTCAAGGCTAATTAGATGAGCAGGTCAAGTTTATGCTTTTTTAATACCTGGGTTGAAATTAAATTAAATCTTGATTATGCTCAATGAATCACCTGCTTCATTGGATTAGATTAAGAGGGCTAAATTTAAGAATATAATCAACTAGAAATTCTCTTGGTAATATCCTGAAAAACTAAAAATTATGCATTAGGAGACAAGGGTATGAGTCAATAATTTTTTAAAATGGGATCCAGGGCCTTTTCAAAATACTTAAGCATCTGTATGCTTATGGCCACACTGGATTAGAAACAAATAAAAAATCATCTCCATGATAAATGCTATTTCCAAATCTACACTATCCAATAGAGTCATGTAGAGACATATCAAAAATGGGCAGAGCACTTGGCTGTCTTTCCCAAGAGCACCAACGATCACATAGACCCAGCTCTAAACAATCCAGGAAGCTCTCCAGAGAGTTTCAAGCCATGTTCTCTTACTATTGAGGACATACACTTTTTCTACCTGGCCCAAGTTATTAAATTCTTAGATTCATTTTCTCCATGATGAGCCAGACTCATGTTCATCATTAAAAAAGAAAGAAGGGAAAACAACCTTAATGAAGACATTTGCCTTAGAAACTGCCACAATCAAAGACAGACCTTTTCAGATGTAATTAAATCTTTTTCCAAGATAATTTATCTTATTAAAATATGGTAATTTACCATGGTTTCAGGTTATTTGAAACCTTTCTAGGATTGAAAGCTGAAGTTAATTTCTTGCTATAAGCAGTAGAATTTGGACCAAAGAGATTCAGGGAGCATTTTATATTCACACAAGCACATAAAAGTTAATAAAACTGTTTATTTTTATCCAAAGTACTTAAAGGAATCTGATGGTACCCCAGGAATCTGCATATGCTTCAGTATTGGAGTGCAAAGGGCAGACCGGAAAGAACAGAACTGTCCCCACCAAAACTGAACCAACCTGTCCCTGTCAGCACCCTAGGCTGATAAAGACTTAGGAAGAAAGCTCTTGCAGAGATGTCATTTTTGATGACATCAGGATGCCCAATTCAAAAATCAGCATGATTGGAGGTTTAATGAGGCACTTTGTTATTCCCTGCAATAAAAAATAGAGACAGAGTTCTTCAGGCTTAATTACCACATCTGTTATTAGGCACTTTACCGTGATTGACTGGAGTGTATGTCGGACATGGTGCCAAAAAAGCCTCCCCATGAAAGCAGCTTCCCTCTCGCTGTCTGAATGGCAGCAGCCTCTGTTACAACCAGGATTTCCATGGCAAACAAGCAAAGCCTGGAGTGCACAAGCCCCCGAGCCAGCTGAAGGCATTTTTCCTGGTGCCAGTTAAGCTGGGAGCAGGGCCTGGGCCTCTCGCTCTGAATTCTGCTTCTCTCTCCTTCAGGCTCCACCACACTTGCCTGCAGCCCATGATAAACAGGCACAATGGGGAGAGGAAGGAGCAGGGCAAGACCAGGAGGGGCCCAGTTCTGGCTTTGTTGTGGTGCCTACTTGCAGACATTCAAATTAGGAGTTATGATGGGATGCTGCAAATGAGATGCATTTGCTAGCTCCCAGACTAATTATGACTTTAAAATATGCAGCTAATATGCAATACCAGAAAGGTGCTTTCTCAGGATACCAGTTCCTTGGATGCCTTGGGCTCTATGAACCAACCACCAAATTGGATTTTAGGAACTTAACATCTCATTCTATAACATATGTATTAGAGAAACTTATTGCCATTTCTCCTGTCCCCAGTAAAGCTGTTCACTGATTCCTTCAAGTCTGTGTATGGAGGCCAGTGGGGATCTACTAATTAAACTGCAGTTCATTTGAAAAGAGTTGCCTTTAAAAAGTACGCCATCATTCAACTTTTTAAAACTGCAAAAATCCAGACACCCACATCTCTCTGTATCCCTGTGCAGGCAGTAGCACGGGGACAATTACTAGCACAGAAAACCATTCTTTAGACCAGATGTATAAGCAGGAAATCTCTTATCTGAACACATGCCAGGTAGGGAAACAAACCAATACTCAGCTAACCAGAGTTGTCTCAAGTAAACAGAGGCCCAATGCTACAGAAGTCGTGACATATGGTTGTAACATAAGAAATGAGAAAAGACTACAACATATATACCTTGTAAATATTCTTGTGGAATAATCAAGTGTAAAGAAGAATGTCCTTGAGGGCTTCTCTCTCTGTGTGTTTAATTTGCTCTTCGAGGATGAGATTGTATAAATTTATGATGCACTCCCCAGTTGCATTTTTATACCAAGCAATATCCATGGTGTTTTGATGTGTGGTTACTATCAATGGTGCTTTGTGCATAGAATATAACCCAGAAATAACAGTGAGTAAAGTATGAGAAGTTGGCAAGCAGGAAAAGAATTTTCTACGCTATAAGAAGAATCAGAGTAGCATTTATTAAAAATGAAAGGAATGTATGGTGTTTTCTAAAAAGGAATGAAAAATTTAAAAAGTCATTGTCTATACACTTGGAGGCATTTCAGATATGGAACAACTTTTTCTGTCCTTGGGGTAGAGACTGAGTGTCAATTCCCTAGAGGTTTGCAGCTAAGATCTGCCCACTTTTCAACAATCTTTCCAGCCTGAGGGGAAAAAATGAGCTTTAGGAAATAAATCTCAGACTTCTCAGACAAATGGCAGTCCAGTTTGGTGTCATACACTTCCTGCAAGTCGTGATTGCTAAAGGGCCCTCTCATATTCCCCAGACTTCTGAAATATGGCCTTTCTCTCCTCAGCCCCTATAATACAAATGATTGAGGCTCTTTTCTAACTAAGCCTTTCCCTTACTCTCTCTTTTCTCTTTATCCACAATGAGCCTTTGTGATCCCTTATGAAGAGAAGAGAGATGACAGAGCAGGGTGAAAGTGAAATCAACCAATTCTGAAATTATGTCAAGTCCATCTGCCAACAACAACAACAAAAGAGCTATTTCAAAGCAAAATTCCTTCAAAAGATAAAATTACACAAGTAATGGTTTTTGTGGTATTACAGAGTAAGGAGCTATACGTTAAAATATCTAAAAGCAATTTGGCAGTGACTTCTTGGATATGACACCAAAAGCACAAATAACAAAAGAAAAACCAGCTAAACTGGATTTCATAAAAATTAAAGACTTTTGTGCATCAAAGGACACTATCAACAGAGTGAAAAGGCAACCCACACAATGGGAAAAAGTACTTGCAAATCATACATCTGATAAGGGATCAATATCCAGAATATGGAAAAACAAAAACTCCTACAACTCAGCAACAATAAGATAATCAACCTAATTAAAAATGGGCAAAGAACTTAAATAGACATTTCGTAAAGAAAATACACTATTGGCCAATATGCATAGGAAAAGGTGTTCAACGTCACTAATCACTAGGAAAATGCAAATCAAAACAATGAGATACCCCTCCACACCCATGAGGATTGCTATTATCAAAAAAAAAAAAAACACCAGAAAATCACAAGTGTTGCTGAGGATGAGGAGAATTTGGAACCTTGTGCATTGTTGATGGGAATGTAAAACACTGTGCTGCTGTAGGAAAGAGTATGGAGTTTCCGTTAACTAAAATAATTAAACATGGAATTACCATATGATGCAAAAATTCCACTTCTGGGTATATACTCTAAAAGAACTGAAAGCAGGGACTCAGACAGAGTTGTATACCAATGTCATAGCAGCATTATTCACAATACCCAAAAAGTGGTAGTAACACAAATGTATATTAATGGATACATGGATAAACAAAATGTGGTATATCTATACAATAGATTATTCAGCCTTAAAAAAGAAGGATATTCTGAAACATGCTACAACATAAATGAAACTTGAAGGCATTATCCTAAGTAAAATAAAGCAGACACAAAAGTGTAAATATTGTACAATGTCCCTTATATGAGGTACCTAGAGTAGTCACATCCACAGTCAGGAAGTATCAATAGAAGGGTGGTTGCCAGGGGCTGAGGACACAGGAAAACAGGGAGTTGCTGTTTAATGGGTGCATAGTTTCAGTTTGGGAAGATGAAAATGTTCTGCAGATGGATGGTGGTGATGGTTGCACAATAATATGAGTATATTTAATGCCAGAGAATAGTACACTTAAAAATGGTTAAAATGGCAAACGTTATGCCTATGTTATCACAGTTTTAAAAAAGAAATAACTAGAAATAAGCCAAATTCTAAGGAGTAAGTAACAAATATCTGCCCAAGAGGTAGGGGCTTCTTGTTTGCTTCTTATTTTACCTGTCTGCATGATTACAACACACATCATGCATTCTTCCACGGATCACGCATGGACCTGTAATCTAGTCTCTAGAACTCAAGGGTGGAAGGAGGGAAACATCAGCAAACATAATAACATCTGTGTGATCCTGTGTCAGCCAAGTGTCACCACTGCCTTCTCTGCCGGGGGGCGGGGCGTGGAGGGAGGTGGCAGAATGTAACCTCTCTGCCCTCCTAGAGAGCTCTAAAACAGATCATAATTCCTCCAGAACCAACAAACAGAAGCCAAAATGGACAATTGAACTCCCTTTCAACTTTAAGCAAATGGAAACCAAAGAGCATCCAACATTTGGAAGCCACCCTGCTTGTCAGAATCCCAGCTCTTCACTGTCTGCCTGAATTCAAAACTCCAATTCACTTGTTTAACTTGGAATGAACTTAGGGATGTTGACTTGTGTGCAATTTTTACTTTCTCAGAGAAGTTCTAAGGAATTTGAGGTTTTGGAATACCTTGCCTTCCTCGATTTCAATTCTAAATTCCTCAACTTGGACTTTCTGGGTCAAATCGAAGTAGCTCTGCTTTGGGGTTTTATTCTCCCCCCCCACTTCTCTAATGGCTAATGAAGTTAAGATGATACAAAACAATGCTTTTTTGAGTACAGAATGCAGATCTCAATCCCTTCTGGCAGGTACTCCTACAGACCAGTTGTTATTTATAATACCTATAAGGGAGAAAAGAGATTAAAAGATCAAGTCCCGCTGCACTTCCCCACAAAGTCGGCCACAGCTGTACCAGGGCTTCCGAGCAACTGGTCGGCAAGGAGACAGCAAGCCTTCTGTTGTCCTGTCGGGTCTGCTCAGGTCACCGCATGTGGTGTGGATTAGAGAATCCTGGCTCTCTGTTACCCAGAGGGGCAGGACTGGGCTTTCCACACCACACTCCCAAACTGGGTCTCTGTGCCATCACTGGACACTCTTTCCAGGGTCTCTTGGGGAACAGCAGCAGATATCAGATTTTAAAGGCTAACAATTCCTTTTTTTTTTTTAATTTGTGTGTAAATTTTTAAAAGAGAGACACACAGAGAGAACAATTCATTTTTACCCGTTTTCCTGAAGATCTGTTATAATGGAGTAGAAGAAAATGTATCCATTATGGATAGAAAAAGGTAGTTTAGATTCGGTCTGAAGTTAGCTATAACCGGGGACTTTGCTAAAGTTGTGCTTTAAGCTCCACATGTTGGAGCCAGGCTGCACCAAAACCAGGAGCCAGTGCAGAGGAAGAGCCTCACAAAGGCAGCTGTCCCCAAACTCATACTCGGCTTCTCCAGGGCAGAGAAGGGGCAGAAGGAGCAAGCTCTGTAGGTCACATGGTTGTGCTCCCTCCATTTGGTGTCGAGCCCCGTGGCCACTGCGAAGCTGCAGCTCTGCTCAGGGTGCTGCCAGCAGTGAGCCTCACCCACCCTAGTCTCACCCACCTGTTCAGCTGCACCCTGCCCTCCAGACACGCCCCAGAGGCTTCCCGGTTGAGGCCATGGGGTTGCAAAGAGCCTTTTTGACCTCTTCATCTCATAAATAAGGAATCAGGCATGAAAGAGTTTTTTACGTGTCTACGATCAAACGGTGGCAGACGTGGATCTCAGATCAAGAGCTTTTGGCTCCAGATGCATGGCTCATCCCACCACTCTGGGCCACCTAGTAGAGCTCTAAGGGGAGGTACACTCCCTCACTCTAGAAGCATTTATTTGTTTCACCCAAGGCCATGCGAGTATATATATATATGAATTAGTGACACTGACCTTGAGATTGACATCACTGTTTATGCTTTTCATTGGCACCAAGATGAGAAAACACAAAAAACTACCTCAAAATGATACAGTTCTAAAAGTGGGCAGCTACGCTCATGAGTAATGCTGGAATTTCAAACTTGGGTGATTCCACCATCTCCCACAAGTCAGCATAAAGTACATTTAAGGTAAAACTTGAACCACGTCAATGAAGTGAAACGTCCCAAAAGTCAGTCTCTCCTTAAGCAATTTTGCTTCCTCTGGACTTCTTTCCTCTAAACATGGGGTCCCCACTGGGCCTTCAACAATGATCTTGAAGCCTGACACTGACAACCGCAGGCATCTTCACTCTCCCTAGCCGCTCCGCTGCCAACAACTGCTGGGACACAAAGAATGGGTGGTACAGTCACTGCACACGCCTTTTTCTTTGTGGGCACAGTGGCCAAAGCCCGGCAGAGGTCATCTCCTCACGTCTCGGGGAGCACACCATGGACGAAAGTGCACTCTGGTTGCCAGTAGACACTGAAGAGGTTTGCTCTGCCTAGGGTCTTACTTGTGATGGATCCAACTCCTAGACAGAGACTGGGAAGCTGCTTTTGTTTTAACGAACTCATTCTTAGAACTCAGTGAAAAACTCACCTGGCTTCTGAAGCCCTGTATTTACTGACTGACACTTTGTCCTGAAGATCTGCCTGTCAGGCCGTGGTTGCCATCCTCCTCAGCAGTGGAGCCTGACACATTCCCCATCAAAGGAAACAGACTGGGCACGTCAGCCACTAACCCATGAAAACACTGTGGTCTCCCTTATGTGCCAGGGAATGAATCTACCTGTCACTGGGGCCTTAATGACATAGCCTCGTTTTCACAAAGAATACAACCTAGCCAAGAAATGAAAAATGTTCTTCCAAGTTCCCCAACTAGACAAGAGTTTCCTTAGATCGAGCTATAAGAAATCCTCTGTGGATAGAGAGAGAGGTAATGCCTCTGTCTGCCACACCTTAACTCTGCAAATTCAGAAGGAGCAGAGTTCTGTCCTTTAGGGAGAAGGCAACCCATAAGCACTCACTTAAAATTCTAAAGGCAAATTTGGGGGATCTCTTTCAGAAGCTCTTTGGATGTCATAACAACACAATATCCTCAATCAAAGACAATTACACTGGAAGGTGACAGCTGAACCTAGAGGGTTAGCTTATAGGATGATGATCACGATCATAAAAATTAAACCCTACAGCAGTGATGGGCTGCGGGGAGGCCCTCCAAACAGTCCCCAGTGGCTGCACAAATGAAACGACAAAGCATCATTTACATCCTGCCTTGAAAAAAAGCCAGGATTTCTTTTTCCTTCCCTAGCTTGGCAGAGCTCCACGTCATAAGCTTTTTGGTTTTGTTTTTGAATGGTGGAAGAACAGTGCCTTTGCCCCAGGCTGGTCTTCACCAAAATAAAAGTAGACCACCTGGCTAGCTCTCCTGAGGAACTCTCTGCAGCTGAGTCCTTGGCTGGGCTCGGGCACAGTCCTCACCCTTCTTGAAGGAGGATGTCTTCTTCTCAGTGGGAAGAACCACCTGACCTCTCCTGGCCCAGGTGAGGTGCTTCCTGGCTGGCATGGCCTCCATTACTGACCCTCCCCTCACACTCTCACCACTTCAATTCCTCTGCCTCCTATGAAAGAATAGCTAAGAGGTCAATTGTTCAAAACCTGAAAGTCCAAAGCATACATTGTCCACCCATTCCCTCACCTCGCATGCTCTGGACAATGGTCCTCACTCGTTATTGACTGTTCACCAATTGTTAGCATCTCCATTAGAGGAAAGGTGGGGTCCTGAGGAAGTTTCCATTAAGCAATGATGATACCTAGTGGCCTCACTGGTGTACAGTGGGAGACAAGGTCAAAATTATCCATTCAAATGAGGATTAGGATTGTGGGTCAGGTTCTCCACTTCATGTTATTCTTCTGTCCCTATAGTTCTGAATAATCTCGAAATTAGGTCCGCAAATGCTTAAGTTCCTATTCTATGAAAAGAAAGAAAGAGAGAGTGAGAGAGAAAGAAGGAAAGAAGGAAGGAAGGAAGGAAGGACGGAAGTGAGGGAGGAAAGAAGGAAGGAAGGAAGGAAGGAAAAAGGAAGAATGAAAGAAAAAAGAAAAAGTTTATATGTCTTGGTCTGCTAGGGCTGCCATAACAAAATACCACAGACTAGGTGACTTAACAACAGAAATTTATTTCTCACAGGTCTGGAGGCTGAGAAGTCCAAGATCAAGGTGCTGGCCAATTCAGTTTCAGGTGAGAGCTCTCTTCCTGGCTTGCAGATGGCCCCCTTCTCACTGTGTCCTTATATGATGGAAAGAGAAAGTTCTGGGGTCTCTTCCTCTTCTTATAAGGGCACCAGCTCTACTCGATTAGGGTCCCACATTATGACCTCATTTAATCTTTATCGCATCCTCACAGGTCCCATATCCAGGCACACTGTGGGGATAAGACTTCAAAATATGAATTTGGGGGACGCAATTCAGTCCATAGCACTATCTGGGGGCTGCGAGATAAACAATATATATCCCACGTGCTCAAGAAGTTTATATTCTAGAATCAATTTATGCTAAAAGTAGAAGGGCCCTCACACTTTATGCAGTCTGTTCCCACAAGTTCCAAGGATTACTTCTAGATACATTCCAAGAACGTACTTCTTTTTTTTTTTTTTTTTTTTGCGGTACGCGGGCCTCTCACTGTTGTGGCCTCTCCCGTTGCGGAGCACAGGCTCTGGACGCGCAGGCTCAGCGGCCATGGCTCACGGGCCCAGCCGCTCCGCGGCATGTGGGATCTTCCCGGACCGGGGCACAAACCCGTGTCCCCTGCATCGGCAGGCGAACTCTCAACCACTGCGCCACCAGGGAAGCCCCAAGAACATACTTCTTGATGAGGGGGTTGGCTATTTTACCCTAATTCCCAGAAAGGGCATGGAGAGCTGAGGTGGCCAGGGGCACTTGTGATGAGGTAAAACAAAGAAATTAAACTCAAATTGTGCCTGTGTCTCCAGAGAGAGACTGGATATAGTAAGGTCTGGGCATCAACCACGTTCCTTAGCACTAGACTCCTAGTACTGAAAGGGAAGTATCTCTCAGGCCAAGATGTTTAAAAAAACTTCTTGATTCAGAATGTTGAAGGAACATTGGGAAGCTTTTCTGCCCAAGCCAAGATCATAATTGTAGTTAGTTAGAGAGAGGAACTTTGCTGCTTTCCTGAATTAAGAAGGCAGAGTTTCTACACTAATTAATTCAACAAGTTCAATATCCAAAATAGTATGAAAGAGAGCTTAGACCTGAGAGGCAACACACCAGGAATCTGCAATAGCCTCACTGAATTAAAAACAGAAGTGACCGGCTTCCCTGGTGGCACAGTGGTTGAGAGTCCGCCTGCCGATGCAGGGGACACAGGTTCATGTCCTGGTCCGGGAGGATCCCGCATGCCGCGGAGCGGCTGGGCCCGTGAGCCATGACCCTGAGCCTGTGCATCTGGAGCCTATGCTCTGCAACGGGAGAGACCACAGCAGTGAGAGGCCCGCGTACCACAAAAAAAAAAAAAAAAACAAAAAACCAGAAGTGACCTAGACAAATCCTTGAGTAGAAATTAATCAATCCAATACAATCAAATAAAACTTACTGAGAGCTTACTGTATGCCACATAGTGTCCTAAGTCCTTTCTATTTATTATCTCAATTAATCCTCATAACAGCTCTCTGAGAGACTTAATATTATCCCCACTTAATTGATAAAGAAACTGAAGTCTAGAGTAACTGGCTCAAGGTTATATATCTAGTAAACAATGGAGCAGACCAGGATTCTAACCCCAGGAAGTCTTGTTCTAGAACCCACACTTTAAACCACTACATTATAGCACACCTGTGCCTTAGCTTTTCAACTACATCTGTCCACTGCACAGAGCAGTCAATGCTTGAAATGTATACTATCATAGAACGTGAAGCCAAGGGGGCAGGGACCTTGTTTACCTTAGGTATTGCCCTATCCCTAGCATAGAAAATCACGTGGGACATAATAGGTGCTCAATAAATATTTATTAAATAACTAACAGATTGTGTTAGATTTAGTGAAATTACTGCAATAGCCTCTTTATCATCTTCCTCATTTTTATTTCATTTTCTACTCCATCATCAATGATAATCCTTTGCTATTCACTGCCTAGTGAATTTAAGCAGCTTTCAAAAATTTTCCAACTTACTCCAACCTATTCTAACTTTACTTCTTGATATTCCATTATACAGACACTCCACTCTGGCTATCTCTGCCTGCCCCTGCTTCTGCCCTCACCCTCCCTCACCCAGCCCTGCATTTCTACCAGCTGGGTTACTCTCTCCCTCTTCTCCATTACATGAAGCTCACTTACCTTTCAAATTCCCATCTCTTCTAAGAAGCCTTCTCTGATCAACAAACCCACAGTGATCTCTCCCCATTCTAAGATGGGTTCACCCAGACATACCACCTGCTTCCTCATCCTTTTCTGTCCCCACAGACTGGCAACGTGCTGAGGAGAGGGGCCAGGGCTTGTCATTTTGAGTATTTTCTCCAACGTGCAGCAAAGGCTTGGCTGTTCAGACACATGGTGAACAGAGATCAACTGACCAATACAGATATATCTCACCTAAAGGCAAAACATCTGCTGATTTCTTTTTAATAAAGGCAAAAAAATTTTTAATGAGATAAAATCCACATGACATAAAACTCATCATTTAATCACATTGTGCCACCATCATCCCTATCTACTTCCAGAACAGTTCATCACCCTCAAAGGAAAGTCCATATCCATGACACAATCACTCCCCATTCCCCACCCCCCAGCTTCTGGCAACACTAATCCACTTTTTGTCTCTACGAATTTGCCTATGCTTGACAGTTCATATAAATGGAATCATACAACATGTAGTCTTTGTGTCTTGTTTCTTTCACTAGCATTATTCATCCATGTGCTAGCATATATCATACTTTTCTCCTTTTTATGGATGAATAATATTCCATTGTATGGAGTTATGACATTTTGTTTATCCAGTCTCCAGTCATCAGTTGGTAGGCATTTGGGTTGTTTTCACCTTTGAGTTATTGTGAATAATGCTGCTGTGAACATTTGTGCTCAAGTTTTTGTTTGAACCCTCTTCTCCATTCTGCTGATATCTTACGAGAGGAGAACAAATTCATTAACTAAAAGCCTCATCCTGGGCTTCCCTGGTGGTGCAGTGGTTAAGAATCCACCTGCCAATGCAGGGAACACAGGTTCAAGCCCTGGTCTGAGAAGATTCCACATGCCGCGGAGCAACTAAGCCCATGCACCACAATTACCGAGCCTGCACTCTAGAGCCCGTGAGCCACAACTACTGAGCCCACGTGCCACAACTACTGAAGCCCACGTGTCCAGAGCCCATGCTCTGCAACAAGAGAAATCACCTTAATGAGAAGCCTGCGCACCGCAATGAAGAGTAGCCCCCGCTCGCTGCAACTAGGGAAAGCCCATGCGCAGCAGCACAGACCCAATTCAGCCACAGATAAATTAATTAATTACAAAAAAAAAGCCTCATCCTAATTCTGTACTAGAGATAAATAACTTTTCTTTTAATAAGATACTATCATCATTAAAAAATATTCAGGCCCATGAGTAAATTTAACTGTTGTTGTATTCCAGAATATTTTAAATTCCTTATTGATTATATCAGAGTATATCAGAGATCAGATTTCCTAACTTCTGTATTTAATTAATAGAATCTTACTTAAGCACATGAATAATTTGGTCATAAAAATCATAAGCAAAACTTATTCCTAACCGTGTTAATTTTTCTTCCCCATTTTAACATTATTTGGTGTTAAATAATGATAACATGTTTATTGAGAGCTTACTATGTACCTACCACTATGCTAAATGTAACACTCTTTGAAATATATACTGTTATCATTTCACAGGGGATGAAAAGATGCTTAGGGAGTGTAAGTAGCCTGCCCAACATCACGAGGGTTAGGGGTGACCAGATCCTTACCCAGGGTGTCACATTTCACACAGTAAATGACACAACCAGCCAGGAGTAGACCCAGACCATCAAAATCTTGTCTCCTAGCTCATGACTTTAATCACATGTGTGTGTGTAAGTCAACAGTTAACATTTAAGCCCAATGCCCAAAGGAAGTGTACAGAAGGTTACTCAGACCTCTCACAGCTGTGCTTGAACCATTTCAAAGTGAAGAACTCCAAATTTTCCTTTAGGAAACCAAAAAACGCTCGTATTGTCTCCATTTGAGTCTACCAGCTCCATATGGTAACAGCAAGCTAGGATGTTCTATAGGTACAATGACCCACACTGATGATGAATAACGTCCTCTAGATAGAAAAAGGATCACAGGTCGCCCATGTGTCAGAAGCATCGTTTTTGCTTATAGGGCCATTCCACCTTCACAGGTATTGCTCCCGGAGCTCATTGTGGAGCTCAGGAAGTGATGGCTGAAATAAGTGAGAGAGATGAGACAAAGACCCCATACCTCATCTCACTTTCTCCCAGTTAGAAAAATGAAAGAAAAAAGAAAATAATAGCAGTCCAATATTAGACTTCAGGAGAGTTGTCATCTAAAGATTCAGAAAAACACCCATGACCCAGAGTTGTTCTCTGATTTTTCCTGACAGATGACAGTGAACAGGAGGAGGGTGGAGAGTGGAAAGGAGAAAATTTACTAGCTGACCAACTTGGAGGGGCACTTTTGTTTTAGATTCTGAAGAGTGGGGCTCTGCTGACACTGCTGACCTTTTAGGCACTGGATTTGCTGCCTGGAAAAGTAGAACAATCAAATATGATGGTGCTGGTCCATTGCTTTCTGACACGCAGCTCTTCTGGCTATGGAAGTAAGAGCAAATTCAAAGATATTTAAAGCTCCAGGCCCTCTTAGCCCCAGCAAGACCCAAATTTTGTGACAGTTGGGGTGCTCAGAGTTGACTGTTTTCCATCACTGTTACAGTTTTAATTCTATATTAAACATCATGCTTTAAATTTTTTTTCAAACTTTTAATTGAAGTACAAAATATATACCAAAAATGTTTACACATCAAAATTAAACAGCTCAATACATTTTCACCAAATGAACACACCCATTTAATCAGCCCCCAGCTTAAACAGAACAATATAAGCATCCCAGAAACCCTCCTTGGCCAGGGCTTTAATCCTGACACAAAAATAAGTCCCAGCAAGCATCCTACGCCTAAAAGTGCATTTAGCATTCAATGTGGGACATGAACGACAACAGTGAAAGACATCATATCCCTGCCCTATTTTTTCAACACAAGCTGCATCTACACAGAACTTCAAGTAGAACACAGTACTCATCCCTCACAGCACCGAGGGGTGAGCCTCTCTAAATCACAGGAATGGAGCCAAATGAACAGGCCTAATGACAACGAATTGAAAATTAATGAACTAATCAGGAGCGTGTTGAACACAATTCTTCTGCCACCTGCAAAGAACAGTCTCCTCTTCCCTTTCTCCACTTCAAACGCATCTCTATCACTGGTAAAACCAAATATCCACTTAGTAAAGTATAAACAAACTGCAAGGGGGAAGGGGGAGTGGAAACACAGGAATAAATAAGCCACTTGCCCCTCTGCAATCCACTTGCTTCTCCTCCCTTAATGGACTTACAATGATAGTCTGTAATCAAGGTGCAGTGACGGACTCAATTACAAGAAGCTCTAAGTGACCTCAAGCGAATCATATATCGCCTTCTCCTGGGTACAAACCTCCTTTAGCCTGATACGCCCAGTCAGAAAACCTCTTACCTCAGAGACAAAAGGATTCCTACGGCCAATGAGCACTAGCTGCCTGACACTGTGTAAATGGGCTCTCCATAACCCTTTACATCCAGGGAAGGCTTTTCCCATTTGGCTTAACCCAAGGCTGCACTCTGTGCCTAATTTGCAGAAAAAAAAAAAAAAAATAGACACCTACAAATATCCACAGGAACAAGGGACTAAGTTTCCCTTTAAAAGGAACCCAGAGGCAAAGGCAGAATGAATGACAAACTTTCTCATAAAGGGAGTAATCAGGCTAAAAGAACAATCCTGTGTGAAAAGTCCGTGACCTTTACTGAGGCTATGACCTTGAATTTGAATCTTCTTCTGATGCAAAGAATGTAGCCAATTGTTGGGCTCTAGATTAGATCTTTACAGAAAGTTTACAACCCCTTCCCTCCAGGGCTAGAATCCAGTTTGGAAGTTGGGGGTGAGGATTGGTATCTACACGACACCTGGGGAGTCCCCCAACCTTATAACCGTCCAAATATATCAAGAACTTTCTAATGCATTTAACTGTATGACAACCTCAAAAAATTCTCAGCTTCTAAACTGATACCTGAGTCTAGATTTGTAAGGAAATTTTTAATATATCATATACCTGGCAACCACAAAGAATCATTCTCTGAGATCACAGGCCTTGATTTAGGCCAGCTTTCAGATCAGATACTTGTCTTTGATGAACGTGGGGAAAAGAGGCTGAGAAAGGTACCTTTGCCTATCATGGACTGAGGGAGATTTTTTTTATTGTTAAAATCAATAATAAAGCCTTTCCATAAGATAAGTCACTGGGCATAGTAGGAAACAACTCTTCTTTGGCCAAAGATCAACTGGGAGTTCTAACAGACTTGTGTCCCTTTAATGCCGTGTCTCATGCCCCCCAAAACCAGCAGATTAATGATGCTTCCACAAAATTACTTTTTTCCTTCCCAAATCCTACCTCTGACACATTGCTGCAAGTAGTTTAACTGTGAAAGGCCTTGACCTCCTTTCTTTGTCTCTCTGATTCAAGTGTGTCTGTTTCCTTGGGGCTACCAAGCTCAGTTGGATGACTGACCACAGTGGAATGGAGCATCGGCCAAGCCCTGAACAATGGGCCCCCTTTCTCCGGCTGTCACATGAACAGCGTTGTGTTACAGCCATTGTCCCTCCAAGCAGAGACAGAGAGGCACGGTTTCTCACAGACCAGCTATTCTCTCTGACCCCCTCTGACAGAGTTACTAAAAATTAGAAACGAAAGGAAAGGAAAAGAGAAAAGAAAAGGAGACAAAATTCATGCCTTCTGAATGGAGCGATATAGCCCTAACAAGAATTATTAGTGCAACCATGGACCATCTATGTCAGAATAATACCTTGTCAAAAATACCCATCCCCAGTGCTCACTTCAGCAGCACATATACTAAAAAATATACATCCCTGGTCCCCACTGCATACCTACTGAATCAAAATCATTAGAGGTGAGCCAGTATTTGCCAGTGATTCTTATGCCCCTGAAGTTTGAAAGCAGAGGCCTCGAGCATTTCTAACCTTGCTGATGGCCCGATTTTGCACACCTATCTGTTCAAGGGATGTACAGGAGGTGGGGGGATATTGAAAGGGCAAATACGTTATACCATGGTTATCCAATCTTCGTGTGAGGGAAAACATATGGGAGAAGAGAGGTGAGAAAGATGAAGGCACCAAGGGATGTGGGGAATGAGACAGGAAATTTTTAAAATAATAATGGCTGTTGAGAAGATAATAGGAATTTGGGGGTGGGGTCAGCAGTGAGCAAAAAGAGGGAGGTACAGGGAGAATAAAAGGAGGTGCTGTAGCAACCTGGCAGAGGCTTCAGAAAACGTTGGACGGTGAGAAAGTTCCAGTGGTGGGATGGACTGTCAAAAAACAAGCATGTTGAATATTTAGCGCTAAGTTTCAAGATGTGAACTTCATTGTCCTAAGCCTTAAAAGTCAGCCACTCAGAGTTGAATGTTTGATGATAGTGTATGAAGTGAAGGAGAAATGAAGCGAAATCCATGGTTGGACGGATAACCTTACGCTAAAAAAGACGGTATAGTAGCGTGGCAAGATCATCTCTAAACTTCTTAAAGGAAAATATGAATGCAGATTTGGATGATGCTAGAAGAAACAGGAGTCCTGTCTCCATCCACACCCCTAAGAAGCACCATAGTGGTTGAAAGAAATAAGTTTTCTCATTTCACACCTTCGCATGGAACGGGGGCTCAATTTTTTACTTGACTCTCAGTTGGGTTCCCCAAACCACATTGGGTGTATATAATAGAATAATAGCACTGTAATATGAGGGGCTCCTTTAAAACACATTAGTGCTGTGGGCACAGGCAGAATCTAGTCCTATAGCCCCGGGTGTGGCTGTCATAAAACAATTCTCAAATGTTAACTCATTACTCCTATGGAATGGTTTAGTAACTGTTGCTTAAAGATGTCTTGCAAATTCCTGCAGCCATGTGTTGGCATTCCCCTGTCTTAAATGCCTCATGTACTCAAATCTCTCTCCTTCAAGGCCCTACACTGCCAGGAAACCTCTGGTGAACACAGAGACCTCTCTCTAGGATGAGCCCTCAGAGCAGCTCTCAGAACTGTCCACCTGGCCCTGGCTACACTCAGCCTTATACAGTCACTTGTATTTTTTTTTTAAATCTGTTTTTTAAAGGCAAGTATCTTGATAATTCCACACAGTATTTATCCCTATGCCCTATACACCAAATACATATCTGATGGAGCCAAAATAAAACTCACACCAATTACTTTCTTAAAGAACAAAAGTCACATCTTGTCATGATTCCTTGACCGAAAAAATAATAAAGTACCCTTCTCAAAATATCAGTGGGGGTAGATATTTGAAATTTTTCATTTTGATTGTAGAATTAATCCCCTGGACCCAAAACAAAGGTTTCATACTTTTACTTTGTTCTCTGTGAAACAAACTGAATTTGTGGGGTTTGATTTTCAATTTGTCACCAAAAATTATTTAAAAAAAAAAAAAGACAGATGAACATGATTCTTTACCAAAGGTATTTAAAAGTTCCATCATGGGAATGATCACCTGTGGTGAGGTTTTAGCACAAAACCAATCTGTGCAGCTCAGCTGGCTTGGCCAGGATGTTAAGGACAGGCACTCAGTCACCCTCTAGATGGGGCCTCCTTGCTCCCAAAGATAAGATGTTTTTAACAGATGCTGATGTCCTTCACATGTATGTATCAAGATGAGGCTTTCTATACTAAAATACTGTTTTCTTTGTGTTGGATGAGGGAAAGGGTACAATCTATTGCCCTCTAAGCAGGAAATTGAGGGGGTTAAAGTGCTTTACATAGTTTCTTTATCTAAGAGTATAAATCACTGGAACTGAAACAAGAAAAATCACTAGTAATGAACATCTATAATAACAGGATATATTATCACATTCACACTTTCCAGACTGGCTAATTGCACAAAGTATGCATCATCAAATAGCATCCAGATAAAGTTGTATCAAGGAAATAACACTTTTACAAATAAAGTTGTATCAAGGAAAATAACATTGGTTTGCATCTTCTTTTCTCGTCATAATATGAGTAATCCTTTTATTAATTGCTATAAATTAATCTTCTGCAATAACTATTTTTTAAAAGAGTTAGAATGATTACAGTGAAAAATAATCTTAAATTGGGAAAAAAGAGAGACAAGAGACAAATATAAAATCTTGGGAAATTCAGAGAGAGAGAATAAAGGAATGAATGAGTAAATCAAGAGATTAGGAGAGTAGTTAAGAGACAACAAAAGTACAGCCAGATGCAAGCTTAAATTAAGCTAGAAAAAGTTCATACTGGAAACAACTGAAAAAGAAGACAAATCAACAGAATCCAATGAATCTTGTGTTAATTCTTAAAGCTAAGCTAATTTTTAAAATGAAATACTGGGTACACATCCTTGAGAAAATGAGAGCAGAGTTCGTTCTTAATATTGCTTTGTTTAAAGTCCAAACAAACTGGATGTTTGTACTTCATTCATTGACACTGCTCCCTTCCTGCTCTAAGTTACTGGAACTCTGTTACTTCAGCCTATGAAAGAACATTGTTTTGTTGTTTATTTTATGGTGGAGCTGCCCATGAGCTAAAAGTCCAATTTTTGAAGCATCACTATCTTTGTCATTACCCTGCAATTTGTTCACTTGTTCAAATAATATTGCATATTTCCATGATTATAAAAAAAATAAGTGGAAAATGAAAAAATTAAAAACCTAATCATAATTATAAGAAGACTTTGTCTCATAAACTTAACATGTGAAACAAAGATCGAATTTATTAGACATGCCAAAACGGCAAATCTTTAGCCTGAACCAGACACTTATTTAACTTGAACAGGTCAACTGGGGTTCAAACAGGAAGAAATATCAAAATTATAGAATATTTAAAGAAAGAAAAAGTAAAGAAAGAAGTAAATACTGAATACTATGTCTAAATGGCAAGATATAATTATAAATTTATAACATACTTGTCTCTCTAGGACCAGCATTCCCTGTAACATGTAGGCTTTTGGACAATCTTTGGACCTATTTTTAGGACTGCATCCTGTACTCAAGTAGGAAAAACAATATTGAACCAGTCACCATGTCTCTGATCAAATACAAAAAAAGATGCAAAGATGTTTTATAAACTAAAAAGCACAGGGTAAACCATTACAGTGCCCTGACGCTGCCATTCACAACCAAAACTATCCCAAAGGTATGATACACTCAGCTCTTGTATTGTAATGCTGCCACAATGTTGAACATGTAACATCAATTCAGTGGCATCTGGTGTTTCATAAGTCTTCTTAGGATATTCTGTTTTGTCCTTTTTCACTCTGTGTTATTAACTTTGTAGACTCTGTCCAGCCAAACTGTAAATTCTTGAATGGCTTCTCCACAACCCTTAGTATGTACATAGTGACTGTCCCAAACACTTGGTGTGCTAAGAAAAAGTCAACTGCATTCATTCATTCATTCATTCTTCCTCCACATTCTTTAGGCATTTATTATATAACTACCATGTGCCAGCCATTGGAATAAAGGCTCAGAATAAGGAATGATACTCACCAATCAGTTGGAGAAAAATTCAGGTAACATAACATAGTTGATAACAGTATGATAGATGCTATATTAAAGCTATCCACAAAGCAGAATAGGAATCACATGAGATACCACCGTTTATGTGAGCGAACTAGGAAAAGCTTCAGAGGGGAGGTCTTAACTGAACTGCATCTTGAAGGATGACTAGGTAGTAAGAAGTTGGTTAGACCAAAAAAGGGAGCAAAGACATTTCCTGCAGAGGGAACAGCATACACAGCCAGGGCCGGGAGGAGTGAAAGAGGCAGTGTATTCTTTAAGGAACAGTAACAAAATCAACATCAGTGGGGCTGAAAGGCTGGAGAACAGGGAAGCAGAGAAACAACCCAGAGATTATATGTGAAGCTGGTCTTGTGTATCATGTTAGGAGGTTTAGCTTTATGCTGTAAGCCAGTGTTTCTCCAAATGTGATTTGAGGTCACCTCAGATTCGTTTGGGGATCTGCTCAAGTGCAGATTTCTGGCCCTTACATCTGGGCTGAAGCTCCAGAATCTGCATTTTCAATAAGCACCCAGGTGACACTGATGCTTACCATCTGGGAAGCCGCCAAAGATGATTAAATAAGGGAATGACACAATCAGATTTGTATTTTAGATATATGCTATTAAACAATCACGAGGAAGGTAAATCCGCTGCTGCTAAATGAGCTTGTGACTTGGGTTTGCATTAGAACCATCTGGGGAACTTATAAAAATGCAGACTTTTCACATCTCGTCCAAGACTTATTGCATGTGAATCAACCAGAGGTGGCTAGGATTTATATTAGGTAGAACTATTATACATGAAATCGCCATTTTACCTAGATCAAAAATGGTCAAATTTTGGCAGTTTCTCACAGCTTCATCTAATACTTTTAATAAGCCCCACTCCATGTTTCTGATATACATCAAAGTCTCAGAATAGCTGATGAAACACAAGCAGAGCTAAATGCCTTTCCTTTTTTATTAATTATCAGTGTCATTACTCACTTTGACTGACATGCAATGATGTGACATAATTTATGTACCTAAAACAAATGTTAAAAGAAAAAAATGATGTTCAAAAACAACCACCAATGAACTAAGGCTAATTTAAGGATGTTAGAGCTGGAAGGAACACCAGAGATTATCCAGCTCTTTCCCTACCTCCCCACACATGATGAAGCCGATGGGAGAAGTACCCTGCTAGAAGTTATACTGAATATTTTGTTCAATTCCTCAGTGATACATGCTCTTCATTTTAACAAGTATTGAAATCATTAGAGCTAAAAAGTGTTGGGGATTTAATTTATAGAGTGATAGTGCCACGTGAAGCCCTAAACTTGATGTGTGTGTGGGGGGGGAGGGATGGGCATAAAGCAAATACTTGTGCATATCCATTTCTAAAATGAAGCCAACGAATTTAAATAATATAGAACCTAGAACAGTGCTTGAACTGTAATAGATGCTTAATAAACATTTATTGAACAAATGATTAACCTCTTAAAAAAATAGGTTAAAGGAGGTATAGTAATGCAAGGAGTTTCTAAGGCAATGTAGTTTACAGGCTGTAAACTGAGTGTCGATTTCCCACCTGCTAGCCTATCCCAAGCACCATTTGGCACCAAACCATGACCCCTCCTCTACAAATCCCAGCCCTGCCACATGCACTGTCCTTTCCTCTGAAGGGTCTCCAGCAGAAAGCAATACAAAGACCACGTCTGAGCAAAGTTTGACAATGCATCACATTCTAGGTGGGAGTGAAGGCCACATGAGCACAGCTTTCAAAGTCTATTCAAATAGGAAGAATAGCTAACACTTAATGACAGCTAACAAAAACTATATCATCACGATACAACATGTTAATAATGTTCGAATAATAATGATGATGATGCTAATAATAATAATAATAGCTAATACATGCTTACTATCTGCCAGGCTTGTTAGCACTCCACACACATCCACTCATTTAATCCTTTGGACGACCTTCTGGCGTAAGCATTGTTATTATTCTGATTTTGTAGATGAGGAGAGAGAGGTTAAGTAACATCCAAAATCACACAACTGGAAAGTGGCAGAGATGACAGTTGCCCCAGGCCCCCTGGTCCCAGAGCAACCCCTCTGTTGAACTCTTTGACCTCAGAGCAGCACAGCAAAAAGTACCCTGCAAGCTGACCTCCTGGAGCGTTCACATCAGGAAAATGATCTGGTCCCAGTCTTTTCATCCATAAGGAATGAAGCATCTTTAGTTGGGAAGACCATACACAAAGTGAGACTCAGAATATAAAGGAGAAAGGCCAGGAGGGCCAAGAAGAAATGGCATTTTCCTCTGCCTTGGGACAGCATGGATATCACTGCCTGAGAACTTCAGGGCTAACAAAATCTCAAACTTTAACTTTCCCCTGAAGAATCTGGGTCCTCATGTGGGGGTATTTTCTAAAGAAGTATCAAAGATATCACTACATTTCATCTACTCTGTGGTACCATTCTTATTTCCAGAAAGAAAAATAAAGACAAAGTATTTCCCTAAACCAGGGGTAAAAGTTCTAGATGAAAGGACTTTAAAAGACCAATAGGAGATAGATCTTTCCATGGTAACTATGGCTGGAAGAACCGCCCTTCCCAACATTCCCTGAGGTGCCAGGTATTCAAAGAAATAAGAGACTCCTTCAGTTTAAGTCACCCAGCCTCTGATCCTGACGCCCCTAAAGGACGCTGAGAGCGCAGTAAGAGGGAGCATCCCCACGTCTGACCGCACAATCTGAATATCAAGTCCCGGAGAAAGAGAAGTTTAGAAAACAAGATCCCAGAGAAGTAAAGCCGATCTGAAAGGAAGAGCCCCGCCGAAACTGCTTTTCGTTCTCAGTCTCATTGTCCCCAAACCTCCCTACACCCAGCTATGACACCGGTCAACACAGAAGCAACACAAACAAGGAAATACAAGGGCAGAAATTATGCAAAATAAAATGCGTAACGGGGGCATTTCCTCATGAAAAATACTCCAAGAAGTTCCTACCCAGCCCCAAGACCAAATCCAAACACTAACAATAAACCCTTGAGACAAGTAAACAAGTCAGACTGAGCCCGTCTCATCCCACCTCACGGGGCACCCGGGGTATCCTGGTTAAGGAAAATGTGCCCGCACCCATAAGAAACCATCCAGCGTCCGGCCAAGGTCCAGCGGCTGCCAGAACGGAGTTTGCCCAACTCTTACCCGAGATCCTGAGATTCGCAGTGCAACCCTTTTCCCCTGGTTTTCACGCAACGCCAGCGGAGAAGCAAAATCTGTTCCAAACAGCGCAGTTAGCCTCCAAGCAGCGTCCCAGAAGAGAGAGATACTTGGAAGTCTTGGTTAAGGCTCAAAGAAGGAGACGCACGGGAAAGGAGGCGGGTCTCTGCGCATTTCCAGAACCCCAGTTTTGCGCACGGGGAAAGTACTCGTTGCAAACTTGAGTAAGGTTTTCTCCGTCTGGCCAGAGATGCTGAAGGAGGAGGGGAGTAACCCGAGCCGGGCCCGGGATGCGAGCAGTTGCCGCTGCTGCAGCTGCTGCCGCCGGGGCAGTGACCGCTGGAAGGGGTCGTCCTCGGCGCCGCGCACAGTCCCTAGTGTGACCGGCAGGATCCTCCTGGCCCGACTCCTGCGCCCGATCGCAAGTCGCCCCTGTCCTGAGAGGCTTCCACCGCGCCGAGGCGACTCCGCCAATAGTCTGGCTACTAAATTGGCAAACCTTGGGGTCACCGCGTGGGGGTGAACCTAAAGGTGGTGGAGGGAGTGCCCGTCTGCGTCCCGACTCACTCTCAATGCCCCAGTGTCAAAGTCCCCGGAGGTGTTCTAGACCCTCTACGAGGAGTGGAGGGTTGGGGGAGGCACCCGAGCGACCAGATGGAGTGGACGGCACGCCCCAGCGGTGCCAGGGAAGGAGCGAAACAGTGGGACAGAGAAGGGAAGAGCGACCTAGCAGTAGAAGAGTGTGCACCGCGGCAACAAAGTGGTTGGAGAGGTGGGGCGAGGAGTTGGGGGGCGGGGGACGGAGGGGGTCCACTTTACCGAGGCTGGGCGGAGAGAGAACTCCAAGGACCCGCAAGAAAATCCCTCCAGGCCCGCGGAGGCCCCGCGCGGAGATTTGTTGGGGAATGGCTCCCTCTGCCGACTCGCCGGGGAGGCCCCGGGAAACCCAAAGACGCAAAGTTAAAACGATGAAAAAGGCTTTTTCCCCATCTGTGTATTGAGCGAGACGTGAATTCTAGAATCTACTTCTCTGGCTGATCACCTTCCTCTTACGAATTACCCTGCATGCGAACCACCCAAGAAGATACAAACTTCTTATTCGTGGAAAGTTGTTGGTGGTGTTTTTTTTTAATGTTAAGCTGAATTCTATCCTCCCCCAACCTCCCCAAAAGGCTAGTGCTCCATATTCACGCCAGATGAGCCACTCCTACCAAGCTTCTGTTCCTTACATTAATACGAGCTCTTTCTTTTTAGAGAAACCTCAAATGCATATGCGACTCCAGCCAATAACAGCACCTGGCAAACAGTCCATGCTCAAAGTTATGCTTGAATGGAATGAATGAACATATATGTTTGAAGCCCCTCACCATCCTCTTCATGACCTTGGGGTAAGTGTTCACCCCTGGACACAAACAAGGGGAGACTGTTTCTGTTTGTTTGCTTGTTTGTTTACCAGGTATCATCACCCCTTCTTCTGAACAGTACCTTCATTTTTCTTGGGGGACCACCCTGCTACACTCAGGGCGGTCTGGATGGGAAAGTCAGTCAGGATGGTCCAGCTTTTCCGGATCCAAGAGTGGGCACCTGAGCTAAGCTAGTCCCCTCAGACCTTCTCTGCCATGAATCCTAAGTTTGATCAGAGCAACACAAGGAGGAACAAATCTAGAGTTGATTGATCCATTTGACAGTGTTCTAGAGATTGGCCATTAGGTCACAGCATTTATTCCCCAAAGCTACCCCCTGCTTTATGAAACCTGGTGACTCCACTTCCTTTGATTTTTTTAATTAACATTATTAGACATGATTTGCACTCAACATATTGCACTCATATGAAGGATACAGTTTGGTGAGTTTTGAAAAATGTATACACCTATGTAACCACTACCACAATCAAGATAATGAACAATTCCATTCCCAGGAAGTTCCCTTGTACCCCTTTGAAGTCAGTTCCCCACCTCACTATCCTTGGCCCACTGAGCTGCCTTCTGTAGCTATAGATTAGATTTGTCTTTCCTAGAGTTCCTACTATGGAATCATATAGTATGTATTCCTTCGTGTCTGACTTCCTTCACTAAGCATAATGTTTCTGAGTTTCATCAAAGTTGTTTGTGTAAGCTGTTTGCTTTCTCTTTATTGGTGAGTATTATTCCATTGTATGGATATACCACAATATGCCCATTCACCAAATGTTTATGTTGTTTCCAATTTAGGCTTATAATGAATAAAGCAGCTAGGAACTTTCTTGTAAAAGCCCTTTTTTGGACATATGATGTTACATCTCTTATTTCACAGGAGTGGAATTACTGGATTATACAGTAAGTGTGTGTTCAGACATATAATAGAGATTAACTGTTTTCCAAAGTTAATGCATCACTTTACATTCCCACCAGCAATGTATGAGAGTTGCTCCACATTATTATCAATACTTGGTATTTTCTGTCTTTTTATTTTAGCCATTCCATTGGGTATACAGTGGTATCTCATTATGGTTTTAATTTGCATTTCCCTAATTAATAATAATGGTGACCATCAAAGATGTTAACCACCTTTTCATGTACTTGCATTCCATTTGTTTTTTGCTGAAGCATCCATAGTTTTTTGCCCAATTTTTAATCAGATCCTTTGTGTTCTTGTTGTGTTGTTATTGGGTTGTAGGAATTCTTTACATACTTTGAATACCAGGGCTTTGTCAGATATGTGTATAGCAAATATATTCTTTCAGTTTGTCTCTTGCCTTTTAATTTCTCAATGTTGTCTCTCAAAAAAAAGGTTTTTTATTTTGAGAGTCTAATTTATCAATTTTTTCTTTTACAGCTTTGCTTTTTACATTTTATCTAAGAGATCTTTGCTTACCCCAAGGTCATGAAGATTTTCTCCCATGATTTCTTCCAGAAGTTTCTAGTTTTAGCTGTTATGTTTAGGTCTGTGATCTACTTGGAGTTCATTTTTGTGTATGGTTTGAGACAAGGGCTGAAGTTCATTATTTTTCATATAGATATCCATTTGTTTCAGTACCATTTGCTGATAAGATTATCTTTTCCAATGAATAATTATGGAAATAATTACTGAAACATTATCAGGGTTATCCATTGAATAACTTTGACACTTTCATTAAAAATCAATTGGCCATATGAGAATGGGTCTTTTTCTGAACTCACTATTCCTTTCATTTGATCCATATTTCTATTCTTTTGCCAATACCATGCTATCTTGATTACTGTAGCTTTATAATAAGACTTCAATTTCTAACTTTGTTCCTTTTTTTTTCAAAATTTGTTCAGCTTTTCAAGATTTGAGGTTTTTTTTAATCTTCCATATGAATTGCAGAATTAGCTTGTCAATGTTTAAAAAGCTCACTTTGATTGAGAATGCCTTGAATATATTGATAACTTCAAGAAGAACTGACATGTTAATTGAATCCTCCCATCTATAAACATGTTGTATCTCTCCATTAATTTAGATAATTTTTAACGTCTCTCAGCAATATTTTATAGTTTTCAGCATGCCAGTTTTTCACATATTTTTAAAAATTTATTCCTAAGTACTTTTTAACTTTTGATGCTACTGTCAACAGAATTATATTTGAATTTTAGCTTTTAACTTTTTGTTGCTAATAGAGAAAAATACAATGGAATTTTGTACAATAGTTTCATATTTTGCAGCCTGACTAAATTTACTTATTAGTCCTAGCAGTTTTTCTAAAGTTCCTTTAGGATTTCTTACATGCAAATAAATACAGTTTTGCTACTTTTATTTCTCTGTTTTGCTTTATTGCTCTGGATAGGATGCCCAGGACAATGTTGAATAAAATGTTAATGTTGGTAAAAGTTAAAATCTTTGCTTTGTTCTCCATCTTAGATCAAAAATAAACAGTCTTTCACCAGGAAGTAGGATGTTAGCTGTAGACTTTTCATAGACACCCTTTATTGTTTGAAAAAGTCCCTTCATTAAAAGTTTTTACCATAAATGACTGTTGAATTTTGTCAAATGTTTTTCTGTATCAATTGAAATGACTGCATGGTTCTTTTTCCTTTATTTTGTTAATTGATTGAATTGATTGTTAAAACTGCCTTGCATTACTGGTTTAAAGCCTACTTGGCCAATGTGTATTACAAATTTTATGTACTGTTGGATTTGATTTGCTAAAATTTTGCGCAGCTATGTCTATATTCAGGAGGAATATTGGTCTGTATTTTCACTTTCTTGTGACTCTTTGTCTGGCCAGAGGTTCATTCATTTTTTATCTATTCAACAGACCTCATAGCCCCATTCTGGCACAGTGATAACTGTCCTGCAGCCCTCCCCATAAAGATAGTGCCCTGAAGGTCTTCTGCTTACATCATCACTCGAAAGCCTCCTGCCCACATTGGTACCCCAATTCCCTCTTTAGTCCCACAATCACGGCTTACCTGCACTGAGAGGTTTGCCATTGAGTCCCTGCACCCTCTACAACTCCCTGCACTGCTTGTTTCTGAACTGGAGAGTATCTACCGAGCTCGTCTGTCATCCAGAGGGTTCCCATAGAGCTACTACTCTCCCTGCATGCCCATACTACCTTACTAATTACCAGTGTTTTGCCTGCACTGAAGAGGGTTGCTTTCTGATGGCTTAGAGATGGCAGAACAGCTCCAGCCTAGGCAAACCAGCAAACTTCTGTGCTCTCCAGTGGACTGAACTATAGCTCCTATAATAAGGTCTGAACCCCTTCCAGCTTTGTCCTTTCTTTAGCACTTTCTCCACCCTAGAATACCATACAGAATTGTCATATCTTACAGTTGTTTTTTATCAGAGTTAGTAATTCTTTATATGAAACACACCCCTGTTTAACCTATGTGGTTTCTATCTCCTGATTAGACCCAGACTGATACATTATAATAAGGCGTGACCTTTCTGAGATCTCTACTGAATGTCCCTAGATGTTCACTGAAGACTACTTACTCTTCACTCGGTTTATCAGTCCCTCAAGATCTCTGGGAATTGTTCAGCTTACAGCTTCTTGACGGGTGTGTACCTGTGTTGTACAGTTTCACCCTATTCATTGTGGCTTACTATTCTGCAACAGAAGGTCCCTATGCAAATTTATAGAGGTTTTTCCTTGTGTAATTCTCTCCTCTTTGGTACACTGCTCTACAAATTCCAGCCACCTCAGCCTCTTTGAATTCCAGTGTCTGTCTCCTGTGCTCACCTGCACTGTAGTCCAGGAAGTATCTCTGGTCAGAAAGCCTGAGTGATTCTAGGGTTCACTTCATTTGCTTACTTTTTCTTTGGGACCACAATCTTCTTGTGCAATATCTGAAAAGAGTTGTTTCAATATTGGTTGCTTAGGGCAGGATCCTAAGTCCAGTCAATCCTTTATGGCCAGAAAAAGAAGTTTTTTCCCTTTGATTTTTAGGAGCTACTGTTTGAACAAATTCCTTCACATTTTTTGGTATGTTTGTATTTGTTTTCCTTGAGTTGGATAGACTTGGTTTTTATTGCTTTTATCCAAAGAACTCTGGACGATACACATGTGGAACCCAGAATGAACACATAAAGCATTTCAGATAAAGCCTGAACAATCTGGATTAAAGTGAGACTTTTACTACCTTTATTCTGAATACTATAAGCATTATTCATATAGTATAAGATTAAATGGGTGTTTTTTTGTGGATAACTATACTATTCTGTTAACATAGAATTTATAATCTACTAAAACTCCAATTATTTTTCATATTTGTTATTAAATCTGGCTTTTAAAGATATTATTTATATAATTAGGTGTGACTTTCATAGTAATTTTACAGAACTATTAATTTAGCCCTATGAAATTCTATTTTTCTATATGCAGTCCATTTTAGAACTTGTTGAGATCTTGGTGGAGCTAATTCTTGTCCTAGTATACTGGCTAAGGAGCTCAAAATCAAGATATCTGAAGTTTGATCAGCAAGCCACAATGCTCTTGAGCAAATACTTATTAAACATGTGGAGGCAGGTGAAAGTCAAAGGGATATTCTGACAGGGACTTTATTCTCCATTTAAATTTATTCACATCCTGTAGTATGGTCATTCAACCACTTATAAATACTACAACTCTATTACATCAGCCCACATTCTTCATCTGATCCAAAAGAATTTCATGGGATATTTTTTTCAATTACCTTATAAATCCAGATGTATTCTCATTCCTTCAATTTACCTGTCTGAGAAGATTTCCAATAAAGGAAATGAAATCAGCCTAGCAGGTCTAACTCTTAGCAAACAAGTTTGGCTTCTAGAGACTCCTCCCAGATCCTTTGGTGTATGATGCTGGATCCCACATTTCCCACAGTCACCTTTGTCTGTGAACTGATGCCAGATTTTTGTTGGGAGGTAGGAATATAATGAGGGCCATCTTACTGGGCCATCTTGCTTGTGTCACTCTCTCCAGTTGTTTTTTTACTGTGACCCACAGTAAGAAGTACATTTTTCGTCATGACCAAATTCACATCTTCATAGGTATGTGATTGGAACAAGTTTCATCAAACAACACTTACTGTTATGTCATGTCCTCTAATATTTTTCTATTCTAGTGCTCCTCAAACGTCAATGTACATGTTAAACAGCTGGGGATTTTGCTAATATGTGATTCTGATTCAGTATCTGGGATGGAGCCTACATTTTAACAAACTCCTAAGGTGATATGCGTGTCTCTGAGACTGCATCTTGAGTAGCTAAGTTCTATTTTATTTCGTTTTATTTAAGTGCTAAAATACCCTTCTGAATTTCAAATGTACCTGGACTGTCCGTTTGTAAAAGTACTACTGGTATATTTCCTGGTGTAACACTATGCTTGGAGAAGCTCTTGAATCAACAACATGCCTATGTAGGACGTTCGTGTAAAAGTCTACATGTTCATGTAAAAGTCTACATATATTTCCTGGTGTAACACTACACTTGGAGAAGCTCTTGAATCAACAACATGCCTATGTAGGCTGTTCGTGTAAAAGTCTACATGTGATGTGGTAACATGCTTAGAAGAGTTTCAACAGGGAACAAGCTTCCTCTTCCATATACCAAGGTCAGAAAATGATAGAAGTAAAGAGACTGATATCTTCCTGACCTTCCTTCTTAAAATTGTAACATTTGACACAAATAAATCTATTCCATTTTGGAATAAACAAGTCTAAGCATTCTGCATAATAAGGATTTTCATAACTGTATGTGAAAAGAAAGTTAGAGATGACCAAAAGTGACCATGGCAATGAGATGAGTATCAGAAAAAAAAAATTCCTGTGGTGTGATCTACTTTTTTCTGCCGTATCAGTACTTACTACATCAGTCAAGGTTCTTGTTTCAAGTAACAAGTGTCAACTCTGACTAACTTAATAAAAACAAAACTGGGGAGGCTATTGAGGGACTCCAAAAGAGGTGGGAGGCTGTGGTACTAAAGTTGAATATAAGAAGGAGCTCCTCTAGAGGGTACCAAAGATTCAGAGTGGAAACAGCCTGGTCATGTTGTCTCCATTGAGATTAATGAACTTGAACAATTTCTTTCCTTAGACCTCACAACATGTTCTCAAGATCAAAGTCACAGAAGAGAACATCCATTGGCTGAACTTGGGTTTTGCATTCCCTCTTGCCAGACCTGTGGCAACATGAAGTATTTGTCCCTTCAAACTTCTATAGGGGAGCAGGTGCCTGATACACCATCCCTCTAAGAGCATAGAAAAGTGGGGAGAGGAAATGTCCCAAAAGTGAATTGGAGTGCCACTGGGAAGAGGAAATAGATACTAAACCACCAATAAACTATACATGACAGAGCACTGTGAATCAGTAAGGGCCCTTATTATACTTGTTATTGCAAGTATAATAGGATGGTGAATGGGGTTTTCCAATTGTTTGGGAATTGTGGCTATAGTCGCACAGCCAAAGAGCATAGATGCTAATTGGCCCACATTTTAAAGAATGCATGCAGACACAACCCTTGCAGAGCTTAATAAGAAGTAAATAAAACAAGCTCTGATAGCACCATCAAGTACTGCTACACACATTCCCACCACACACACAGAATCTCTATCCCTTTACCCCCATAGGAAAAAACTAAAGAATTCCAGAAGAGTTGGCAGAATTCCTGCTGTATGGAAGCTGTCACCCAACTGGTGACTTTTCTCCTTCCCATATTAGAGGGAAGGGGAATATGTCTTCCCTTCTATGGCAAGTTAACTTAAGATGTAGAGGAAGACAAGGAAAACAATCACAAAATGAGGAGAGCTGGCCAGAGGTAGAATCTGGCATTGCCACCCCTACACAGACTTCTGCTTATGTAGAACAGGCATATCTCCTCACACATTAGAACAGGAAGAAAGGAACTGTCAAGAGACAACAGTGTGTAGCTTCTATTCCCACTGCTTGGTGATGCAAGAATGCCTGGGAAAAAATTTTTTTTTTAATTAAAAAGAAAAAAAGAACACCTGGGTTTTCTTGAGGCCAAATAGACACCACTGGAGGGTATCTGGGCTTAAGCAGTTTTGTCACAATCTAGCCTAAGAAGGTTGCCTGCTAGTGGGGGTATGTGGCCAAGGAGCAGGAGCTGAAAGGGCAAGGGGCAGAAGAACTCAGGTTGTGAAGGATCATCCATGTCAGAGGCCTGTGCAGCCGAGGACCCTGCAGGGCCTCCTGAATAGCCCACACATGCACTGCACTTCAGCAGGATCTAGATGTCTCCTCTGCAGGGGGCACTGACCACCCTATGTGGACCACAGCAGCTCAGCAGGAGACATCAATCCCTTCCTCAGTTCTGCCTCCAGAACCCAACACTCTGAAAGAGATGGAAAAGATGGACCCAAAAGATGAAGAAAGAGAAGGAAGTAGAGGAGGGAAGAGAGAAGCAAAGCACACCAAATATCCCAGGGTGGGACCATTCGCACCACTGGTCAAACCTGGGCTTGAGGGGAGGGGAGGAGTGTAAAATTGGATGTGAGATTCAAGCTGTACAGTGGATTATACTGTCCTTGATGTTTCAAAAGCTGAGAGTCTCTGGAATGCTACAGTAGCTACCCGAGATGTTGTGAAGGGACAGAAAACAAGTCTCATTCAAAGCACACCTGAAAACACTATTGGAGAAATAAAGGGGCTTCATGTTAGGATCCCACTGAGTTCAGACTCTCCAATAAACTGGTTACATAGCAAAAGAAACTGACTTTGAGTAGTTTAAGCAGAAAAAGAATTTATTGAGAAGCTACTGGGTACTTGGTGAGATGCCAGGAAGTCCAGAGGACTGGCTTGGGGAAGCACGCAGGGATGGTGAGGTTCTGTACTAAAAGCTAAAATCACTCCTTGGAATTGTTCTGGGGAAGCCCTTCCCCACCAGTGGATATGGGATAGTGGATGTCTCACCAACAAAACCACCTACCCTGGATCCTGACTGAGGCAATCACTCCCTCTAGGAATGGGATGTTGCTGCCTCCCCTGAGCTGCCAGAAGAATTCTCCTTTGTCTCAGTTCTCAAATCAAAGCCCAGGGCAAATACATCCAATTGGCTGAGCCAAGACCCAGTGGAAAATGAGTCAAAAGAAGCAAATATTTGGAGGATTGGTTCAAGATGGCAGAGCAGAAGGATGTGCGCTCACTGCCTTTTGTGAGAGCACCAGAATCTAACTGCTGAACAATCATTAATAGGAAGACACTGGAACTCACCAAAAAAGATACCCCACATCTAAAGACAAAGGAGAAGTCACAATGAGATGGTAGAAGGGGCGCAATCACAATAAAATCAAATCCCGTAACTGCTGGGTGGCTGACTCACAAACTGGAGAACACTTATACCACAGAAATCCACCCACTGGAGTGAAGGCTCTGAACCCCACATCAGGCTTCCCAACCTGGGGGTCTGGCAATGGGAGGAGGAATTCCTAGAGAATAAGACTTTAAAGCCTAGCAGGATTTGATTGCAGGACTTTGACAGGACTGGGAAAAGAGAGACTATACTCTTGGAGGGCACACACAAAGTAGTGTGTGCATTGGGACCCAGGGGAAGGAGTAGTGACCCCATAGGAGACTGAACCAGACCTACCTGCTGGTGTTGGAGGGTCTCCTGCAGAGGTGGGGTGTGGCTGTGGCTCACCGTGGGGACAAGGACACTGGCAGCAGAAGTACTGGGATGTACTCCTTGGCAAGAACTCTCCCAGAGTCCGCCATTAGCCCCATCAAAGAGCCAGGTAGGCTTCAGTGTTGGGTCGCCTCAGGCCAAACAACCAATAGGGAGAAAAACCAGCCCCTTCCATCAGCAGACGAGCGGAATAAAATTTTACTGAGCTCTGAGAAGCAAGAACTACAATCCTGCAGCCTGTGGAACAAAAACCACATTCACAGAAAGATACAAGATGAAAAGGCAGAGGGCTATGCACCAGATGAAGGAACAAGATAAAACCCCGGAAAAACAACTAAATGAAACGGAGATAAGCAACCTTCCAGAAAAAGAATTCAGAATAATGATAGTGAAGATTATCCAGGACCTTGGAAAAAGAATGGAGGCAAAGATCGAGAAGACACAAGAAATGTTTAACAAAGACCTAGAAGAAGTAAAGAACAAACAAACAGAGATGAACAATACAATAACTGAAATGAAAAATACACTAGAAATAATCAATAGCAGAATAACTGAGGCAGAAGAAAGAATAAGTGACCAGGAAGACAGAATGGTGGAATTCACTGCCATGGAACAGAATAAAGAAAAAATGAGTCAGAGGAGCTTCAAGATGGTGGAACAGTAAGACGCAGAGATCATCTTCCTCCCCACAAATACATCAGAAATACATCTACATGTGGAACAACTCCTACAGAACACCTACTGAACACTGGCAGAAGACCTCAGACCTCCCAAAAGGCAAGAAACTCCCCACGAACCTGGGTAGGGCAAAAGAAAAAAGAAAAAACAGAGACAAAAGAATAGGGATGGGACCTGCACCAATGGGAGGGATCTGTAAAGGAGGAAAGGTTTCCACACACTAGGAAGCCCCTTGGCTGGCGGAGACTGTGGGTGGCGGTGGGGGGGAAGCTTCGGAGCCACATAGGAGAGTGCAGCAACAGGGGAGCGAGGGCAAAGCGGAGAGATTCCCACACAGAGGATCGGTGCCGGCCAGCACTCACCAGCCCGAGAGGCTTGTCTGCTCACGTGCCAGGGCGGGTGGGGGCGGGAGCTGAGGCTCCGGCTTCGGTCGGATCCCAGGGAGAGGACTGGGGTTGGCTGTGTGAACAGAGCCTGAAGGGGCTAGTGCGCCACAGCTAGCAGGGATGGAGTCCGGGAAAGTCTGGAGCTGCCGAAGAGGAAAGAGACTTTTTCTTGCCTCTTTCTTTCCTGGTGCACGAGGAGACGAGATTAAGAGCACTGCTTAAAGGAGCTCCAGAGATGGGCACGAGCCACAGCTATCAGCACGGAGCCCAGAGACGGGCATGAGATGCTAAGGCTGCTGCTGGTGCAGCCACCAAGAAGCCTGTGTGCAAGCACAGGTCACTCTACACACCTCCCCTCCCGGGAGCCTGTGCAGCCTGCCACTGCCAGGGTCCTGTGATCCAGGGACAACTTCCCTGGAAGAACACATGGCGCACCTCAGGCTGTTGCATTGTCATGCTGGCCTCTGCCATCACAGGCTCGCCCCGCATCCGTACCCCTGCCTCCCTCTGACCTGAGTGAGCCAGAGCCCCCAAATCAGCTGCTACTTTAACCCCATCCTATCTGAGTGAAGAACAGATGCCCGCAGGCCACCTACATGCAGAGGCGGGGCCAAATCCAAAGTTGAACCCCAGGAGGTAGGCGAACAAAGAAGAGAAAGGGAAATTTCTCCCAGCAGTCTCAGGAGAAGCGGATTAAATCTCCACAATCAACTTGATGGACCCTGCATCGGTGGAGTACCTGAATAGACAAGGAATCATCCCAAATTAAGGAGGTGGACTTTGGGAGCAATGATATACAAATATTTTTCCCTTGTTCTATTTTTGTGAGTGTGTATGTGGATGCTTCTCTGTGTGATTTTGTCTGTATAGCTTTGCATTTACCATTTGTCCTAGGGTTCTGTCTGTCCATTGTTTTTTTCTTTTTAATTACTTCTTAAAATTTTTTTCTTAATAATTATTTTTTATATTAATACATTTTTAAATTTTATATTACTTTATTTTATCTTTCTTTCTTTCTTTATTTCTTTCTTCCTTTCTTTCTTTCTTTCTTTTCTCCCTTTTATTCTGAGCTGTGTGGATGACAGGCTCTTGGTGCTCCAGCCAGGAGTCAGGGCTGTGCCTCTGAGGTGGGAGAACCAAGTTCAGGACACTGGTCCAAAAGAGACCTCCCAGCTCCATGTAATATCAAACTGCAAAAATCTCCCAGAGATCTACAACTCAACGGCAAGACCCAGCTCTACTCAATGACCAGCAAGCTAAAGTACTGGACAACCTATGCCAAACAACTAGCAAGACAGGAACACAACATCATCCATTTGCAGAGAGGCTGCCTAAAATCATAATAAGGCCACAGACACCCCAAAATACACCACCAGACGTGGACCTGCACACCAGAAAGACAAGATCCAGCCTTGTACACCAGAACAAAATCACTAGTCCCCTCCACCAGGAAGCCTACACAACCCACTGAACCAACCTTAGCCACGGGGGACAGACACCAAAAACAACAGGTACTACGGACCTTCAGCCTGCAAAAAGGAGACCCCAAACACAGTAAGTTAGGCAAAATGAGAAGACAGAGAAACACACAGCAGATGAAGGAGAAGGGCAAAAACCGACCAGACCTAACAAATGAAGAGGAAATAGGCAGTCTACCTGAAAAAGAATTCAGAATAATGATAGTAAAGATGATCCAAAATCTTGGAAATAGAATGGAGAAAATACAAGAAACGTTTAACAAGGACCTAGAAGAACTAAAGAGCAAACAAACAGTGATGAACAACACAATAAATGAAATTAAAAATACTCTAGGGCTTCTCTGGTGGCACAGTGGTTGACAGTATGCCTGTCGGTGCAGGGGACACAGGTTCGTGCCTTGGTCTGGGAAGATCCCACATGCCACGGAGTGGCTGGGCCGGTAAGCCATAGCAACTGAGCCTGCATGTCCGAAGCCTGTGCTCCGCAACAGGCGTGGCCCAACAGTGAGAGGCCCATGTATCGCAAAAAAAAAAAAAAAAAAAAAAAAAAAACCTCTAGAAGGGATCAATAGCAGAATAACTGAGGCAGAACGGATAAGTGACCTGGAAGATAACATAGTGGAAATAACTACTGCAGAGCAGAATAAAGATAAAAGAATGAAAAGAATTGACGACAGTCTCAGAGATCTCTGGGACAACATTAAATGCACCAACATTCGAATTATAGGGGTACCAGAAGAAGAAGAGAAAAGGAAAGGGACTGAGAAAATACTTGAAAAGATTATAGTTGAAAAATTCCCTAATATGGGAAAGGAAATACTTAATCAAGTCCATGAAGCACAAAGAGTCCCAAACAGGATAAATCCAAGGAGAAACATGCCAAGACACATATTAATCAAACTATCAAAAATTAAACACAAAGAAAATATATTAAAAGCAGCAAGAGAAAAACAACAAATGACACATAAGGAATCCCCTTAAGGTTAACAGCTGATCTTTCAGCAGAAACTCTGCAAGACAGAAGGGAGTGGCAGGACATATTTAAAGTGATAAAGGAGAAAAACCTACAACCAAGATCACTCTACCCAGCAAGGATCTCATTCAGATTTTACAGAGAAATTAAAAATTTTAAAGACAAGCAAAAGCTAGGAGAATTCAGCACCACAAAACCAGCTTTACAACAAATGCTAAAGGAACTTCCTTAGGCAGGAAACACAAGAGAAGGGAAAGACCTGCAATAACAAACCCAAAACAATTAAGAAAATGGGAATAGGAATATACATATTGATAATTACCTTCAACGTGAATGGATTAAATGCCCCAACCAAAAGACACAAGCTCGCTGAATGGATACAAAAACACGACCCATATATATGCTGTCTATTAGAGACCCACTTCAGGCCTAGAGACACATACAGACTGAAAGTGAGGGGATGGAAAAAGATATCCCATACAAATGGAAATCAAAAGAAAGCTGGAGTAGCAATTCTCATATCAGACAAAATAGACTTTAAAATAAAGACTATTACAAGAGACAAAGAAGGACACTACATAATGATCAAGGGATCTATCCAAGAAGAAGATATAACAATTGTAAATATTTATGCACCCAACATAGGAGCACCTCAATACATAAGGCAAATACTAACAGCCGTAAAAGGGGAAATCAACAGTAACACAATCATCGTAGGGGACTTCAACACCCCACTTTCACCAGTAGACAGATCATCCAAAACAAAATAAATAAGGAAACACAAGCTTTAAATGACACATCAGACAAGATGGGCTTAACTGATATTTATAGGACATTCCAACCAAAAAAAACAGAATACACATTCATCGCAAGTGCTCACGGAACATTCTCCAGGATAGATCATATCTTGGGTCATAAATCAAGACTTGGTAAATTTAAGAAGATTGAAATCGTATCAAGTATCTGTTCCGACCACAATGCTATAACACTAGATATCAATTACAGGAAAAAATCTGTAAAAACTACAAACACGTGGAGGATAAACAACACACTGCTTAATAACCAAGAGATCACTAAAGAAATCAAAGAGGAAATCAAAAAAAAACCTAGAAACAAATGACAATGAAAACACGATGACCCAAAACCTATGGGATGCAGAAAAAGCAGTTCTAAGAGGGAAGTTTATAGCAATACAAGTTTACCTTAAGAAACAAGAAACATCTCGAATAAATAACCTAACCTTACACCTAAAGCAATTAGAGAAAGAAGAACAAAAATACCCCAAAGTTAGCAGAAGGAAAGAAGACATAAATATCAGATCAGAAATAAATGAAAAAGAAATGAAGGAAACTATAGCAGAGATCAATAAAACTATAAGATGTTTCTTTGAGAAGATAAACAAAATTGATAAACCATTAGCCAGACTCATCAAGAAAAAAAGGGAGAAGACTCAAATCAATAGAATTAGAAAAGAAAAAGGAGAAGTAAGAACAGACACTGCAGAAATACAAAGGATTATGAGAGATTACTACAAGCAACTCTATGCCAATAAAATGGACAACATGGAAGAAATGGACAAATTCTTAGAAATGCACAACCTTCCAAGACTGAACTAGGAAGAAACAGAAAATATAAACAGACCAATCACAGGCACTAAAATTGAAACTGTGATTAAAAATCTTCCAACAAACAAAAGTCCAGAACCACATGGCTTCAAAGCCGAATTCTATCAAACATTTAGAGAAGAGCTAACACCTATCCTTCTCAAAATCTTCCAAAATATAGCAGAGGGAGGAACACTCCCAAACTCATTCTACGAGGCCACCATCACCCTGATACCAAAACCAGACAAAGGTGTCACAAAGAAAGAAAACTACAGGCCAATATCACTGATGAACATAGATGCAAAAATCCTCAACAAAATACTAGAAAACAGAATCCAACAGCACATTAAACGGATCATACACCATGATCAAGTGGGGTTTATCCCAGGAATGTAAGGATTCTTCAATATATACAAATCAATCAATGTGATACACCATATTAACAAATTGAAGGAGAAAAACCATATGATCATCTCAATAGATGCAGAGAAAGCTTTCGACAAAATTCAACACATATTTATGATAAAAAACCCTCCAGAAAGTAGGCATAGAGGGAACTTTCCTCAACAAAATAAAGGCCATATAAGACAAATCCAGAGCCAACATCACCCTCAATGATGAAAAACTGAAACCAATTCCACTAAGATCAGGAACAAGACAAGATCGCCCACTCTCACCACAATTATTCAACATAGTTTTGGAAGTTTTAGCAACAGCAATCACAGAAAATAAATAAATAAAAGGAATCCAAATTGGAAAGGAAGAAATAAAGCTGTCACTGTTTGCAAATGACATACTATACATAGAGAATCCTAAAGATGCTACCATAAAACTACTAGAGCTAATGAATGAATTTGGTAAAGTAGCAGGATACAAAATTAATGCACAGAAATCTCTTTCATTCCTATACACTAATGATGAAAAATCTGAAAGTGAAATTAAGAAAACACTCTCATTTACCATTGCAACAAAAAGAATACAATACCTAGGAATAAACCTACCTAAGGAGACAAAAGACCAGTATGCAGAAAATTATAAGACACTGATGAAAGAAATTAAAGACGATGCGAATAGATCGAGAGATATACCATGTTCTTGGACTGGAAGAAACAACATTGTGAAAATAACTTCACTACACAAAGCAATCTACAGATTCAATGCAATCCCCATCAAACTACCACTGGCATTTTCACAGAGATAGAACAAAAAATTTCACAATGTGTATGGAAACACAAAAGACCCCAAATAGCCAAAGCAATCTTCAGAAACAAAAACGGGCCAAGAGGGATCAGGGTCCCAGACTATACTACAAAGCTACAGTAATCAAGACAATATGGTACTGGCACAAAAACAGAAATATAGGTCAATGGAACAGGATAGGAAGCCCAGAGATAAACGCACATATGGTCAACTTATCTTTGATAAAGGAGGCAAGAATATACAGTGGGGAAAAGAGAGCCTCTTCAATAAGTGGTGCTGGGAAAACTGGACAGCTACATGTAAAAGAATGAAATTAGAACACTCCCTAACACCATACACAAAAATAAACTCAAAATGGATTAAAGACCTAAGTGTAAGGCCAGACACTATAAAACTGTTAGAGGAAAACATAGGCAGAACATTCTATGACATAAATCACAGCAAGATCCTTTTTGATCCACCTCCTAGAGAAATGGAAATAAAACCAAAAATAAACAAATGAGACCTAAGGAAACTTAAAAGCTTTTGCACAGCAAAGGAGACCATAAACAAGACAAAAAGACAACCCTCAGAATGGGAGAAAATATTTGCAAATGAAACAACAGACAAAGGATTAATATCCAAGATTTACAAGCAGCTCGTGCAGCTCAATATCAAAAAAACAAACAACCCAATCCAAAAATGGGCAGAAGACCTAAATAGACATTTCTCCGAAGAAGATATACAGATTGCCAACAAACACATGAAAGAATGCTCAACATCATTAATCATTAGAGAAATGCAAATCAAACCTACAATGAGATATCATCTCACACTGGTCAGAATGGCCATCAACAAAAAATCTAGAAACAATAAATGCTGGAGAGGGTGTGGAGAAAAGGGAACCCTCTTGCACTGTTGGTGGGAATGTAAATTGATACAGCCACTATGGAGAACAGTATGGAGGTTCCTTAAAAAACTAAAAATAGAATTACCATGCGACCCAGCAATCCCACTACTGGGCATATACCCTGAGAAAACCATAATTCAAAAAGTGTCATGTACCAAAATGTTCATTGCAGCTCTATTTACGATAGCCAGGACATAGAAACAACCTAAGTGTCCATCAACAGATGAATGGATAAAGAAGATGTGGCACATATATACAATGGAATACTACTCAGCCATAAAAGGAAACGATATTGAGTTATTTGTGGTGAGTTGGATGGACCTAGAGTCTGTCATAGTGAAGTAAGTCAGAAAGAGAAAAACAAATACCATATGCTATCACATACATATGGAATCTAAAAAGAAAAAAAAAAGTCATGAAGAACCTAGGGGAAAGATGAGAATAAAGATGCAGACCTACTAGAGAATGGACTTGAGTATATGGGGAGGGAGAATACTAACCTGTGACAAAGTGAAAGAGTGGTATGTAGATATATACACTACCAAACGTAAAATAGATAGCTGGTGGGAAGCAGCCCCATAGCACAGGGAGATCAGCTCAGTGCTTTGTGACCACCTAGAGGGGTGGGATAGGGAGCGTGGGAGGGAGGGAGATGCAAGATGGAAGAGATATGGGGACATATGTATGTGTATAACTGATTCACTTTGTTATAAAGCAGGAAACGAACACACCATTGTGAAGCAATTATACTCCAATAAAGATGTTAAAAAAAAAAAGGATGAAAAGAAATGAAGACAGCCTAAGAGACCTCTCGGACAACTTTAAAGACAACAATATTCACATTATAGGTGTCCCAGAAGGAGAAGAGCCACCCAAGTCCATGAATCGCAGAGAGTCCTAGGCAGGATAAACTCAAGGAGAAACATGCCAAGAAACATAGTAATCAAACTGACAGACATTAAAGACAAAGAAAACTTATTGAAAGCAACAAGGGGAAAATGAGAAATAACATACAAGGGAATGCCCATAACGTTAACAGCTGATTTCTCAGCAGAAACTCTACAAGCCAGAAGGGAGTGTCACAATATATTTAAAGTGATGATAGGGAAGAACCTACAACAAAGATTACTCTACCCAGCAAGGATCTCATTCAGATTCAACGGAGAAATCAAAAGTTTTACAGAGAAGCAAAAGCTAAGAGAATCCAGCACCACCAAACCAGCTCTACAACAAATGCTAAAGGAACTTCTCTAAGTGGGAAACACAAGAGAAGAAAAGGACCTACAAAAACAAACCCATAACAACTAAGAAAATGGTAATAGGAACATACATATTGATAATTACCTTAAACGTGATTGGACTAAATGCCCCAACCAAAAGACACAAGCTCGCTGAATGGACAGAAAAACAAGACCCATAGATGGGCTGTCTACAAGAGACCCACTTCAGACCTAGGGACACATACAAGACTGAAAGTGAGGGGATGGAAAAAGATATTCCATGGAAATGGAAATCAAAAGAAAGCTGGAGTAGCAATTCTCATATCACATAAAATAGACTTTAAAATAAAGAATGTTACAAGAGACAAGTAAGGACACTACCTAATGATCAAGGGATCAATCCAAGAAGAACATATAACAAATATAAATATTTATGCATCCAACATAGGAGCACCTCAATACATAAGGCAAATGTTAACAGCTATAAAAGAGAAAATAGACAGTAACACAATAAGTGGGAGAGTTTAACACCTCACTTACACCAATGGACAGATCATCCACACAGAAGACTAATAAGGAAACACAAGCTTTAAATGACACAATAGACCAGATAGATTTAACTGATATTTATAGGACGTTCCATCCAAAAACAGCAGATTACACTTTCTTCTCAAGTGCACACGGAACATTCTCCAGGATTGATCACATCTTGGGTCAGAAATCAAGCCTCAGTAAATTTAATAAAATTGAAATTATATCAAGCATCTTTGCCGACCACAATGCTATGAGATTAGAAATCAATTACAGGGAAAAAAAAACGTAAAAAACAAAAACACATGGAGGCTAAAGAACACGTTACTAAATAACCAAGAAATCACTGAAGAAATCAAAGAGGAAATCAAGAAATACCTAGAGACAAATTACAGTGAAAACATGATGATCCAAAACCTATGGGATACAGCAAAAGCATTTCTAAGAGGGAAGTTTACAGCAATACAAGCCTACCTCAGAAACAAGAAAAATCTCAAATAAACAATCTAACTTTACACCTAAAGGAACTAGAGAAAGAAGAGCAAACAAAACCCAAAGTTAGTAGAAGGAAAGAAATCATAAAGATCAGAGCAGAAATAAATGAAATAGAAAGAAAACATAGCAAAGATAAATAAAACTAAAAGCTGATTCTTTGAGAAGATAAACAAAATTGATAAACCTTTAGCCAGACTCATCAAGAAAAACAGGGAGAGGACTCATATCAATATAATTAGAAATGAAAAAGGAGAAGTTACAACAGACACCACAGAAATACAAAGCACCGTAAGAGACTACTACAGACAACTCTATGCCAATAAAATGGACAACCTGGAAGAAATGGATGAATACTTAGAAAGGTATAACCTTCCAAGACTGAACCAGGAAGAATAGAAAATATGAACAGACCAATCACAAGCACTGAAACTGAAACTGTGATTACAAATCTTTCAACAAACAGAAGTCCAGGACCAGATGGCTTCACAGGTGAATTCTATCAAACAAGTAGAGAAGAGCTAACATCCATCCTTCTCAAACTCTTCTAAAAATTGCACTCCCAAACTCATTCTATGAAGCCACCCTCACCCTGATAGTAAAACCAGACAAAGATACAACAAAAAAAGAAAATTACAGACCAATATCACTGATGATCATAGATGCAAAAGTTCTCAACAAAATACTAGCAAACAGAATCCAACAACACATTAAAAGGATCATACAACATGATCAAGTGGGATTTACCCCAGGGATGCAAGGATTCTTCAATATACACAAATCAATCTATGTGACATGCCATATTAACAAATTGAAGAATAAAAACCATATGATCATCTCAATAGATGCATAAAAAGCTTTTGGCAAAATTTAGTACCCATTTATGATAAAAACTCTCCAGAAAGTGGGCATAGAGTGAAACTACCGCAACATAATAAAGATCATATATGACAAACCCACAGCAAACATCATTCTCAATGGTGAAAAACTGAAAGCATTCACTCTAAGATCAGGAACAAAACAAGGATGTCCAGTCTTGCCACTATTATTCAACATAGTTTTGGAAGTCCTAGCCACAGCAATCAGAGAAGAAAAAGATATAAAAGGAATACAAATTGGAAAAGAAGAAGTAAAACTGTCACTGTTTACAGATGACATGATACTATACATAGAGAATCCTAAAGATGCTACCAGAAAACTACTAGAGCTAATCAATGAATTTGGTAAAGTTGCAGGATACAAAATTAATGCACAGAAACCTCTTGCATTCCTATACACTAACAATGAAAGATCAGAAAGAGAAATTAAGGAAACAATCCCATTCACCATTGCAACAAAAAGAATAAAATACCTAGGAATAAACCTACCTAAGGAGACAAAATACCTGAATGCAGAAAACTATAAGACACTGATGTAAGAAATTAAAGACGATACAAACAGGTGGAAAGGTATACCATGTTCTTGGATTGGAAGAATCAATATTGTGAAAATGACTATACTACCCAAAGCAATCTACAGATTCAATGCAATCCACTGATTCAATGCAATCCCTATCAAATTACCAGTGACATTTTTTATAGAACTAGAACAAAAAATTTTAACATTTGTATGGAGACACAAAAGACCCAAAATAGCCAAAGCAGTCTTGAGGGAAAAAAACGTAGCTGGAGGAATCAGACTCCCTGACTTCAGACTATACTACAAAGCTACAGCAATCAAGACAATATGGTACTGGCACAAAAACAGAAATATAGATCAATGGAACAGGATAAAAAGCTCAGAGATAAACCAGGCACCTATGGTCAACTAATCTATGACAAAGGAAGCAAGGGTATACAATGGAGAAAGACAGTCTCTTCAATAAGTGGTGCTGGGAAAACTGGACAACCACATGTTAAAGAATGAAATTAGAACACTCCCTAACACCATACACAAAAATAAACTCAAAATGGATTAGAGACCTAAATGTAAGACTGGACACTATAAAAGTCTTAGAGGAAAACATAGGCAGAACATTCTTGACATAAATCACAGCAAGATCTTTTTTGATCCACCTCCTAGAGAAATGGAAATAAAAACAAAAATAAACAAACGGGACCTAATGAAACTTTAAAGCTTTTGCACAGCAAAGGAAACTACAAACAAGATAAAAAGACAACCCTCTGAATGGGAGAAAATATTTGCAAACGAATCAATGGACAAAGGATTAATCTCCAAAATATATAAACAGTTCATGCAGCTCTAAATTAAAAAAACAAACAACCCAATCCAAAAATGGGCAGAAGACCTAAATAGACATTTCTCCAAAGAAGACATACAGATGGCCGAGAAGCACATGAAAAGCTGCTCAACATCACTAATTATTAGAGAAATGCAAATCAAAACTACAATGAGCTATCACCACACACCAGTTAGAATGGGCATCATCAGAAAAATCTACAAACAACAAATGCTGGAGAGGGTGTGGAGAAAAGGGAACCCTCTTACACTGTGGGTGGGAATGTAATTTGATACGGCTGCTATGGAGAACAGTATGGAGGTTCCTTAAAAATCTAAAAATAGAACTACCATATGACCCAGCAATCCCACTACTGAGCATATACCCAGAGAAAACCATAATTCAAAAAGACACATGCACCCCAATGTTCATTGCAGCACTATTTCAGTACCCAGGTCATGGAAGCAACCTAAATGCCCATCAACAGACGAATGGATAAAGAAGATGTGGTACATATATACAATGGAATATTACTCAGCCATAAAAAGGAACGAAATTGGGTCATTTGGAGAGACGTGGATGGATCTAGAGAGTGTCATACAGAGTGAAATAAGTCAGAAAGAGAAAAACAAATATTATATATTAACACATATATGTGGAACCTAGAAAAATGGTAGATGGACCGGTTTGCAGGGCAGAAATAGAGACACAGATGTAGAGAACAAACGTATGGACACCAAGCGGGGAAAGTGGTGGGGGGTGGGGTGGTGGTAGTGGGATGAATTGGGAGATTGGGATTGACATATATACACTAATATGTATAAAATAGATAACTAATAAGAACCTGCTGTATAAAAAAATAAATAAAATAAAATTCAAACAAACAAACAAAATATATTTTTGTAAAAAAAGAAGCAAATATATGTCCTCTGTGCTTCTGTCCCAAAAGAAAGGCTCTTCCTCTGATCAAGTCTCATAAGCAAGATTATTATTAGCCTCTACAGTGCTTTGTGCAAATGAGGAAAATGCATGCCTCTAATTGATGAAGTTAGAAAGAGTCTTTCCTCTCTCCAGTGCTTACAGGCCACTGTCAGGGCTTAGGGGACAGAGCATGCCTGGATTTTAGCCTCTCTTGCCCTCTCTGCTGGGAGCCTTTGTGTAGAGCACAGACTACACAACTCTACGCAGTAGCCCTGCTCATAAGGGAAACAGTTCTCAAAAACAGAAGGGGATGTGGCTGAGATGAAAGATATATAGAAGAAGATGTCTATGTTAGGGAGAAATACACTTAACAGATAATGAGCACATAGCTTGATGAAGACCAGTAAAGAAATGTTATCATGGGCTTCCCTGGTGGCGCAGTGGTTGAGAGTCCGCCTGCCAATGCAGGGGACACGGGTTCGAGCCCCCGTCTGGGAAGATCCCACATGCCGCAGAGTGGCTGGGCCCGTGAGCCATGGCCACTGAGCTTGCATGTCCTGAGCCTGTGCTCCGCAACGGGAGAGGCCACAACAGTGAGAGGCCCGCGTACCGCAAAAAAAAAAAAAAAGAAATGTTATCATGGAACCCAGACAAATAAATAAAAGCTAGGCAAAAATTGGACCTTCTTGAATAATCACTTAGTGTAAAACAACAACCCTCAGTAGGAAAGTCTCTCTTCTTGCATCACATGTGGAATTTGGCCTCCAATGAATGGAGGTATTGACCTAGGGTAGGCATATCCAAATCATCATGCAGAATTAGTTGGAACCATTAAAAGTTTAAATAAGTACACTATGCTAAGATTTACATCAACTCCCTTCCTAGTTCATGAAGTAAATTTCTCATGCTTAACAAAAAAGGAGATTTATGAAAATGTTTATATATTTTCATATTAAAATGAACAATCATTTGTTCACAGTGGCTACAATAATTCAGTCAAGTATTTGTGAAAGAAAAGGTGCATATTATTTTAATATGGTTTAATAATTACATAAAATCTCTCTTGCCCAAACATGCATTATAAAATTAAAAGTAAACACTAGTAAATTATTCCCATTTTTATTCTGAAAATAGTAGAAGTAGCAAAGACAAGCAAACTGACCAGATCATTCCATTTTGACTAATTGAGGGGGAAAACGTAATTCGATTTAATGAAATAAATAACGTAACACCCTCCTGTATCAGATCAATTCTATTGTGCATGTACTACACAGTCAGTGCTTCTGGGTTGGTTGATTTTACAGATGCTATGTCTGGAGTTTCTTTCTACAGAGGAGTAATGGATTGAAAGTCTATTTGGAGGCAGCTGAAGAGAGAATGGAAAAAGAGGTATTTAACACAGAGTATTGACAACTCTTTCAAATTTTGCTCGAAACTGCAGCAGAAAAATGAGGCAGTAATTATTTAGGAATGTAGGATCAAAGGAGGGTTTTCTGAGGGAAGGAATTACTATGTTTTTGTATCCTCTTGGAAATGACCCAGTAGAGAGCCGGTGTGGTTGGGAAAATTGCTCTCTGTCACTCTAACACTATTTCTGAGAGTTTCTTGCTATTTTTAGCCACCAGCCATGGCCAGAATTCCTTCATCTTGCAAAACTAAAACTCTATACCTATTGAACAACAACTCCCCATTCCTCTTTGCCCCTAGCCCTTGGGAATTCTTTCTGCCTCTATGAATGTGACTACTCTAGGTACCTCACATAGGTGGAATCATGTGGTATTTGTCTTTTTGTGACTGGTTTATTTCACTTAGCATAATTGTCTTCAAGGTTTATCGTCTTGTAGGATGTGCCTGAATGTCCTTCCTTTTTAAGTCTGAATAATATTGCACTGTATGTATCTACCTTTTGTTAACCATTCTTCTGTGGATGGACACTTAGGTTGCTTCCACCTTTTGGCTTTTATAAATAATGCTACTATGACCATGGATTTACAAATATCACTTAGAGACCCTGCTTTCAACCTGGGGGGATAAATACCCAAAAGTGGAATTGCTGGATCATATGGCAGTCCTATTTTTAACTTTTCTAAGAACTGCCATACTGTTCTCCATGTGGCTGCACCACTTTACATCTCCGCCAACAGTGCACAAGGGTTCCAATTTTTCCACATCCTGCGACACTTATTTCCCCCCCCCCCTTTTTTTTTAATAGTAGCCATTCTAATAGGTGTGAGATGATATCTCACTGGGGTTTTGATTTGCATTTCCCTAATGATTGGTTATATTGAGTATCTTTGCAGGTTGTTGGTCATTCGTATACCTTCTTTGGAGAAATGTCTATTCTAGTCTTTTGCCCATTTTTAATTGGGTTGTTTTTAACTTGTAAGAGTTCTTTATATATTCTGCTGTCTTCTTGCCCACTCCACTCTGGACACATTGGTATCCTTTCTTTTCCTCAAACCCCAGCCATGTCTCCCCGTTAGAGCCCTTGCTATTCCTTCTGCCTGGAATGTGTGGCTTGCTCCCTCATCTCCACATGTCTAACCCAAATTGTGCCTTCTCAGTGAGCCTCCCTATCAAATATGATAACTCATCCCTGCTCCCCCAGCACACCCAATCCCCTTTAAAAAGCTCTACTTTTTCTTTTTTTACATATTGCTTTTCACCTTCTAATATCCTATATAATTTACTTATATTTTACATACTCAAATATAAACTTCTCAAGGGCAGGCATCTTTGTCTGTTTTGTTTACTGATATATCTCAAGCACCAGGTGGAGTCCTTGTGCACAGTAATTTCTCAAAAATAGTGAATATATTTTAAGCAAAAATTTTATAACTCAGTAGAGGATTTTTACTTTCCACTTGGAAATTTTCTCTTCTAAGTAGAACATTATTTTAAGATCAGAGGCTTCTGAACATGAATTTCCTTAATTCATTTAATACATTTACCCAAACCACAGAGTTGCACAAATATTGCTCTCAGTAGATTTAGTCTTATCTCTCAGATTATAATAATTATCTCACTCTTGCTATAAAAGTAAAGAAAGGGAGGAGGAGACGCAGGTAAAGAATTAACTAATCAAGCCTTTAACTTTTCTGAAAACCCAGGGAATTTTTATCAGCCTGCTTTGTTATTTACCTAACATTACTCTCTGGAATATTAATATTACATCCTGAGATTTACAGCCTTATATTGCCATGATGTATTCACACAAGTGAAGAGCAAGTGCCCTGAAAGCGTCTTTCCTTATACTTCTTGTACATTAATTCACTTTGGAGCCTTCATATTCGGGAATATCATTCACATTAAAACAACGGAGGATTGCTTTACTAAAATACAGTGCCTTGCAGCCTTTCTCATAATACACTAAAGTGACAGGTATGTTTATACAGCATACTGGGATACACAAGGGGACTCGATCCCTTGGGCAAGGCTTCTGTGGCCACCCAGCCCTGCCTGGCCACCCCTGCGGCTGGTTGACCCACCTGTTGAGAAGCTCTTGCTAGATTAGATGATGTCATAGGAAGTTAGTTCTTACCAATTTGTGGGCGAAACCAATTCTCTAGGACAAACATAATTTATAACTTCAAATTGTTTTCTTCATCAAATATTCTAACAAATATATTTTCTTACATAGCCTACCTTCAAATTTTCAAGTCAACAATCCTTTGAATTTTTAAAATAAGAATTTGAATATTATAGGAAAGCTCCTCACTCCTTCTGTTGGATTTGTCTATTTGACATCCAGTCCACTTGAAAAACTTTTCTATCTCTTCCTTATATTGCAGAGTCTGGAGGCCTGAGAAGTATATTTCTCTGATACCCTAGCCAGCAAATTTTGGGATGCATTTTTAGGCTCCATCTTACAGATAAACTTGCCTGATACTTGAAAGGCAGCAGGAGGGCGGCGTCATTTTTCTTTGCCTTCTGGCAACAGTAGAAGGCATAGCAGGAGGCTTCTAAATGCAGGTTTCTGGAATGGCTTCTATCTCCCCTGCTATTCCACCCATCCCGAAGCTACAAAGTACCAGGAGATGGGTACAAGTTTCTTGCATGTTCCTAACTCTACCAACAGAGGTTCTGTAACTTTCTGCGGTGGTACACCTAAAAGCTAGCGGTAGTCCTTTGCCGTTCCTCCTTCAGCTCCTGTAATGGTTCTGTAAGCACCTGATTTCTTGTATTAAAGCCTCTTCCTGAAACACCTACAGTGCTTTTTATGTTCTTGTCTAAGCCGTGACTGAGACATTCTTCTTAGGAAAGAGACATGGAAACTCCACTTTTTAATATGACATATAATAAACATATAGCTTTAACTTTCATTTGATAGTAACAGATATGTGAATACTCTCTAAACTGTTTTCCTATCTATGAGTAGGATGTAATGGCTAGCATGGGGTTTATCTGCTCACATCTCAACTGACTCCCATTCTTTAAATTTCCCATTAAACTACCAAAAAGGACTATGGTTTCTGCTCCAGTTATTTTTCAGTCAAGAGTAATTTTTAAAATATCAGGCTTATAATGTTTTGTTTCCGTATTACCCAAAACACATGACCAGAAAATGAAAGGAATGTACATCCCTAAATGAAAATAAAGGGCTCTTTCTAGAAAAAAATGGTGAATGAATTTAGAGAAGCAAACAGAAAATATTCACTACCATCTACCTACCTAAAAATAATAGAAATAATCTTTTTCTTGTACACTACACCAAAATAAATTTCAAACAGATAAAAATAATTGTATTAAAAGAAATGACCCATTAAATACTGGAAGATAATCCCAGTAACTAATTTTTCTAACTCCTAAGAAAACATTTTCTATGTGTGACACCAAAGGCAAAAAACAAAAAAATTAGAGAGTTGAGGAAGATGGCGGAAGAGTAAGACGTGGAGATCACCTTCCTCCCCACAATACATCACAAATACATCTACACGTGGAACTGCTCCTATAGAACAACCACTGAACGCTGACAGAAGACCTCAGACCTCCCAAAAGGCAAGGAACTCCCCACATACATGGGTAGGGCAAAAGAAAAAAGAAAAAACAGAGACAAAAGAATAGGGACAGAACCTGGACCAGTGGGAGGGAGCTGTTTAGGAGGAAAGGTTTCCACACACTAGAAGCCCCTTCGTGGGCGGAGACTGTGGGTGGTGGAGGGGGAAGCTTGGGAGCCACGGAGGAGGCCACAGCAACAGGGGTGCGGAGGGCAAAGCGGAGAGATTCCCGTACAGAGGATCAGTGCCGACCATCACTCACCAGCCCGAGAGGCCGGGGCGGGCGGGGACTGGAAGCTGAGGCTCGGGCTTCGGTCGGATTGCAGGGAGAGGACTGGGGTTGGCGGGATGAACACAGCCTGAAGGGGTTAGTGCGGCACAGCAAGTCAGGAGGGAGTCCGGGAAAAGTCTGGCCCTGCCGAAGAGGCAAGAGACTTTTTCTTCCCTCTTTGTTTCCTGGTGCGCGAGGAGAGGGGATTAAGAGTGCCGCTTAAAGGAGCTCCAGAAATGGGCGCGAGCCGCGGCCATCAGCTTGGATCCCAGAGACGGGCATGAGACGCTAAGGCTGCTGCTGCCGCCACCAAGAAGCCTGTGTGCAAGCAACGGTCACTATCCACACCTCCCCTCCCGGGATCCTGTGCAGCCCGCCACTGCCAGGGTCTCGTGATCCAGGGACAACTTCCACGGGAGAACGCACGGCGTGCCTCAGGCTGGTGCAACGTCACACCGACGACCTCTGCCGCCACAGGCTCACCCCACATCCGTACCCCTCCCTCCCCCCGGCCTGAGTGAGACAGAGCCCCCGAATCAGCTTCTCCTTTAACCCTGTCCTGTCTGAGCGAAGAACAGATGCCCTTGGGCGATCTACACGCAGAGGCAGGTCCAAATCCAAAGCTGAACCCCAGGAGCTGTGAGAACAAAGAAGAGAAAGAGAAATTTCTCGCAGCAGCCTCAGGAGCAGCGGATTAAATCTCCACAATCAACTTGATGTACCCTGCATCTGTGGAATACCTGAGGAGACAACGAATCATCCCAAATTGAGGTGGTGGACTTTGGGAGCAAGATATATTATTTTTTCCCCTTTTCCTTTTTTTGTGAGTGTGTATGTGTATGCTTCTGTGTGAGATTTTGTCTGTATAGCTTTGCTTTCACCATTTGTCCTAGGGTTCTGTCTGTCCACTTTTTTTTTGTTTTTGTTTGTTTTGACTTAAAAAATTTTTTTTTCTTAATAATTATTTCTTAATAACTTTATTTTATTTTATCTTTATTTTATCCTCTTTCTTTCTTTTTTTCTATTTCTTCTCCCTTTTATTCTGAGCCGTGTGGATGAAAGGCTCTTGGTGCTCCAGCCAGGAGTCAGGGCTGTGCCTCTGAGGTGGGAGAGCCAACTTCAGGACAATGGTCCACAAAAGACCTCCCAGCTCCATGTAATATCAAACCACAAAAATCTCCCAGAGATCCACAACTCAACAAGACCTACCTTCACTCAACGACCAGCAAGCTACAGTGCTGGACACCCTATGTCAAACAACTGGCAAGACAGGAACACAACCCCACCCATTAGCAGAGAGCCTGCCTAAAATCATAAGGTCACAGACACCCCAAAACACACCACCAGACCTGGACCTGCTGACCAGAAAGACAAGATCCAGCCTCATCCACCAGAACAAAGGCACTACTCCCCTCCACCAGGAAGCCTACACAACCCACTGAACCAACCTTAGCCACTGGGGACAGACACCAAAAACAACAGGAACTGCGAACCTGCAGCCTGCGAAAAGGACACCCCAAACACAGTAAGATAAGCAAAATGAAAAGACAGAAAAACACACAGCAGATGAAGGAGCAAGGTAAAAACCCACCAGACCTAACAAATGAAGAGGAAATAGGCAGTCTACCTGAAAAAGAATTCAGAATAAAGATAGTAAAGATGATCCAAAATCTTGGAAATAGAATAGAGAAAATGCAAGAAACATTTAACAAGGACCTAGAAGAACTAAAGAGGAAACAAGCAACGATGAACAACACAATAAATGAAATTAAAAATACTCTAGAAGGGATCAATAGCAGAATAAATGAGGCAGAAGAACGGATAAGTGACCTGGAAAATAAAATAGTGGAAATAACTACAGCAGAGCAAAATAAAGAAAAAAAAATGAAAAGAACTGAGGACAGTCTCAGAGACCTCTGGGACTATATTAAATGCACCAACATTCGCATTATAGGGGTCCCAGAAGAAGAAGAGAAAAAGAAAGGGACTGAGAAAATATTTGAAGAGATTAGAGTTGAAATCTTCCCTAATATGGGACAGAAAATAGTTAATCAAGTCCAAGAAGCACAGAGAGTCCCATACAGGATAAATCAAGGAGAAACATGCCAAGACACATATTAATCAAACTATCAAAAATTAAATACAAAGAAAACATATTAAAAGCAGCAAGGGAAAAACAACAAATAACACACAAGGGAATCCCCATAAGGTTAACAGCTGATCTTTCAGCAGAAACTCTGCAAGCCAGAAGGGAGTGGCAGGACATACTTAAAGTGATGAAGGAGAAAAACCTACAACCACGATTACTCTACCCAGCAAGGATCTCATTCAGATTTGATGGAGAAATTAAAACCTTTACAGACAAGCAAAAGCTGAGAGAGTTCAGCACCACCAAACCAGCTTTACAACAAATGGTAAAGGAATTTCCCTAGGCAAGAAACACAAGAGAAGGAAAAGATCTATAATAACAAACCCAAAACAATTAAGAAAATGGGAATAGGAACATATATATAGATAATTACCTTAAATGTAAATGGATTAAATGCTCCCACCAAAAGACTGGCTGAATGGATACAAAAACAAGACCCATATATATGCTGTCTACAAGAGACCCACTTCAGGCCTAGAGACACATACAGACTGAAAGTGAGGGGATGGAAAAAGATATTCCATAAAAATGGAAATCAAAAGAAAGCTGGAGTGGCAATTCTTATATCAGACAAAATAGACTTTAAAATAAAGACTATTACAAGAGACAAAGAAGGACACTACATAATGATCAAGGGATCTATCCAAGAAGAAGATATAACAGTTGTAAATATTTATGCACCCAACATAGGAGCACCTCAATACAAAGGCAAATACTAACAGCCATAAAAGGGGAAATCAACAGTAACACAATCATAGTAGGGGACTTCAACACCCCACTTTCACCAGTGGACAGATCATCCAAAATGAAAATAAATAAGGAAACACAAGCTTTAAATGACACATTAGACAAGATGGACTTAATTGATATTTCTAGGACATTCCACCCAAAAACAACAGAATACACATTTTCCTCAAGTGCTCATGGAACATTCTCCAGGATAGATCATATCTTGGGTCACAAATCAAGACTTGGTAAATTTAAGAAAATTGAAATCATATCAAGTATCTTTTCCGACCACAATGCTATGAGAGTAGATATCAATTACAGAAAGATCTGTAAAAAATACAAACACATGGAGGCTAAACAATACACTACTATTAACCAAGTGATCACTGAAGAAATCAAAGAGGAAATCAAAAAATACCTAGAAACAAATGACAATGGAGACACGACGACCCAAAACCTATGGGATGCAGCAAAAGCAGTTCTAAGAGGGAAGTTTATAGCAATACAATCGTACCTTAAGAAACAGGAAACATCTCAAATAAACAAACTAACCTTGCACCTAAAGCAATTAGAGAAAGAAGAATAAAAAAACCACGAAGTTAGCAGAAGGAAAGAAGACATAAATATCAGATCAGAAATAAATGAAAAAGAAATGAAGGAAACTATACCAGAGATCAATAAAACTATAAGCTGGTTCTTTGAGAAGATAAACAAAATTAATAAACCATTAGACAGACTCATCAAGAAAAAAAGGGAGAAGACTCAAATCAATAGAATTAGAAATGAAAAAGGAGAAGTAACAACTGACACTACAGAAATACAAAGGATCATGAGAGATTACTACAAGCAACTACTGGCCAATAAAATGGACAACCTGGAAAAAATGGACAAATCTTAGAAATGCACAACTGCCGAGACTGAACCAGGGAGAAATAGAAAATATGAACAGACCAATCACAAGCACTGAAATGGAAACTGTGATTAAAACCTTTCAACAAACAAAAGCCCAGGACCAGATGGCTTCACAGGCGAATTCTATCAAACATTTAGAGAAGAGCTAACATCTATCCTTCTCAAACTCTCAAAATATAGTAGAGGGAGGAACACTCCCAAACTCATTCTACGAGGCCACCATCACCCTGATACCAAAACCAGACAAAGATGTCACAAAGAAAGAAAACTACAGGCCAGTATCACTGCTGAACATAGATACAAAAATCCTCAACAAAATACTAGCAAACAGAATCCAACAGCACATTAAAAGGATCATACACCATGATCAAGTGGGGTTTATTCCAGGAATGCAAGGATTCTTCAATATACGCAAACCAATCAACATGATATACCATATTAACAAATTGAAGGAGAAAAACCATATGATCATCTCAATAGATGCAGAGAAAGCTTTTGACAAAATTCAACACCCATTTAAGATAAAAACCCTGCATAAAGTAGGCATAGCGGGAACTTTCCTCAACATAATAAAGGCCATATATGACAAACCCACAGCCAACATCATCCTCAATGGTGAAAAACTGAAACCATTTCCACTAAGATCAGGAACAAGACAAGTTTGCCCACTCTCACCACTATTATTCAACATAGTTTTGGAAGTTTTAGCCAAAGCAATCAGAGAAGAAAAAGAAATAAAAGGAATCCAAATCGTAAAAGAAGTAAAGCTGTCACTGTTTGCAAATGACATGATACTCTACATAGAGAATCCTAAAGATGCTACCAGAAAACTATTAGAGCTAATCAATGAATTTGGTAAAGTAGCAGGATACAAAATTAATGCACAGAAATCTCTGGCATGCCTATACACTAATGATGAAAAATCTGAAAGTGAAATTAAGAAAACACTCTCATTTACCATTGCAACAAAAAGAATAACATATCTAGGAATAAACCTACCTAAGGAGACAAAAGACTTGTATGTAGAAAATTATAAGACACTGATGAAAGAAATTAAAGATGATACAAATAGATGGAGAGATATACCATGTTCTTGGATTGGAAGAATCAACATTGTGAAAATGACTTTACTACCCAAAGCAATCTACAAATTCAATGCAATCCCTATCAAACTACCACTGGCATTTTTCACAGAACTAGAACAAAAAATTTCACAATTAGTATGGAAATACAAAAGACCCCGAATAGCCAAAGCAATATTGAGAAAGAAAAATGGAGCTGGAGGAATCAGGCTCCCTGACTTCAGACTATACTACAAAGCTACAGTAATCAAGACAGAATGGTACTGGCACAAAAACAGAAATATAGATCAATGGAACAGGATAGAAAGCCCAGAGATAAACTCACACACATATGATCACCTTATCTTTGATAAAGGAGGCAAGAATATACAGTGGAGAAAAGAGAGCCTCTTCAATAAGTGGTGCTGGGAAAACTGGACAGGTACATGTAAAAGTATGAAATTAGAACACACCCTAACACCATACACAAAAATAAACTCAAAATGGATAAAGACCTAAATGTAAGGCCAGACACTATCAAACTCTGAGAGGAAGACATAGGCAGAACATTCTATGACATAAATCACAGCAAGATCCTTTTTGACCCATCTCCTAGAGAAATGGAAATAAAAATAAAAATAAACAAATGGGACCTAATGAAACTTCAAAACTTTTGCACAGCAAAGGAAACCATAAACAAGACAAAAAGACAACCCTCAGAACGGGAGAAAATATTTGCAAATGAAGCAACTGACAAAGGATTAATCTCCAAGATTTACAAGCAGCTCATGCAGCTCAATAACAAAAAAAACAAACAACCCAATCCAAAAATGGGCAGAAGACCTAAATAGACATTTCTCCAAAGAAGATATACAGATTGCCAACAAACACATGAAAGAATGCTCAACATCATTAATCATTAGAGAAATGCAAATCAAAACTACAATGAGATATCATCTCATACCAGTCAGAATAGCCATCATCAAAAAATCTAGAAACAATAAATGCTGGAGAGGGTGTGGAGAAAAGGGAACCCTCTTGCACTGTTGGTGGGAATGTAAATTGATACAGCCACTATGGAGAACAGTATGGAGGTTCCTTAAAAAACTAAAAATAGAATTACCATGCGACCCAGCAATCCCACTACTGGGCATATACCCTGAGAAAACCATAATTCAAAAAGAGTGTACCACAATGTTCACTGCAGCTCTATTTACAATAGCCAGGACATGGAAGCAACCTAAGTGTCCAACATCGGATGAATGGATAAAGAAGATGTGGCACATATATACAATGGAATATTACTCAGCCATAAAAAGAAACGAAATTGAGATATTTGTAGTGAGGTGGATGGACCTAGAGTCTGTCATACATAGTGAAGTAAGTCAGAAAGAGAAAAACAAATACCGTATGCTAACACATATATATGCAATCTAAAAAAAAAAAAAGGTCATGAAGAACCTAGGGGTAAAACGGGAATGAAGACACAGAACTACTAGAGAATGGACTTGAGGATATGGGGAGGGGGTGGGGTAAGCTGTGACAATGTGATGGAGTGGCATGGACATATATACACTATCAAACGTAAAATAGATAGCTGGTGGGAAGCAGCTGCATAGCACAGGGAGATCAGCTCGGTGGTTTGTGACCACCTAGAGGGGTGGGATGGGGAGGGTGGGAGGGAGAGAGATGTAAGAGGGAGGAGATATGGGAACATATGTATATGTATAGCTGATTCACTTTATTATAAAGCAGAAACTAACACACCATTGTAAAGCAATTATACTCCAATAAAGATGTTAAAAAAATTTTTTAAATAGGTTTTTCAATAATATTTTCATTTCAGCTGTTTTAAAATATATCAAAATTAGAAACATAGTACTCGCCACCTAGTTTTAACAATCGTTAACATTGGGCCATAGTCACTTCATGCCTATATTTTTGTTATATCATTCCAAAATAAATGAAAAGTACCGAGATATTTCACTTCTAAATGCTTGAGCACAGATGTCCAAAAAGCTGGAACATATTCCAAAGTACCACAATACCTTTATGACACCTAACAAAATTGACAATTATTCCATACTGTCATTTAATATCTAGTCCATTATCAAATTTCCTCATTGAAACAAATAAGAAATTAACTGTTTCTGTTCAGACCAGTATCAAACATTACATTTGGTTGTTATCTCTTTGAAGCCTTTTGAAATCTAGAACAGTACCCTCTACCCCAACTTTATTTGCCCATGGCGCTGACTCTTCTAAACGCTCAGATCAGTTTTCTTAGAGAAAATGCCACATTCTGGACTGATTATTTCTTCATGGTGTTATTTAACATGATTTAAGATTGATAGCTTTCATTCTGAAAAAGGAAAGAGTTGAGACAGACATCCAGAGCTGTCCAATAGAACTTTCTACAATGATGGAAATGTTCTACGTCTATGCCATTCATCATGGCAGCCACTAGTCACATTGCTATTCAGCACTCAAAGTGTAGCTAGTACGACCAAAGAACTAAATTGTAATTTAATTTTTTTTTTTTTTTTTTTTTTTTTATTTTTTTTTTTTGTGCGATACGCGGGCCTCTCACTGTTGTGGCCTCTCCCGTCGCGGAGCACAGGCTCCGGACGCTCAGGCTCAGTGGCCATGGCTCACGGGCCCAGCCGCTCCGCGGCATGTGGGATCTTCCCGGACCGGGGCACGAACCAGTGTCCCCTGCATCGGCAGGCGGACTCTCAACCACTGCGCCACCAGGGAAGCCCCTGTAATTTAATTTTAATTAATTTAAGTTTTGAGTTTGAATAGCTATGTGTGGCCAGTGCCTACTGAATCATTTGTGTAACACAAAAGTGAATATAAAGTGCCTACATTCTGCCTGTATGTAGCAGGTATTTGATAAATGTTGGCCCGTCTCTCTTTTAAATGTATTTTTTAAAGCATGTCATGCAATGTATTATCATATACTGAATATTGAATGAAGCTGTATGTATGACCTTATAGTGTGATTAAGACCTTTCCAACAGCAGAGAAGTAAAGGCCATGATTTACAATGTTTCAGGTGTACAGCAAAGTGATTCATTTATACACATACATATATCTATCTATTCTTTTTCATATTCTTTTCCATTATAGGTTATTACAAGATATTAAATATAGTTCCCCTGCCATAGTGTAGATCTTTGTTGTTTATCTATTTTATATTTAGTAGTGTGTATCTGTTAATCCCAAATTCCTAATTTATCCCTCCCCGACCCTTTCCCCTTTGGTAACCATAAGTTTGTTTTCTATACCTTTGGGTCTATTTCTGTTTTGTAAATAAATTCATTTGCATAATTTTTTTAGATTTCATATATAAGTGAAATCATATATTTGTCTTTATCTGTCTGACTTACTTCACTTAGTATGATAATCTCTAGGTCTATCCATGTTGCTGCAAATGGCATTATTTCATTTTTTTTTATGGCTGGGTGATATTCCACTGTATATATATATACCACATGTTCTTTATCCATTCATCTGTTGATGGACATTTAGCTTGCTTCCATATCTTGGCTATCGTAAATAGCGCTCCTATGAACATTAGGGTGCAGGTATCTTTTTGAATTAAAGTTTTCATCTTTTCTGGATATATGCCCAGGAGTGGAATTGCTGGATCATATGGTAACTCTACTTTTAGTTTTTTAAGGAACTTCCATACTGTTTTCCATAGTGGCTGCACCAATTTACATTCCCACCAACAGTGTAGGAGGGTTCCCTTTTCCCTGGGAGCTATATTGATATCACACCCTTGAGTTCTCACACAATGTTTTCCTTTTCTATTGCTCATTTAAAAGTTTCCCATTTATACCCACATGTAATGTGAAGTCATCTGAACATAAATTAAAAATGGAGAAGGACATTTCATATAGTTGGCAATGTAATGTTCGCCACCTAGTTTCATAAGAGAATCAGTTTAGAGAGCAAGAACATTTGTCTTCTGTTATACAGACCCAAAGTGATGGTTGTGAATTTGTATTGCTCTTCACACAGTCTATACCTTTTTGGTTTATGACACCAATGTAATAGGGATTTAATCTTATTCAGGCACTGGTCACATGGTGCAGTTTCTTTTGCCTTCTTAAATGTAACCATGTGTAGAATCTCCTCTATTGGCATTAAAGATTTACTCATCTTTTATGATCACACTGGATTTAAGTTAAGCAGTTTGATAATCAGATGGAATATAATTAATCATTTACAGGATTACCTAGGCTAAAAATCAACACAGTAAAATACAGTGAGTATGTTTATGCCCATCTACATCCCTGTATAAATAAAGGTGATCAGGTTATACAATTCAAATGATTTTCAGGAAAATATTCTTGGCACAGACGATTAGAAATATGTTTAAGCTAAATTTAGAATTCAGGAAAAGCAATCCTACAGCTTAGTTTCCATTATTGTTTTCCTTTCAACTAAGCTCTTAAGCTAAATAAATTAAAGTCTCCAAGGTGTTTAAACAGTTCAGTCTATAGTAGTATGCTATGGTTTATAATAAAACACAGTTGTAAAATCATTGCTAAGTTACCCCTAATACCTGCATGGTCATAACTGGAATTCTCTAGCAAAAGCATCAGTGTCTTGCTTATCCATTAGTTTTAGCTCCTTATCTGTAATTGTTCATCTCCTCCTTGAGAATCTCTCCCTTCCCCAAAGTCTCACCCCTGTCTCTGGATCATTGCATCACAGTCACAAAACCATATCCCAATTTGTCAGGCAAAATGCCACTTTCTATTATCTAATAATCTATCTAAAATAATCTCATACATCTTTAAGATTTTTTTCATTCTTTTAAAAAAGCTCATCATAGTATGTTTCAAACTGTTTCAAAATTTAGAAAAGAAATGCAATATGTCTTTAAAGGTAGGCAATACCTAGTACCATATATATTTCTTAAAGCAGTAGAAAATTTTTATTGTTGGTCTTTTGTCTAGCATGGCCCTTACTTTGTTATTTTTAGCAACTATTATGAGGATTTGCCCCGCCTCACCTCTATTTTCACCCCATCAGCAGTATGACCATATGTGGCAGGATAAAACTTCATATTGATCCAAAATTGTTCCCGTCTCTATCAAGACCCTACTTTTTAGTACAGGCAGTTTGGCTTGAAGGCTCAACCTAGGAGAGGAAAGAGATAAAACTAGAGAACAGGGCTTCCCTGGTGGCGCAATGGTTGAGAGTCTGCCTGCCAATGCAGGGGATACAGGTTCGTGCCCCGGTCCAGGAAGATCTCACATGCCGCGGAGTGGCTGGGCCCGTGATCCATGGCCGCTGAGCCTGCGCGTCCAGAGCTTGTGCTCCGCAACGGGAGAGGCCACAACAGTGAGAGGCCTGCGTACCACCAAAAAACAAAACAAAAAAAAACTAGAGAACAAAAGCATGTAAAATGAAATATCTGGAAAGATATATGACGGAGTTTTTCTTATACTCAATTTTAGAATTCTCTTAACTGGGGAGAGGGAAGAACAGAAAGGAGAGAAATAGAATAAAGTGAGTTGGGGCCCTATATCCTGTACCCCTCCAAAGACCTGAGGGTGATGAACTGATCCTAGACAGGTTTAGGATCTTTGAATAAAAGGAGACTTGTGGCCCGCTTTCTGTCTAGACCAGGGGTCCCCAACCCCTAGGCCATGGACCGGGACCAGTCAGCAGCCTTTTAGGAACCAGGCCGCACAGGAGGAGGTGAGTGGCCCACTCCGCATCACTCGCATTACCGCCTGAACCATCCCCTGCCCCGCCCCGCCCATCCGTGGAAAAATTGTCTTCCACAAAACCAGTCCCTGGTGCCAAAAATGTTGGGGAGTGCTGGTTTTCGACAACAAAGAGAGAGCAAATCCCCACAGAAGGCTGATGTGTTAGTTGTTTGCCGGATACTGCAGGTTGGTTCCCACCCATCTAATCTCTCCCTTGTATCACAGGGGCTAGAAGCCTAGAAACTACATTTCCCAATCCCCCTTGCTGGGCAGGTTTCAGTTCAGGACCTGCTAGTGGAAAGGACTTGCACAAGATTAAAGTGAAATGCTGGGACAACTGGATACTCACATGCAAAAGACTGAATTTGGACCTCTACCTCAAATCATATACAAAATTTAGCTCAAAATGGATCTAAGACCTAAATCCATGAAGTAAAACTGTAAAACTCTTAGTAGAATACATAGGAGTAAATCTTCATGATCTCTGATTTTGCAATGGATTCTTAAATACGATACCAAAAGTATAGGCAGCAAAAGAAACAGATAAATTAGACTTTATCAAAATCAAAAACTTTCATATACCAATGGACATTATCAAAAAGTGAAAAGACAGCCCACAATATGGGAGAAAATATTTGTAAATCACATATATTATAAGGAACTTGAATCTAGAATATATTAAGAAACATTACAACTCAATAATAAAGACAAATTATTCAATTAAAAAAATGGGCAAAGTATCCGAACAGACATTTCTCAAAAAAAGTATATACAAGTGATGAATAATCACAAGAAAAGATGCTCAACGTCATTAGCCATCAGGGAAATGTAAATCAAAAGCACAATGGGGTACTATTCCATACCCACTAGGAAGGCTATAATAAAAAAATAAGATAACAACAAGTGTTGGTGAGGATGTAGAGAAATTGGAACCCTTATACACTGCTGGTGGGATGTAAAATGGTGCAGCATCTTTGGAAATCGGTTTAGCATTTCTTCAAAAGGTTAAACGTAAAGTTACCATATGACTCAGCAGTTCAGCTCCTAAGTATATACCAAACATATATACATCCACACAAAATCTTATACATGAATGTTCATATCAGCATTATCAGTAATAGCCAAAAAGCTGAAATAACCCAAATGCCCATTAACTGATGAATGGATAAATAAAATGTGGTATATTCATACGATGGAATATTATTCATCAATAAAAGCAAGTACTGACACATGCTACAACATGCATGAACCTTGGAACTATGCTAAGCAAAAGAATCCAATCACAAAGGACGATGTATTTTAAGATTCTATTTATACGAAAAGTCCAGAATAGGCAAAGGTACAGAGACAAAAAATCGATTAGTGTTTTCCTAGGGTTGGGGAGGGGGATGGGGGGTTGAGGGGTGGCATCTAAGGAGAAGGGGTTTCTTCAGGGCTAATGGAAATGTTCCAGAATTGATTGTGGTGATGGATGCACAACTCTGAATACACTAAAGCCAGCGAATTGCTTTAAATGGTTGAATAGCATGGTATATAAATTATATCTCAATAAATCTGTTTTTAAACAAAGATTAAAGGGAAGAAGAAAGGCAGAGCCACATCTTCTGGCCTTGACTGTGGCAGCAGTGTACCCCTCTAGCAACTGCACTGTCTCTGCAGGGGCATAAGAGCCCTGTCTCAGAGCAATTCAGGGTTAGACAGGTGTGGTCTCCTACAGGGGCTACAGCAGCTTCCTGGAGTTCCTGAACATTGACTAACGTCAATGTCCTCCCCTTCTTTTTTTCTCGTTCATTCCTTTCAACAAATTTGTAGCTTAATTCCCTGGGTTAAATCTCACTCTGTTTGAAATTCCTAGGGTGATTTGTTTTCCTAACTAAATCTTGGCTGTTATTATTGCCTAGAGAACATCTGTCCTCCTTGTTCTTTTCCTAACAAATTCCATATTTCATTCAGGTCCTCACTCCTCCCACACACAGACAAATGCCTGAGGAGATGGTGAGCCCCCACCTTAGCTTCAGGGTTCAGCCTGATTTTGGTCTAAGGGTAATCCCATTCCTCTTACTAAAAATTGGTTTAGAAATAGGCCTATGGCCTGGTTATGCTCACAAAAGATAAAGAGGGGCTTGCCGGAGACTTCTAGAAACATTCCTCTTCATTCTTAAGAAAGAAGCATGAAAAACCAATTATATAAAAGAGAAAGCCCTAACTTCTGCAGGCAGCTGTCATACAACCAAGACAGCAGCCCACCTTAGAATGAAGATGACAGGCAGAAGGCAGGGCAGAGAGAACCCAACTCTTTAACTGTTGAATCTACACACTCTGAAGCTCACCTCACCTCTTGACTTCTTCTATGAGCTAAAAAGTTGCCTTAAGGCAGTTTGAGATAAGTTTCCTATTACAGCTGGAAACATCTTAATTTATGCCCTGAGCCACTTTGAAATGGCAGCCCCTCCAGGCAGACAGGGCATGAGATAACTCCTCAGTCTCCCACAGTCCCAGAGCGGCATGAAATATCATGCAAAATGTACCTCTAAAAACTGAGAAATTTAGCCAAGAGGGGGCTGATGGACCTGGAGGGGACTTGCAGCCATGATGAGGGACACAGCGGCAAGAACCATGCAAAACCAGAGATGAGGTAGGAATGCAGACATCAGGACAGAAGGGTAATGACAACCAGGAACCAGATGGCCTCCTACATCACAGTAAAATGCCACACAGGACAGATGATGACCTGGGCCACACCCTCTCCACGTGACACCTCAAGGCAACTTAACACCCTCCCCTCCCCGCACCCGCATCCCTCAAGCCTTAGGAGGATGATGAATTGTTCAAAATAAAGATTGTTGGATCATGGGAAAATGAAAAACATTATAGACTGAGAAAATCATAACCCTAGGAGTGTACATCCCAATTACGCAGAACTCATTCTTTGATCACTGGGTGGCAGGGGAGGTATGATCATCTTGATTCCCAGCCCCACCTCACATTCATCAATCTTGTCATCATGGAGAATCACAGTCAGCCTTGGCAAATTTTCCTCTGCAACCTATTCTCATCTGGAATTGTTCAAAGTTCAGGCTCAAACTATCTCATGAATGGAATTTATATTACAAGAGGCTCTTGGGTGCAATCCCCATTAGAGGGCTCAGTGTAGAACTGCTGCCCTTCAACCACTGCAATGACTCTTGCCACCACTGTCTTCTTAATCAAAAAATGGATATATAATTAGGTAAGAGAAACTCAGAAAAATGCTTATAAATTCTGTTCTGCAACCCTATGCTTCTTTCCTTCTATGTCTTCCAAATTCATATTGTTCCAAATCTGAAGCAGAGAATAGATTTTAAATCATTACTGATGGATAATATGCAACCCAAAGTTGATCTAACTTGGAATGTGAAAGTACTTACAACGCTTTTCTCTGATTAAGTTTGTAGAATTTAAGTGGCACCGTGCTTGAAAGCAACTGTTATCATCATATAATTTACTTCTTAATTTTCTTCTTCTTCATTTGTGTCCCAATCCCTTAAAACCAATCTCATTTCCTCAGTGTTGTCTCTAGAGACAACTGATGCTAGCACATATGTCACTTGGTCTCTACTCTGAAATTAAGAAAATGTTTCCATTTTTATTCCATAGGGAAGAGAATTCACTGCACAAACCAAGAATACTGAACATAACTGGAAAAGTAAAGTTAAATATCAGATTGATGGGTCTCTATCTGATTCCTGTTATCATCCTTCTATTAAAAAAAAAAAGCTAAACCTTTGCATGTGCAGAAAATAAGTTAATTTCTATATTTCTAAATATAGAAATATAGAAATATATTTCTATATTTCTATATTATATAATATATAATATGTTAAACATATTATTTAGCATTTGATAGAAAATACTACTGAAGTAGTAGAAGCAGATCTTAATTTTTCATGAATGTGAAAAAATAAAATTTTTTATTCCTTGTGCTAGCTCTTACAGCTTTATAAATAAGTAATATTTAGCAATTATGTACATACCTATTACAAAGAAATTTAAATGAAAACTGGACATTCTATATCTTGTCACCGAAAAGCTGAGCTTCTGCATAAGTCTGTTTGCTACGGACAAAGCTTTCTTATAATATTTGAAGGTTTATTTTTAATATTTTTACCAAATGTTGACTTACAACCTTGCAATTAGACCATGTGTTATGGATTACTTTGTTGAAATGTTTGATATATATGTTTACTTAAAATTATAAACTATATTTTTCCTAAGAGGTTGGTGTTACCCACCAAGTTGATGAGAATAAACCCATTTGGGCACCACCACCATTTGAATTTGATCTATCTCAAATTATTCCAACCTGAGGAGGAATGAAGGAGATTTTCTCTTCTTTTTTATTAATTAATTAATGTATTTATTTTTGGCCGTGTTGGGTTTTCATTGCTGCGCACAGGCTTTCTCTAGTTGCGGCGAGCAGGGACTACTCTTCCTTGTGGTGAGCGGGCTTCTCACTGCGGTGGCTTCTCTTGTTGCAGAGCACAGGCTCTAGGCCCGCAGGCTTCAGTAGTTGCAGCACACAGGCTCAGTAGTTGTGGCTCGTGAGCTCTAGAGCACAGGCTCAGTAGTAGTGGCGCATGGGCTTAGTTGCTCCGCAGCATGTGGGATCTTCCCAGACCAGGGCTCAAACCCGTGTCCCCTGCATTGGCAGGCAGATTCTTAACCACTGTGCCACCAGGGAAGTCCCAGGAGATTTTCTTAACATTAACCTTTCTTAACGTTTATAAACATGACCTATAAAGATGTATTTAAAGGTTCTAACAGATTTTTTTAACATCTTTATTGGAGTATAATTGCTTTACAATGGTGTGTTAGTTTCTGCTTTATAACAAAGTGAATCAGTTATACATACACATATGTTCCCATATCTCTTCCCTCTTGTGTCTCCCTCCCTCCCACCCTCCATATCCCACTGCTCTAGGTGGTCATAAAGCACTGAGCTGATCTCCCTGTGCTATGCGGCTGCAGATTAATTTTAAAACACTGTTCCAGGTAGAGTTTTGAACTGGCAGGCACAGACGTCATGGGCATCATGGGGGGCAGTGATGGCAGTGCAGATTTCCCAGAGTCTTCCCAGTGGTTGGTTTGAGATGGAGTGGCAGAGGTGACAGCAGTTCTCTCTAGTGTCCGGTGGGGCAGTGGCAATAGCATTTCCTCCTAGGCCAGTTGCATGCCACAGTTTCCTGGAATCTACTGGATGAAATGCTCCCCACAAACCAGTGTATAAACCATGAAAGAGACAAGGGACCCAGCAAATGGAAGCTCCAACATGAGGAAAAGGAAAAGGAATGTGCCCAGGATGACAATGAAGGGAAGGTCCTGAAAAAGTGGGGCAGCAAGTCTGGAGAGTAACCAAGTCCAGTGTGAAGTAGAAAGATGGTCCAAACGCATATTTTCAAGAACTGAATTCTTAGATTTTATTTTTTTCTGAGTGCTTGACTGAAATTAGAGGTTCATTCTTTTGGTTTTCTTTTTCTCTCCTTCCTCCCTCCCTTCCTTCCTTCCTCGCTCCCTCCTTCTCTCCTCTATCCCTCCTTCCTTCCCCCTCTCTGTCAATTGTATCAAAAACAAAGCAAATTTAAAAGTGAGCAATTATTAACTCCCCCCAAAAGCAAGTTGTATATGACAGGAAATTGTAGACACTGTGTATATAGTATTTACATAGACATACTAATTTTAACCTTAGATACTGATAGAGTCAAAAATATTGTCAGGGTAAAGAGAAGAAGGTGAAACGTGCTCGTCTGTGTGGTGTGTATTTGTGTGGGGGAAGTCTTGCTGGGGTTTGAGGAGTAGGTCAGAAAACTAAACCTTACTTTTCACGATAGGAAGTGGATTGATAATCTTCAAAACTGAAAGAAATAAGCAAAACTTAAGTATCAGGAAAACCTTCTTCTAGCAAAAACTGCTCAAAGCGTAGGAAACTGTTGACTTTGGGAGTGGCAATCAGAAGCTGGAAAGAGTAAAGCCGAGAACTGTTATTATAAGATAGCAGAATTCATCATATTTAAAGTGAGTATGTGTAACTTAGACAAAAATAAAGATTAGAATTTTAAAGAAAAGTAATTTCTAAACTCTCCCCAAATTCCATCACTATTTTCATTAGAATTTCATTGAGTTTATAGATAAATAATGTAGGGAGAACTGGCATCTTTATAATTCTGATTATTTCTCTCTAAAAATATGGTTAAGACTTCTTTTCTATCCTCAGAGCTTTATCATCTTTTTATATGTCCTGTTCATTTTCCATTGTTTGTGCCAAAGCATGCTATATTATTCTTTGCTATTATGGTGACATCTTTTTCCATTATGTATTATAACTGATTATTACTAATATATAACAATTTTTCTATATTTATTTAATTTATTTATATGAATTATTTACATTATTTATTTATTTCTATATTTTTCTTGTAACCTGCTACCTTACTGAACACTTCTCATTTTTTTTAACTGATTGTCTTCAGTTTTCTAGGTAGATAATCATATAAATGTACAATTATAATTGTGTATTATAATTTTTCTTTCAAATATGTATGACATTTCTTTCAGCTATCCCATTGCATTGGTTAGAACTTGTTGAATACAGCTCTAAGAGTGGGAGTGAGTGGCTGTACTACTTTCAACTTGAATGGAAATAATCCTAGTTTTCTCCAACATGAATATTATTTTTATTGATTTCAGGTAAAAATTTGACCATCTCTTTCTCCTATTTCTAGTACTTCTCCTATCTAAATACTTCTTCGTACTTTATTATTTATCATTTGTCTAGTTATCTATTATTCTCTTTACAACGTATGTTCCTAGTGGTATGGATCAGTGTTTGGTCTTATGCCAGAACTGAAAAGAATGCCTGGCTCAACAGAAATTTGTTAAATGAATGAATGAATGGATCAGTGATGGGCAGGTCATCTCTAGACAGTCAGGTGTCCTGTCTCTTTTAACCTGTGAAAAACATTAAGAACTGTCATAGTCTTAAAACGTTTTTGCATTTATGGAATAAACATTACTTCAATATCGTGTGTTACCTGTATTTCCTAGTGTTTTACTTTAAATGTTTGCATCCGTGCTTATGAGCTTGAACTGTAGCTTTGTTATGTGTTATCTTTGTCAGGTTTGGTTTCAGGATTAAGTTAGCCATATTAAGTGAGCTCTAATATTTCATATGTTTGCTCTGTAACAGTTTTAAGGTTACATGGATTAGCTGCTAAGTTAAGAGCGTTCACTGAGAAAATAATCTGCATTCTGGTGCTTCTTCAACTTCTCAAGTCATTATTCTTCTATTATGTCTCATTGTTCTTTATTACACGAGATGTGTATGAGCATGCTTTCATTTAAAAAAGTTAAAATTGTACCTAAGAATAAAGACTAAAAATGTGAGGCTGTATCTCCCTCACCCCATCCCAGAGTTAACCATGATTAACAGGTTAGTATAATACTTTCATTTCAGTATTTTTCCTATGTCTTCCCACACACGTGTGTGTGCATGTGTATGTAAAAAATAAGAGGAATTATCCTGAAACTTACTTTTTTTTCACTTTCCACTTATATATAATAAAAATATGAAATTTGGGCTTCCCTGGTGGTGCAGTGGTTAAGAATCCACCTGCCAATGCAGGGGACACGGGTTCAAGCCCTAGTCCGGGAAAATCCCACATGCCGCGGAGAAACTAAGCCCGTGCGCCACAACTACTGAGCCTGCGCTCTAGGGCCCGCGAACCACAACAACTGAGCCTGCATCCTGCAACTACTGAAGCCCGCACACCTAGAGCCCATGCTCTGCAACAAGAGAAGACACCGCAATGAGAAGCCCGCACTGCAATGAAGGGTAGGCCCCACTCGCTACAACTAGAGAAAGTTCGCATGCAGCAACAAAGACCCAATGCAGCCAAAAACAACATAAATAAAAATAAATAAATCTTTTAAAAATATATGAAATTCATGTACTACATCCTTTTTAATAATTGTATGTTATTCAACATTATGACTTTACCATAATTTATTTAACTGATCTTCTGATGATGAATTTTTGGCTTTTTCCCATTTTTCACTATAATAAACACTCCTGCTGTGATCATTCCTATACATAAAACTTTAGGTCCATGTGCATGTGAGGTAGTCTTTAGAATAAACTCCTAAACATGGGATTGCTAAGTCAACAAAAATGGGTAGTTTTTATCTTAGTAGATACTGAAAAATTTCCCTCCAAAATATGTTTGTCCTCTTACCCTCCTGCCAACAAAGTATCAAAGTGCCCCTTTGCCACATCCTTATCAACCCTGGGTATTACCAAGCTTTTATATGTTCGCTAATCACGTGAAAATTGATGAAAATGCATCACATTAATTTACCAATGAGTTTGCACATTTTGTAGAGTTTATTGAACATTTGTATTTCTTTTTCTGTAAATTGCTTTTCATATGTATTGTTAATTTTTCTACTGGAGTGTTTGTCTTTTTCCTATTGATTTGTATTTATATTAATCCTTTATTAATATAATACAAATATATTCCCAGGCTGTGAGTTGTCTATTAATGTTGTTTTTTGTGTACATTGTTTTGTTTTTGGTTTTTATATATTTAAATATGTGACGATTTTCATTTATGACTTTAATATTTTATATCTTTGATACAATTTCTTCACCCCATGCTTATGAATGTTTTTTCTATATTTTCATCTGATAATTTTATGTTTAGTTCTTTGAGTATGGTGTAAGGTATGTGTCTAACTATATATCTCTCAAAATGGACAACCAGCTACCCCAATTGTACTTCTTTCAAAATAGGTAACTGAACTTCACCTTGATTTGAGAAGTACTTCAATGTCTTCCAACTGATTTGTTTACCATTGTTATCATTGATAGCAGCTGGCACTTATATAGTTCTGACCATATTCCAAGCACTCTTCTAAGGGCTTTATGTGTATTAATCTATTTAATCTTCACAACAATCCTAAGATATAGATGATATAACGGTCCCTATTTTACAAGTAAGGAAACTAAGGCACAGAAAGTTTATTTAACTTGCCCAAGAATGCACAGCTACTATGTGGCCTGGCTTGTGATTCAGAGCTTTTAACTATTATGTGAAATAGCAGTGTATACTTCTAAGTTCTATTCAATCTTAGTAATTATTGTAATAATTTGCCTTTACCTGCACCAACCTTATACTTTTACAGTTATATTTTCAAATATGTTTTAATTTCTGAAAGAGAAGTTTCCCCCATTTTTTTTTCTTCTCAGAATTTTCCAGGCAATTACTTATTATTTTCTCTACCATTTGACCTATAGAATGAACTTGTTAAGTCTTATAATAATGATTAGGATTGTATTACATTTCTAAATTAACTTGGGAAGGATTAATATCTCAAAATATTGTCTATTTAGGAAGGGGCTATGTATCTGCATCTATTGGATCTTCTTATAACTTTTTTCCTATAGTTTTATAGGTTTCAACATATGAATCTTATATTTTTGTTAGGCACTTTATGGTTTTTATCATTACTGAGAATGGATTCCATTTCTGTTTTATTCTTTAATATATTGTCAATAATATATAGGAAAGCATTTATTTTTTCTACGATAATTTTGTATCTAGCCACACTGAACTCTTTATTGATTCTAATAATTTTTTCCTTGGATTTTCAAGGCAATCTTATGCAAATAATTATATTTGTGTCTTTCTTTTATAGTATTTATATATATGTACACATATATATGTTATTCTTTTTGTCTTATTGCATTAGTTAGAGTCAGATTCCATTTAAGGTTAAAGAGCAGCAATGCTAGGAGCAAATTTATCTTGTTTCTAATGTTAATAGGAATGTTTCTTATGTTTTATATTAAATATGATATTTGCTCTTGGTATATGCTAACATTTATCAGCTTAAGGAAGTTTCCTTCTATTGCTAGCTTGCCAAGACTTATTGTTTACTTGTTTTTAATCGAGTGATTATTGAATTTTAGCAACTGCATTTTTTGCTCATATTGAAATGTCATGAGGTTTTCCTCCTTTGATCTATTTACGTAGTGAATTACATTAATGGATTTCCTTGTGTTGAGTCATCCTTGAATTAATAATATTTAGGTGTTCGAGGAGCTATGTATACACATTTAAGATTGTTGTATCCTCTTGACAAACTGACCTTTTTATTGTGAAACTTATTAATATTAATAGGAACATCTAGTGCATTTACATTGAATATAATTATTAATATGGTTTAATGGGTTTAATTCTACCATCTTGCAATTTGTTTTTATTTGTCCCATCTCATGTTTGTTTCTTTGTTGGTTCTTTCTGCTTTCTTTGGCCAATAAAATACTTTTGAATACTCGATTTTATTGCCTCTTTTTCTTTCTCTCTCTCCCTTTCTTTCTGTATGTGGTTGCGTGTATTAGTGACTGCTCTTAGGATTACAGTGCACATCCTTAGCTTATCATAGTCTACCTCTAATTAATATTATACCATGTCATGTAAAATATAAGAATCTTCCAACAGTTGAACTCCATTTATCCCACCCAATTCTTAATGCTATTGTCATAGTTTACCATCACATATGTTAGAAATGACACAACACAGTTATTATTTTTGCTCAAATCAGTCAATTATCTTTTCAAAAAATTTAAAGATAAGAAAATAAAATTTATTTATATTTACAATTTTCAACAATCTTTATTTCTTCTTATAATTCTAAGTTTTATATTCAAGCCAGTGAACTTTCTTTAGCACTTCTCTTAGTGCCGTGACTATTATAAACAAATTCCTTCAGTTTACATTCATCTTAAAATATTTTTAGCTTCCATTCTAGAAGAATATTTTGAAACATATGACACCTTGGGTTTTATGAGTTTCTTAGATCTGCATAATGATTTTTTTCACCAAGTTTTTAATACTTTTGGTTATTATTTCTTTAAATAGTTCTGACCCATTCTCCTTTTCCTGTTCTTCTGAGATGTCAATTACATGTGGGACAAGTGATACTATTCCATAAGATACTGAGCCTCTGCTCATTTGTTAAAATCTATTTTCTGTTTTCCAGTTTTGATATTTTCTCTTGATCTGTTTTCAAACTTTTTATTCTGAAGTGTCTAATCTCAAGGCATTGAGGGAAATTGTCATTTCTAGTATTTTTAATTGATATAAACTTTAATATAAACTTTTTTATAGTTTATATTTCTCTTTTGAGATTTCCCACCTCTTTGCTCATTATGTCCACGTTTTCCTTTAAATTCTTGAACATGTTTATAATTACCATTTAAAAAATTATGTCCTAACTCTAAAATCTGAATTATCTCAGGATCTCTTTCTATTGCTTGCTTTTTTGTCTTGATTATGGGTCCCTTTTTCCTACTTCTGTGCATATGTAGTAGTGCTTTTATTGAATGTTGTATGTTATGGATAACATATTGTAGAGCATTTGGATTTTGCTGTCTCTCCTTTAAAGGTGTAGCATTTGTTCTGGCCAACAGCTACATAACTGGGTAATTCTCTTGATTCTTTGGGCTTCATTTTATGCTTTGTTTGGGCAAGTGTATATTAATTTTGACCTTAACCATGGGATATGGTCTTACTCCTGGCTCCTAAAAAGTGACCTGTCTGAGGTCTCAATTTAATGACTGATATGCTCAGTGAAGTCTTTCCACTATGACTGGACCAAAACTTCAACATCTTTTAGCGCTGCATAACCTCTGGCATTTCCATTTATTTCTTAGCTCCACTGCAGCTGCTGTCTTGCTGGATCTCAGGTTCTTATAGAATCTTAACCTATAAATGTAAATCCCAGACCAGCTCTCAGCCAAAGAGCTAAGGAGAATCTGCACACTGACTTCTGAGACCTTCATCTGTACAGCTTACTCCTCTCTGGAATCCTATGCTGCTAATTCCAGCTCCTCCTTTACAACCCCTCTGTTTTAATTTCTGCCTCCTCAGCTCAGTGAGACTGATGTTCTTCACTTGGGCTTCACCTCCTTGTGCCACATCCTGGGAAGTGCCCGCAGACATAAAATAAGGTTGAATGTGGTGCTTATCTCATATTTACAGACTTTCCAGGACTCTAGTCCTGTACTGCCTATTATCCAATGCCTAAAAATTGTCACCATGTATTTTGTTCAGTTTTTAAATGGTAGAGTAAATTCAGTATCAGTTACTCCATGACAGCCTGGAAGTAAACATCTAATAGAGGAAACTATTATCTTTTTAATCCTTGCATCTTACTTCATTGGTTCATTTCACTGTATTTTCTTGCTGCTCCCCCACTAACCACACACACACACACACACACACACACACACACACAGGCACCTTTTTGAATAATGGGGCTATGTGCTTTTTTCTCTCATGGTCTCACTTAAAATTGGTTTTGTTTTAAAAAAATTTTTAAACATGTTTTAATTTATTCTTTATCAATGTCAATGCCAAATTCATAGTTACAAATATGGATCCTCCTTGTTTGACATTAAACCTTTATCATATTTTACTTTCTCTTTTCCACCTCTCTCCTCACCTGACATCTCTAGGGAACGTTTATAGCATACCTTTTTCTTTCTAAAATTCTTTGTTATAAATTGAACTTAGTTTCACAGGCACATTAAAAACAATTCTTTAGTGTTAAATCTAAATTTACTTCTCACTGCTCGTTTTTCTAAAAACATAGCTTTACCTTTATTAAATTCTGTATTTTGATTAGTTTTTGCTTGAAGGTCTACTTTAAGTTATATTTTTTAAAAAGCATACATGAGTCATATAATTTCTGAATTCTTACAAATCTGAACCAGGTTTTCATTTGTCCTTGCATTTAGGTAATAGCTTGGCTCAGTCTATAATTCTTGGAACATAATGCTTTTTCTTCAGAAGTCTTTACATTTTCTCTGAGGTTTTCTGGCATTAGTGTTGCAAATAAAAAGTCTAATGACGTTTTTTAGTGACCTTTTTTTTTCACAGTTGGCTGCTTCCAGCATTTGTTCATTATTCAGGCCATGGAAAACCATCTGGGTATGATTCCTTTTCATTATACTGCCTAGTCTTTGGTAAGTTTTCTCCATATAAACAATGAATCCTTCCACTCTGAAATGTTTTTTCTTTAATTATTGCTTGACATTCATTCATACTATTTTCTCCTTCTGGAACTTCTGTAACAACGATATTGCTTCTCCTACTTCAATCTTTTCTGCCTCTCAACTTTTCTCTTGAATTCCCAACTCTCAGAGTTCTAGAAGAATGTCCCATAGTTACTCTTCTTTTTATCTCTAAGATCTATTTTTTGGTTCTCGATTTTTACTTTACTTTTCAAACAAAAGTAATATATGACGCTTTTGAACCTAAGAAAATTAGCTTCCCCACCCCCAAGTTCTTCCCTTTATTCTATAGCAACTGTTTTACTAGAGGTTATTTAATCTGAATACTCAACATTTTATCCCCCTCATTTGAACCACTGAATTTCTCAATTTACCTGGCAATTTTTCTCTTATTCTTACAGAGTAAGAATGAATTTTTCCAGGATGAACACCCAAAATGTGAATAGTGGCTCATCAGTGTCCCCTTCATTTACTCCTACCTGTGCCATTTCCATCTCTAACTCTTTAGCTTCAGGGATGCAGATGAGAAGTTTCCGATTATGATGCATAAATGATCTTTCTATATTCCTTTTACATTCCTTGGGTTGTTTCTTTCTGAAACTGGAAAGAAGAAGGCATCAAACATGTGATTAGGATACCATATTTGTCACAGCAGTTTCCACTTATTTTTCCTAGACTGTGACAAGAAAATTTTACTTTTGTTTCCCACTTAAAATTCTTTAAAAGAAAAATTGGATATACTTCAAGTTCCTTCCTTATAGAGAAGTAGGAAGGTTGTTCTGGTTCCAAGAATCTTATGAAAAGAGTCCCTTGTGAGGAGGAAGGGGAAACACATTTTTAAGTTACTTTCCTCCCACTGAAAACATTTTGAAATACTTTCCTTGAAACCACCTTTGCAATCCTGAATTTACTGTGGACTTCTGTGTCCAACTGCCTAAACAAGAAATAGGGAAATATGCCCATGAAAGTTAACCTCTGCTGAATACAACCATGAAGTAGAAAAAACACAGGGAACATCTGTATTTTATACTGCCAATATGTTCTCTCTTATTCTGGAAGCACAGGTTGTCTTTCCTCTGTCAGCTGCAAAAATATTATCTCTCTGCAGGAATGAAACAAGTGTGGAATATATATTATGCTACCACATTACATGCATACCTAAGCAGAAAAAAAAGAAAATAACCATTTAATATATAACTCAATTTTGCCTCCAGGGACAGATAAAAATTTTTATTATAATACCCAAATGGTACAGTACATAAATATACATGGGAAATGTGATAGGACCAAGCCAGGTTCTTTTGGCTACATGCTGGTGGCTAAAAATTTATCATCTAACCTCATCTTAATCTTCCCTTCTCATAGACATGAAGTAGGCTATATTTTTTATAAGAGCCAGGAATTTGGAGCAAAGGAGATCAAAACTGATCACCATTTTTCAGCAGATCATTAATTTCTAAATGTCTGTGGAAAATAACTATTGACTGATATCTTTCAGTTTCATTTCAAGCATAACACCTTATACTGTTTACTTATGAAACAACCAAGATAGTAAAAAAAAAAAAAACTAAACGAACTAAATTGGTAATTTAATAACTTCAGATGATTGGTAATTTAATAACTTCAGATGGTTTAGAGGTATTTATCCCTTTTGAAATCAATAACCTTTCATTTGGAATCTTAAATCCACTTTAATGAGCATTCTGCTGGCAGCTGTTTTATTTAGGATCCGAGCTTATACAAACAAAAGTAACAGAGGCTTTTACCTAGATTACAATTTACAGTTAACTTTTGCAGACCACATGACTCATTTGAATGCATAAGTCCCTACAATTCCATTATACATGTTTCTTAAAAATTTGAATGCTTTTAACCAGAGAAGAGCTTATACAGGACGAGTGTTGTCGATGTGAGGAATCTCGATGTTGCTTAGTTATTTGCAGCATGTCTGAAATGGCTCTTCTAACACTGGTTCTGTCTTTGAAAGCCCATACAGAGCAATAACATGACCTTCTTAGAAGCAATAAGTGAAAAACACCCCTGGATAATGCCACTGACTTGCTACATAAGTTGCATTTTTATTGAATTATCAAATTGAAATATTTGTCAACACATAATACCCTATTTCTTTGTATCGTCACATTCACTCACTCTGTTTTAATTCTGACAACGTCTTCTGCACTATTTCTTCTCTATAAGAAACTTTTTGAGGTCAAGTAATCTATCTGTATAAAACTTATTAGAAACATCCTCCACAAAACAAGGGGCTGAATTTATTGTCACTGTAATCTGCATTGCTCTGCCTCTGTGCACCAGGCACCTAAGTAGCTCTGGAAGCCTCCAGAGTGTGTTCAGAAATGAAACTTTCGACTCATCACTGTTTCTCTGTGAGATGCTGTCCTATCTTGCACTAATGTTGCCTCCTGGGAGCACTTCAAAGCTATCACGCCCTTAATACACCAAAAAACCATGCTGCATTCCCTTCATAGTTTACAAAATTCTTCATAAAAACAATGACTTCATCATCTGTTATAATTCTACTTTCCACAGGGATCAAAAACTAGTCCTTGAGCCATGTGAGAGATAGCACCAAGTAATGCCTCCCCACCTGTCCCTTTCCCAGGGGCCTTTAATACAACCTCTCTTTAAACCAAAAAAAGAAAAAGTACAAATCACACAGACAGACTCTAAATCCCAGCTTCTGCTCAGCTGGAGCCCCTTGCCCCATTTAAAAATATTCAAAGATCACCTCTTATCCATGAATAACCTACTATTGCTCCATGAATATCTTATTGCCATGCTTACCTGAGAATGAAGCTAGCACAGAGGAAAGCAAGCGGGGAGATGAGGAGAGCCTCCATCCTCATCTTAGCCCAAAACCAGCCATCACCTTTGGTCTCCCTAGTTGCATGTGCCAGTAAATTCCCCTTTTTGCCAAAGTCAGTTAGAATTTGGTTTTATATCACTTACGACTGAAATAATCTTGACTAATATACTAATAATTACCAAATTTTATTGGGTTATGTAAATATCATTGCCTCGGGAACTTGAAACAACAAATCCCTGGGATTTCCAACCGTGAAAACTACAGTCTGATGAGTGATTTAATTAAACATGTACCTATAGATCACTCCCCAAGCTACATACATAGAAATGAGGAGAGACGAATCTGAAGGAGACAGAAAAAAAAACTTTCGCATTTTGAAACAATGTATTAAGAAGACATGTGCCCAATGTCTAGGATTGGAAAGATAAATGATTCCATTTTATGTTGTTATTAAATTGTATGACCCTTCATTAAAGTTAAATGCATTTAGAGGAATTAAGCTTATCAAAAACTTGGCAGTGTAATATAAGTAATGGTTCTTTGTTTATTTGACGACATCCTCCTGTGAGTTGATTCACAATTTTAATTTTGGAAAGCAGTATTTCTTTGATGGGGACTGACGGAATGATGCGAACTGCTACATCGTTTTGCATGAAGTCATATTGATTGTGAAAGGAAACAGAGGCCAAGTGACAACCAATTTTTCAAGGAGCATTATGACAGTGATGTTTCTATATTGTCAAAGGGATCACAACAAATTAAGAACTGAAATTAAACTTTAGGAGACAATCTCCTATCCTTTTGAAGATAAGCACACCAGAATTCTATAACGACAAAAATTCTAAATATTTTTAGTGGAAAAACCTTATTTAAAAAAATATGTATAAAAGTTATGTACCAATACCAAGCACCTATTTTGGACACAATGGTAAGCGGAAGAAATGGTAAGCAAAACAAAATACAAGAGAGAGCTTGCAACCTAGTGAGAGAGGAAGCATTAATCCCATCACAGAGAACTATAATTCCAATTGGGATAAATGTCACCAGAGAAATATGCCTACCACCATAGAAGACAATACTGGGGGCTTTACCCTAAACAGATACATGAAGGAAGGATTTTGTGAAGAAGTGATATTTGAAGAACAAATAAGCACTAAGGAGGTAAAGAGGGAAAAGCACATTCTGGTGAGAGGGACGAGCCTCTCCATGGGAGTAGAGAAGGATGGGGTAAAAATCAGAAACCTGAAAGGACTGTGCGCCCAGAACCTAGGGAAAGGAGGTGGAGAGTAAGGAGAGGCAGGCTGTGCAGGGATGGTACGTTTTCTCCTAAAGCAATGGGCAGACCTTGAAGGGTTTTAAGTGGAGCCTGGGAAGATCAACTTTGCATTAAAAAAAAAACAAACCCTTTGGCTTCAGTCTGGATAATAAATGGGAAGAGAAGTCAGGATGCTGGCAAGGGCAAACAGTAGTTGGGCGAGGGAGAAATGGGGGTGAGACCAAGACACAGAAAGGGAGAGACAGAATCTGTCATGGCAGTTTACGTTCATCATGTATTGAGAATCAGCACCATGAAATCTGACTGAAACATTAGGGAAGATTTCAAATATATTTAAAAAGTAGACAGAATAATATAATGAACTTCCCGTACTCAACATTTAGCTTTAACCATGTCCGACTCAGCTAATCTTGTTTTATCTAAATCCCCACTCATTTCCCTGCTCCCATATACATATATATATATTTAATTATGAATATTTCAAACCTTCAGAAACGTTGTGAGAATAGTACACCACCACCAATTTATCATTAATCTAGATTCACTAGTTGTTAACATTTTGTTAACTTGTTCTACATATGTGTATGTGTGTGTAAATATATGTATTTCATCATCTATCTCCTAAAAGCAAAGTCTTTCTCCTAAACAACAACAATTATCACACTCAAGAAAAGTAATATTATCTAATATACAGTCCATATTCGAAAACTTCCCATTTGTCCCAATAATGTCCTCTATAGGTAGTTTTCCCCCTGACCCAGAATCCAAACAAGGATTATGCATTGCATTTTTTGGTCCTGCCTCTTTATCCTCCAATCTTAAAGAGTTCCTCAGCCTTTTTGTCTGACATGACATGGATGCCTTTGAAGAGTCCAAGCCAGCTACTTTGCAGGATGTCCTTTAATGTGGGTTTGTCTGTTTCCTCATGATTAGATTCAGGTGAAACATTTGGCAGTACCATCACATAGAGGGTATTGTGTCCCTCTCTGTGTATCACATCGGGAGCCGTATGATGTCAGTCGTACCGCTATTAATGATGATTCACTTTTTCAACTGCTTGAATTCATATCCTATAGGCATAATCCATTAATGAGGAAACCAGACAAAGACTGCACAATATAATTTCTATTTCCCCATGAGTATCTTAATGCCAAAAGACATTAACATAGGTCATTTACACAGACAAAGCTTTGTCGGTTTTATTCACGGAAGGTGGATATAGATCATAAATAGACATGGACTGGGAATAAATATCCTGCAGCAATTAGAAATTGGCACACTTGGGAATTAGAATCCTAAGAAGTAAAGTATGAAGGTGAAGCTTGTGGCCTCAGGAACCAGACTGTCGGGGATGTCATCCTGGCCCTGCGGCTCACAATCTGTGTGACCTTAGACAAGTTACCTGCCCTTTCTGGACCTGCTTCCACATCTGTGACATGGGTAATCATTAGCACTCATATGTCTGGCTTGAGTACTGAGTTGCTACACATGCAATGCACACAACAAGCTCTCAGTGGTGCAATGATGATGTTTGCAGTGAAGGACCATTAAACTCCATGTGTTGACTAAAAGAAGAACCTAGGTCTTCTTTATAAAAATATTGTCTGAAATTTTGACCCTGTTAGAAATATAATGTGGTAAAATGTCAACATGTTTGCATAAAATCACTAACATCATCATCTAGTGAGAACTACTTAGGGCAAAAGAGTTTGATTTTCACATCAGATAACAAGCACTTATATTTCCCAAATAATAAATGGTAATCTTAACAACGAAATGTGTCCAGTGACATTTCCCATTGAGGATTTTATTACCTCCTGATCATTAGTGATATGTATGTGATCTGTCTGGTGAGTAAGCGTACATATAGTATTTACACGCCCATGGAAAGATCTAAATCACAACTAGAAAAAGGTGTGCTCAGAGGTCTAGTCAAAGATCTAGCCTAGTCTCAGAATCACTTCTTAAACCTTACAATTACAACATGGTTTTAAATTTTCTAAGATATTTTTCTGCTTAGGGAACTCAGCTACAGTATGCTTACCCACTGTCTTGTATTTGTATTTGTCTGTGTGGTGTTGATGGCAGCCCTAGTTGTTTTCCCTGATTGTATCCCATTACCCTTTTTTGAAACAATAACTTTCTTTTCCCTATGGAAATTTCACTGTTAGTCATTCATGGCTTAATAAAATTATCCAATTTTTAATATATGAACTATTGTTTCCCTTAAATGAAATAATTATAATATCAAGTAGAACAAAAGAGTAATCCTTAACTTTGCATTTTTATGATTTGAGTTTTTCCTAAAATGTGTAGCCATAGTGGAAATCTTTTTGTTTTTCCTTGCAAGTGATATAGACAAAAATGAAAATTTCTCAAAGTTAGAAGTGACTTGAATTGTTACTATTTCGTTTAGGAACAAAGGAGTCAACTAACCTATCCTAAAATTTTAGAATAGGGAAAAGAAAAGAAAATGTAAGTAACAAAGCCTTGACTTTAATGCCATATCCTGAATGGCTCAGGAAAAGACAGGCAGGGTGAAAACATCTAGAGAAAACAGAAATAGAGGAAGGGAGCAGGGAGAAGCAAAGAGACAGAGGAGGGAAAATCCAATATGGCTGGTCCCTGAGTCCTAAAATTTCACCCTTCCCAGGGCTCAGGGTAACTGCCCCAGCCCTACCCTTTAAGACCACTCTTGGGCTTGCTTCCCTCAACACCCGCTCTGGGTGTCCTCCTGCCCCCAAACCTCAACTATTACACCTCCAACCCACTCCACCTACCAATACCCCAAACATACACGGTATGTCTTCTTTTTCTTCATTGTCGTCTTTTATTTTTCATCTGATTCCTTCCATTTGTCAAAGTTAAATAACTTCCATCACAGGCATAAATTTAACAGTCACAAAACCTAGATGTACATAAATCTTCATTTCCTCAAAACTGACTTAGCTCACAAGCCCCCATTTCCACAGATGGAAGAATACCTAACTTTGCCAATTTAAGGAAAACTCAGACATTTCTGGTTCTTCTCACTTTCTTTGGACTAATACAAAGTCAATAAGAAATTCACACTCTTATTTCCTTCTCTTCCTTCCATTGATCCTCTAAATGTGGAGGTAGGAACCCATAATTATAAGGGTGGAGCAGCACATACTACAGAGAAGAGGGAGTTCAGTCTAAAAGAGAAGACAGTGAAATAGTCCAGTAAGTGCCCAATCACAAGACCAATGAGAGTGTCAGGGGAGCAGAGTGAATATAAAAAAGAACAGAGGGAGAAGACAGAACAAAAGCTCAGCCACAAGGGGCCAGAGACAGCTTCAGAGAGGAAGTGATTTTTAAGTCAAGGGTGAGTAGGAGTTAGTCAGGTTAAGAAGCTGGGTAAGGAAGTCACAGGGACCATTTGCTAAGGCATGGAATCAGGGAAACTGTGACATGCTTGGGAAATGCAAGCAGCTCCCTGTGGCTGGAGCACAGGGAAGGTTTGGAGGAGCGGGTAGAAGATGAGTCTAGAGAGGTGAACAGAGGTGTACATCAAGCCAAGGAACTGGGTGGGATCGTATTCTCTAAGCCAGGAGTCGGCAAACTGTACGTGAAGTCCAGATCGGCCTGCTGCCTGGTTTTGTACACAAAGTTTTAATGGACTCAACCATGCTCATTTGTTTACATAATATTCATGATGCTTTCACGCTATACCATCAGTCAAGGACTTCTGACAATGTATGGCCATCAAGGCCTAAAATATTTATTCTCCATATCTTTACATAAAACTTTTGCTGACCCTTCTGCAACCCACTTGAGAAATATACGCATCCTCTTTTTCTGCACACATTTTTTAATTCTTTTATTGAAGTATAGTTGTACAATATTACATAAGTTACAGTTGTACAATACAGTGATTCACAATTTTTAAAGGTTGTACTCCATTTATAGTTATTATAAGATATTGTTATATTCCCATATTGTACAATATGTCCTTGTAGCTTTCTTTATAACTAATAGCTTGTACCTCTTACTCCCTTACACCTTTATTGCCCCTCCCCCCACCCCTCTCCCCATTGGTAACCACTAGTTTGTTCTCTCTATCTGTGAGTCTGCTTCTTTTTTGTTATATTCACTAGTATGTTGTATTTTTTAAATTCCACATATAAGTGGTATCGTGCAGTATTTGTCTTTCTCTGACTGACTTATTTCACTTAGCATAATGCCCTCCAAGGCCATCCATGTTGATGCAAATAGCAAAGTTTCATTCTTTTTATGGCTGAGTAATATTCCATTGTATATAGCTATACCACATCTTCTTTATCCATTCATCTGTTGATGGACACTTAGGTTGCTTCCATATCTTGGCAATTATAAATATTGCTGCTATGAACATTGGGGTGCATGTAGCTTTTTGAATTAGTGCTTTTGCTTTTCTTTTGGATATATACCCAGGAGCGGAATTGCTGGGTCATGCGGTAGTTCTATTTTTAGTTTTTTGAGAAACCCCCATACTGTTGTCCACAGTGGCTGCACCAATTTACATTCCCACCAACAGTGCATGAGGGTTCCCTTTTCTCCACATCCTCACCAACATATGTTATCTGTATTCTTTGATGATAGCCATTCTGACAGGTGTGAGGTGATACCTCATTGGTTTTGATTTGCATTTTCCTGATGATTAGCAATGTTGAGCATCTTTTCATGTGCCTGTTAGCCATCTGCATTTCCTCTTTGGAAAAATGTCTATTCAGTTCTTCTGCCATTTCTTAATCAGGTTGTTTGTTTTTTGATGTTGAGTTGTATGAGCTGCTTATATGTGTTAGATATTAATCCCTTATCTGTCATATCATATGCAAATATTTTCTCCCATTCAGTACATTCTCTTTTTATTTTGCTGATGGTTTCCTTTCCTGTATGTACCCTCTTGAAAAGAAAAAGTTCTCAAAGACCTGAAGCACCACTTAGATATCTTTAGTGTATTGATATTTATATGTGTGCAAACCTAAAACTAGCTGTAAGCATCTTATGCTTATGGCTCTTACATAATTATACAAATTTGCATATTAAATTTAAACAAAAATGACATTCAAATGAATGGTATTAATTCAATGTGACAGATGACATCATTTGTATGGAAACAAATTTCCACTCTTAACATGGGACTGGCTACTGAGTACAGGTTCTTTTGAATTTAGCAACTTAAACCACTTGGGCCACATGATGGTTTTCCTTACTTGAACTAGGGTAAAACCTACGTTAATATAACAAAAGATAGTGACTTCATTGAACTTCATGTGTCCTGATTGCCTCGTTTTGGGCTACAAAGTCTCTCTGCCTTCTTTTCTGTGTCAGCTGTTGATAATTATAGTAATGCCCATTTGTACAATAAAAACACAAACACACATGCAGGCACTGAAATCAATTGTCAGTTCTCAGTTTTAAGGCAGCCATTCAGGTAATCCACAATTGCTTGTATTTTTTCAATGTCATCTAGATAAAATAAAGAAATTTGAAAAATAACACAGAGAGCTACAGATTCTGGATACATGCAAAGCTGAAGAAGAAATCTAACAGATATTTATTGTGGCAAAAATATAGCTAAAAGGAGCTAGTCCAAGCTAGGAGAACTCAAGAGGTGGCAATGGGTTAGAGAGAAGAGGGCAAATATGAGAGTTTTCGGTACACTATCTGGACAAGACTCTAACATCAAATGGTTGTGAGGAGGAAGAAACGCGAGGGAGAATTCTGAAATGACTCCCAGGTTCCTGGCCTGGGCATGGACATTCATCAAGGTGGGAAAACACAGAAGAGGTGGAAGTTTGTGAAGGAAAGACAATAAGTTCACTTGGGTGTGTTGAAATTAAGGCAACTGGGAGACTAAGTCTTTATCCTGAATGCAGTTAGGTATATTGGACTGCACAGTCATTAGCAAGGACTGGCTCAGACAAAAAGATTTGGGAGCTAGAAATAAGTGGTTGTTGAAGTATTTATACAGTTGAGTGGGTCCACATATAGAAAAGTAAAAAGTGAGAGCAAGAAAAGCACTAATAATGCTCAATAAAGAAATAGCCATTAGAAACAGTTGTATAAATAACTACATGTATGCATCCACAAATATTATCAAGTCAGGATGATCTGTGCTGATGGAGGGAAACTGTAATATGCATAATATGAAATACCAATATGAAAATCACTCTGCCTTTGGGTGGGTGTTTGCAGAAGATTTACTTTTGTTTGCTAAAATTTGGTTTGCTCTTCCGGAAGGCACATTAACTTGAATAAGAAGGCAAAATGGTATGTAATGTGGCCTTCACTGCTGGTTACCCACCCAGTACCCATTTCCCCTTCTTTCCTAACAGATCCTTAATTTTTCTCAGGCTGTCAGTGTGCCTGATGAGAACTGCATTTCCCAGCCTCCTTTCACCTATGAATGGCCATGTGACACAGTTCAGGTGGGTGAAATATAAGTAAAAGTCACCAGATGGAACTTCTGGGAAGGCTTTTAAAAGGCAAATAGACTCGGCTGCCTGGATGCTTCGTCCTTACCCTTCATCCTGCAGGGAAACATCATTTGAGGCGGAACAACCGTGTTGTGACCTTGAGGCCCCAAGAACATGGTAAGGATTACTGGATGGAAATATAGGATGGTCCCGTGGACTTCACGGAGCCCCAGTATCCGCTCTAGACTTCCTACTTCCAAATGTAAGCAAGAATAATAAAACCTCTCATTTTTTGTCACTGTTTTCTGTTTCCTGAGGTATAGTGCAATTTCTACCCACCCAGAAGCCCTGTTTGAAAATGGTCTTAGGTAAAAATCTCTCCTTAAATAGCCTGTAAAGTTAATGTAATGTCAAGGAAAAAATGAAGAGTTGATTCTCACCTAGATATAACAGGAAGCCTGTCAACTCTATCACTTGATTAGACAAAGTAGGGGGAAAAATGGGGGTGGGCAGCCAGGAGATGAGCTGGCCATGTTAAACAGATTCCCTCTAAGGCCGTGTCTACCAAATCTCCAAATTCTAACATCCTCCACCATGTTTTTATTTTTGGTTTGCATTTTCCCCCCATCCTTAGCATAGTGGAAGAAAAAAAAATGAACATAAATAGGAATACTCTTACTTACTAACATTCAGTGGCTTCTCATTTTCCACTCAATTAAGAATACGTAGGATACTTTATTGAACTATTAATCTGTGATTTGTTTGACCAGTGTTTTCCTCCCCTATTCTAAGCAAGTAGAAAGGTTAACTGCCGTCTTACTTCGGGGGAGCTTTGTGGTAGAATCTTGAAGGCAAACTCCCTAATACTCCTGCTGGCTGATTGGTCTTGAGGAGTCTGAGTTCCATGGGAGACAGAGGCAAAAGCAGGTGCAGCGAAGAAGAGAACAGACATAGCCCCATACCAGAAAGGCACGGTGGTGTCTGCAAACAGCAGGGATGCCCATCGTACTCCCGGCAGTACCTGGGGGAGAGGAGAGAGCCTCTGAGGGGCTTGGCTGTGTGGTGGAATGAAGGAGGCTGTACCCTGGACAATGGGGTTCCCATGTAAAGAAAGATTCCTGCAGCCCCAAAAGAGCACAGAAAGAGAACAACTGCCATTTAAGGGTCTTTGACAGCTTTGACAAGGAGACTCCCATGATCAGCCAAAAGTTAGGGGCAGTTCCTCTGTGTTTCAAGGAACCACAGAAGTTTCTGAGATGCTGAGGGAGGGAAAGAGAATCCCCAGTAGACAGACTGAATGTACTTCAGCGAGGTGGGATAAAGCCTCAGAGGAGTATCTTGCACACTCCATTTGTGATTCAGGAGTCATCTCCACTGCCAGTACCAATTCCTTCTACTGGAGGCTCAGCCTCTGCAGCACAGTCTCCTCGGCCTGGTGCCCCAGACACTGGCTTTTCTTCTCCTGCGTGAATCCTATGCTCACGAGGCTTTTCTGCCTCAGTTTTGCTCAGCATTTCTGCAAAATGCATTCACTCACAGTAAATGAGTGTCCATTTTTTCAACCCTCAAACACTTTCCTTTCACAAAACTCTCCTTGATGCTGAAATTGTAAGTCATAATTTCCTCCTTTTCATCTCCAAATTACTGATTACTTCTCTTCTTGGGGTATTCACCCACACTACCTTGTGCTATGCTCTCCTATCTGCTCCCTCACTACACACACCTTTAAAAAAATGTATTGAACATCTACTGTGCACTCTGAGGACAGTGACTGTTTCCCAGGTACCCAGCATAGGACCATATATGTATTCACTTACCAGCAAATACTTTGCGAGGGCCTGCTATGTCCCGGCCCTGAAACACTACAAAAAACAGAACATGGAGTCTGTCCCTGAGATTCTCCAAGTCTGAGTATCATGCATGGTCAAGGCTCACAGGAGTGAACATAATAAATTCCCAATGAGTAACTGTTGATATTAATTCTTAGGATTTTAAAGCTGTATTCAGCTACTTAGAGGAAATTTTAGCAAAATGGGTAAGATGATTCCTGATACTTCAGAATATGCCTCCAATATGTGGGCAGTGGGGGGGGGGGGCGGGAGAGGGGTGGAGTAACCACTGCACTTATTAGAAATATAAAACAGCAAGAAAAACTTAAAAGTGTGCCTTAATCATTTCCATTTTGAAACTAGATAATTTTTATTTTTCAAGATGACTGTGCAAATAAAAATATTACTCCTTATTTGAAATCCATGAAAAATGCTGAGATGAAGGAAGTCTTGTCCAAAAGCTACTTTCTCTTCTCAGGACTTGTTTCCATAGCCTTTCATTCTTTTCTGCTGTCACTGCTGCTTTGGAATTTGCTATTATGTGTAATAAGACTCCATCACAAATGTTTGTGGGTAGGTCAAGGAATGTTCCCTGGGGATCTTGGCACAGTGCATTGGAGACTCAATCCCTGATCTCCCTTCCCACGGTCCTCATCCTGTGCTCAAGCTCTCTGTCTCCTTCCCAGTTCTCCATTCTCCTGACTCTACTAGCTGTTGGGGGCAAACTTGCTGTTTTCAATCTCCCAAGTATGTCACAAATCTTCTATCTTCATCAGCTAGTGAAGGAAAAAACACTGGCCTGGAATCAAGAAGCCCAAGGTGATTTGGTCATTTTTTTCAATCAATAAATATTTTAAAGCGTTTTCTATAAGTCAGGTATTGGACTAAGCCTTAGCAAACAATGATGAACAAGACAGTAAAGTCCCTGCCTTCAAGAAGCTGACATTCCAACAGAGAAAAACAGTAAACAAGAAGATTATAGATAATGATAAATGCCAAAAAAGAAAGAAATGGAGTAATGTGATAGATAGTACCTGTAGGGGGTAATAGGAATATGGCTGTCAGAGAAGGCTTTTCTAATATTTAAGCAGAGAATTGATGTATGAGAAGATACCACAGATTCTAAGGAAGAGTGTTTCAGGCATCTCATCCTAAGATGAGAAAGAGTTCAACATGTCTAAGGCACAGAAGACCAGTGTGGCAAGAGACAGCCAGCAGGATGGAGAGGGACCCTATGTGAGTTCAGTAGAAAAGGATTAGCTCATGGAGGGCCTAGTAGCCACATGAGGAGTTTAGATTTTAATCTAAGAGTATAGGAAGTATTCGATGTGCTTTCAGCAGAGAAGTGACAGATACCATGTTTTAAAGATCATTATGTCTAATGGGTGGAGGGTGGAGTTATGAATACCAATTAGGAGACTGCTGCCTAAATTCAGGCAAGAGAAGGGGAAGGATTCAATGCTTTCGAGTTGGAACTTGCAGGACTTAAAGATGGATCCCATGTGTAAGGCGAGGGAGAATCACTAAGATGGAGTCTGGATTTTTGGCTTGAAGACTTTAGTAGATGATGATGTCATTTACTGAGATGAGAAAACACTCCAAGCCTATCTTGCCTGACCCTGGGCAATTTGGTCTCTTCAACTATGATGTGAATATGTTGAAAGAGGTAGAGTAGATGGCCTCAGACACTTCTTCAGCACTAAAGTGGCACAGCACTATTGGATAATTAGGACATGATATGTTTTTCTTGCTTTCCATTAAGAGAATAACACAAGCCTTGGAATAAGAGAGGCTAGGAGCTCCATAAAGTTCCCACAAAGCTCCATAAAGCCATGTGACTTTGGCAAAGAGACACTCTGTGCCTCTTCTCCTCATCTGCAAAATGGAATCATAAAACTGCCTTGCTCACTGGACTGCTAGGAGGGATAACTAATTTGACTACGTAAGACCCCTAGAATATAATAGTGCTCAGTTAATTATACATTCTCCTTTCCTGACAAACTCAACACTTGTTCCTTCTCTCCTTTCATCCACTTCACTTTGTAAATGTCTTGACTCACTGATTTCTCTTTTTTCTGATTATAAACTAATTCCAAGATTGGCGATGCCCAGAACAGAACTTCCCCTGTGTCTCTCCCTGTGACAGTCACTCAGTCTTGACGTCTCTGCCTTCTCATCTGGAAGTTGAGCATTGAAGAGGGAGGGCATTGCAGCCAGCTCCAAGCCTGTGGACTCCAAGTTATCAATACTAGGATTTCAACATTCCAGCTTAACTTTGGCTTATTCATCTCTCCCTGCCTTCTAGCTCCAACCTGCTCCTGAGGAACAGGACTCCAAGAACTGGGTGGGTCTGAGAAGAAAATGTGATGGAAGGCTTCAGGCTGCTTCCATACCCTGAAACCCCAGCAATATGTCTTTTTGCTGCTGCTGACCATATTACTTAACACTTGGGGAATGAGATGGGCACGCTGCAGGAAGGTATATGATGGTCTTATCTGCTGCCCACACCATGTTTTCAGTTACCAAAAACTAAAATTTTAACCACCATAAAAATTTACTGATAAATGATCACCTTCATTTTTAAATTTATGCCTCTAATTTTCATTATCGCATTCACCCACTTTTCCTTTCGGGAAGAAACCTATAAAATCGAATTCCCCAAGTGTCAGGCAAAAAGACGTTTTTCAAAGGTTTCTTACCGACCAGACAGTAACCCAAGTTATGTCTGTAGTTTCTGCTATGGCAGCTAGAGGGCAGTGCAACTCTCTCTCTCCCCTCCCGCAGCCTAGCACATATTCTCCATCCCCCTTCCAGCTAAGGGCAGGGGAAAGAGACACAATGGGGGGAAACATGCTCACATACCGCAGGAACAGAGGGGGAAGTGACTTGAAAAGAAACAAGCAACACGAAGTTCACAGATCGCGTATCTGGGTCTTGCTTCCTCCTCGCTCACACAGCATTAGCTGCTTTCAAATGCATCTAACACACCCTTCACCTTTCCTCAGCCTCTTTCTACATCCTCTCCTACACCCAATTCTTCAGATTCTTCAAACGTGAGCTCATCTCAGCCCTCACCCTTGTACGCTGTCACGCAGACTCACTAAGCACCTCCCTGAATATGCTGAGAGGGCTGCAACTCTTTCTTCCTTTCCAGCTCAGTGCTGGCCCTGAGGGCCTGTGACCCTGACTGGGAGAGGTGACTACTCTTATGAGGTCTTGGTGTGTGACAGTGGGCAGACCATGTGGCAGAACCTAATTCCAGAGAGACTGGCTGCTGCAGGGCCGCCCAGCCCCACAGGCAGGGAGGGCGTAACAGGTGTGTAACCAAGTGACTGCTGGCAGACAGTGAGGCAGCTGAATGCATGAACGCATGAGTGCCCCAGGTGCCACCACAGGTCACAGAAGAAACAGGAGCAGCTGGGCTTTGTGGGCAAGGCCAGGCACAGAACTATAGCAAGGGTAAAGGAGGCCACAACAGCATCATCTTACATTCACAGAGAGCTTCCTGCTTTCCAAAACTCAGGCACAAAGACCCTGGTGTATCTGTTACTTCATGTAAGCAGGGCATGTATTACAATCCTCTCTTTATAGGCAAGGAAACACCTCATATGAAGGTTAAGCTGCTTGTTCCAGACAGACATTCATAACAGAGCTCAGCTAGAATCCACTGCTAGGGTGACCACTTTACCCAAAACATCATTGACCTGCATAAAATCACATATCAGGAGCAAACTTATAATGTGGGAGAGAACACCTGACAGGAGTTAGCAAGGTGAAGGTCAGGCTTCTCACCATTTCAAATACATTAGACCCCTACACCTGGGTCCTTCAGCATGCCCAAGTACTCCACAGGAGGAGCAAGAGAAGGGACCACAGCCAAGGCCCAGAAGAAAGAAAATGTGATTAAATGAGACGGCTTCCCCACACAGGACCTGCTGGGCACCAACCTCTCAGGAGACGTCTGAAAGCTTGGGACGGCCTCATTCCCTTCCCCTCCCTCCTCCTAGAAGAGAGAGTTCTTATTGCCAGAATAGTCTAACTACAAGAGCTCATAGTGAGGATACTGCAGCCCATCCACTAGAGATTTTTGCCTGCAGGAAGCTTTTTTATTGGCAACTCAAAGACAGAATATTTCCATAGGGCTTCCCCACCTCCCCTGCCCTATAACTTTAAGGAAGAGAACAAAAAGATCAAAAATGAAAGCCATCTTAGTGGTAATCTATAGGTTGGAATGAGACATCCGTGTTTTACTTCTGCTTTTAAATTGATTCTCCTTTTGTAAAGCATTTTTTTTCAAAAAATTAGTGGTAGGGAAGGTAAGGCACTGCATATTCTATATTTTTATATCCACTCTAGTAGATTTTGATACAGTGTTTTGACTCCTGTTTGAATTTCTCTGTGACCTAGATCAAGCAACCTTGTTTCAGGTTCCACATTAGTAAACATTAAATTGTAGCTTCCATCTACATCCCAGGCGTTATTTGGTTGATGAAGTAACTACAATAAAGACCATATTTACAAAATAGCTAAAACTAAATTATGGTTGTGTAAGATGTCAATACTTAGGTATCTTTGGGACACTTCCTGAAGCTACCTATGACAGTTTGTTCATTTTTCTTTTAATTAGGGATTTATTGTATTTTATTTTAAAATAAATAAATAACCTGACTGCAGAGAGCCAAAGTATATGCTAAAGGTGATGTGAGTCACAAAGCTTGTTCCCAGGTAGAGATCACATTTCTTCTTTTCCCTGAAGAAATGTTTCATCTGAGAATACGTTCAAGTAATTGACTACTTGCTGACCTCTTGGATATACCATATTCTTATGAATGTCCCTTGAAGACTTATGCTTCAAAATGGCACACCCAGCACATATACTTACTTCTACTCCTTCACAAAATCACAGGACATTTATGGTAAAGAAATACAGCAGGAATAGTCATGATACGATCATGACCAGGAGGAAGAATATCAGTGAGAAATTTATTTTGATAAATTTCTTGGTAATAAGAAAGAGGATGGGATCATATTACTGGATAAACCAGAGTGAAGGAAGTTAAAACACAGAACACATTTGGAAGAAGACTGCAGCAGAGGTAAAAGCCATCCTTTATGGCAGAGTCCTAGGAGAACATAAATATACGGATGATGAGAAACAAGAGTAGAAATAGCATGCAAGGCAGTCATCAGTGTAATTAATTAAAGTACTCTTATGAAATATCTGGTCCAGGTAGCCTCTCCCACCTCACTCCCATCCCCTTGCACCAAAGCAATTAGAGACTGTGGATTCTGAGCAGCAGAACTGCACTCCACACCCATATACCCTAAAAGAAAATCATCCTGTCAGCATGTCCCACCCACAGAGTTCATAGATAGGCCCTGATGGGCAGTAGAGATCGTTTTAGGAGAATGAGACCCACGCCACAGCAGGGAAACTTGTAACAGTAATCTGTAGGACTGACCACTAATACTCAAAGAAATCCACAGCCAAGATGAAAGATTTGAGAAGGGCCCCAAGGGAGCTTTTTGCTTTGATGAAACTATTCTCTATCCTGATTATGGTGGTAGTAACATAAGTGTATGCACTTATCAAAACTCAGCAAACTGAACATCTCTAAAGGGTGAATTTTACTGTATATAAATTATGCCCCAATAAATCTGAACTTAACAAAGAAGCACAAACCACAAAAGGAAAGAAGCCTAAAGTTGTTGACATCTGACCTGGTCTGTAGCGATCCTGGAGAGTTTGTCCCCTTATGTGACAGCACAGAGGAATGGCCATGGAAAAGCTGGCTCCATCTTAGCAAAGGCAGGAAGAGGGCCTGACTGATGTAGAAGCAAAAGAGAGATAAAGTCCTACGTACACTGAGTACACACTGAGCACCAGACATACTGAGATCCCTTATTTTATTCAATTCACAACCCAGTGGATACAACTACCTAGGGAAATGTCCCTTATCCCCCTGGATAGGACTGTTTGGGGGTGTCTTACATCAGCTGGGGACACCTAGATAGGTGCTCAATAAATGTGAACTCAAGGTCATGGAAACAAAAATAAAAGAGGCTTCTTATAAAAAAGGAACCACCAGAAAACAAGAAAGGGTTACTGGAAATTTAAAATATCGTTGCTAAAACTTTTCACATGTAATAGAAGGGGTGAAAAATAAAATCAAGGAAGTCTACTAAAATGTTGATCAAAAAAGAAAGAGATCAAAGATATGAAAATTTGAAATCATAGGGGATTGATATAAGAACTACACCCTGCGAACCAAACTGCCAGAAAGAGAGAACTGAAAAAATGCACAGGAGAAAATAATTAAAAAAACAGTGGTTGATGAATAAACAAAATGTGATTTATACATACAATGAAATATTATCCAGCCATAAAAAGGACTGAAGTATTGATATATGCTAATACATGGATAAATCTTAAAAGCATTATGCTAAGTGAAAGAAACGAGACACAAAAAGCCATGTGATTCCTTTTATATGAAATGCCCAGAATAGATGAAACCATAGAGACAGAAAGTAGATTAGTGGTTGCTAGGGGCTAGGGGAAGAGAGGAATGGGGAGTGACTGATAATGATTATGGGGTTTCTTTTGGGGATGATGTTCTGAAACTAGACAGTGGTTATGGTTGCACAACTTTGTGAATATACAAAAAACCATTTAATGGTATGCTTCAAAAGGGTGAATTTTATAGCATGTAAATTATATGTTAATTCTCAAAAAAGAAATAGTAGAAAAAAATTCTCAGAACTAAAAAAAAAAAAAAAAAACAACAAAAAACATAAGACAAGATTGAGTATTAAGCAGAGTAAATATGTAGATGCTTATTTCTAAATCCATCCCTATGGAATTGAACACCAAAGAAAAAGAAAAAAGGAGCTAAACAAAAATCAAGAAAAAGTTATTTACAGGAAAATTGAAATAAAACTGCATCAAACTTCTCGTCTGCAACACCTCTAGAAGACAATTAAAACATGCCTTTTCATAGTTCTGCAGGAGTATATTATTGACCAAATTAGAATAGGAAGTCAGACATTGATGAGACTAATATCTGCTAAGAAAGTACTTTCTATTTAACAAATAGTATGATGAAGTTGATATCTTAGTAATATAATGAAAACATTTGTGTTTTCACTCTCCACAGAAAAAGTAAGGCAATTAGCAACTTAGGATGAAAAAAAAATAGTTGTTCAAAAAAACCAGTGTTTGAATATGAACAACAAAAGTGTAGCATGATTTTGAAGAATCTAAGTGTGAAGAAAGAGAACCAATGTCTAGAACATGCTCCCTTGAATAGTTCAGTGACATAGGATTGCATTCCTTTTTCTAGGTGTTAAACCACTTCACTTGATGCTGCACTTAATATTTATATAGTAAAAATATGAAAAGTGATGTTTATTGATATATTATAAATATAACTGATAAAGGAAATGTAATAAATATGGGGAGGGAGTAAAAGTTGACGATAAATTCCTCATCTTTCAGAGTGGGGAGGCAATAGATACTATTTAAATAATATGTTTGGAATAGAAGAATAGGCAAATTAAATTATAGTCATAACCATCAAGGACTAAAACAGAAGCAATTAAAAGTGATTTCCTCTGTGGAGGATACTGGGAGCTGGGATAATAGACATTCATTTGTTATTTAATGGCTTTACATATTGTTTGACATTTTGTTTTACTACATGCAAGTGTGACTCTTATGAATCAAAAAAATAGCACAAGAACAATTGCCAGGCCTGCAAACTTAACTGACTATAATTGTATGGAATACTTTCAGCAGCGGTATACAGAAAACTTGACTAACAGTGGCTAAAATCATACCATTTATTTGTATTAAAAGAGATTCAGGGCTTCCCTGGTGGCTCAGTGGTTAAGAATCCGCCTGCCAATGCAGGGGACATGGGTTCAAGCCCTGGTCCGGGAAGATCCCACGTGCTGTGGAGCAACTAAGCCCGTGTGCCACAGTTACTAAGGCTGCACTCTAGAGCCCACGTGCCACAACTACTGAGCCCAAGCATCACAACTACTGAAGCCTGCGCGCCTAGAGCCCTTGCTCTGCCACCACTTGCTGCAACTAGAGAAAGCCCGCGTGCAGCAACAAAGACCCAACACAGCCAATAATAAATAAATAAAACAAATAAATTTATTTAGGAAAAAGAAGAGAGATTCAGGGGTAGGCAGAGTTGTTTGGCCAGGGAAAAACTGGGCTCTTTCCATCTTTTTGTTCAGCCACTCAGAGCACTGGCTGTGGTCTCCCCTCATGATCCCAACATGGCCGCTGAGCTCCGCGCACCAGTTTTCTCACTACCATATCCCAAATCAGGAAGGAAATTAGCAGAGACACAAAGGACTGCTGATCTCCTTTTATTTCTTTTCCAGAAACCACTGTCCTTTCTCCCTCCAACCCATTCAACCCCTACTTCTCTTACATTTCATTGGCCAGAATTACATCACCTTTTTGTCCCTAAACCACTCATAGGCAAAGGTGTAATTCACCATAACTGGCTTAGGCAAATCATATCTTATCATTGGGGGCTGAGCACATTGCTCCTTGAACAAAACCAGTGTTCTTTAACAAGGAAGAAGACACAACTGACTGTTGCATAGGCAATAACAGGGTCAACCAGGCTGACTGACCAACTAACTAACCAGTCACTGTCCCTCATGAGGAGAGGACTGCTGACCTATCTGGCAGAATCACAAAGCATGGATTCTCTGATGACAAAAGTCTGTACGGTCCTGAGTCCTTAATCCTCTGTTGATTTAATGTGTATTAATCTTTTGAGATAAAAACCCATTAGTCATGTGTTGGCATCAGCAAATTAACACTGGCTTCTGGAGAGAAACTCTTGAGAGAAAAAGAAAATCACATCACTGCATTTTTCAAAGGTTCAACATCAAAAATTTATCACGTGTAAAAACCCAATCTGTTTGATACTCTTAAAATGATTAACTTTACAAATAGCTACTAGAAACAAGGCACATCTGACAACCTGAAGAATTAGAAGAGGAGGCAAACATTTTCCTTTCCGAATTAAAAAAAATGAGTCCCATCATTTCCAATGTTCCTCCCTTGTAACATTTTAGTGGTGCTCACACATTTCTTAAGTCAAAGACTTTCCTGAGGATTCCATGTATCCGACGGTTATTGGCTTGCTTTTCAGCAGCTCTATCACAGCTGATTTACTAATATATCCTAGAGACTTTCGGTGAAATGTATACAGTAAAAGCCCACAGTGCCTCGTAATTCCCACCTATTTTAAGTTAAAGACTTAATGCGTAGACGGGATCTGACATACGATTGTTGCTCACCAGTGCACTGTCAGAGCAGGTCTGAATAATTAGCACCAGCAGCTCTTCTTTCCAGATATTAATACCTTATATCATAAATGTCAAGAATAGCACAAAGATGCAACTGGAAAGCCTCTGTAGAGGAGGGAGCCCATCAATCACGGAGGTTTCACTCTATTTTCCTTCCATTTTACTATCAGAAAATAAACCCAGCATAGTGAGATTTAAAGTCTTGACCTCCTCTTATCTATTACTTATCGCTATGCCTTCCCTGAAGCTGTACCCTGGAGGGAGGACTGAGAGAGAGAAGACTGCTCAGCTGGGGAGGGATAATGACGCGTTCAGCGGGTAAGAGGGAATGTTGGAAAAACCAAACCTCACAGCAGCACTCCAGGTGGTTCTATGTCCTCTATCTGTGTGCTTTGGGGACATGGAGACTGGGTGGTTGTAGAAGGCAGGCCCATGTGAGGGAGGTGTTTCTATCTGGACTATCTCAGTCCCTGCCCTACTCAGTGGAGAAAAGAAAACAATCTCTTTTATGGTTAGAGAATGAATATTGTAATAAATTTTAATGAGCTTGCTGAGGATCCCAAGCCCTAGACAAGCACCCTATTCAAACTAGGCACTCACTCTACAGTTAGCAAAACCACCTCCGACCCACCTCCGATAACAGGTATGACTCTTCCAACTGTAACCATGGGATCTCTAATTTAGAGATGAGCAAGTCCCTCCTTCCAAAAAAACTAACTATTCTATCTTTAGAGAACTTTGGCTATATTGAGCTGAGGTCAGTCTCCTTGAAATTCCTGTCAGTTCATCCTATTTCCATCCTCTCGGGTCCCACTGTGCAATTGTATCTCCTTTTTCTTCTGGAAGCCATTTGTGTATTTGAAAAGTGCTATCTCAAAACTCCTGTAAATCAAGCTGACCGGCCTCAGGCTGTTTAACCATTCCTCCTGTGACAAACTTTCACATTTCAGTGTCTCATCTGAACAAGGCACAGTCTGCCTTTCCCTCTTTGAGTGAGTTCTCCCAAACAATGAGCAAAACACAAGAGCAGCAACAACGATAATGAGAATACTTAATATTGCTTGAGCATTAACCACAAGCCAGGCACTATAATGCATTTTATATTCATTATTTTATTCCATTCTTACAAAATTACTGTGCAGTAGCTGGATTTTTTTTTCTTATTTTTATTTTATTTTCTTAAATTTGTATTGAAATATAGTTGATGTACAATGTTGTGTTAATTTCAGATACACAGCAAAGTGATTCAGTTATATATATAATATATATATATATATATATATAAAGATTCTTTTCCATTATAGGTTATTATAAGATATTGCATATAGTGCCCTGTGTTTTGCAGCAGTCCTTGTTGTTTATTTTATATATAGTAGTTTGTATATTTTAATCCCAAACTCCTAATTTATTCCTCCCCCCCCTTTCCCCTTTGGTAACCATAAGTTTATTTTCTATGTCTGTGAGTCTATTTCTGTTCTGTAAATAAGTTCACTTGTACTGTATCATTTTTTTAGATTCCACATGTAAGTGATTTCATATGGTATTTGTCCTTCTCTGTAGTAATTGGTATTATAAACTCCAATTTGTAGTGAAGAAACTGAAACTCAAAGACCTAAGTCACTTCCCTCAGGCCCACACGGCCTGTGCAGAGCAGAGCCAGAGCTCTCAGCCCCTGTGCCATCTTGTGCTCCAGAGGCAGAATTATCATTCCCTTATTCTAAGCCCCACTTTGATGAATAGGGACAAAGACTGAATTTACTATTTTTGTTGATTCATTGAGATTTTTGCCAAATCTGTATCTTTAGTTCCAATCTCTCTCTTGGGCTCTAGATTTTTATCCAACTGCCTACTGGACATCACCACTGGGACAACACTGGATTGCTTCAAACTCAACCTGTCCCAGACTGAACACATGACCTTTTCTCCCCAATATGTTCCTTTCCTGCTGTTCCCCAAAATCAGAACATGGTTTCACTATCAACTCACTTGTCCCAAGACAGAAGCCTGAGAGCCACTCTAGAATTCCCTCTTGTCCCCCACATCCAAACCATCACCAAATCCTTGATTCCACTTCTGTATATTTTTCAGCTCTACCCACTTCTTTCCATCTGCACTGTCACTAGTGCTGGCCACCATCTCTCACCTCAGTGACTGCAACAGCTTCCTAACAGGTCACCAGGCACCTAGTTGTGCTCCCTTCCGCCTCTTCCCTCCTCAACACTGAAGCTGGTGGGGACCTTCCAATATGAAACTCTGATTAAGTCACTTCCTTGCTTAAGAATATTTTATGAATTGTCATCCAACAAAAATAATATCCAAGCTCTTTAAAGTGACTTGCAAAATCCTTCCAGACCTACCCCAGTTCTCCCTCTCCAGTTTCATCTCTCATTACTTCTCCCACCCTTCATGTCACAGTCTAAACGAACCTCCTCCCATTCCGTCAGTGTTTTATGTCATTTTGCCTCCAGGCCTTTGTACATGCTGTTCCCTCTTGCTGCAGCATTCTCTCCTCTCCCCACTGCTTGGCAAGCCAACTCCTGCTCATCCGGCACATTTCAGCTTTAATGTCACTTTCTCATGGTAAACTTCCCTGAATGTTATGTATTCTCTAGGATACTGTTTTTATGTACTTCATTTCTTATTCAATTGTTTCCATAAGGAAATGAATTATGTCTATCTTGTTTATCACGAAATCCCCAGCACCAAACAAAGAAGGGGTGCAAAGAAGGACTTTGAAAAACATTTGAATGGAGGAATGAATGACAGTTAAAATCCTGCTCTACAGGGATATATTGTACAGCACAGGGCATATAGCCAATATTTTATAATAACTATAAATGGAGTATAATCCTTGAAAATTGTGAATCAGTATGCTATACACCTGAAATTTACATTATATTGTAAATCAACTATACCTCAAGGGAAAAAAAATCCCACTTAAATATGGTGGACCTAAGCATGTCTCCCTGAACATGTATGTGTGAGGTTGGTCATTTGAACTCCAGAGAGGATATCACATTTATTCCTCACTAACCTTCATGGTTGTTAGGTTCAGTTCATCATCTCAGGTTGCTCAGATGTTTGGGGTCCTGATTCTCTCTAACCTATTCTCTAGCATATTAGCTAACACTCCAACTTAATGTTCCTTGAAAACTGAACTAGCATACTTTCTCTATCTTCATTAGGCAAGGACAGAGCCCAGTGACACCCATTAGACACCCACCTCCATTAATCAGCACCCACTGACTATACTAATTTAATCAGATTCAAACCTACTTCATTTTCTTTTCCGTTATCCTCATGGGTAAGCTGGTCAAGACTTCTCGATGAAGTCCAAATAAAGAGTACTATAATTCTCTAATTCCATTATTCTCCATCTTTTTGGACTACCACACTAATAGATAATATTCAGATAGCATCCTCTGGGCATACTCAAGTTTTTGTGAAATTCCCAGGAGCACAACTAAAACTCCACCTCTTTCTCTGCCATTAAAGAAATCACAGTGGCGAGCAAGTGGATGACTGAGGTGTCTAACGACAGATCCAGCAGGAGTCCTGGCTCTTCTGGAGCTGAAGCTCTATCTATGCCGGGCAGCTAGCCAGCAGAATGGTCACTGCCACTTCCAAGGCATCTGTGCAACCCGTGCTTGGGCAGTCAGTCCTCTCCTCTCCTCTGAAGAGAATGTAACATTCCAGATCCCTTCCCTCTGGCCCTGACTCTGCACTCTTCTCACGTGGTATTTTAGTTCTTCCTGACCTGGTCCCCAGCTGGTCTCCAAACATACCAGGATGAAAAGAGCTATGTGGTTAAACTGATTTCTATTAAAATCAGTAAAGACTAATTAATACAAAGTTGTAAGTCAACTATACTTCAATTAAAAACAAATTTTTAATTAAAAAAACCCAAAATTGGGCTTCCCTGGTGGCGCAGTGGTTGAGAGTCCGCCTGCCGATGCAGGGGACACGGGTTCGTGCCCCGGTCCGGGAAGATCCCACATGCTGCGGAGTGGCTGGGCCTGTGAGCTGTGGCCGCTGAGCCTGCTCATCCAGAGCCTGTGCTCCGTAACGGGAGAGGCCACAACAGTGAGAGGCCCGCGTACTGCAAAAAAAAAAACAAAAAAAAAAACAAAAAAAAAAAAACCCAAAATTAAAAAAATCAGTTGACTAAAACGTGTAGGAAATTTTACCTGGAAAACCATGTATCACACAAAAACAATTGGCAATGTATCAATTGGCAATGTATCACCTCACTGCCCTAGCAGGCAGCCTCTGAAGTCCTAAAATTACATGAGATGATGAACACCAGCAGGGACTATGTCCATGAATGAAGCAGAAATCAATGAGACAGATATCATCCATAGCACAGCCCACTGGCTGCAGGGGCATCAAAGTAAGTAAGACAGAAAAAATATGTGGTTTTTTTGCTACAATACACATGAATTGCTGGCACAAGGTAAGGTCCCTGGGGCAGGTTCCTCAAAGAAAACCAGAAGCTGAATGCCCTAAGAAAATGGGTACACAGAGTTGGGATATCATAACATTCCATTTCTAACATACCAGGCTTTATGGACTAAGAGTCTACCTACACACTAGGAGTCAGACCAGCAGAAAACAATAGTTGAGAAGAACACAGAGAACAACAGCCCAAGCACAGGGATTCCAGGCACCGAGGGGAGGTAAATGTGAGACTACAATGAGGAAGGGCCAATGCCTGGACATCTGATGATGGGATCTTTTGATCCAATAAACTCAGAAACAAAACATTAATGAGAACTTTAATCAACAAGCTCATGAGGGTTACCCAGGTGTGGCAGACACTGCTAGGTGCCTTCCCAAATCTACTCTCCACTACTTCCTTATTAAAGAATTCTGAATTTGTTTTTTAAACAGGATACATGGCTATCCAGCTAAAAGATTATTTTTTAGCTTTCCTTTCAGTCAGCTTAGGACATAACTAGTTTCTGCCAATATGCTGAATGAAGAGTGCTGTGTGCTAGGTTCAGGAAATCTTCCTGTATGGGAGGGGCTTTATTTCTTCTCTCACCTTCCTCCATCCAACAGCTTGGACTTGGGATAAAATGGCAAGAGGCAAGCAGCCATCCTGGACTGTGAGGTGGCCTTGAGGATGGAAGCAACAAACACAATACAGCAAAACAAGTGCAATTTCCTGACGCTGTTATTGCCACAGTAGTCCTGGATTGCCTTATCTCCAGGTTTCTTTCTTGTGAGAGAGAGAGAGAAATTATCTCATTGAAGATATTATTTTTCAGGACACTGTTATTTGCAGTCAAACCTCTAAATCATCACTGCTCCCTCTTCCAAGTGTTCACCAACTACCTGAGCTCAGCCCCACTGCCTAGCTGCCCTGGCTTATCACAGGGGGATCCAGACCAATTAGCTTAACTCTCTCTCTTACAAGGGGCCCCAAATATAAGCTTAACCTTTTCTCCAAAACCTTAATTCCCCTAGCACATTTAGCTCTGTCATTGTGAATTATCTACAGCTTTCTGGTAAACTTTTATAGTTCCAATTTCTTTCCTCTTGTGATAACAAGATTCATGATTTTATTATCCATAATGTAAAGGTAGTTCCACTGATTTAAGACTGAATAATGCAACTCTTTTAGTCATCAACTACCAAGTCATCATACCTACCAGTGACAGGGTTATTACTGAACTTCAACTAGAATCTTGCCCAGCTAGCACTCACAAAATACACTAAGCCTGGCTTTAGGGACTAAATGGCACTGATTCCTTTCTCTGTTTTCCAGAACTCTAGAGAGTCATTGTCTGTGCTCCTGGACTCAGATTACCACCACTTGAGAGATGAGACTGGGGATCAGTCTCTAAAGAAACTGTTGGAAAATCATCTGGTATCACCTTCAACAAAGTAAGATCAATTGCTTGTGATCTTTTTCAATGTTACCCCAACACTCCTCTAGGCATGTGCCCTTTTTCTGCATCAAAAGTTAAATTCTGCGTCTTCAAATCAAGAAGGAAGGCCTCTTTACCCAAATAGAGTAAAGCAAGCTTATGGGCCACATCTGAGCAGCTCCAACTGTCAGGTGCAGAACTGAAGTCTCCCCTGGTGTGAACATCTAACCTTTCTGACTCATCTCAGGCTGTTGCTTTTCTATGAACTTGAGCAATGTCATCATTTCCTCAGGGGATGTCTGAACCCAAACAGATAATGAATGGAAGTATCTTTAAGGGGTTTCTAGATACTGAGAGTATCTCAGTTCTCTGTATTTGAGCTTCGTCCCTTTCTTTTATGTATTTTAATTGGGCAGTTATGAGAAGTGTGTTCAAGTGAGGAAACATTGTGTTTGGGATTTAGATGCATAATTAAAATATTTTCCCAGACTCCCTAGTTCTTACCTAATTGCTTTTCCTTCAGCTCTTAGCAATTCTCATCTGATATATGTTATGATCAGAAGCTCGGGATTCTATGGGATTGTTGTGACTGTTTGGGAAGTAGTCAATATTGGTCAGCTGGAAAACCTGATTCTAAAATAACAAGCAGGCATTGGTTGGCCACACATGCAATTCATTCAATCTGACAAGTAATAACACTATTTCCAGTCATTGAGTGTTGTCATTTACTTTCAAGTCATTGGGTCCTTGCCATGTGCTGGAAGACTCATCCTATAATCCATAAAGGCTTTTGATGAATTGATTTCTCCTAGTTAGTGAGTTTTCTGTTAGCGCTTTTCACATAAAAAGCCACCTATGTCATCCAACAATTCCATTTGTCATTTACTAAATGAAATATATTGGACATGGGTTCATGAGTTTGAAGAAGCTACATAACCCAAGTCTTAAATAAATTTGAAGCACAAGTGACTGTTGGAGCTGATTATCTTCTGGAACTGCTAAACAATACTTGGTCCAAAGTGCTGTGCCAGGTGCCAAGAGAGTCTCACCTTCTACTATGGACATTAAAACCCAGATAGGGAACACCTTAGGACCCATTCTTAATATCATTGTTTGATGAGTCAAACATAGAGCATAATATGCTCTATGATAGAGCATAATATGGGCTCCTTAGCATGCTGCCCTCAATAGGGCACTTTTCATAATATATATTCACAATATACTGCCAATTTGTGATTAGGATCCCCTTGTAAGGGACACTTTGGAAATATACATCTGACTTCACTGTAAACCTGTAATTTTTACTCTGTATAACACCTGGAGAATATCTGGTGTCACATGTACTGCAATATCTAATGAAGTCTTTTCAAGTAAATTGTGGTTAATTCACAGAAATACTCATGTTGCATTTTCATTTTCATTTTGAATATTAGAAAGTCCTCTTGCTTGGTTCCTTCTCAAAAAAAAAAAAAGAAGTTAAAAAAAACTCAACAATAAAAAAACAAGCAACCTGATTTAAAAATGGGCCAAAGACCTTAACAGATACCTCACCAAAGAAGATATACTGATGGCAAATAAGCATATGAAAAGATGCTCCACATTTTATGTCATTTCAATTAAATGAAAATTAAACAACAAATTTAAACAAATTACAACAATAATGAGATACCACTACAGAACTATTAGAATGACCAAAATCCAGACCACTGACAACACCACACGCTGGTGAGGCTATAGAACAACAGGAATTCTTATTTATTGCTGGTGAGATACAAAATGGAAGAGTTTGGTGGTTTCTTACAAAATTAATATACTCTATCATATCATCCAGCAATCATGCTCCTCGTTATTTACACAAAGGAGTTGAAAATTCATGTCCACACAAAAACCTGCACAAGGATATTGATAGCAGCTTTATTCACAGTTGCCAAAACTTGGAAGCAACCATGATGTCCTTCAGTAGCTGAAGAATAAATAAAATGTGGTACAAACAGACAATAGAATATCAGTCAGCGTTTAAAAAAAAAAGTAAGCTATCAGATCATGAAAAGACATGGAAGAAACTTACACACATATTACTAAGTAAAAGAAGGTCAATTTGAAAAGGCTTCCCAGATTCCAATGGTGTGACATTCTGGAAAAGGCAAAACTATTAAGACAGTAAAAGACTGGTGGTTGCCAGGGATTGGGGGAAGGAGGGATGAATAGGCAGAGCACAGAGGATTTTTAGGGAAGTGAAACAACTCTGTATGATACTATAATAGTGGATATACTGTACATTTTCTAAATCCATAGAATGTACAACACCAAGAATAAGCCCTCATGTGAGCTATGGACTTTGGGTGTTCATGATGCATCAATGTAGATTCAACAATTCTAACGCATGTACGACTCAGCCAGGGATGTTGATAATGGGGGAGGTTATGTGTGTGCGGGGGCAGGGAAATCTCTGTAACTTCCTCTCTCAGTTTTGCTGTTAGTCTAAATTTCTCTTTAAAATATTATGTCTTAAAAAAAAAAACTCACCAAAAAACAGAAAACAAACAAACAAAGAGCTGAAAGATGGTTGGAATAGACGGGTCTGAAAGAGAGGGAAAAGGGGCACGTACAGACTGTCTGAAAACCTAGTTCCTCCCGTGCGCCTCTGCCTCTACTGGCGAGCATCCATGTGGTAAAACCCTGCTGGTTTTCAGTTTTTGCTTTGTCTTTTCACAAGCATAGGCCGCACACTCCGGCCCACAGATGAGTGATTAGGGAGATGTCAAGTGGAGAGATGCCGCCAAGCCTTGCAAATGAGTTTGTAGTTAATGCAGGTTCAGGTTACTTTCCAGATGCTTTCAAATAGATGGACACTCCTTGAATGATGAGCTTTTAACCTTGCAGCTGGTCATTTATTTTTCTGATTAGGACGTACCACTCTCTCAACTTCCAGGTGGTTGTTCACTGTAGGCAATAATGGCCCCTTGTTTACTCATCCCCAAACTCTACTGTGTGTTGCCGGCTCATTATTGTGTGTGGTCTTGCCTTTGAGTGCTAAACATTTGGGGATGTGCTAAACATCCCCAAACTCTACTGTGTGTTGCCGGCTCATTATTGTGTGTGATCTTGCCTTTGAGTGCTAAACATTAGTGGATAATCACTTTTTTAAAAAAATAAATTTATTTATTTTATTTTGGCTGCATTGGGTCTTCAGTTGCTGCACGCGGGCTTTCTCTAGTTGTGGCCAGTGGGGGCTTCTCTTGTTGTGGAGCACGGGCTCTAGGCACGCGGGCTTCAGTAGTTGCAGTGCACGAGCTCAGTAGTTATGGCTCGTGGGCTCTAGAGCACAGACTCAGTAATTGTGGCGCACAGGCTTAGTTGCTCCGCGGCATGTGGGATCTTCCTGAACCAGGGCTCGAACCCGTGTCCCCTGCATTGGCAGGAAGATTCTTAATCACTGCGCCACCGGGGAAGTCCAGGAAGGTGGATTCTTAACCACTGCACCACCAGGGAAGTCCCATTGGATAATCACTTTTGATCCTCTCTCTTTGTTGCATTAGAGAAAACCATAGAATGTTCAAAATTCTAGCATTTACTGAGGGAAACATTTGTGCGTGTGTTTTAAGAGAGCAAACTTGGAAACAGGGTGTTCCAAAACACAGAGCAAACCCATCCAACAAAATGCACTTTCCAAAGTAAAGTAAGGAATGATGAAACGCCGGGTAAAAACTACTCCTTAGAAATGTTTTATGTCAGCCAATTGAGCCCTAAGGGCCACACACTCCTACCTTACAGTTTAGCATTTCATTTGTTGCATTTATAATTTGCTTAATCCCTATCCCTCCATACCTCCCCTAATCGTAAACTTTAATAACATCAGCAGTTTTAGCAAAATTCCCAGTGGTGTGCCTTCAGAATCAGGCAAAAATTTTTTATATGAGATTCTGAATAATTGTTTCATTCTCTCAATGAGAGAAAGCCATAACTGCTAAGCCTACAGTGGTGCAGAATATGGTAAGTCAGTTTAATAATGTGTGAATAAAACTATATTAAGAAAAAAGGGGTTTGTTTTCATGGATTCAAAGGGGAAGAAAAATAAAAAACAATTCTGGATGCTTCAGGGAGACTGAAAAATCCATACCACAGAGTTCTAGGATTTTTTTTTTCTTCAAAGCCTTTAAGCAACATGAGAAAACTTAAGTATTTTGGACAAAAGGCAAGCTCATGAGTTACCCGCTGGGAGTGAGATCTCAGCTTGGTTTTATATTTACACATTATATCCAGAAGTTAAAATTTTAAAAGCCACCGAAGAACCAACCTTGGTTTGAAGGGGTGGGCTTTGGGGGTTGGAGGGAGAGCACTCTTTTTGCCATAAACAACATGAAATCCCAGTGTTCACTGCTGCTGTCATAACACTGTTTTTAAATAAAATATGCATTATTCATCAAATATTGGCGACCATATCATGAAGCCACCTAAAAGATTATTATCTATTCTTATATCCATAAAACTGGCATGTGTGGCTAAGGAAGAGAGAAGGTAGAATTCTGTCATGGCAGAGAATTCTCGGGTAATGGGGAAAGATTTACAAGAATGCCCACCATCCCAATTTGCTCGTGTAATTCCCCATTCTCCCAAGTCATCTCCCACCTGGGCCAGAAAATAGATGGGGGCTAGGACGGAGATGCTGTAGCCACCAAGAAAATGGTTCAAGATGCTACACACTAATCTAATGGGAAACCACAGTGGCTGTGATTAAGGGACTTGATTTCAGGGAAACCCGTATCTTGGGACCACTAAGTTCCAAAAATCCTCTCTCATAAGGGCTATTTCATAAGACTTTGAGCTTTTAAAAATTATAGTTCTTGCACCTGAAAAATATTCCGCCAATACAAAAGACTGTACAGTGAATCTTAAGCCCCTTTCCCACCCCAGATCCCCTCCAAAGCTAACCCTGATATTAGGTTTTATGCCTATGCAAACGTATATTTTTCCCTTATTTTCATTCAGCTATTTAGAATAAGATACACACTATTCTGCACCTGGCTCTATTCAATTAACACATCTTAGAGAATAGGCCATATCAGTATGTCAAAAGAGCTGCTTTATTCTTTTTCACGACTGCACAGCTTCATTCCTATTGGTTGCTACTGAGGTGGTTTCAAGTGTTTTTTCCCTGTAAATAGTGCTGCAACAAATATCTTTATCCTTTTGTCTTTATTGCCCTAGCCTTCTAATGGGCCCCCTTGCCCTCCATATCAATCTTTTCCGATTTTCTAATCCCTCACATTCCTGCCTGAATAATCTATCTCCGTGGCAAGATTGATCTTGTCACACCTCTGCTTTAAACCATCAACAGTTTTCCCAACACCCGTAGAAAACATCCAAATTCTTCAACATATAAAAATCCTCCACTATGTCCCAGCTGCTTTTTCGGTCTCAGCTATTACCATTCCCTACCAAACATGACACTCATGCTGAAACAAGAGTTCTTAAAATGTACCTGGTTGCCCATGCTTCCATGCCCTTGGCATCATTTACCTTTATTTCTTCTATGAATTGTTAGATGTGCCAGGAGTAATGCTGGAATCGACCTTTAGTTCTGAGCGTGGCAGGGAAGCCATATTTAACTGCTTGCTGTCATGGGTTTTCACCTGCTGGTTTCAGATGAGATTCACCCCAGGCTTTAGCAATTAGCACACCTGCAGCTCTTTGTATGAGGTGGGACTTGACCTGCTGCTAACATTTGTCTCCTGACACCTTGCCTGAACCTCATCCTGTTTTGCTATGGCCTCTGCAACCCATGAGATACCAGAAGCAAACTGCCTGGCATGTAAAGGAATATTCAGATGAAAGTTCTTCCCCAAGGGCACTCTGGTTCCTATTCCACTACTCTGCTCGGACCAAAAACCCAAACTCATTCCCTGCTTCTTAGAAGTAAGCCTTCTGGCCCACTTTCGATCTGACCATATCTGGCATTTCCAGTCTCACAAGTCAGCAACTTTCTTTCCTCCAAATCCCCTCCCTGGTATTATTTTACCTGACTTAAACATCATATTTCTACAATTCTAAAGTAGGATCATGCTCTCTGACTGGTGAAATGAAATTTTTCATACTACAAAGATATGGGAAAAATACATGTTTGTTCAATCAAGGAATGTTCTGACAAATACAAGTAACAGAAATACACTAATAGTGGGATATCTTCTGGTTCCATTTCCAAAATCTAACATGATTGTGTGCCACAAACAATTGAAGAGAGGATTGCACATTTTAAAATGTGATTGTGGCTAACTAGTATACCAGGCATGTATTGTGTACAAGGGTACAGCTGACATTGATATAATATGCCAAGCATAAACAGCAAGATCTTTAATCAATGCCATTTAAAATAAATATTGAATCGATTCCTCCCTTTCCTCTGCAAACACTCATCAGGAAAGAAGGAGTAACTTTCTCTTTAGAACTGGTTCACTCTTATGGGCAAATGGATGGACAGACTATGTGTCATGATGAAAAATAATGAGTGAACTCTGTTTTAAAACACCCCCCATGGGACAAATTGTTAGATTTATTTCCTTGCACTAAGACATTGTCTACAGAAAAGCAATATTAAAATACATCTCTCTTGGCAGGGGCAGCAACATATTAATGCAAAGAGAAAAATCGCTATACATTTGTATTTAGCAATTGCTACTCTGTTCAAGAATATCTTAAAGTAGATGTTTAGGAAAAAAATAACACATAACCCCTTTAAGAAATAGATTGTTGTAGAAAAGAATATTAGTCAGATACTGTTATATGAAAAAAAGATTATAAATGAGTGTTGTAACATCATCTCATTTTTATATATGAGAAAATATGCAAATACCAGGCCCTCCTTCCTCCCCACCCCCCCCAAAATGAAAGCATAGTTTCCACAATTATCATAGTGCAAATATCTGAGTGAGTGGTGTAAGATGGGAGATTTTTTAAATATTTTTTTTACTCCTTTTTTAAACATTTTTATGAACGTGCATTTCTATAACAAAATATCCATAAGAGTTATAATTATATGTATATATTCATGCACTTTTCTATATGCGTCTTTTTGGGAATCAGGTTTTTCCATTTCTAAGTGTTTCTAGGTTTAATTAAAGCACACTCTCAGTGGAGATGAGCATTTAATGCAAAAGAGAATGAATAAGTGGGATTTAAAAGGGAGAAGGATACATTGTACAGATACTTTCCTGATAGCTGAACCATGTGGCCTAAGGGAATTTTTTTTTTTTTTTTTTTTTTTCCTCAGAGCCAAATGAGATTCAGGGCAGGTAGAGTGAGCAGAAAAGGCCCTGGAAATGCTTAGGGTACATGGGCACACCCTGCCTTCTTCCTGAGGAGTTCCAGGAAGGTAATAAAACTGGAGAGAACTTGCCTTCCTGGGCTTTGACATCTGAGCAGAAATTTCCTAAGCCATGGAAGTGGCTACACAGCTTTTTGAACAACAGAAATTTATTGATAGAAAAAAAGAACTTCTCCCCGAGAAACAAAAGGGGAAAAAATAGAATTAGATTAAGTAGTAATCATTTAAAGTTGATGCTTATGTGATGAACTTAGACTACATTACACCTACAGTAAATTGCATATAAACTTTATTTGTATCAAGAAAATCAATATTTACTTTTTAAAATAAAGCGTAACTTTGAAGAGGGAAAAGCACATTTATTTATTTATTATTTTGACCACAGACCTTTCTTGACATGCAAGGCTATTCAGCCCCTCTTCCCTCTCAGGACCCCCTCCATGATTCTCTCCTCCATAAAATCAACAGAAAAAAGAAAAGAAAAGAAAAGAAAAGAGTATTCCAGGGACTTCCCTGGTGGCGCAGTGGGTAAGAATCCGCCTGCCATTGCAGGGGATACGGGTTCGATCCCTGGTCCTGGAAGATCCCACATGCCGCGGAGCAGCTAAGCCCGGCTCCACAACTACTGAGCCTGCGCTCTAGAGCCCATCCTCCTAGAGCCGGTGCTCTGCAACAAGAGAAGCCACCACAATGAGAAGCCCGTGCACCCAGCGAAGAGTAGCCCCTGCTCGCCGCAACTAGAGAAAGCCCGTGCGCAGCAACGAAGACCCAACGCGGCCATAAATTAATTAATTAAAAAAAAAAAAGAATATTCCACAGCTGTGCTTCCCTAGTAAGGTTATGCTGGTCTTATTTGCATTGGTTTCTACTGAATGCTCTACTAATCAAATCAAAGTACAAGGTTTTAAAGCCTTTCATTTCTCAGCTCTGAGTGAAGCAGTACATCAATTAATAAAAGGAGGACTTTTTTAAAAAAAATTGAACAGTGCTTTTTAGTTTATCAAATGCTTTTATATTTTCTTATTTCATCTTCAAACCCACTCAATTTAAATAGCTATTTTAAATGTCCATTTCTAGTTTTTCCTTGCTCAGAATCCATTCCTCCCACTGCTTATGATAGTAAACCTCCATTTCCCTTTGATGAGGCACACGCCTCCTACTCGCATGTGATTCAGATGAGACTGACCTCATCCCATCCCCTAATCCAAGTATGGACATGTGACTGGGGGTTAGACAAACAGTGTATTCCGCCTCCCTGGCCACAGTGGTTGGTTTAGAGACAGACACATGACTTAAATCAGTCACACAGACTAAAATCTAGGATTTTTCTGAAGTTGATAAACCAAGAGGCTCTAAGCTGAAAGCTTGTGGGAATCACTGTGATGAGAAAGGCTGCCCAGAATGGTACCAACACAAAGGAAGCAGAACTAAGAGATGGAGAGGCACAACGTCCTGATGAAGCTATTTAACACCTGAATCAGCCACACCTGAAGCCAGAGATACCCTTACACCTTACAGGTATACAATCCAGTAAGCCAGGAAGCACCTTCTTCTTTGTCTAGCTCAAGTCACGTTTGTGTCACTTAAAAATCAAGAGTCCTAGCAGATATACATCTCTTCCCCTTACCAGCTCTGGGAAAAGTGGAGCCAGTCCGCCCATGCAGCCCTATTCCAAGACACCACTGATCCCCTGAAGGCAGCTACCTGAACTGCCTCTTTGTGTTTAAAAGAAAATGAGTATTCTAGAAAGAGGTGGCTAGTAAGTCATAATTCATGAAGTATTAGTTATTACAAACATATTAGCATCTCTTAACAGAGATCCACACATTGAAGCCATAAGTATTAGCAGGCAAGTCTCTAAGGGGATCAAGTTCTGACTTGGAAACACCCATAGGCTTTAGAATAAAGATAGCTTCCACTGACCAGTTCTGAGATCTTTGCCTAATTTCTTAATCTTCTGAACCTAAGTTGCCTTATAAGCAGTAAGAGTAATAGTATTCTCCTCATAGAGTTTTTATGAAGACCTATGATATTTTATAAATAAAAAATACTTAGCACACTGCTGGGCACAAAATAGATTCTCAGTAGAGAGTGGTTTTTATTAATAACTTGGGATGCTTTTAATAATATGAAAGAAGTGGATACCCACAGTGGCATAGGTAGGATGCCCTGACCAACTAGAGAAAGCATAAAGCCACCAAGGAAGTCAAGAGTAGAACAGCCTGCAGGTCACAGAAAGAAAGTGAAAAAGCTCTACTGACCAATGTGTTGAAAACCACCATTTTTCTTGGGTGAGTACTGCCAAAGAATATTCTTTTGGGTTTGGGGACCAGTGCCCAAAGTGCCAGAAGGGACTTTTAGAGAGAATGAAGCTAACAATCGGTTCCCTCATTCTGTTTAATCTTTAAGTGATTAGCAAAAACAAAAAATTTTTTTAATCACTTTTAACAGCATCATATTTCAATTATCAAGTGCTGAATTAAAATGGAATGCAAACACTAAACTTTAACACACTGCTAAAAATGAACATGTCTAAAATATTAATAGCAACTCTAAATGATTTATAATGCCCTCTTGGGCATATTTTATGATTTATTGATGTCATTTTATCTGCTCCATGGGTGACAGAGTCACTCACTGTGTGTGCTCTGGTGGGTTTCTAGGCTAGTTATTCAGAAAACTATACACTCAGACCTTTGCTGCATGCATATCAGACTGTAGATAAAGTAAAAAAGGTAAAAATGTTCACTTTTTCCATAAATCAGGGAATTGTGGGGGACAAACAGACTTTAAAATTGGTTATTTCTTGTTTTCTCAACTTCATGCAGGGCCATACTGGAGCTATCTTCAATGGATGTGAATTTCACAACCTTCCAGGTTAATTTATAATGTCAGTCTTTGTTGACAAGAAATTCAGCTTTAGATGTAACCTATGACCCTTTCTGCACCAAGAAAAGCCCATTTTCTAGAGAATACCTCATAATTTCTTTGGTAGTTCACTTCCCTTCTTCGACCTAACAATGCATTTTTCAAACCTTTCTGTCCAGCCCACATATATTATTGCCCAGCTCTCTGCTTTATGATTTCTTTCTCTCTATTTTATGATTTGCTTCTAGTCTACAGGTTTCCTAAGACTCTTAAGCTATGGTAGCCAAAATCTGCTTTAATCAAAATTGGACTTGTCTTTTACTTCGTTTCCAACACGGTTTCCATCTCGCAGTCATTTCTCCTTCTGCAGAGATGGAAAGATCTCATTCCGTCCTCTGGACATCCAGAACTTCTTTTCATCACCTCTCCACTGACAGCCAAACACATCTAAACAGTAGTGACATAGGCCTGCACTTCCGGGGAACAGCTCATACTCAAAAATTACCATTCACTCCTCTACCTGCCCCTTTATTCAAAACTCCAAACTCTTCGATGTACGAATACATGGATATGGGGGGGATTAGGGAGGGGGCTCTGAGAGCCCAACCAATTAAATCATGTTGACAACTCCCCATCTGAAATTAGAACCAAGACCCAGGATTCTGTGTAGTATTAATAAACAGCCAAAAAACAAAACAACAAAAACCCACCCAAACCCAAAAAACAAACAAAAACCAAACTAGAAAGCCCCTCAATCTTTTTCTCTGTTTATTTTTCTGTATCCAATATGTGATTTACTTTTTGAACTGCAGTTCAACGTTGCTGACTCATGGTCCCTGTATTTTTTCCACCATAGACATAGCTAGTCACTTCTTATCTTATTTTGGTGACATCTGTTTTTCCTCACTATATCACAACCCTATAATTACGTAGGCAGCACCCAATGATCCTAAGACGTAGTATATAATCGCTAAATTTTAACCTCTAGCAAACAATTACCATAGGAACCAAAGGCTAAATAGAGGCATGGTATCTAAATTTGCCACATTTCTCCTTTATCTGAGACATTTAGAAGAGGTGATTATGCTTATGAAGGCATGAGTACCCAATGGTTACTCAATATGCACCTGTCTATTGAGTGATTATATATAATCAAGCACCTGCCTGGGCATAGATGTCTACCACGTACCAGGCCAGGTCTACCCAGGCACCAGTTGGGGTTGATAACTTGGGTTAGGCTGAGCAAGAGCTCTCACTTAGCTGAGTGGTGGGAGGTGTTGGTTGGAACCTCTGGGGAACAGACACTGAGATGGAGTTAGAAGTGCAAAAGGTTTACTATGCTGGGGAGTGGTATTTGTGAAAAGAAATAAAGAAAGTAGGATTGGGTGTGGGAGCTGTCAGATGATGATGCCAACCTCACAAAGTCTCTGCCAGCCTGGAGAGGAGCTCTGAGCAAAGGGTGCCCATAAAGGGGTCATCATTAGTAGAAATGGCCAGGCCTGGGAGAAGAGCTGGCCTGGGCTTCTGAGCTGAAGCAGACCTGAAGAGGTCAACAGCTGGAAGCACTCCTGATGCTAGGCAACAAGCTCTTTCTTCAAAGGGGGCCTAAGCAGTGCATCTCTGAGTCTGTTGCACAGGCTAAGTCCAAAACAGTACAGGAGGGTGAAGGATCCAATCTAAGTATATAGAGCCAAGAATTCTAACCTCAGTGAAAAGGGTTCAGATCAAATAAGGTCAGGATTTAAAAGGGTGGAAGTGAGTGTTATAGCTCAGGAGGGACCTGAGCATTAGGTTTATCATCAGCTGGAATTTAGGACTTTCTTTTTTGTGCAAGAGAAGCCACAGACATAAATGGGTCACTCTAGCTGAAAGGGCCAGGGGTGTAATGAACAATTAAAAATATATAAAACACACCATCAGTGTCTCCGCTTTAAGTAGACACATGAATTTAAAACTTTGGGAAACATATGGCATTTGTTCTACATCTGCCAAGTGGCATAGATCCCCTGTCACATACGCATGAATGAAGTCAGGCGGGATGGGGAAGGAGGCAGGCTCTGCAACGGGACAATCAGTCCAAGCCCCATTACTACAACTCCAAGTCCTGCGACCTCGAGGAAGTTATTTATCCTCACAACCTAAGTTTATTGTACATAAAATAAGGACAAAAACTAGAACCCATCAGACAGGGCTGTTGTGCAGGTTAAACCCATGTTATTCAAAGGGTGAGTCTTGGACCAGCAGAGCCACCATCAGTTGTTAGAAATGAAGAAATCTTGTGACCCATCCTGGACCTATAGAATCAGAATCTACATTTTAACAAGATCCCCAGGTGACTGTATGTGCATGTTAAAGGTTGAAAAGCACTGGGTTAATGATATGGGTTAATGTACTGGGTTAAGTACATCAAACACTTAATACAGTGTTTGGCATGTTGTAAACACAATAGATACTACTTGTTATTGTTTTTGTTATTATAATTGTTATTTTCATCCTGAATCATCTTGGGCAAGCACATCACTTAAGAACCTGAGCTTTCCAGCCACATAACACAGGGAGATCAGCTCTGTGCTTTGTGACCACCTAGAGGGGTGGGATAGGGAGGGTGGGAGGGAGGGAGACGCAAGAGGGAAGAGATATGGGGATATATGTATATGTATAGCTGATTCACTTTGTTATAAAGCAGAAACTAAGACACCATTGTAAAGCAATTATACTCCAATAAAGACGTTTTAAAAAAAAGAACCTGAGCTTTCTAATCTGTAAAATGGGAATCATAATAATATCCAGCTGCCTGAGGATTAGATCATCTTTTAAAGTCTTTTCAAACTCCAGGAGACCCTTATGATTCAAGCATGACCATATAATGGCAACGGCTGATATTTTGACAGCCTTTACGTGTGTCAGGTGCTGTTCTTAGCGCTTTACTTTTCTCATCTTACTTAATCATCCAACAGTGCTATGAGAAAAGTACTATTTTTAATGCCACTTTACAGATGAATAAACTGAAACATGAAGAGATGAAATAATTTGCTCAATAAAACACCCAGGGGTAGAATAAGAATTTGAACTTTGGCAGTCTTATGTAACCATTTATACTCTTAACCTTGTCACTATCCTGTCCCTCAAGCCAGGCCATCAAAGAGAGAGGTAAACTAAACTAACTCTAACACAATCAGTGCAGTCCGCTGTAGTACTTGATACATCATTGTTATAGCAGGCAACATTCAGGCTGTGGATTCTCAAATCTGGCTGCATATATTTTAAAGAGTGGAGATTTTTCAAAATACAGACTTCTGAGTCTCATCCCCAGAGATTCTGTTTCAGTAGTTTAAAAGTAGGGCTGAAACTTCTAATCTTTTTCTTTTTTTTTAAGCCGTTAGATATTATTCTGACGCAGAGTCAAGACTGAAAATGTGTGGGAATGTGGGTTAATAAGCCACCACCTCCATGTCCAGTATGTGATAAGTCAAACTTCTTTCCAAAGCAATTGAAAGGAATAAGAAGGGAAGAAAGGAAGGAAGGGAAAGAGGGAGGGAGGGAGTTTTGTTGGTGATGCAGGTGTGAGCCATTCTCCCTAATTCCACAACACATTCCTCATGTCTAAGTGGTTTCCTTGCAAGTTCTGTAGACAGTAATCGTACATCTCCTGAACCGCTGTAGTTTGGGGGATGTTTAACGGCACTGAGCAGGAAATATCTTGGTACCACTGAGTGGAGGAATTTATTTCACCTTACCTCCATGAGGGAGACACTCTTTCAGCCAAAAGAAGGTGACTAGAATCCTGCACATCATCCAAGACAACAGCGAGAGGACTACACCACAGCTGGAGAAGGGAGGGTGGAAGCAGGACAGTGCTTGCTGAGAAGGAAAGAGTGGAGGGACTGGCACAGAATCCATAGGTGCTCCCAGATACTCAAGTACAGTAGGACATCGGTATTTTCTAGAGCATCCCACACTCAAGCAGGTCTACGATAACAATGGATACAGCCTAGACTTGAAGCAAACTTTAGACTTGACATACATAGAGCCAGAGAAACTGCAATATGGGCCCATCCCAGCACAGAGGGCCAGGGACATTGAAAAGCATGGACTGTTGATGAGGAAGAGGGGAGCTCAGCAGAAGAGATATGTTAACAGAAAAAACCTCCCTGAGCCATTCATACAGAGGAGGGAGGACTGGAAAATGAGATCAAATTCCACTTGTGATAGCTTACAGTTTGTTGTTTATATTAATGCCAAATATAAATTAAAACTAATTATTAGTTTTAGTTAGTTTTAATTAGTTTTAATTCCAGGGCTTTGGTTTCAATTATTCTCAAAAAATCATTTTATTATCTTTATAAAGTCCTCAGTTAAAAAGATCCTCAAAATTATCATACAGATAACTGGACCAGATAAACCCAAGCTGATGTTAGGGTTCTGATACCCAGCTTGATTAAACAGAAACACCTAGAAGACACTGCCTCAACTTGATTTTGTTCTCAGCGTAACACATTATACAGCCATCCCTCCAAGGCTGTGGAAAGGTAACAGGTTAGCAAGCAATGTGGAAAAATCACTGTTTCCGTGACTAGGATATTTTGAATCGAAAAAGATGGCATAATATACCAGACTACAGCATACACAGTAAGAATCCTAGATTTGAATGGAGGGAAGCCAATAGTTGAAATTGAGGAAGGATTTAGGTTAAAAACAAATGGATGATCATTTATAAATAAAGCTTTAGTTAACAAATAACATATAACAAATTTTACTTTCATTGTTACTTAACATCACAGAATTCTTTGGGGATGCACCAACTATGAGGAACTAACGACAGCAGTGAATAATTTATGTGGAATATGGAGCCATAGATAAAAGAGAAGAACAGTTGACTGTTTTTTTTCCAAGAAACTGCTAAGGTTACGTTACATTTTATTGAACCAGCCTCAGAAAATAACAGAAGCTGAACATGATTATTGCCATTATTACCTTTCCTTTCCAAGTGCCATATCTTGTTCTCTCTTGAGCTGATACATTCTGATTACTTTTGCTTACTTTAGAGATTTGCTTTTTCTAGTAAAAAATGCTTGACTAGAACCTCTTATATTCGAATATCTTCAAGCTATAACCACTTGCTATCAAATTTAAGTAATCTCCCTTATCTTATTGGAATCCATTTGTTCATTTCCAACCTACACCTTCCATTTAATATATGGATCTGTTCTTTGGTGCCCTTTCTCTCTAACTACAAAGGAAGAATGTGTCTTTCATTATTCACAGTCATAGCTACAGCCTCACATCATCCAAGGAATCAGGACAGCTGACACAACGTCTGTGCAAATATGACTATGGCAGGACTGTGTGTGACTGAAAGACTCTGTGGGTCCAATTCACCTTGGATTAAGCAAAGGACCTGACTTCCAGGACCTTGAAAACAGCTGTGATGGAGCAAACAAGCCATTTAGCAAGGGTCACAGATGTGTGGCCTGGTTTGGGCTATTTGCCTCTTTTCATTTTCAGAAAATCTTCGGCGGCCAACACTGCTCTGAGTTTCTGATCAGGCTCATCATTGCTTGTGGAAACTGTATTATTCACCCTGGTACAGGAATCTAACGATTCACCAAGTGCTTCTGTTTGTTTTGGGTGTTTTGTTTTATGGCTTGGGGATTTTTTTTTTTTTTTAGTATTTTTGTTTTGGGCTGTTGTTCAGGGAAACTAAGGTCAGAGCTCCTTATGTCCACCTTTAAAGCTGTTAACCTTTTCTTCCCTATCTTTGATAAAACGTCCTATTCTGCATAGAAGAAATATGCAAAGTGGATTCAAATTTAGCTTTGTGAGGTGTGGAAACTCTCTTGGTTCAACGGGGGCAACTTGGGATGGAACTCTGGACAAAGAAAAATAAAGGCAGGTCTAGTCCCTCCCACTTTGTGCTCCCCAACCTCTCATCTTCAACCACTAAAAATTAAAAAAAAAAAATTAAATCACAGGGGTCTTGTTTTGCTATAACAAAAATACCATGAACTGGGTGGCTTACACAAGAAATATTTATTTCTCACATTTCTGGAACCTGGGAAGTCCAAGATCAAGGTGCCTACAGATCTGGCATCTGGCGAGAACCTGCTTTCCTGGTTCATAGACAGTAGTCTTTTCATCATGTCCTCACATGGAGGAAGGGACAAGAGCTCTCTGGGGCCTCTTATAAGGTCGCTAATCCCATTCATGAGGGCTCCACCCTCATGACCTAATCACCTCCCCAAAGCCCACCTCCTAATACCATCACATTGGGATTAGGATTTTAACATATGAATTTGGGGAGTGGGGGGAGACACAAATATTCAGTCCATACAGCAGGTAACCAGAGTTGTTAGTGTCAAGAGAAACCGAAAGATAGTGTCGGTAAAATATAATTTGTGTAACCAGTACATATTACTTCACAGGTTGTTTGTTGAATAACAGCCAGTCTTGCCTCAGGAGGGTCCCTGATGATGCACTGGAGCCCCCAATGTCCATATTAGCAGGAAATTAGTTTATCTCTTGGATCCCCTCATCCCTTCCATACATGTAGAAATTCCAGGATTCCAAGATGCTAAAAAGTCTAAGGAGGGAATCCTGTTTGTTTCTATCCTACTACTTTGCTACTTTGGAGCCAAACGCACTCCATTATGGCTGGAGAATTTCACCACTGCTACCAAAGCTGGTTGGCTTGGAGTGAGCAGGCACAGGGAAGGCAGATGAAGTTGCAGCTGAAGCCTGGACAGCCTGGAGTGGCTTCCTCTGCCCGATGCTGCTGTTTCTGAAGGTGCTTAAATAGAATAGAAGGTGCTCAGCTGAGGCTGGCCTCTGCAGTGCACCGCCTGCCCAGCCTCTAGTGGTTCCTCTAGGTCCCCTGGAGGGGGAGCCCAATCCCACAGTGCTAGGCTCGGCCAAGAAGCTCCACAACAACCTTCCTGGGCTTTCAAGTGCAGCTCTTAAGATTTCACTACCCCACCTTTTCCAAGGTCAGGAGTACCATCCTGGATGCTGATTTCAGGAACCTCAAAGACCTCTCATTCATGGAGCCAACCCCTAGAAATAGAAGCTCCTTCTATTTCAGGCCCCAGCCCAGATTCAGATTCTACCACCAAATGAGTAAAAAGACAGGAAAATCTCACCAACAATTGTTATTATGTGATCTCTAACATCTATATCCTAAAGTCTGTTTATATACAAGGCAGTCATCTTCTTTTATCTGTAATGTTTTCTTGAAAAAGTGAATAACAGTCAAATGTGAGAATTTTGAAAAACTTCCTGGGATTCATTTCACATGGGCTAAAAATGCATTTAACTATATATTCATATATACTACTAGTAAAAGTGGCTGCTTCCTATCATAAGGAAATGGGGGCACCAAGTCAGAAAATAGTTGTTTTTCATAAAACAACATCTAGAACTATTTGACTTTAAAATATGACCATTTGTAGATTTGATAACAAAAAAAGAAAAATTTTAGGGCTTCCCTGGTGGCGCAGTGGTTGAGAGTCCATCTGCCGATGCAGGGGACACGGGTTCGTGCCCCGGTCCAGGAAGATCCCACATGTCACGGAGCGGCTGGGCCCGTGAGCCATGGCCGCTGAGCCTGCGCATCTGGAGCCTGTGCTCTGCAACAGGAGAGGCCACAACAGTGAGAGGGCCGCGTACAGCAAAAAAAATAATAATAAAAAGAAAAAGAAAAACTTTAAATTAAATACTACTTTAAGATAAACAAAAAAGCTTTGGAGAGAAGTGAATCACATGTAGATTCAGGAAAAAGAGCAACTTCAGACTTCTAAGCAATAACAATAGAAGCCAGAGGTAATGGAGAAATGCTTTCCAGTTTTTGAGGGAAATTATTTCCAAATTAGAATTCTAGTCTCAATCAAACGCTTATATCTTACAGTAGAATAAAGATACCTTTAGGCATGCAAGGCATATTAGCCAGGCTAGTTTAATACAGCAGCAGTTATTCTAGCCAGTTGCTATGGTCTGAATATTAGTGTCTCCCCCAAATTTGTATGTTGAAATCCTAATGCCCAGTGTGATGGTATCAGGAGGGTGGTGAATGGCCCTCATGAATGAGATTAATACCTTTTATAAAAGAGACCCAAGAAAGCTCCCTTGCCCCTTCTGCTATGTGAGGACACAGCAAGAAGTTGGCAGTCTGCAACCTGGAAGGGGGTCCTCACCAGAACCCGAGCATGCTGCCTCCAGAACTGTGAGAAATAAATTTCTGTTGATTTTAAGCCACCCAGTCTGTGGTATTCTGTTATAGCAGTCCTAACAGACTGAGGTATCAGTTTAAGCCAAAAGGACTAGCTATGAGACAGAATTCACAGACTGAGGTGGAGGAAATGGACTGTGTTTCCACGAGTGACACCCGAGCACCATGGCACAGAGCTGCCCAGTGAGGGAGTCACTGCCTCTCACAGAAACCACCAAGCCAGGAGGCTGCTGGCACTGGTTCCAGGTCCTACCTCTGTCTCTGCCATCACTTCAGAGCCCTACTGTGCTGCTGCACCCAGATCTGCACCTGCCAAGTGGAAGCCTTAGGCCCTACCTCTTTCCCAAGTAATCCAGTTCTGGATCCAGATTCTGACTCTGGCAAAGATGCAGCTGACAAGTATAATCAAAGCCACATGTCTGCAATCCAACAACTAGAAAACGACCTGAAAAATGTCTTTCTTTAAGAATGCAGAATTTATAATGTGGGAAACTATTAAAACAATGGGAAAGGGGTGTTCAAAAATGTGGGGCAGCCTGAATAATAAATGACCACTGCACGCAGACTTGCACTTTTACCTCTTATGGACTCTTTTTTAGGAAGCGACCAGAAAATATTAGTTTCATCACCAAACAAGGGAAAGAATCAAGAAATAAGGAGATACAAAATTAGGAAATAGGAGATCTCATACAGGGAGGCGGGCAAAGGAAGTTTCAAGATGATGATAAAGGGAAGGTTTAACTAGCACTCTAGTGTGAGCAGGACGATGGCGCTTGTACAAAAGGGATGGGAATGGGGAGGGGAAGAATCAGGTAGATCACCTGATGTTTTCATCTGAAACTATCCAACAACTCCATCAGAGAATTAGGACAGGTTATAGAGAGCACTAAACTATGGTGGTGGGAATGGGGAGAGACAAGTGTTAACCCTAAGAAAATAAAAAGTTATTTAAGGAAGGAAATATAATCTTAGGATGCTGCAGGTCTTAACTGTAAATAGTGTTTATGTGGGCATGATAGTGTAAACACTCAATATTAAATGAAAGCAGTGACGTAATTATATTAGGAGTTGGAGTAAGAAGGGGAAGAGAATTCGTTGGAAGGGAAAATACATCGGGTACAAGTTCCCATCTTGTACATTAGGAAACCAAAGATAATAGCTAACATTTAAAAATCAAGAAACAGTAATATAAGCATGTTACTTAGAATGTGGAAGTAAACACCAGAATAAACAGTTTTTTTTTAATGTCGAAATATGTTGCCTTGAGGGAGCAGAAGTTTGGAGCAGGAAGGGGTGAAGACTGCTGTTTTCATTATAAGCCTGACAGCATTATTTCACTTTTAAAGTCACATATATATGCAAACATACATAAATACATTTACATAGTTACAGATAGATAGATAAATTTTAAAAATTAAACACAGAAAAAAGCATCTCTTGGTGTGCACTTGTAGCCTTTCTGTCCTTAAAACTCATACATCTGCTGTCTCTAATTCTCCCCTTTTTATGGTGCACCTGTTCATTCTAGAAACCATTCTCTAATCCTGTCAAAATGACAAACTACACTGGCCACTGGCTGCTTCCCAAAAATCAACCCTAGAGAAACTATAGAAACTGGAGGGAACTCGGATTTGAGGATCTAATGACTAAAAATGAATAAAATACAACCCTATGAGAAGTCCCTGGGGAGTCTGAAGACTCAGAAGTGTTATGTGAGGGCTGCGGAGGGGTGGGGGTATGAGTGAAAGGAGAGAAGGCTTCAGCCGGCCAGGGAAGGCAGCTAAGGTGGCTGTGAGAAGAGGGGTGAAAGGAGAGGGTCTCGTCTGTTCTCGCTTCTCGCCACCAGGGACGGTGACAGACCGCCAATCACCGAAGAAACTGGCAGCAACAGTCACGGCTGCAGGGGTCAGGAGGGTACAATAAGAGATGTGCAAAAGCCCTGCAGGAGAAAGGAGGGATGGAAAGGGTGGTGTGTACTGACCAGTTACCTTTGGGTATTCTCCAAACCCCCACGGCAGGGAGAGTGAATCTATGGAGATTACGTCTAGAGAGTTTAAATGGGAAAGACATACTAGAGAAGTTATCTGTAGATGATGGAAAATTAGAATGATCACCATCAGTTCTATGAGGCTCTCTTCCCTGGCTTTGTTTCACCTACAGGTACATCAACTGAAGGCTGGGTTGTAGCCATTTCCCAGCACATAACCTTGTGTAGTAACTGATATCAAAGGGGAAGAGGACTTCTTTCAAAGAAATAACCAGAAAGCCATAGAAGGAATACAACTACTATACAAGAAAGACAACAAACTCAACAGTATAAACCATCTAAATTATATAGAATTGTAAGAGGAAATGGACCAAGAAATTAAAATAATTATGATGAATATATTAAGAGGCTAAGGCTGATACCAGCAATGTGAAGCAAGAACAAGAAAACATAAGAAAGGACTAAACTGAGAAGTAGGTATGAAATATGTAATAGCTAGAGTGAAAAAGGCAATAGATACATAGCAAGATGGACAAAAGTGAATAAATCACTGAGTTGGAAGATCAGATTGAGAAACTCTCCCAGAGGTCATCAGGAAAGGATAAAGAGACAAAAAATACAAAGAAGCTAGGAGATGTAGATGGTGGAAGGAAAAGGGCCAACACCTGTGAGCCGTGGCTTTGTGCTGTGTCAGCTTAGCTAGGCTGAACTCCCTTTCCCAAAATCCCCTTTCTTGTGTGTTTCCAGTTAGGGTGGGCCATAAGCAAGATCTCTGTGAAAGGTTCTAAAGTTGTTGTCACTTACCTGCCACCTCACTTCACTGGTGTGAAGAAGCAGTGGAGCCTCCAAATGCTCCACCTTCCATAGATTCCCTTAAGGTTCTCTGATTCCTGAACCAGGTGTGTGTTTGGCCATGGTGATAAAAGCACCCGATTTCTGCAAGAAACACATATATTCAAGGTTAGAGATAACAAGAACTAACATAAGTTTCAGTCTGTTCACAGGTTCCAGCTTGTGCTTCTATAAGGATTCCAACTTGTCCTGCTCACCCCCACCTGACTTCCATCTTCCCTTCCCAACTACCTGTTCTGTAGTTTTAAGGCTTCAGCATTGGAAGTGAAATGAATATACATGTGTGTATGTATGTATGTATGTATACACACATACACATATATATACAAATATGTGTATATGTATATTTTTTAAAGTCATTACATTTGAAAGAATTGGGCTGGGTATAAAATTCTAGGTACAAATTTATTTTCTTTTAATATTTAAAAAGTATTTTTCTCATTTGTCATCTTGCACCCACTGTTCAATTTGATTCTTATTCTAGTTGATGATCTCTTCATTATTTCTGGAAGTTTTAAAAATTATTTCCTTGGATATACAGACATTGATAAATTTAAGAAAGTAATAGGATAAGTAAACATGAGTAAGGGTCTTAAGCAGCTACACTTGAACAAAAATAGAATAATTTTTTGAGCCAGCAGAAAATGCAATAAATTGAAATACAAGATATGGTGGGAGAAATAATTTCTAATATAAAAGAAATTACAATAAATGTAAGTGGATTTAACTCACAAATAAAAAGAAAAATACTTTCTGAGGGTATTAAGAAATAAAAACAAAATCCAAACATATGTTGTATATGAGAAAAATTCTGAAAACCAAAAGACACAAAAAGGTTGAAAATGAAAGAGTTCAAGACAGGAAGAAAAAAAACCCCAAAACCATGAAAGAAGGCTGGAATAGCAATCATAATAGTGGATTAAAAAAAAAAATTAAGGTAAAAGGTAAACAAAAAATAGAGTGAGAAGAGATAACCATCACAAACATGTATGCACCTAACAATAGGTCACAATAACTGACAGCATATGGAGAGAAACATATAAATAGTTGGAGCTTTTAAAACCAAACTATCAAAAATGTATTAAGCAAACAAAAATTAAGCAGACCCTTATCTAAACAGTATAGTGGGCTTATCCTATTAATTATATTGTTCAGATCTTTGATATGAATGTTCAGTGGTATGCTATGTATAATATATATGCTTTGATACATATGCTATAGTAGTTCATGCAACAAATAGCAAATACACATTTTTAGAAGCATACACATGTTTAAACTAACAGATTAGGCCTATAGGAAGTCTCAATAAACTTGCCAGGAACAATATCATGCAGATGAATTAATATTAGAAATTAGTAACAGGAAAGGTTTTTTAAATGTCCTATATTTTGAAAATACCATGTTACTAAATAACTCATAGGTTAAAAATTAAATTATAATCAAAATGAGAGACTATCTAGAATTGAATGAACATGAAGACACAAAATGTGTGGGACATACCTAAAGCAGTGTTTGAAGGAGCATTTACACCTTTAAATATGCTTATCAGGAAACAATAAAAGTTGAAAAGAGGGATTTCCCCATTGGTCCAGTGGGGGGACTCTGCACTCCCAAAGCAGGGGGCTGGATTCGATCCTTGCAGGGAACTAGATCTCACATGCATGCTGCAACTAAGAAGTCCGCAACCCTGCATACCTCAACTAAGACCCGGCACAGCCAATATTTATTTATTTAAATAAATAAATATTAAAAAAGAAAAATATGCTAAACATCCAACTCAGGAAGTTATAAGAAAGAACATCAAAGCAAACCCAAAGAAGAAAAAGGATATAATAAAGGAAAAGAAACAATATAATGGCTTTTCTTAGTAGAGGAAATTAATAAAACTAAAGTTCTACTTTGAAAAAATTACCAAGATAAACCTCTGATAAGACTGATCAAGAGGAAAAAGAGACAATGAAAGTAAATAAAACACAGATCAAAATGAAGATGGGGAAATAACTGCAGATTTAAAAAACAAACAGATAAAATGGATAAATTCCTAGAAAACATAAGATGTCAACTGGTACAAGAATAAAAAAGGAATTTAAAATAGACCTACAAGGATCAAAGAAATTTAATTGGTAGTTAAAACTCCATCCCAAATTGCTCTAGGCCTGGATGCTTTTAAAATTGACTCTATCAAACTGTTAAAAACACAATTCCTGTTACATAAGTCGTTCCAGAAAATGCAAAAAGAAAGAATAATCCTCAGTTCATTTTCTGAAGCTAATCTATCTCATTTCCCTTAATACCTCTGGCTTTCAAGCCATAGTCTGGAAAGTTTTCCCTACTCCCATTTTATAGAGGAATTCATCCATGTCTTGCCTTGTACTTGCATGGTTTCATCTTATTTTTATGTTTGTGTTTCTGATCCATTTGGAATTTATTCTGGTATATACTATAAATAATGAATCCAATTTTCTCTATTCCCACATGGCTACACACAGTGGTGTGCTGTAGCTGGCTCATGACAGCTCACAAGAGCTGATTGTTAAATTTTCAGGAATTTTGTGAGCTGATTGTTAAACACAGCCATTATTACAAAATAAATTATATAAACGTACAATGAAATAAATCATGTTCAAAGCAAAGTTAATAAATATTCAAAACTCATCACTTCCTGATTATTTTAATACATTTTACTATTATCAAGGTTCTTGGGGTTATTTTTGTCTGTGGTGGTAAGACTCTAGAATGGCATGCTGCTGTACATCTCTCCTCAACTCAGTATTAAAAATCATATTGCTAGCATGAAATTGACTATGGTGGTAGTATTCACATCATGAAAGTTGGCAGTGCCAAAATCGGGGCTTAAGTTATTGTTTTGTTGACTGTATACTATGGAGATCACTATGGCCAGTAGGCCAAATCCAACCTGCCACTTGTTTTTGTAAATAAAACTTACTGGACCACAACCACACCCATTTTTTGACCTATTATCTGTGGATGTTTTTGTGCTATAATGGCAGAGGTGAATAGTTGCAACAGATACTAAATGGCCCCAAAAGTCTAAAGTATTTCCCATGTGACCCTTAGAAAAAGTTTGCTGACCTCTGGCCTAGACTTAAGACAATGATGGAGAAAATGTCAACAATGTAGATTCATCTTAAAAGTGCATTTGTCTGTAGCTGTTACACTGTGAATAGCACAAAAAATTGAGAAATAATCTTCCAGTAGTTGGAACCTATTATCCAATTCAGCAAAGAAGCCACTCATGTCCTTCACAAATAAGTCAAGATTCAACATTGTCATTTCACTTTCAGCTTACTCATTAATGTAAATGAAAATATCAACCTACATTCACATGAAAGCTACGCTCATCAATTACAACCATAGGTTGGTTATGGATAAGAATTTAGCAAAAATCAAAGAAAGCATTCTGTGAGAATCAATTAATTATATGGTGTTGACTATACAGAATATTGTATATTTTATTACTATTAATAAATTACTAAATATCCTTTATATCAGTAAAATTAATAGTATACATATATACATGCATATATATGTGTATAGATATAGATATAGATATTGATACATACACACAAACACATGTATATGTGTATGTATTAAACATTTATCAGCACAACACTGGCTACACAGCATCTCAATTTCACTTATTAAACAGTTTATATAAGTGAACACAATGAAACCATTATCTGTGATTTCAGTCCAGAGCTATAAAGCAAGAAACAATGCTTTAATAGTTTGGTCAGCTGAGTTCCATTGACAACTACTATGCTGAATTTTCTTAAGTGTGCTAATCTTTCTGTAAGTAAACCACAATCTTCTATTATTAAAAATATTTATTTTTAAAAATGTATCTTATCCTTACTGATTTGAGATGCTCCCTTTATTATATACTAAATTTCCATATGCATATTATTCTATTTCTCATCACTCTCTTGTCCCGCTTGTCTGTCTGTCTATTAATGTGTCAATACCAAACTGTCTTAATTATAAAGCGTTTGTGGTTTGCTGTAATGTAACTGCAAACCCTCCGATTCTCTCACCCAATTGCTGTTCTCTTTCAGGATGTTTTAATCATTCTTCCTTGTTTGTTCTTTCAGGCAAGTTTTATAATCATATCGTGTTGCTACAGGGGGAAAAAAATCTGATGTTAACATTATTGGGCATTTCATAAATTTATAAATAAAAACAGAGAAAACATATTTTTAAATGATGCTGAGTTTTTCTATCCAAGAACGAGGCACATTTTTCCATTTGTTGAAATAAACTTTTATAACTTTCAGGTTTATTTTCCTCATGTAGGTTCTGGATACCTCTAATTAAGTTTTACCTTGGCAATTTTTTTTTTTTAAATCATAAGAGGATCTTCTCCTCCATTACATTTTGTAATTGGTTTTTGTTTCTATTATGAATGTTATTGATTTTGAATGTTAATTTTATAAGCTGCTACATTACTAAATTATTTTATTTGAGGTCACTTTTAATTAATTCTTTTGGATTTTCCACATGTCTAATCATGTCATCTGAAAATAGAGTTCTAACTCTTCATGTCCAACTATTATATCCTGCAATTATTTTCTCTTGTCTAATTAAAATAGGTAAGAGCTTCAAAATAATGTTACATAGGAGTTGTATGATTCCTCTCTCGTACCTGACTTTAGTGGGAATGCCTTAGTGTCTCTTCATTAAGTAATATGCAATATTGGGAGCTGAATTATATATATTTTACCAAGTTGAGAAAGCATAGTAGGCTGAATAATGGCCCCTAAAGATACAAGATGCTATTCCTTAGAACCTGTACACTTTACCTTATCTGAAAAAAATTTGCATATATGAATAAATTAAGGATTTTGAGATGAAGAGATTATGTTGGATTATACGTGTGGGTCCTAAATGCAAACACATGTATCCTTATAAGAGGGAGACAGAGGGAGAGTTGATATACACAAGAGAGAAAGCAATGTAACCATGGTGGCAGAGATTGGAGTGATGTGGCCACAAGCCAAGGAATGCTGGCAGCCATCAGAAGGTGGAAGAGACAATGAACAGATTTTCCCCTAGAGTTTCCAGAGGGAGTGTGGCCCTGCCCACACCTTGATGTTGGTACAGTGTTACTGATTTTAGATGTCTGGCATCCACAACTACTAAACAATACATTCTGTTTCTTCAAGCCACCAAATAACATAACTATTCAGATAGCTCAGCATGGTTGCTAGATACAATATCAACTTAAATACTTTAAACTTACAAAATCATAAAAGGCATATTATAAAATAAAGATAAAGTGACATTCACAGTTCAAAACTATATAGTATCTAGGAATTAATTTAGAAAAGACTGCCATGGAGAAAAATTAAAGATTCAATGAAGAATATACAGATGATCTCAGGCTTCCCTGGTGGCGCAGTGGTTGAGAGTCCGCCTGCCGATGCAGGGGACACGGGATCGTGCCCGGTCCGGGAAGATCCCACATGCTGCGGAGCGGCTGGGCCCGTGAGCCATGGCCGCTGAGCCTGTGCGTCCGGAGCCTATGCTCCACAACGGGAGAGGCCACAACAGTGAGAGGCCCGCGTACCGCAAAAAAAAAAGAATATACAGATGATCTGAATGAAAGGAGAGACAATTCAAATTATTGAATGAGATGACTTAATATTATAAAGATGATAAATACCCTCAACTTGATCTACATATTCAGTGCAATATCAATCAAAATGCCGGTTGCATTTTTTGAAGAATTTATAAATTGAGTCTAAAAATTCTATAAGGGGAGACCTTCAAGACGGCAGAGGAGTAAGACATGGAGATCACCTTCCTCCCCACAAATACATCAAAAATACATCTACATATGGAACAACTCCTGCAGAACAACTACTGAACGCTGGCAGAAGACCTCAGACTTCCCAAAAGGCAAGAAAATCCCCACATACCTGGGTAGGGCAAAAGAAAAAAGAATAAACAGAGACAAAAGAATAGGAACCGGACCTGCACCTCTGGGAGGGAGCTGTGAAGGAGGAAAAGTTTCCACACACTAGGGAGCCCCTTCACTGGCGGGGATGGGTGGTGGACAGGGAGGAAGCTTTGGAGCCACGGAGGAGAGCACAGCAACAGGGGTGCAGAGGTCAAAGTGGAGAGGTTCCCGCACAGAGGATCGGTGCCGACCAGCACTCACCAGCCTGAGAAGCTTGTCTGCTCACCTGCCGGGGCGGGTGGCGGCTGGGAGCTGAGGCTCGGGCTTCAAAGGTCAGAGGCCAGAGAGAGGACTGGGGTTGGTGGCATGAACACAGCCTGAAGGGGGCTAGTGCACCACAGCTGGTCAGGAGGGAGTCAGGGAAAAAGTCTGGAGCTGCCTAAGAGGCAAGAGACCATTGTTTCAGGATGTGCAAGGAGAGGGGATACAGAGCACTGCCTAAATGAGCTCCAGAGACGGTGCGAGCCATGGCTATCAGCTCAGACCACAGAGACAGGCATAAAATGCTAACGCTGCTGCCACTACCACCAAGAAGCCTGTGTGCAAGCACAGGTCACTATCCACACCTCCCCTCCTGGGAGCCTGTGCAGCCCGCCACTGCCAGGGTCCCGTGATCCAGGGACAACTTCCCCAGGAGAACACACGGCACGCCTCAGGCTGTTGCAATGTCACGCTGGCCTCTGCCACCACAGGCTTGCCCCGCATTCCAATTATGACTACTGTACCCCTCCCTCTCCCTGGCATGAGTGAGCAAGAGAGCCCTAATCAGCAGTGGCTTTATCCCCCTCTGGTCAGGGTGGGAAACAGATGACTGAGGGTGCCCTACATGCAGAGGCAGGGCCAAAACCAAAGCTGAAACCCAGGAGCTGTGCGAACAAAGAAGAGAAAGCAAAATTTCTCCATGCAGCCTCAGGAGCAGCGGATTAAATCCCGACAATCAACTTGATGAACCCTGCGTCTGTGGGATACCTGAATAGACAACGAATGTTCCCAAAACTGAGGCCGTAGACGTTGGGAGCAATTGTAGACTTGGGGTTTGCTTTCTGCATCTGTTTTGTTTCTGGTTTTTATATTTATCTTAGTTTAGTTTTGAGTGCTTGTTATCATTGGTGGATTTGTTTATTGGTCTTGTTGCTCTCTCCTTTACTTTTTTATATATTTTTTCTCTTTTTGTGAGTGTGTATGTATATGTGTCTCTGTGTGATTTTGTCTGTTTAGGTTTGCTTATACCATTTGTCCTAGGGTTCTCACTGTTCGTTTTTTTGGTTTGTTTGTTTGTTTGCTTGCTTTTTATGAGTGTGTGTATGTTTCTTTGTGCCATTTTTGTCTGTTTAGTTTTGCTTTTGCTATTTGGTTTGGGGTTCTATCAGTTTGTTGGGGGTTTTTTATCCTTTTTTTCTTCTGAGCCCTGTGGCTGGCAGGGTCTTAATGCTCCGGCCAAGTGTCAGGCCCGAGCCTCCAAGATGGGAGAGCCAAGTCCAGGACATTGGACCACAACAGACCTCTGGCCCCGTGTAACATCAATCAGCGAAAGCTCTTGAGATCTCCATCTCAACGCTAAGACCCAGCTCCACCCAACAGCCAGCAAGCTCCAATGCTGGAAGACCACGCCAAACAACTAGCAAGACAGGAACACAACCCCACCCATTAGCAGAGAGGCTGCCTAAAGTCATACTAAGTTCAAAGACAACCCAAAACACCACCAGACGCGGCCCTGCCCACCAGAAGGACAAAATCCAGCCCCACCCACCAGAACACAGGCACCAGTCCCCTCCACAAGAAAGCCGACAAAACCTCACCCACTGGGGGCAGACACCAAAAACAATGGGAACTACAAACATGCAGCCTGTGAAAAGGAAACCTCATTAAGTTAAACAGAATGAGAAGACAGAGAAATATGCAACATATGAAGGAGCAAGGTAAAAACCCACCAGACCAAACAAATGAAGAGGAAATAGGCAGTGTACCTGAAAAAGAATTCAGAGCAATGATAGTAAAGATGACACAAAATCTTAGAAACAGAATGGAGGGAATACAAGAAACGTTTAACAAGGACCTATAAGAACTACAGAGCAAGCAAAAAAAGATGAACAACACAATAAATGAAATTAAAAATTCTCTAGAAGGAATCAATAGCAGAATAACTGGGGCAGAAGAACGGATAAGGGACCAGGAAGATGAAATAGTGGAAATAACTGCCGCAGAGCAGAAAAAAGGAAAAAGAATGAAAAGAATTGAAGCCAGTCTCAGAGACATCAGGGACAACATTAATTGCACCAACATTTGAAGTATAAGGGTCCCAGAAAAAGAAGAGAAGAAGAAAGGGACTGAGAAAATATTTGAAGAGATTAGAGTTGAAAACTGCCCTAAAATGGGAAAGGAAATAGTCATCAAGTCCAAAAAGTGCAGAGTCCCATACAGGATAAATCCAAGGAGAAACATGCCAAGACACATATTAATCAAACTATCAAAAATTAAATACAAAGAAAAATTACTAAAAGCAGGAAGGGAAAAACAACAAATAACATACAAGGGAATTCCCATAAGGTTAACAGCTGATCTTTCAGCAGAAGCTCTGCTAGCCAGAAGGGAGTGGCAGGACATATTTAAAGTGATGAAAGGGAAAAACCTACAATGAAGATTACTCTAACCAGCAAGGATCTCATTCAGATTCGACAGAGAAATTAAAACCTTTACAGACAAGCAAAAGCTAAGAGAATTCAGCACTACAAAACCAGCTTTACAACAAATGCTAAAGGAACTCTCTAGGCAGGAAACACAAGAGAAGGAAAACACCTACAATAACAAACCCAAAACAATTAAGAAAATGGTAATAGGAACATACATATCAATAACTACCTTAAATGTAAATGTATTCAATGCTCCAACCAAAAGACACAGACTGGCTGAATGGATACAAAAACAAGACATGTATATATGCTGTCTACAAAACACCCACTTCAGACCTAGGGACACATACAGACCAAAGTGAGGGGATGGAAAAAGATATTCCATGCAAATGGAAATCAAAAGAAAGCTGGAGTAGCAATTCTCATATCAGACAAAATAGACTTTAAAATAAAGACTATTACAAGAGACAAAGAAGGACACTACATAATGATCAAGGGATCAATCCAAGAAGAAGATATAACAATTGTAAATATTTATGTACCCAACATATAAGCACCTCAATACACAGGCAAATGCTAACAGCCATAAAAGGGGAAATCGACTGTAACACAAAAATAGTAGGGGACTTTAACACCCCACTTTCACCAATGGAAAAATCATCCAAAATGAAAATAAATAAGGAAACACAAGCTTTAAATGACACATTAAACATGATTAAACTGATATTTATAGGGCATGCCATCCAAAAACAACAGAATACACTTTCTTCTCAAGTGCTCATGGAACATTCTCCAGGATAGATCATACCTTGGGTCACAAATCAAGCCTTGGTAAATTTAAGAAATTTGAAATTGTACCAAGTATCTTTTCTGTCCACAACACTATGAGACTAGATATCAATTACAGGGAAAAATCTGTAAAAATTACAAACACATGGAGGCTAAACAACATGCTATGAAATAACCAAGAGATCACTGAAGAAATCAAAGAGGAAATCAAAAAATACTTACAAACAAATGACAATGAAAACAAGATGACCCAAAACCTATGGGATGCAGCAAAAGCAGTTCTAAGAGGGAAGTTTATAGCAATACAGTCCTACCTCAAGAAACAAGAAAAATCTCAAATAACAACCTAAACTTACACCTAAACCAATTAGAGAAAGAAGAACAAAAAAACCCCAAAGTTGGCAGAAGGAAAGAAATCATAATACCAGAACCGAAATAAATGAAAAAGAAATAAAGGAAACAATAGCAAAGATCAATAAAACTAAAAGCTGGTTCTTTGAGAACATAAACAAAGTTGATAAACCATTAGCCAGACTCATCAAGGAAAAAAGGGAGAAGACTCAAATCAATAGAATTAGAAATGAAAAAGGAGAACTAACAACTGACACTGCAGAAATACAAAGGATCATGAGAGATTACTACAAGCAACTATATGCCAATAAATGGACTATATGCCAATAAATGGACCTGGAAGAAATGGACAAATTCTTAGAAAAGTACAACCTTCCAAGACTGAACCCGAAGAAATAGAAAATATGAACAGACCAATCACAAGCACTGAAATTGAGACTGTGATGTAAAATTTTCCAACAAACAAAAACCCAGGACCAGGTGGCTTCAGAGGTGAATTCTATCAAACATTTAGAGAAGAGCTAACACCTATCCTTCTCAAACTCTTCCAAAATATAGCAGAGGGAGGAACACTCCCAAAGCCATTTTACGAGGCCACCATCACCCTGATACCAAAACCAGACAAAGATGTCCCCAAAAAAGAAAACTATAGGCCAATATCACTGATAAACATAGATGCAAAAATCCTCAACAAAATACTAGCAAACAGAATCCAACAGCACATTAAAGGGATTACACACCATGATCAAGTGGGGTTTATCCCAGGAAGGCAAGGATGCTTCAATATACGTAAATCAATCAATGTGATACACCATATTAACAAACTGAAGGATAAAAACCATACGATCATCTCAATACATGCAGAAAAAGCTTTTGACAAAATTCAACATGCATTTATGATAAAAACTCTACAGAAAGTAGACACAGAGGGAAACTTCCTCAACATAATAAAGGCCATATATGACAAACCCACAGCAAACATCATTCTCAGTGGTGAAAAACTGAAAGCATTTCCTCTAAGATCAGGAAGAAGACAGGATGTCCACTCTCACCACTATTATTCAACATAGTTTTGGAAGTCCTAGCCACAGCAATCAGAGAAGAAAAAGAAATAAAAGGAATACAGATTTGAAAAGAAGAAGTAAAGCTGTCACTGTTTGCAGATGACATGATACTCTACATAGAGAATCCTAAAGATGCTACCAGAAGACTACAGAGCTAATCAATGAATTTGGTAAAGTTGCAGGATACAAAATTAATGCACAGGAATCTCTTGCATCCCTATACACTAACGACCAAATATCTGAAAGAGAAATTAAGGAAACACTCCCGTTTACCAATGCAACAAAAAGAAAAAAATACCTAGGAATAAACCTACCTAAGGAGACAAAAGACCTGTATGCAGAAAATTATAAGACACTGATGAAAGAAATTAAAGATGATATAAACAGATGGAGAGATATACCATGTTCTTGCATTGGAAGAATCAACATCGAGAAAATGACTATACTACCCAAAGCAATCTACAGATTCAATGCAATCCCTATCAAACTACCAATGGCATTTTTCACAGAACTAGAACAAAGAATTTTACAATTTGTATGGAAACACTAAAGACTCCAAACAGCCAAAGCAATCTTGAGAAAGAAAAACAGAGCTGGAGGAATCAGGCTTCCGGACTTCAGACTATACTACAAAGCTACTGTAATCAAGACAGTATGGTACTGGCACAGAAACAGAAATATAGATCAATGGAACAGGTTAGAAAGCCCAGAGATAAGCCCATGCACATATGGTCACCTTATCTTTGATAAAGGAGGCAAGAATATACAATCAAGAAAAGACAGCCTCTTCAATAAATGTTGCTGGGAAAACTGGACAGCTACATGTTAAAGAATGAAATTAGAACACTTCCTAACACCATATACAAAAATAAACTCAAAATGGATTAAAGACCTAAATGTAAGGCCAGACACTATAAACCTCTTAGAGGAAAACATAGGCAGAACACTCTATGACATAAATCACAGCAAGATCCTTTTTGACTCACCTCCTAGGGAAACGGAAATAAAAACAAAAATAAACAAATGGGACCTAATGAAACTTAAAAGTTTTGTGTACAAAGGAAACCATAAAAAAGACGAAAAGACAACCCCCAGAATGGGAGAAAATATTTGCAAACGAAGAAACTGACTAAGGATTAATCTCCAAAATATACAAGCAGCTCAATAATAAAAAAAAAAACAACCCAACCAAAAAATGGGTGGAAGACCTAAATAGACATTTCTCCAAAGAAGACATACAGATTGCCAACAAACACATGAAAAGATGCTCAACATCACTAATCATTAGAGAAATGCAGATCAAAACCGCAATGAGGTATCACCTCACACCCGTCAGAATGTCCATCATCAAACAAATCTACAAACAATAAATGCTGGGAGGGTGTGGAGAAAAGGGAACCCTCTTGCATTGTTGGTGGTAACGTAAATTGATACAGCCACTATGCAGAACAGTATGGAGTTCCTTAAAAAACTAAAAATAGAACTACCATATGACCCAGCAATCCCACTACTGGGCATATACCCTGAGAAAACCATAATTCAAAAAGAGCAATGCACCACAATGTTCACTGCAGCACTATTTACAATAGCCAGGACATGGAAACATGTCCATCGACAGATGAATGGATAAAGAAGATATGGCACATATATACAATGGAATATTACTCTGCCATAAAAGGAACGAAACTGAGTTATTTGTAGTGAGGTGGATGAACCTAGAGTCTGTCATACAGATTGAAGTAAGTCAGAAACAGAAAAACTAATACTGTATGCTAACATGTATATATGGAATCTATAAAAAAAAATAGTTATGATGAACCTAGGGACAGGACAGGAATAAAGACACAGATGTAGAGAATGGACTTAAGGACATGGGGAGGGGGAAAGGTAAGCTGGGGCGAAGTGAGAGAGTGGCATGGACATATATACACTACCAAATGTAAAATAGATAGCTAGTGGGAAGCAGCCGCATAGCACAGGGAGATCAGCTCCGTGCTTTGTGTCCACCTAGAGGGGTAGGATTGGGAGGGTGGGAGGGAGACGCAAGAGGGAGGAGATATGGGGATACATGTGTATGTATAGCTGATTCACTTTGTATACAGCAGAAACTAACACACCATTGTAAAGCAATTATACTCCAATAAAGATGTTAGAGATAAATCGTAGAGATGAACAAACATCCACAAACAGCTAAACAATGAAAAAGAAGACTTGACAGAAATCTGCCAAACCAGGCTATCAGCTGTACAATGAAGCCATTATCAAAAAAGAAAAGTGTGGTTTGCACTGAAATAACAAATAGGCCAAAGCAACGATACAGAATGCTCAGAATCAGACCCAGTACTATTCAGAGTAAGATCCAGAGTTTGACGTGATTTCCAATTCAGGTAGCACCACAAATTAACTGGGAAATAATTAATTATTTGGAGTCAAAATTTGGAAAATTGATTCACTACATGTAGAAAAATAAAGTAATTCTTGGACCAAAAGCGATCACAAGTACATTAAAGAACCAAAGGTGAAAGACAAAACTATGAAATTAACAGGAGGAAATATAGGAGAATATCTACATAACCTAGCAGTGAAGAAGGACTTTTTAAACAAAATCCCAAAGACACAAACCATAATGAGAAAAATTTATGAATCTGATTAAAGCAAAATTAAGAATCTCTAGTCAATGAACAAAATGATAAGAGTTAATGGACAGGAGATTGGGAGAAGATATTTACAAAGTATAAAACTAACCAGGGACCAATATCCAGAGCATACACAGAAATTTTGCAAAGCAACTAGAAAAAGATAGGAACTTCAAAAACTTTATACATATAGACAAAAGATATGACCAAGTAATTTACAGGAAAGGAAACCAAAATGCTAAGGAGTATATAAAGAGGTAGCCTAATTGGTATCAGAGAAATGCAAATTAAACCAAACCGATGTCAATTCTTCACAACTTAATCCATCAATTCAATGAAATTTCAGTAAAAATCCCAGGAAGTTATTTTGTGGATGCTGACAAACTAATCCAACATTTAAATGAAGAGATAAAAGATCCAGAATAGCCAACACTATATTGAACAAGAACCAAGTCAGAATACCACCTAACATCAAAATTTACTATAAATCTACAATAATCAAGACAGTGCAGTACTGGCAAAGGAACAGACATATAGATCAATGAAACAAAATAGACTCCAGGAATAGACGTACATAAATGTAGTCAACTGATCTTTGACAAAGAAGAAAAGGTAGTCTTTTTTTAATTGAATAAATTTGACATGTAACATTAGTAAGGTATACAGTGCATTGCTTTGACACATTTGTATATCATAATATGATTTCAGACGTAGCAATATTTATCACATTATACAATTATTGTATAATATTCAACAAATGCTGCTAGAGCAACTAGATATCCATATACAAATAAATGAACCTAGACACAGAACTTATACCCTTTACAAAAATTAACTCAAAATGGTTCATAGACCAATATATAAAATACAAAACCATAAAACTCTTAGAACGTAACATAGAAGAAAATCTAAATGTCCTTGGGTTTCATGATGACTTTTTACATATAACACCAAAGGCATGATCCATGAAAGAAATAATTGATAAGCTGGATTTCATTAAAATTAAAAACTTCCGCTTTGCAGAAGTCAAGAGAATAAGAAGACAAGCCACAGACTGAGAGAATGTTTTTATGTGCAAAAGATACATCTAATAAAGGACTGTTATCCAAAATACACAGAAAACTCCTAAAACTCAACAATAAAAAAAGTAAAAACCCGATTAAAAATTGGACAAATGACCTAAAGAGACACCAAAGAAGATACACAGATGGCAAATAAGCATATGAAAAGATGCCCAACATCATATGTCATTAGGGAAATCCAAATTAAGACACTACACACCTATTAGGATGGTAGAAATCCAGAACACTGACAATACCAAATGCTGGTGAGGATGTGGAGCAGCAGGAATTCTTATTACTGGTGGGAATGCAGAATGCTACAGCTATTTTGGAAGACAGTATTGTGGTTTCTTACAAAACTAAACATACTCTTACCTACAATCCAACAATGGCACTTATTATTATTTACACAAATGAGTTGGAAATTTACACAAAAACCTGCACACAGATATTTGTAGTAGCTTTATTCATAATTGCCATCAAGTAAAAGCTGAAAGGGCTTCCCTGGTGGCGCAGTGGTTGAGTCCGCCTGCCGATGCAGGGGACACGGGTTCGTGCCCCAGTCTGGGAAGATCCCACATGCCACGGAGTGGCTGGGCCCGTAAGCCATGGCCACTGAGCCTGCACGTCCAGAGCCTGTGCTCCGCAACGAGAGAGGCCACAGCAGTGAGAGGTCTGCGTACCGCAAAAAAAGAAAAAACAAAAAAAACCTGAAAGACTTCAGCACCACCAAACCAGCTCTATGAGAAATGTTAAAGGGATTTCTCTAAGTAAAAAAGAGAAGGCCACAACTAAAAACATGAAAATTACAAAAGGAAAAAGCTCATTGGTAAAGGCAAGTATACAGTGAAGGTAGTAAATCAACCACATACAAAATGAGTGGGAAGGTTAAAAGACACAAGTAGTAAAATTATGTATATCCACAATAAGCAGTTAAGGGATTCACAAAACAATTAGACACAACTGTCATAACTTGGAGGTAATTAAGACATCCTTCAGTAGGTTAATGGATAAGTAAAATGTGGTATATCCAGACAATGAAGTATTATTCAGCACTAAAAAGAAGTAATTAAGTTATGGAATGATATGGAGAAATCTTAAATGATATTACTAAGTTAAAGAAGCCAATCAGAAAAGGCTATATCCTATGTGATTCCAACTATATAACATTCTGGAGAAGGCAAAACTACAGAGACAGGGAACATCAGTGATTACCAAAGGTTAGGAAGGAGAGAGGGATGAATCAGGGGAGCACAGAGGATTTTTAGGGCAGTGAACCTATTCTGTATGATACTATAAAGGTGGACACATGTCCTTATACTTTTGTCAAAATCTATAGACTGTGCAACACCAAGAGTGAATCCTAGTGTAAACTTTGGACTTGGGGCGATTATATGTCAGTGTAGGCTCATCAATTAAAACATATACAGGGGGCTTCCCTGGTGGCGCAGTGGTTAAGAATCTGCCTGCCAGTGCAGGGGACACGGGTTCGAGCCCTGGTCTGGGAAGATCCCACATGCCGCGTAGCAACTAAGCCCGTGCGCCACAACTACTGAGCCAGCGCTCTAGAGCCCACGAGCCACAACTACTGAGCCTGAGTGCCACACCTACTGAAGCCTGCACGCCTAGAGCCCGAGCTCTGCAACACGAGAAAAATGAGAATGAGAAGCCTGCGCACCACAACGAAAAGTAGCCCCCGCTCACCGCAACTAGAGAAAGCCCGCACACAGCAACAAAGACCCAACGCAGCCAAAAACAAATAAATTAATTAATTAAAAGCAAAAAAAACAAAAAAAACTTATGTACCACTCTCGTGCAGGATGTTGATAGTGGAGGAAGCTGGGTGGGGGCAAGTATACACCCTATTTTCCATTCAACTTTGCTGTGAACTTAAAACTGCTCTAAAAAATAAAGTTCATTTAAAAGACAAAAAACAAAATGAGGCATCACTTTGCTCCAGTAATGTGGGCAGATGCTGGAGAGCTGGGTAACATCAAGTGTTGGGGAGGGAGGGATATCACGCCCTACTGGTGGGTATGTGGATGGGTGCACACTCCACGGCACAACCTGGCAAAGCTCAAGTGCCATTTGTCAGCTAATGTGTGCACATTTCTAGAACCTGTTCCTGAGTACCTACCACAAAGGCAGTCTCACACACATCCGTAAGGGGACTTACAAGAGAATATACATTTCAATACTGTTTGTTGGAGGCTATCTGGGTGCTCATTACCTGGAATGAGGGAAGGGAAGACAAATAGGTCAAATATGGTGACTGTAGCAGTTAGAATGCCACAGACTTGAAAAATACATGGCAACATGTATAATATTAAAAATAGTGAAAAAAGATATAGAATGAGCTGTAGAACATAGGACCACTAAAAGTGAATTTTAAATATATGGACCCCAGTGAATGCATACAAATAAAAGGATCCATATTAAAGACATCAGAATAGTTTCCTATGTGGGAAGAAGGAAACAGGAGTAAGGAATCTGCATAAAAGTTTTAAAAAGTTAAAACAAAAAAACAAACTACATTAAACAGAAGCTTTGTGTGGACCAATGGTAATGATATGGCATAAACTAAGAAGTGTGGTTAATTTAAACCTTTGCACCCGAGCTCCAACTAAAGCTAGAGATGGATAGATTAGAGAGAGAATGATAGACAATAGAGAGATAGATGATAGATAGATAGGTAGATAAAAGAATGCATTCTCTCTCCCATTATGGCCATTGAAATATCATCACTACCGCTGCCACCCCAGAGAGTTCCATTCTCAACCCATTTGACCTTAGTCTTACATGTAACTTTGAAGCTCTTTATACAAAAACAGTTAATAAGGTCTTTTATTTCAGGATGTAAATACTGTCCATCTAAACTTCTACCCTCATCTCAGTAAGTCCTCTCGTATTTTCTACACCTTGTGCTGCAATTTCTGATGTCTCCCCTGCTTGCTACAACCTGATATGAATCATACACTTGGGAGAATAGAGAAAGGGTCTCCTTACCTAGAGGGAGAGAGAGCATCGTGGAGGGAAAGAACAGCATGTGCAAATGTGTCGTGGCATATAGGGCACGTTTGGAGAAGCGCATTTAGATCACTGAGAAACCTGGTCTGACTGCAATTTAGAGTGAGCTCTAGGAGATGACTCTGCAGAGGGAAACAGGGTCAGATCAGTTTACAGATGATTTTAAGTGAGGCTGAGGAGTTTGAATTTGCACCTGAGGCAAATGCAGAGTCATTGAAGAATGTTAAGCCAAGAACCGAGTGACTTGATTGGATTTGTATTTAGAATGATCACTCTGACTGCAGTGTGGAGAAAAGGCGGGGGTGGGGGGTGGGCAGGAATGAGGGAGCCAGTTAGAAGGATGTGGCCATCCTCCAGGCTACAGCATTCATTAATTTAACAAAAGACCTTGGTAGTGAGGCAAGAGATAGATGGGCTCCAGGCTAGACATTTACAACTGGCCTCCCGTTCACACCTCCTGGGGAGAGAAGAAGATGAGCTCCAGGCCGGACATTCATTACCAGCCCCTGTTTACATTTCCTGAAGCAAGAGACAAATGGACTCCAGGACTACATATTTATGACCGGACTCCTGTCTATATTTCAAGATCTGCACCTCGATATAAAAATCAGCAGCAGGAATAGGGTAAATAACCGGACATTGGGCATTTTATGGCAGGGACACAGTGGGACTAAACCCTATTAAAGGATCAAGAGGTCACACACTTCCCATCCTTGGGGCAAGGGAGACACTACGCATGCGCAAAAGCCTTCACAGGGTCAAAATGGCAGGAGATGGCAGACCATAGTAAGTCCTGCTATCTCCTCCCAGAGGCCTTTGCGGTGGGATCCATCTTAACTTAGGGGTGCGTACGCACCCAGGGGAGGGTCCAGAAGCAAATTAGCCATAGGGTCAAAACAATGTGATTGGCCAAAAAGAAGAAAAAGACCCAGGAGACTGCCCCCTTATAAAGGACTTAAACTTCCCACAGGCGCAGCTCTCTCTCTCCGTTCGCCGGTGCGTCTTTCCGCGTGTACTTTGTTTTTCCAATAAACTTTTTACTTTTCTCTTTACCTTCTACCTCCTTGCCTGAATTCTTTCTTGGCAAGGAAGGTAAGAACTAGGGACCCAGGCCTTAGCTGCTGGCCCCTGTGGTCCAGTGTTTAGGACTCCCATTCCTGGAACTAAGATCTTGCTTCCTACTATTGCTTGCTGCAAGCTGCCACTTTCTGCTGCCTGCGTCCGAAATCAGTAGCCTGACTCTCTTAGTGGATTAGCCATCCAATTGTAAAGTCAGAAGACTAGATAAAATGGTTTCCACATGTCCCTCCCAGCTCTATGATTTTCAAATCCTGCTTATTTTATATTCAATCAAAGAAGGGAGTGAGGAAGAATAAGCAGAGAAATTGGCAAATTTGTGATCAATATGCAGAACTCACATTCAGCAGACAGGAGGCATTAAAGGCTATATATGATGCTGATTGCCTAGATAACTCTCTGTGATCAAGCACACTTTACAATTAATGATAAATTTTTTTGATTCAGGTGAGAATCAAACTTTTTAAAAGTTTTAGTGTTTGAAATTGTATGGGAAAACTCTTGAATTTAATGCTGAATATTCTAAATAGGGACAGAAATATTTTAACTTCACTAGAGTCACTTCTGTGTCCCCCATCCAAAATAAGATTGGATTTGATAGGAAAATCTAGGGCATTGCCATGACAATTACCAGGCTTAATCTTAGTTCCACTTAGGCTTTATATAACTCCAACCAGATAAAAAGCAGAGGGCAGTAAGTGGCAGAGATGGGTGCTCACCTCTGCCTCTCTTTATCAGAGTTCCGACTCCAACAGTAAAGAGACATGACATTAAACCACTTTTACTCAACCCTGGCTGCATGTTAGAATTACCTGAGGGTCTTTTACAAATTCCTTATGCCTAGGCCCCATTCCTAGAGTGTCTCACTTAATTGATCTGGAGCGAGAAGGCTTTTCAAGCTTCCCAGGCGATTTTCATGTGCAACCAGAGTTTAAAACCACTGCACCAGGTAATTATCACAGCAATTCTCAAGATGCCCCCCAGGGATGGGTGGAAGTTGGGAATGTCTTCCAAGTGGCCAGCTAACTGAATTCTTGCGTGTTTGGGTTATTTTATGGTTTGCCAAAAAAATAACAGAAATATCACATTAAAAATAAATCAGTTCTATCACTGGTGTCCCATCTAAAGGGTAGCAGTGTTTTCATAAATCTAGTTTGGTAGTTTTATATAGTTTTTTGGTTTTTGTTTTTTAATGGAGCAAGAGGAAGTAGGAGGAAAGGGAAGGAAGGGAGGAAATGCAGAGATCACTAAGAGGGTTCTCACACAAGAGTTTGAGAACCTCTGGGTTTAAGGAGCTGGGTCCAGCGTAAGGAAACAGCAGTTGTGCAGGACACCACCTGTTTCCCATCATACCCTTGGGGGAATTTTGAGCTCTGTCATAATTATAGTCTTCTACATTATAACATGAAATCGCTAGATTTTTTTTTTTTAAGGATCGTGGATCGTAGATCATAATACTACCAAGTGACCTAGCGAGTGCTCTCTTCTCTCCCTCTCTCTCTCTCTCTCTCTCTCTCTCTCTCTCTGAAAAAAGCCCCAAATCAATAGAGGGCTCTTATCGCATCTTTAAAGTTTCACAAATAGGTCTTAGGAATCATCCAGCATCCTGTGGTTTCCATAGCTGGACAACTCTTAGATCTTATCAGCCTACTGAACTGTTCCTTTTTCAGAAACATGTACCATCCAAAATGTTTCTGTTATCCTTGCTTTTAACTGTTGTGAGTGAATCAAAGCAGCTACATTTGATATGAAGTCATCATTTCCTTCAAGATTTAACTCATCTTTCTGGGCCTGAAATACTGAACAAGCAATACCTTGGCCTCATCCAAATCCTATGAATGTATTTTTCACCCAACAAATTCTATTTCAGTAAGAGACCCATTTTACTGAATAACAACATTGATGAGTAAGTGAGAATATACATACCTCATCTTGTGATGGAAGCCCAGTATCTTGCTCTTGATCATGTTCTGTATATGAACTACGGATAGTTCGAAATGTAGCCAGTTCCTTTCTATTTCCACACTGCTATAGACTGAATATTTGTGTTCCTCTCAAATTCATATGTTGAAACCTAATTCTCAGTGTGGTAGTATTTGGAGGTGGGGCCTTTGAGAGGTGGAGTCCTCATGAAGGGAATTAGTGACTTTATATCTATGAACCAGAAGTAGGTCCTCACCAGAAACTGAATCTGCCAGGACCTTGATCTTGGACTTTCCAGCCTCCAGAACTGTGGGAAATAAATTTCTGTTGTTTATAAGCCACTCAATTTATGGGATTCTGTTAGAGCAGCCTGAACTGACTAAGACACCATTTATCAACCCAGAGCCTCTCTTTTTCTTTCCAAGGAGACTGGGTCTACATTGATGTAATGAAAGTTCCTCCCCAGGGTTCCTCTGGGACCCTTCACAATAACTGTGCATCCCTTCAGAGTGATGTTGACATTTTCTGGGATATCAACAGTCCAATTGCTTAGGATGGTCTTCATTCTCACAGTAGATGTGGCAAAGAGCTCAAGGTTTTTTGAAATTGATAGAGGTAGGGGTTTTATTTACAGTATTCTTTCTTTTCTATCATTGTAAAATAGTACTATTATTATATAAAAATAATTATGTATTAGTTTTCTAGCACTGTCATAGCATCGTACCACAAACTAGGTGGCTTAGAACAACCGAAATTTATTGTACACGGTTCTGGAGGTCAGAAATCTGAAATTAAGGTGTCAGGCAGGGCCCTGTTCCCCCTGAAACCTGTAGGGGAATCCCTCCTCGCCTCTCCCTAGCTTCTGGTGGTTTGCTACCAATCTTTGGTGTTCCTTGGTTTGCAGCCACATAACTCCAATGTCTTCATTGTCACATGGTGTTCTCACTACTTGCCACTGCTTTCACAAGACCATCTTTTTTTAATTTATTTTTTGGCTGTGTTGGGTCTTCGTTGCGATGCGCGGGCTTGTCATTGCAGTGGCGGAGCACGGGCTCTAGGCATGGAGGTTTCAGTAGTTGTGGCCCATGGGCTCAGTAGTTGTGGCTCGTGGGCTCTAGAGCGCAGGCTCAGTAGTTGTGGTGCACGGACTTAGTTGCCCTGTGGCATGTGGGATCTTCCTGGACCAGGGATCGAACCTGTGTCCCCTGCATTGGCAGGCGGATTCTTAACCACTGTACCACCAGGGAAGTCCCAAGACCATCTTCTTATAAGGACACCAGTCATGACTTTATCTTAACTAATTACATCTGCAACGACCCTATTTCCAAATACCCTCACGTTCTGAGATATTAGGGGTTAGGACTTAACATATCTTTCTGGGGGACACAATTCAACCTATTACAATATTCAACCAGATTATTTAGAGTTTTTTTAATGTAAAAATCTGAATCTTTAAAGAAATCAATACATTAACCTCTGCATGCCAAGATAATTTTTGAAGAAGCTGTTTCATTTCTGGTGCTCTTCACAAAAGGCCTAAAGGTGAAGTGAATCTCTGCAATGAAAAGAGAGATCCTTGACGAAATGAATATGCCCTTGGGACTATTCCTCTATAATTTATCTTCTTTTTTTTCAATTAAAGCAAAAGAGAAAAATGGAAGGAAACTTCTCTCCTGGTTATTTTTTACCAAATTTTAGTTGGGAGCTTACCTTAAAACCTTGAGTTGTGTTGGAGAGGAGAATGTTTTTAGGGAATATGCAGTTTCCATCTTTATTACTGTGAAACATGAGAATCTAAAAAGACTGAGGAAAAAAGCCACTCTAATTTTTGAAAGCTATTTTTTTTTTCTGTTTACAGTGCTTATGACAACTTGAATCAGAAAGATTTGATGATATAAAATGTCATTCCTCAAGATTTTTTATTGGTAAAATGACCCACATTTTTTTCTATGCTATTGAATGAAATTTTATCCTTCAACGTATTGAACGAAAAAGAGTATCCCTATCAAGGATCTAATGTCGTGAAACCAAAGAGGAAAAGTTCATATTTCTTCTTTCATATGAGCTTAGAGTAAAAATACTTATGAGTAAAGAGAGAGATATAAATAGGTAGGTGGGTAAATAGCAAAACACTAAATAGTACTTTACTTTTCCGGTACTGCTGTGACAGAGTAAAGCACTATCCACACAAGCCAAGAAGATAGAGTATTGGAGTCCTCACTTCAAAGAACACATGGGGATGGGGATAGAATGGGCATGGGGATAGAATGTCTTGATGCACACTGCCCCAGCCCTAGGTGAGTGTGGTCAGGCCCATGCCTTGCAGTGACAGGTCCAACTCAAACTGCTATAAGAAAAGACAAAAAGTCTTGTAACTAATTAAACATGACTGGACAAAGTGGCTCAGCAATGTTCCCAGGATTCAGCTCTCTCACACCTTCTTTTCCCTCTGCTTTCTTTTGTGTTGGCTTGGCTCTTTACATGGAGACACTTGGCAGGCTGACTCAGCTTCAAGTCCAACAGAAAGGAAACACATTTCTGTAGTTCCCAGTGGGATCCCCAAAACTGGAATACTTGACCATCGTGAACTGTGGCCAATAGGATGAAAGTCCTTATTAGACAGCCTGAGGTCAGTGGCTACTCCAAAGTGAGGAGATTGGATCAGCATTACGTGAACTCCAAAGGCTATGTGGGGGAAAGACTGTGCTCTACACACAATCAAGAGCTGCTCCTTGGGGCTCAGAGACTGGGTGAGCAAAACAACCAATGTCCATTTCACATGAGGATAAAGAATCCAGAAGAAGAAGAGGTCTATTTGGGGAAATGAACTGGACCTTAAGCCTCCTTTTCCAAAGTGGTGATAGACACACAATTAAGTTTTACTTTTTCTGTGGTCCATCAGAAGTAGCATATCAAATGGTAACTACTCTAATGCTACAACATGGATGAACCTCAAAAACATTACACAGTTGACCCTCACGGAGTCAAAACTCCATGTATAACTTTAAAGTCAGTCCTCTGTATCCACGTTTCCACATATGGGGATTCAACCAACTTCAGGTTGTACAGTACATACTTACGGAAAAAAATATGTGCATAAGTGGACCGGGCCAGTTCAACCCATGCTGCTCAAGAGTCAAATGTACTAAATAAAACAAGCCAGACACAAAAGGTCACATATTATATGATTCCATTTATATGAATATCCTGAAAAATACATCCACAGATTCAGAAATCAGATTGGTGGTCATTAGGCATTAGCTTGAGAGGGGAATGGAGACTGAGCACTTAATGGGCACTGGGTTTTCTTTTGGGGTGATGAGACTATTTTGGAATTTGATATAGGTAATGGTCCCATGACACTGTGAATGTACTAAATGCCACTGAATTGTGTACTTTAAAATGGTTAATTTTATGTTATGTGAATTTCTCTTCAATTAAAAAAGAAGATCCCGGGCTTCCCTGGTGGCGCAGTGGGTGAGAGTCCGCCTGCCGATGCAGGGGACATGGGTTCCCGCCCCGGTCCAGGAAGATCCCACATGCTGCGGTGCGGCTGGGCCCGTGAGCCTGCGCTGAGCCTGCGCGTCCGGAGCCTGTGCTCCGCAACGGGAAGAGGCCACAACAGTAAGAGGCCCGTGTACCGCAAAAAAAAAAAAAAAAAAAAAAAAGATCCCTAGTCACTGTGCAAAACTTAATCTGGGTAGAATCCCTGATCTTTTCTTTCTTTCCACCTCTCTATCACTTAAGTGCTGTTGCCATCTAAAACATTTGATCTACACTCGAGAAGCAGCCTCATTGTCCTCGCTTCTCATCTAAAGCCAGTCACCCAGAAGCCTCCTGGCCATAAAATTTTAGGTGGTTTTATAGGAATTGGCCTCTGATCACTCACTCACTCCCCATTCACCATCCCTGCCCCCAACAAATAGGCAGCTGGTGTGCTTTGGCTTAGGGCATATTCTATTCCTTCATTTTCTGCCTTCTGCTGAGGTGGTACTGTTTTCAGTGCATAAGAATTTAGCTAACACTGCATTGATAAGTTCCAGTTTCACATTTTTTTAATTCCAGGAGAGTCTCAACATATATAGGCCCATAGCAACCTTTCCAGAAATGCTCCCAGCAGAGTCCAGTCATTTGAAGGATGCCTCTGCTGGGTTTTGCTAAAGGCTTTATTTCTGCCCAATGTCATGTCAAATTTTTTTTTTTTTTTTTTTTTTTTTTTTTTTTGCAGTACACGGGCCTCTCGCTGCTGTGGCCTCTCCCGTTGCGGAGCACAGGCTCCGGACGCGCAGGCTCAGCAGCCATGGCTCACGGGCCCAGCCGCTCCGCGGCATGTGGGATCTTCCCGGACCAGGGCACGAACCCGTGTCCCCTGCATCGGCAGGCGGACTCTCAACCACTGCGCCACCAGCGAAGTCCTCATGTCAAATTTTTAGACTGAAGTTTCTAAGCTCTGCACAGTTACCAGAAAATTGGTTAGAAACCACAAGGAGTCAAGGAGTTTTAGGAATATTGTGCGAATTTTTATCTGAATCCTGCCTGTGAAACTTCAACAGTTCAAACAAAGACAAGAGTAATTGTTTAAGACATATTTTACAGAGAAAAACAAATTGGTATAGTGGGTATGAATCTCAGTGAATAAGTTCAGGGGTGCCAGAAATAAACTTTTCTTCTATAGTAAAACTTAATTTCTATTTAGAAGGCCTGAATCCCCCTGCCCGTCCTAGACAGCAGGAAGTTCTCTTGTTAGTTGGAGACCCTGACCCTCACCCTGGGGTTGTGTCTGAATTCCAGAGGTCAATGTCAAGCCAAGTTTTGGCAATGGAAGCATCTGGTCCTTGGTTGCAGTCCATGCATGCATAGCTGGGACATCCCCGACTCTGTCTCTTACTTCCATGCCACAAATGTGGACATTGTTACTATTCTGTGATTCTCTGCTGGGTTCGGCCATGGAAACCTACAGAAACCTACAGAGCTGTCCATACCCTGTAGACCTGGACTCTGTGCAGACACTACCTCTCTGTGGCCTTTCAAACTCCTCAGGACTCTTACAGTTACAGGGCCCTTTTTGCCTCAGATTCCTCCTTTTTTACCGTCTCCTTGGGACTCTGCTCAGGAAGAAGATGCAGAGACCCTCCTTCTGGAATTCACCAAACTCTTCTCACATCAACTTCCCTCTATCTCTCCCCACATATATCCCCAGCCTAGAATAATCTTCTAGTAGGGAGCCCAGAACTGCCTAGAGGCTTGAAAGGGGGCAAGGGCAAGGAGGGGGAAAATCAATGTATGTTTCAAAAAAATATATATATATTGTTTGCTTTGTTGCTTTGAGGATTGTAGACAAAAATACCATAATTTTGCATGCCACTCCCCTCCCCAAATAGTGGATAAAATCCTAGACAAAAGAATGTACCTAATTTCAAGACATTTACCTGATTCTTTCCTCTGACCCAAGGTGGAGCACTGGCCTCCTCCTAGCCATCTCCTGTGTTAGCTTCCCTGTTTGTAGGGCCTACCCTATCAAGGAGATGCATTACCACATAGGACACCTGCATACTTATGTACCCGAGCCTCAACAAGGTTGTGAAAGGAAGCATGTCCTACCTTGGAAAACACTCAAAATAATGGCTTATGATTCTTAAATAACTGTAAGACAATCTTGACACTCATCTTAATTTAAGGAGAAGAATTTGGTCCAGCAAACATTTATGCTCACACAGATGCCATGGTGCTCAATTCTCTGTATCATAATTTTGATAAGTGCCATGTACTAATACCAAATGCGTTTGTATATTGGAGGAAAGTGGGCACAGTGTTTGCTCCTCAACTGGATATTAAGCTCCCAGAGGGCTTGGACCATGTTTTACATTCCATTTTTTATCCCATAACTGTTTTATTCTGTGTGCACAAGATGGTGCTCTGTTTATAGAAGATGCATCAAGAAATTCCTGCTAAAGAGGATGGATGAGTGAATACCATACACTATTAAAGCTACAATGATCTTGAAAATTCACCTAGCCTTTTCTGAAGCCTTCAGGCAGGTCACAGTCAAGCCAACTCAAATAAATGAGAACTTTTTTCTTTTCATCCTCCAGCAAAAACTTTTAAATCCATTTTCATAAAATAGTATTAACATGGCATTCAACAACTCTATCTAAAACTTCCTCACCATATCTAACGTGAATGTGACAGAGGGAAAACACAGGACTGGAGACAAAGCGGTCTGGAGTGGGGCTGGCTCTGCGGCTCACAGAGCCTCGTCCTTGGCTGCATCATTTACCCTCTAGGGATTGTACATGCTTCATCTGTAAAATCATAGGGGTTGGGCTTCCCTGGTGGCGCAGTGGTTGAGAATCTGCCTGCTAATGCAGGGGACACGGGTTCGAGCCCTGGTCTGGGAATATCCCACATGCCGCGGAGCAACTGGGCCTGTGAGCCACAACTACTGAGCCTGCGCGTCTGGAGCCTGTGCTCCGCAACAAGAGAGGCCGCGATAGTGAGAGGCCCACGCGCCGCGATGAAGAGTGGCCCCTGCTTGCCACAACTAGAGAAAGCCCTCGCACAGAAACGAAGACCCAACACAGCCATAAATAATAAATAAGTAAATAAAAATTAATAAAAAAATCATAGGGGTTGATGAGAGGATCTGTAGGCTCACTTACAACTTTGAAATTCTATAAATCTTTATCACGTATGTGCCAGGATATGAATAGTGAGGTTCTTTTAATAAGGCAACTTAACCATGTGGTATTTCTTCCCTTGCTTTGCTGCTTTAAAGAGATAGAATACATACATTTTCTCTTATCCTCCTGGGAGGACCTGAAGAATAATAGCCCCACCTGCCACCCCAGGATAGGAGAATTCGATTTGGGGCTGCTAGTGATTCCAGGGTCCATTTTCGAGGGGACCAAAAGTCCATTTTTAAAGAACAAGGGAAAAGATGTTCATAATGAGGGAGTACCTCTGATAGAAACTCAAGGAAAGAGGGGGGATTTCCTCCAGACTAAAAAGAAATCAGGGATATTGGGTAGGGGCCGTGTAGGAAGGGGCTGTTGAAGGAGTCTGTGAACCTCTCCTGAGGAAGTTGCCCAAGAATTTAAAGATAACTATGAGTTCACAGAAGCTAGTGGGAGCCAAGTCATTACCACAACTGCCCAGCCTTCAGTTAGACATGAACCTCCCTTACCTGCCCTCCTCTGTTGGTCCTCCTGGTGGTTGGCTAAAGAGAAGTACACTTTGTGGGCACCCAGCACCTCATGACCAAGCACCCATGGTGCCAAATGCTCTGTTCAGCCTGGCCCCAAATGCCCCGCTCAGACATTCCCTACACAAGGCACCAGGTCACAAGAAAGCCAGGACATCTAGTGGGAGGGAGGTAAAGAAACTGGGACCTCCTGAGCCCGGCACTGGGGTCTGTGGGACCTCCACAGCAGCAGATCCAGGTTTTGTGGAGCCCAAAACATATACAACTGGGGCACCCTTTTTGAGAAAAGGAATACAACATTACACATACAAAATTAGGTAAGAATGTTAATATTTATCTAGACTGAGATGAGCATAACAAATTACAAATTTTTTAAAGCTCACAAAACCCGAAAACACCACAAAGTCCAGGAAAATAACAAAATATGTTTTACTCCTTAATTACCTGACCCACCTCTATTGTAACTGTTTTCTACATTAATTGGTTGAATCGTATTTGATCGTCTCTTCATAAGGATGATGTTATAACACTTTTTATAGGGAAAATAGAAAGATAAATCAGTCTTTTTCGTATGGTTGGTGAAAATATGTTTTTGACAGCTGGGATGCAGGAAACATGAGTTCACAAATAGACATTGTGGCCATTTTGTAGTCGTACTGTTGGTTTATGCCAACAAGTACAGAAATCCTGATAGGTTCTAAGTTGTGCAATCCCCATCAAAAAAGAAAAAGACCGTGTGGTGTGTTTATAATTGCATATAATGCATTATAAAAAAATTTCTATAGGCAAGAATGTCCATTTTAACTAGGTATCAATGAGAACCTCATCCTCCACTTAAAATTTTACACATCACTTATAGCCCAAAAAAGTGAAAGCAGGGTCTCTAAGAGATATTTGTACACCCATGTTCATAGCAGCATTATTCACAATAGCCAAAAGGTAGAGGGACCTCAAGTGTCTATCAAAAGATGAACGGACAAAGAAAATGTGGTATATACATAAAACGGACTACTATTCAGCCTTAAATGGAAGGACATTCTGACACCTGCCACAACATGATCGATCTTGAAGACATTATGTTAAGTGAAATAAGCCAGTCCCAAGAGGACAAGTATTATATGATTCTACTTATATGAGGTACTTAGAGTAATCAAGTTCAGAGACAGAAAGAATGGTGGTTTCCTGGGAATGGTGGAAGGAGGGAGGTGGAGTTATTGTTTAATGGGTACAAAGTTTTAGTTTCACATGATGAAAAGAGTTTTGTGGATGGGTGGTGGTAATAGCAGCACAATGTGAATGTACTTAATGCCAGTGAACTGGACACTTAAAAATGGTTAACATGGTAAATTCTGTTTTGTCTAATTAACCACAATTTAAAAAAATAAAAAATTTTTATACATCAGATGATTAAAATAATTTTCCAGAGTAGTTTCTGGCTCTGTGCATTTCAAACATGGTTCTGCTCTACTGTTCTCATACTTCCAGCATTGGAAGCTGTAGTAGTACAAGTTCATATCACTGTGTGACCTCTGGCTCTGCACCTTCACGTCATGATGCCACTGTGGGCAGCAGGAGTATTTCTGGAAGCCATTCCTACTCCCGATGGCTAGGAATAACTTACTACACACAGAAGTGATTGTGACCCTCATAACTATGTCCCACTGAATGCAAACTAAAGGCATCCTTATCTCAACTTCCTCTTATTTGGATCCCAGAGATGCCTCATTTGTTCCTCCACCATCCAACACAAGGGGAAATGTAACACAAGGGAAGTCGAACTGGAAAGAAACAGTGATCTGAACTGCATGCAAATGAGGGGCCACGAAGGGTGAGCTTCACTGGCTTCTCAGTAAATCCACCCCTGAATTCCCATTTCACTTAAAATCCTTTCTAGATTGGTATCATTCCCACTTGCTTTGTTCTTACATGATATGTGAACTGCCAGGTCAAAATTCTTTGCACCGTAATCCTTTTGAATAGACATTTTATATCACTTTTTATAATCTCTTCAAATCTACCTAGTCTTTTTAACTTGTCTTTGCAGGTATTGCTTTTCAAATAGTTTATCATGCCTGCATCTGGGTGATCTATCAGAGATTGTGAACTACTTGAAAACAAGAAATAGCTCTATCATGAAACTCAGTAGAATACTACAGGTAGCCACATGCTTGATAAATGTATTTAGACAAGGTAATGCATTTGTGTGTGTGTGTGTGTGTGTGTGTGTGTGTGTGTGTGTGTGTGTGTGTGTAGGAGGGTCTTCTCTGAAAGGTTACCAAATTGTCTTTATCCACCTTTGGTTGTGGAATCCAAAGGTAAACACAGAACTCTGCCCAGGGTTTTTAAATTTTACTTTATTTGTGTGTGTGTGTGTGTGTGTGTGTGTGTGTGTGTGTTTACTACAAAATCTACGTTCATCTGCATCAGATAGGAATTAAGTTCAACTGTGAGTAGCAGAGACCTGAAAAAAAGAGGTTTAACTAATATTTATTTCTTTCTTATGTAATGGAAATCCAAAGGTGAGCAGTCCAGGGCTGGTGTGGGAACTCCCTTTTGTCACCAGGAACCCAGGCTCCCTTCAACTCTCTGTTCTGATGGTGCTATCCCTTATCCTCATGCTTACAAGATGACTGCTAGAGCACTAGCCCTTTATAGGTCATCCTATCTGCATTCCTAGGAGAAAGAAAACTAAAGGAGGTGGGAAGGCAAAAAAAAAAATGTTCTTAGGGTCCTATCACTTTTCTAAGAAATGTTCTTGGAAGTTCTGCTACGTAACTTCTGCCTATATCTTATTGGCCACCCCTAGCTGTAAGGAGTGAGATGGGGAGAAATTTAGAAACATGTTCTTTTGCTGAATATGTGTCTACTCAAAATGAAAACTGGGATTCTAATGCCACAGAGAAGGATGGATATTGGATGGATATCCAATGGATGGCTGGATGCATGAATATGGGTAAATTACCACTAGCTCTGCCATAAATCCTCAGGCTGCCCTAATCCGAAGCAAACTGAAGAGAAGCATGGGCTGCTCCTTGCCTTTCCTCTCCACCTCTCACCCCCACTTAGGAAGCAATACCCTCCTACTTAAGAGAAAAAAACAGAAACTCATTCACATTTAGGGGATAATGATGAGAACTTTTAAATGTTGCTTGCCCCAAGAATTTGTTTTAGCAAGAAGCAAAGCCTTGAATTAGAGAAATAGAATCATCATCATACATATTCAGGTTTCAATAAGTAAGATATGGATGACTGAGTTTGGGAAAGAGTAACTGCGTTTGGATTCTCTTTTCTCTAAAAATCAGATCACACAAGACGATGTTCCTATTTTAACTTCAGGGTATCTCTGAGTACTAATGATAAATGCGTCGCCTACCATGAGTCCTAATGTTTTATTTTTTATTTGCCCATAGCTCATCATTCCCTTGATCATAACTATGTAGTATATACATATTTTCTCCCTGAAATGGGTGAAAGTTTTTTAACTCTAATACTAATTGGGCTCTAGTGCTATGGTTTTTATTGGATATTTATCATTTAAACAGCAGTCAAGGCAGGGGGTCGGGGGAGCGCCGTGGCAAAGCGCTTTTCATTTTGTGTTTGGTTATCGCTAGCAGGCCCACTTCAGCACACACTTAGGCAATACGTGAGAGATGGTGGGAGACCAACTCTACGATTCCACCAAGTCTGTCAAGTGGGCATTAAGCAGAAAATGAGGTTTAGTTTCTCATGCTGCAGTAAAACATATGCTTTAAAAAGGAATACAATTGCCTTTGAGTTACTGTTGCTTTATTTTGAGTACTATGGGGTCTTCAAGCAAATATTTCTGCAAACAGCTTTCAGAAAGGATTGTGATAGCTGGCATTTGTAGAGCATGTTCTGGTTTATAAAGCATTTTCACATCTATTGTCAGTGCCCAACTTTGCCCTGCTCTCAGCTGCTAGCAAATGGGATCTCAGTTTCACGGCTTTGAGATGGCCTCTGGGATGTAGCTTTTGATTTCCTTTGCCTCTAGAATGGATACCAGTGGTTTTAACAATGGCCTAAATCAGAGGTTCCAGAAGCAAGAGCAAACTGACCATTTCTTGATTTTTTTTTCTACCCCTAGATAATGCTATGCCCTTTGAAGCAAATTGTTCCCTACCAGGCAGTTGTTCCCCAGTCAGTGAGGGGACGATGATTACAAAGGAGAGGGATGTTGGAGGGTCAGGATAATTCCTTTTCACCCCGTTTTATGCTTTCTGCTGTTCTCATTCCAAGGTGGCCTGACTCAAGACCAGTGTAGGCTGACAAATACACCAATGTTTCTTTGGACCATCAATAAGTCAATCACTGAACCTCCGAGTTGACAGAAAACATAAAAGATCTGAAGACCAACCAGCCAGATCTGTATTAGCCACCTTGGAAAGGGACAATTTTCATCTCTTAGAAGAAGCAATAGAATCAGGAGTGGGAGTTCCCAAGGGAAACAAGCAAACAGGGTCACAGATAACAAGGCTTTATTCCATCCCACATTCTATCCCAGCTTCTGAATATTTAAACTCTCTGGCTATAAAAATGCTTAAGCATCTCTCCCATCTTAAATATATATTCAAGTATCTCCCATCTCAAAAAAAAAAGTCCATTAGATTCTAGTGACTGAAGCTAATGCTAATAAATGGAGCTAATTGGATGATTTTCTCATGCAAAAATATCCACCCAGGGTTCCACACTCAGCACTACTTCCTCACCTCTCATCCAGTGCTCAGCCTATTGAAACCTGGCTTGTTCTCATCACTACTCTCATCCTCATCTCCAATTACTTCCTGTCAACAAATCCAATGCCCATTTTTCAGTCTTCTCATTGCAAGATGGCAGCATTTGGTGTGTTGACATGTTTTACTCTTTTGGTTGTTATGACACTGGACTCTCCCAACCTCCTCAGACCTCCCTATGGCTTGTTCCGACACCTTCCCAAGCGCCCTTCCTGGGATCCCACCCTCCATTTCTTTCTCTCCACACTTACCTGAGTTAGCTCATTCATTCCCTTGCTTTCAATTACTACCTATATGCTGATACTTCTTTAATCTGCACCTACTACCCACATGACTCCTCCAGCCTCAGACTCAGATATGATTTTTCTAAAAGAACGCCTCCAATGAGTTGCCCTAAGACTAAACGTATCAAATCCCTTTAAACCATTGTCCTCTCTACCCCCTTTTCATATGATGGTCCTGCCATCCTCACATTCACCCGAGCTTCCTCTTTACTCTTCACTGGCCCTACATCTAATTTTCCACATGTATCTTGACCCATCTCTTCTTTCTATTCCTGCTGTTATAGCTTTAGTTCATAACTCTGTCACCTGTTGCTTGAACAACTGCCACATCTCCTAACTGATATGCACACTTGCACATTCTCCTGCCAGAGTGGTTTGTTTGAGATGAAAATCTAAGCAACAGAAAAAATCCAAGAGCCTTACTGAGGCACAGATTCTCAGAGTTTTAGTACCAACTGCCTTCTCCAACTTGATCCTCCAGCAAAATAGAGCTGCTGGGAGCACCCAGGACTCACTACAGTCTACGTTTATATGCTGGACCCTCTGCCTGCAAGGCCTTGTCTGCCTCTTTCTCCTTCCCTCTCTTCTTCATCTACTTAAATAGTACTCAGCTATAAAACTCATTGGCAGTAACCTCCCCAGTAAGCCACCCCTGACATCCAGGTGTAGGTTACTCGCCCTTCCTTGGTCCCCTGCATAGTTCTACCCCAGAACTTAACTCCTTTTTTAAAATTATCTATCCACACAGGTAAATTTACTACGTGATAAAGTTTCAGGGCTCTTGCTCACATAGACCCTTTCCAAGGCCTCTTCCTAAGTGTGTATTCATAACTTTGCATTCTTTTTCATAAAAAGGGTCCCCAAATTTTACATAAGCTTCACAAAATCAGGATCTGCCTCTTTGGGGGCCGACTTATCCTCTAGTTGGTGAATTCTGTACGAGCAGAGCCCGTCTTATTTATCTTTGTATCAACAGCACACATTGGGCATTTAGTAGTTAGTTGCTGAATGAATGAATGACCCAGAAATCCAAGGCAAGACTGAGAAGGGAGGGAGAGGCAAGCTGAAGCAAGACATGGAAGGTAAAGTTCAGAACAAGGAGCACCCTGGTCCCCTGAGAACAGCCAGGAGAGGACATTAGCCAGGACACCAGGGTCAGAGCAAGGCCATGAATCAGACCTCACACAGGGAGCAAGGGTCAGAAGCCAGGCAGACAAATACAGGCCTGGAATGCATAAACGCCGGTGAGCAGAGCAGAGCAGAAGGTCCAAGTCCAGAACAATGGGCAGGAAACAGAGGAGCAAGACAAGCTAGCAGGAAGACGGAAGCCAAACAGCAATGACAAGCAAGTACTTCTTACACAGGTCTTCTATGGTTCCACAGCTACAGAAGCCCTCCCAAAAGGGCAGCCCAGGGCAGGGGGCAGGAGTTCAGAGCATGCAGCCAAGTGATGGGGCATGAAGAGGACAGAGGGACCCAGCAGCTCTGGCACACAGATTCTGACTGCCAATGTTTTTCTCACTTGGATTGGTGTTCAGGGGATATCTATTTCCAACCCTGAGCATCTACTGAAGACAAAATGATGAAAATGCTGCTGAGTTCACAAAGCTCTCTTAAAATAACAAAAAAAAAAAAAAAAAAAAGGAATCAAAAATCTGTATCCATCCCATTTTTTTGAGTTATTTCTTTAAAGATTTGCTCTCAATGATGTGACAATGAATGGTTATGTTGTAGTATGAAATCAGGACAGCAGTTATGTAAAGGAGGTAAAAATGGCTTCATTAAAATGCATGGAAGGAGAAGCGATGGATTATAGTATGCATCACGCTAGAGATGAGCAGATTACTGAGCACCAGGCCCACAAGGGAGACAGATTAATGAAAAATAAAGGGGCTTCAGAAAAACAGCATGAAGCTGAACACTGATCTCCTGCTTATCAGAATATAAGCCCAAATGTGTGCGGAAAATCACTTCTTTTCATTTGGAATGTTCATTTGAAAGTTAATGTTATTTGCTTCTTTCTCTATTTCTCCATTTTATTTGTTTATCTTTTGGATAATTAAAGATAATTTTTAAAACTAGGAAACATCAACAGAGACGAATATCTACTGCAGGTTGCTCACTCTCAAAAAATGGCAAGGGGATAGTACAATTTTCTTAATAGTATGGATAATCACTGAAAATTATAAATTAAAAAATTGATCCAAGTGATCCATGATAAAGTCATGACTTTACTGTGTGTTTTGCCTGAAAAACTTCGTGGATGTTACCTTGAAGGGGAAATACCTTAAGGTATTGGGAGAAGAAGGGAGTTGGGAGTCAGATGACCCACGGTTCAAAAGGCAACAATAACATTTATATTGTGTGATTAGGACAAACCACCAAGTCTCTTTCAGCCTCAATTTTTGGCAGGAAAGAAAATGATACCTGCTTTATTTCACTCAGTGTTCTCAGTGTATCTCAAGGGATACATTATAAGAGAAAAATTGTAAAAAGCTGTACAATCATAAATTGTCAATTACATAAGCAAACTCCATTGGGTTTCAGCTGGATTTGGGTTGGAACATAATCACTCTAATGGATGAATAAGAAAGCATGCAGCAATCACCTGAAAATCACACCACTCTTTGTAATGTGGATACTGACAGTGAAAGACAGGTAGCAACTATTTTTAAGAATGGTATTAGTTTCTGATATTTACTTAATCATTTTAAAATTAGGCTTATAATTTCTACGATGTATAAGGTTAAACAAGTCACCTCTTTTGAATGTAGTAAACTGCAGTATTTATGATAATTATATATACTTCTGAACATTTATATGCTTAATTAGAAACTTGAAAGTTTTAAGGCAAGTAAAAATAGCTGAACTTATCTATGTTAGAACACAGAGAAAACGGTGAATATGTCTATTGGGATCCAAGTGGAGATGTGGGGTAGTCAGTTGCTTATATAAGTCAAGAGAGTTCAGGAAGAAGATGGGGCTGGGGATATATATATTTTAGAGTCATCAGTCAATAGATGGTTTTGAGTCATAGAAATGCGAGTGACTATAGCTAGACAAGGGATTTAAGGCCTGAGCTGTGGGAACCACTAATGTTTCAAGGCTGTGGAGAAGAGAATGATCCAATAAAGGAGACTGAGGGAGATCAGCCCCTGAGGTAGGAGGAAAAGTGTTCTGAAAGAAAAATGAGGAAAATAGTTCATGAAAGAGGTAATGTCAATTGTGTCAAATACTGCTGAGAAGTCAAGTAAGACATGGAGGAAAAATTGGCCAATGGATCTAGCCACCTGGAGTGGCCTTGACAAGAACAACTTCAGTAGACTGGAAAGCAATTGAAAGTGGGAATGGGGAGAAGATGTTGACCTTATATTATCTTCCCCTTGGTCCTTTGATTATCTTTTTAACCTGAGCCCACACATTTAATAAGTGGGGAGAACACAAGAGAGAGGGGGAGATCCTGAAATTAAATTTGGCCCTACTAGGACCAACAAACCCAATCTTAGTTTACAAAGTGTCTCTGTTAAATTATTATAATTAAAAAATCCATTACAGTGGAATCAATTCCCCAAAGAGAATGGACCCCAATAGGCTACATAATTACAGTCTCTACATTTTCTGTACCAAAAGTTCCACAAAGTTTGTTTTTTTTTTTAAATTTATTTATTTATTTATTTATTTTTGGCTGCGTTGGGTCTTCGTTGCGGTGTGCGGGCTTCTCATTGCGGTGGCTTCTCTTGTTGCAGAGCATGGGCTCTAGGCCCGTGGGCTTCAGTAGTTGTGGCATGCAGGCTCAGTAGTTGTGGCTTGCGGGCTGTAGAGCGCAGGCTCAGTAGTTGTGGTGCACGGGCTTTGTTGCTCCGTGGCATGTGGGATCTTCCCGGACCAGGGCTCGAACCTGTGTCCCCTGCATTGGCAGGCGGATTCTTAACCACTGTGCCACCAGGGAAACCCAAAGTTTTTTTTTGTTTTTTTTTTTTTTGAGTTGTGAACTTAATCACAAAACTTTACTTTTACATTTATACATGTATTGAAAATAGCAAAGTTGCTTAAAAATCATAGATGTTCTGTCTACATGGAGCTCATCCTCTTGACTTTAGGCAGAATTACAACTGAACCTTTGTGAATATTTAAGAGTTAATCTTGGTTTTTTACCCAACAGCATTTAACCTAACACCTACTGTGTGTAAAGTAATATACTGAGCATTGATCTTTATCAGGCTCTCCTTCAGTCACTGATCACACTGCATCATCAGAAAGCTCTAACTCAGATCTCCTAGAGAGATCTTGGTGCAGGACATTTTCATGACTTTGGGCTCTTTTGGTGAACCTAAAAATAAAGCATTAAAGGCACACTTTATTGTATTACTATGAAATGTGTCAAAATGAAATGCTACCTCCATCTTCAAGGCTTATCCCATCTTTCGTCCTACACTTTGCCTCAAAATGCAATGTTTGGGTTTGCCCATATTCTCTTCCGCTGTGCTCCCCAATGTGATGGGAGTGACAATAGCAGTTCACCATCTGTATGACATGATGGTCTTTTAAAACACCATCCATCTATCCTCGGGGTGAAACTATTACCATTCCTGTAATTTGTCTCCATTAGTCCTTTTCCCCAGCTCAACAGCCAATTTTTCCTCTCTTGTCAGATCCAATGGGCTACAGAATTCTAGGAAAAGTCTGGCCCAATTTCTCAATGATTTGATTATTCTACAGTTCTTACAAGTTCTCCTAAAAAATTCCAAGATGCTTCTTTATAAAATTATTATTGGATTGTCCAAAAAGTTCATTCAAGTTTTTATAGAAAAACCCGAATGAACTTTTTGCCAACCCAATAGTATTCCCCTTAAAAACAGCACTGCCCTAGCAGAACACTGCCTTTCAAGACGTCCTTCTCAGCAAACATATTTATTCCATTTATAGTTAGAATTTTCATGTTCATTTTCCTCTTCAGTGAACTACTTTCCAGAATTTCCTTTCCTCTTCCCTATAATTAGTGCCACATACCACCGATAAAGGACCTACATTATCAGAAAGAAAAAAGCCATAGGAGCATATTGCATAGTCTCAAAACATTCCAGCACATGAGTTTACAATATTCAAATAAGAAGTTGCTTCCCACACAAGAAAGTAAGAAACAAATATATTGGAAAACTAGCTTTCTTTACAGACATTCATCTATTCAACAGCTATTTAAGAAGCAAGCATTAGAGGCAAGATCTGGGGCCCCTGGTAAATACAAAGATGACTGGCACAAATCCTGCCCTGGAGGAACTTACAGTCTAGAGAGGAGAAAGTAGGGCAAATCTTGTTAACATGCCTGGAGTACAGATTAGGGAGAGATTCTTTCTAAACAGGAATCTAAGGGAAGGCAGTGAGGAAGAGGTACGTGACGACCTTTGAAAGTTAGGTAGCATTTGGACTGAGGTTTAGAGAGCTAGAATGAGGGGAGGAATCTTCCAGAGAAGGGACCTGTGTGAACACAGAACAGCATCTGGGAGGCCATGAGTCAGCACAGGGAACCAGGGATAGAACGCTCAGGACTGGGCAGGAAGGGGAGCGGGAGACGATGAAGTCGGAAAGACCAGTTAGAGCCAGACCTTGCCATGCTGAGAAGGCCAGGTGGAAGGCTACGGGCTCCATTGCTCAGGCAGAGAGAACCCTCCAGGGGATTCTGGAGCAGAAGAAAAGATGAGAGCATTAATGTTTGGATTGGAATGAGAACACCCCGGAAAAGGGAGACCAATTACAGGGTTTCTGTAATCATAGGCTGGGCCTTGATGAAATCATAGGATAGCAAGGCTGCAAAATTAGACAGAAGGAAAAAGATTTCACAGGTGGAATTGATAGAGTCTGGCATCTGATAGCATGTGGAAGGGGTTGAGTAGGGAGGGGTCAGAGTTAACACTGAGGGTTTGAGACTGGCTGAAATGAGGACTACAGATGGAGGGAAGATTGGGGAAGGACCATATGTTGAAGAGAGGCTATAGAAGATGCCTGGTGACTGACGGAAAAATAAAATAGTTTTTTTAAGAAAGAAGCCAGGAGCTGGAAGTATAAACAAATGTGGAAATCATCTGCACAGACGTGACAACCAAAATCACGACTTTGAATGAGATGTTTAATTGAGAAAGAGCTACAATTACTGTCTATACATCACAAAGTCAAATGCTAATTATCCACTTAGTTTGATGAATGTAGACAGTCAATATCAGATCATTATAGCCTAGATACTTTGCAGACTGAATGACCCAGTTTTGCAGCCCTCATCAATCAAATTAAACAAATCACTGTCAGATCTGCCCCTGGCTTTGTGCTGTGTAAATACAGGCAGTGGGTTCACACTCAAATTGAAATTGAAAACCTGATTCAAGGCCCTGAGCTGCCAGTGTCAGATCTCCTCATCTCCAGTCAACTCAACCATCACCTGGCCATGACCCATCACACCAGGTCCCATTGTACAGTTCACAGAGAACTTCCTGAACAGTGTCTCCTTTAAGTGACAGTTCCACACAACAGATAGGTTTTTCGCCATTTTATAGATGCAGAAACCTGAGGCTCAAAGAAGTAATTTGTCTAGGGTCCTATGGCCAGTACCAGCTGGAGGTAGAACTAGCAACCAAGGTTTCAGATTCTAAGTAAATGGCAGAGAGGTTTCCATTTGGTGTTTCTTTGTTTTACTAAACTACACTGCCAAACCTTTTTTTTAAAAAAAAATGAATATTATGCTCATTACTAATTAACACCACTGAATGGAACAGGAGGTTATCTGTGCCCATTGTCTACTTCTTCTCCCTCATGGCCACTTCTGTATTATCTCACTGGAATTGATTGGGTGAATGAAATGTATGCGCACGCGCACACACACACACACAACCACCCACCCTCCCCCCCACACACACACACCACCTTCCTCATTAATCTCAACCTAGTTGGCCAACTTAGAAGGAGAGCTATATCTCAAATGACACATTGGCAAAACCATAGGCCCTATTTCTTAGTGTACCTTTCATGGTTCTTTGGCTTCAGGCAACCAATACCAGCAACCACATTACACAAAATAAATCTGTAATTTGATGAAACTTTCACATCCTTCAGAACACAACTTTTAAGCTAAGCATCATATTCAATTCAAAACTTCAAAATGAAGGCCACTATATTTTATGAGAAAAGATCAGTCTGAATGAGAATCAAGGGGTATTTTCCAGGTAAGAGGATGAGAAGAACAAGAGAGTGGTGAAAATCACTTTCTACCTCGCTCTATGGTTACATAGACTTACAGTATTTCTCCAAACTCTGCTAGATCCTAACATGTGAGGTTCATTATATGAGACTTAGGAAAAAATTTTCAAAAACAGTCAGAGAAAAGCCTCCTGATATACCTTCACTTCAGCACTTTCTGTCCTTCCACCAAGAGTGAAAAAGGAGAACAATTGGACATTTTTTAATTGTCACAGGGAGGCTCAGTGAGGCAAGCACTGAGCCCCAAATGTTTCTGGGGAATGAATGAGGAAATAACCTCCCCTTAACCATTTGTATCCACTTATTGTCATTGGGATTGAAGAGTTCCCTCAGGAAAAAATAGACTTGAACCATCATCCTATTGGAACTCAGACATAAACCGCCATGTCTGATGGGTGGGTGGCCCTCATGCAAGTCAGATTACAAAGAGGAGCAATGGGGCTTCTGAGGGAACATTTCAGCCACAGCATAAAGTCAACATCCTACAATCCAAACTGTTTTATATTTCCACGCAGAAATGTCAGAGTTGGTGACAAGTACAGGTGAGAAATCTTAGACTTTTCATTTACATAGAGGGCGTAAAAACACCTGGACTCAGAGGACGTAGGTAAAGAGCTTTTCCCTGAAGAGAAGTGTGCTATGCAACCTTTGCATCTGGAAAGTTGGGAAGGGTGGGGGACACATACTTGAGGAGAGCAATTGAAGAACACGTAAGCTGGTGTCTGACTCTCACTTAAAACTTAATATGAGCTGACAGACGAGTCAAAGAATAAGTGCATGGGGCAGCCTACGCTCTCAGAGTCTGTCAAGGGTGCAAATGGACGCGTATTTCCCATGGGCAGAAGTGGATCACGGAACAAAGAATGAACATGGGGTCAGCTTCTGTCCAGTGAGACTTCCTAAAGGGGCAGCGAGACCCTAGTGGCGAGAAGCTAAGGACATTGCAATATGTCTGGGGGCTGCAGAAGGAGGAAGCAATCGGCCACAATGGAGATGCCTCCCCCGGGGTCAAGGGAGCTTCAGATGAAAGGCCCACGGTGATGGGGTTCTCCAAAGAACCAAAGCTTAACTTAAACGGCTGCCCAGCCCACAGACCGCAAACCCAACCCACGAGACAGTTTCAGTCACGTGAGAACTTTTCTGTGCCCCAGTTAACAACTCTCGCTCTTCCCCTACTGTATTCAAGCCCTGGAAGAGCAGAAACAGATTCTAGCAAAGAGGTGGCAAGGACCCCAGCTCCCCACCTCTGCAGGCTTAACTGGGGAAGCGAGAAGATGTGACTTCAAATCAAGCTTGGAGTGTTTGTTATTTTATGAGCTGGACTTTTTGAATAAAGGTTGTATTTGGTAACCAAAAAAATTTTTTCCAATGGTTGTGGGAGACAAACTAAAGTTGCTGTATGATCACACCCCATGAGTCTTGCTGGGTCACCATAACAGTGACACATGCTTTTCCTCCCACTTAGCCGTTTGCATCCAGTGACTTATTTGGGATCTGAGGAGCTTCCTTACCAGGCAAAAACCTAGAAACAAACTGGGAATCAGACATATACAGCCATGTTCGATGGGCTAGGGTGGGTGAAAGTCAGATGACAAGGGGGGTTAGTTAGGCTGTCATCCAGATATTAGTTGAATGGAAATTCAGGCTCCATGACTCCCCAGAGACGCTCCCTCTGATTTCTCCTTTCCATAGTAAAAGTTCTCTGTCTCTCTCCCCAGCCAGTCCCAGGGCTGCTCCATTTGCTCTGCATTCTAGCTCTTAGATCAGTAACACAGACTCTTTCCCTTGATTTTCCCAGAAACACCACTGGCACAAGGCCTCACCTTAGGCAATTACTTTTCAGCACAGAGCAAACAGTGTAAAAGGAAACACAAAACATCCTCGCCTTTGAACACCCTTTGGCCACTGGTGATGTCTAACGCGTGCCGTTCTCAGAGACCCATGGCCTCCACACCCATGGCCTCCACGCTGTGGTTTAATCCCTTGCGGCTCCTGTTCCCTTCTTCTCCTTTCTCGACTCTTCTCCCCAGAAAATCCTAGTTTATTTTTTATGCTGATAGGTTTAGCTATCTCTCTGTTTGAATTCCTCCTTCCAAATCATGCCCCGTGGGCCTCATCTTTGTTTAAATAAAAGGCTATTTATTCCAGAGAGAAATTATGCTACTTACTTACAGGCTGAAGCTGCTGCAGCCACTTGTGGTTTTAAATAGTAATTGCTTTATCTGTGCTCTAAGACCAGCAACAGGGCTTGAACCTGGAGGGACAGGTGATTGTGGTTATAGGTGGTGGCAGGTTCAAGAACTCATTGCCACTCAAGGAGATTGACAGCAGTGTTTATCCTGAGGAGAAAGGGTTCTGTGTGTTAACTGAAAATATAAAAAAATTCTGAAACTCTTTCGGGACTTCCCTCATGGCACAGTAGTTAAGAATCCACCTGCCAATGCGGGGGTCATGGGTTCGATCCCTGGTCCAGGAAGATCCCACATGCTATGGAGCAACAAAGCCTGTGCACCACAACTGGTGAGCCTGCGCTCTAGAGCCTGCAAGCCACAACTACTGAGCCCATGCTCCACAACTACTGAAGCCCATGTGCCTCAAGCCCGATGCTCCACAACAAGAGAAGCCACCGCAATGAGAAGGCCGCGCATCGAAGAGTAGCTCCCACTCGCCGCAACTAGAGAAAGCCCGTGCACGGCAACGAAGACCCGAGGCAGCCAAAAATAAATAAATAAATGAATTCTGAAACTCTTTTGGCTCTGGTGAACTCATTATGGGTACTTTTCACTGTTCCTGCCTTCCCACCCCTGTACCTCACTCCATCCCCGACCCTGCCAACACACACACACAAAGAAGAAGGAGCATTCTGTTCATTTGGTGGCTATCAGACGTGGTGGCCATCAGGGTCCCGACCTTGAGGCACAGATTCTTCATGCTGGGGGCAGTGGGTTTCCAGCTTTACCAGAGTCTGTGCCTATTATAGGGCCTGGCTGCTGCCAAGTCCTGGCACTACCATCTGCAGCTGAATGAACTTTATCAGCAATCACAGAGGACTCAAGCAACCTGGCCATACCTCTCCCAGCTGAGCACAAAAAATAAAAAAGAAAGATCCTCACAAAAACAATAATGAGGATTTTAGGCCTTAGGGGGCAGCGGGTTTGCTCCACTGTGAAAATGACATTAGGCGTGGGGCTCTCCATCTTCCCTAGCAGCACCTGACAGCGCTGACAGGAGAAGAGCAGTAGGCCGGGATCAGTAACTCTGTGCAAACGATGGGACATAAATCTGTAAATCCAGGCTCGGCAAACAGCAGCGTGGAATAATTGTGGACATATGTGAGCACCCCTCGGAGGGGCTCTATAAATGACTGGGCCTCTCTGAGTCAAATGGGGGTTTGCTTGCTGCTGTTGACATTTGGGGTTTAATATGATGTGACTGCATTTGCAATCAGCAGCTGCTAAATCCTGAGACACTTGGATTATATGCTATAAACAGCTTTTGTCTCTAAGTCTATGAAATTCACAGAGGTACAAGGTTGCACCATTGTAGAATTATTCTGTGACTTTGATCCAATGTCACTAGAAAAATTTCCACACAAAATATTAGAAAAATAGGTAATAATATCTGAACACCACCTATAAATATTAAGTGCTTCACCTACCTTATCTCATTAAATCCCTACCACGGCCCTGCGAGGCAGGTGTGATTATCCCCGTGTTAGAGATGCCAAAAGAGGCTCGGAGATTTTAAATAATTTAAGGTCAGACAACTAATAAACATCAAAACTGCTTAATCGAAGATGTGAAGATAAACACCAAACTAGGGCACCTGAAAGATTCTAGAATATACTTCTGATACTCTATTTTAGGTTAGGGTCTCTAGAAGCAGAATTAGAGACAAGGATTCAAGTGCAAGTGATTTATCCAGGAAGACCTCCCAGAGGCCACTGATAGGGGTTGACAGAAGCAGGACTGGGAAAGGCAGTAAATCAAGCAAAGGTGTGATCTTTGGTAGACACTCCCGCAGTGACTTCACCAGATCCCACAGGGGAGCTCTGGAATGTTAGCTCCACCTGACAGTCATCCAACCAGAGGTACTGCCACATCTGTCAGTCAGTCCTGACCGCTGACAGCAAATCATACCAAACCCACTGGCGCACACAAACAGTAAGGAGAGATCTGAGGAATCAGGCCAGGGCACTGACTTTATCTGCTCCACCCATTCAACAGCAGAGCTGACTCAACCAGCTGCAAAGCCTTGAGAGTCGTCTCCAGTGAGAGCAGAGTTAGAGGGAGTGCTTCCATGATTTAGGCCTTCAGACTGACTGTGTATACCCAGGAGGAGTAGAAAGACTTCTGTCAGCCTTTTTGTTTATTGAAACTTGTCTGTGATTTGGGAGCCCAGCATTTTCAGGTTTCCATAAGGGGAATGAGCGTTCAGTCAAGGAGGCAGCTTGATGTGACCAAGGACTTCTGGCTTTGCCCCAAAATGAGGTGTGCTTCCCTTCACATGCCCCACAGTCTGGTCCTGTGACCCTGGGCAAATCATTCAACTATGTGAGCCTCTGTTCCCTTAGAGGGAAAAGGAAGAAAATGATCCATCCCAGAGTTTTCTGGAATAACCAAATGAGCTGATGCCTATAAAAGTGCTTTGTAGATGGTCAGCATGATATAAACATTAGTTTTAGTAGTAATAGGTTGTAGTTGGATTAAACAGAGAGAATCATATCTCCATTCAAATGGGCTACATGTAGGTAGACATGACCCTGGTTAGATTAATTTCAGAGATTTGGAGTTTTCTTTTATTCACAAACAGCTTGACTCTGCCTACTTCCTAACATTTCTATCCAAGCCATCATCCATCTAGAGATTAGATGGATTTGGAAAGAGAGCAGCCTTGAGCTTCAGGAAATCCCAGCTCACAGTAACACAAACCAGCTAGTCCCTCAGAAGACTTGAGCCTCACTGTATGCTCTGTCCTGGAGGGGCATGCACCTCAGACTTTCACACATCCTGTGGCCCTATTTCTCCCTATCAACATGCACTGACCTCTCCAGCACCCCTAAGAGAATACGACATGACAAACACTCTCACCTGAAGGTGCAACTGACACAATGGCATAAACATCCCCCCCACACACACCACTGGGCACAGCCTTAACCCAAAGTAATAGCTCTCAAATGTCCATGAAAAGCTGGTTGCAGGGTGTGGGGTGGAGATTTGAGCAACAGTCTGAAAACCACACCAGACACGTGATTTGGTGAAATAAAGCTAGCATTGTTTATAGAATGTTTCTCTTGAGAGTGACTTCCAAGCATAACGCACAAGGGGCCTCGATTATCAAAGAATGTTTCTTTCTCAACTATCTTTTGGACAACCAAATAAAGCAAGAATACACGTTGGGATCAGAACAACCTAAGTTTTACCCCTGGCTTCAGCACGTACCAGCTATGTGACCTTCAGCATCATCCGAATCTCAGCTTTCCCACCAGTGAAATGAGACCAAGAGTACCTCCCCTCATCAGGTATTATAAGAATAAAATGCATGCAAACTGTTTAGCACAGTTCCTACTACACAGCAGACACTGAACAAATGTTATCAATAAAATCAATAATAATATGTAAAGGGCCTAGCCCAGAGCCTATGACATAATAAACTATTTATTATTGTTACTATTATTATTCTCCTCAGAGAGCATTTCAGTGGTTTGCAGTTGGTAGGCTTGCAGTAAATGTTTGTCAATTTAATGAATACACAAACGGTTGCAGCCAACAAACTTCTTGGCCCATAGAAGAAAGAGAACTCAGGCTTCCCTGGTGGCGCAGTGGTTGAGAGTCTGCCTGCTGATGCAGGGGACGTGGGTTCGTGCCCTGGTCCGGGAGGATCCCACATGCCGTGCAGAGGCTAGGCCCGTGAACCATGGCCGCTGAGCCTGCGCGTCCGGAGCCTGTGCTCCGCAACGGGAGAGGCCACGACAGTGAGAGGCCCACGTACCACAAAAAAAAAAAAAAGAAAGAGAACTCTTCTGAATTCCATGCCTGAAGAATACCTTACCTCCTCAACATCTTAAAGGTAACACCTGTGCATAGCCCAGACCAGGTTTCATTTGCCATGCTGTCATCATGGCAGTTTCTCCCCTGTCAGCGCAGGAGGAGAGCAGGCGGTGGCACACACTGCCTTCCCAGACAAGAGGCTAGACATGAGGCCAGCAGCAGCAACAGGGCTGTGAGTTACCAACTGTTTCTGTCTAGAATTGGGGCATAAGTATTGTAACCATGGGGTTGTGTTAATTTATCTGGCTCCAAAGCCAAGCGTCAGAGTGGGAACCTCACAGATATTCATGTTTGTTTCTAAGATGACATCTACTTTGACTTTGCACAAATTGTGGAGCCATTAGGTATCCACCTCTTCATGTCAATGAAAGAAGTACAGAAATATATGACACCACCAGTATCCAATGAGATATTCTCACCCTCTCTTAACCACGATCTCCACCATTGGCAGACAACCCTTCCTTTGTAGATTTTGAACTGGCAGAAGAAGGTGGATTTACCTGCTCAGAAAGCCTATCCCAGAGGAGGCACTCTCTCCTGGAGCTAAACCTGAAAAAAGCCAGAGGGAAGAATCCAGAACAGAGATAAGAGGGGTGTTTGGGGAGAGGTGGCTTACTGCTCCTCAAAGAGGTTGTGTTGGCAGCATCCTCTTGGATACAAGGGAAAGAACCATACTGCCCCAAGTCCAATTTCAAACAGATACCACAGGGGCATGGTGAGGAATCCTTTTCTTATAAGGACACCTGTCAGATTGGATTAGGGCCTACCCTAACAGCTTCATTCTATATGTCCATTTATATGTCCATTCTATATGTCCAAAAATGACTATATGTCCATTTTTTCATGGTTGCCACCTACTTCAAAAAGCATACTAAAATAAATGTACAAGGAAATTAGATACTGCAGATTTTAGATAATAATACAGTCAAAAAAGGAGAGCAGATAATTGGAGACATATTCACAATTAGACATAACTCTCTTCAAACAAAGAAGTACCCCTAGTTAATTAATGTTTGTCGGCACTTTAAAATCATACAATTCATTGTCCTAGACATTCCCACCTAAACACTGAAAGACAAAAGGTTGGGGCGGTATGGAGCAGCTTAGGCTGGTTCTGGGTCTGTCTTGCTTAGTTATTCATCAGATTTACCAAAGATGGGGGAGTAAAACCACGAGCAGAGTAGCTGGGACTAACCCTATCTCCAGGCTTCCCTGGTGGCGCAGTAGTTAAGAATCCACCTGCCAACGCAGGGGACATGGGTTCAAGCCCTGGTCCGGGAAGATCCCACATGCCGCTGAGCAACTAAGCCAGTGCACCACAACTACTGAGCCTGTGCTCTAGAGCCCACAAGCCACAACTACTGAGCCAGCATGCTGCAACTACTGAAGCTCACACGGCTAGAGCCCATGCTCTGCAACAAGAGAAGCTACCACAATGAGAAGCCCACGCACTGCAACGAACAGTAGCCCCCACTCACTGCAACTAGAGAAAGCCTGCGGGCAGCAATGAAGACCCAACACAGCCAAAAATAAATAAAATAAAATAAATAAATTTAAAAAAAAACCCTATCTTCTGTGGAGAAAAGGGAAACCCTCTTGCACTGCTGGTGGGAATGTAAATTGATACAGCCACTATGGAGAACAGTACGGAGGTTCCTTAAAAAACTAAAAATAGAATTACCATATGACCCAGCAAGCCCACCGCTGGGCATATACCCAGAGAAAACCATAATTCAAAAAGACACATGCACCCCAGTGTTCATTGCAGCACTATTTACAATAGCCAGGTCATGGAAGCAACCTAGATGCCCATCGAGAGACAAATGGATAAAGAAGATGTGGTACATATATACAATGGAATATTACTCAGCCATAGAAAGGAACGAAATTGGGTCATTTGTAGAGCTGTGGATGGACTTAGAGACTGTCATACAGAGTGAAGTAAGTAAGAAAAACAAATATCGTATATTAGCACATATATGTGGCATCTACAAAAATGGTACAGATGAACCAGTTTGCAAGGCAGAAATAGAGACATAGATGTAGAGAACAAATGTATGGACACCAAGGGGGGAAAGCGGGGGGTGGGGGGTGGGATGAACTGGGAGACTGGGATTGACATGTATACACTAATATGTATAAAATAGATAACTAATAAGAACCCACTGTATAGCACAGGGAACTCCACTTCATTGTACAGTAGAAACTAACACAACATTGTAAAACAACTATACCCCTGTTAAAAAAAAAAAAGAAAGAAAACAAACTTATGGTTACCAGGGGATAAAGAGGGGGAGGGATAAACTGGAACACTGGGATTGACATATACACACTACTATATATAAAATAGATAACTAATAAGAACCTGCTGCATAGCACAGGGAACTCTACTCAATACTCTGTAATGGCCAATACGGAAAAAGAATCTAAAAAAAAGAGTGGATATATGTATAACTGATTCACTTTGCTGTACTCCTGAAACTAACACATTGTAAATCAACTATACTCCAATAAAAATTTTTTTAAAAAGAATTAAAAATAATAAAAATAATTAAATAAAAACCCTATCTCCAAATCCAGTCACATTCTAAGGCACTGGGTGTTAGGACTTCAACATACAAATTTGGGGGGGGACACAATTCAGCCCATAACAAGTACTATGATTCCTATCTTACTTGTGAGGATTTTAAAATCTGCTGTGTCTAACAGAGCTAGTAAATGGTAAAGGCAGGCCTTGAATTTGGGTCTGTTTGACATCTGTTATGTCCACCATATAACACTGCCTCTAGAATCTGATTAGCAGTGTGGACACTAGGCTAGGCGTGACATCAACATCAGTATTTATACGCTACTGTTATGTCTAGAAGGTTTTGGTAGATGGTTTTCTTAGAAGCTTACTTTGAAATTCATAATAAATGTTAAGTCCTGCAGTTGTAGATTAATTTACATTTTGTTCCTTTGTTACTAGAATAAATTTCTCTAAGCAACAGAAAAATCTGTAATCCGCCCCTGCACAATCACATACCTGCCCTGGCTAATTATTTAAGACGCTGTTCAAAGCTATGCTCCTAATTAACAGTGTGCACTGCTTATGCCAAAACACAAGCCCAGCATCCCTTGCAGTTTGTAATCCATCTGGTCCCCAGGCCCATGCTGCCAGTGTCAGGTATGGCTAGCGTCTTCATGTCACCTCTCTTCCTGCATGGGGTGGGAGGAGGGGTCCATGGTAGGTAATGAATCAGTAAGGCTCAGCTAATTCTCTGGACTCTGTTGACATGCATGGCCAGTTTTCTCTCATGATTAATTACACTCGCTTCTGCAGGAGGATTAATTTACTTTTCTGGAGCACTTTTCTGATTTCTGCTGTTAAACAAATCTCAACAAAATCTCAGCTCAGAAGGAATGAAGTCCAGTTCAATGTGGGTATGACAACTGTCAAAATTCACACCTTGAAAGGGAACAGGTTACAAATAGAAGGATATGTGTGTGTATGTTTGTGTGTAAATACATGTATGCACATACATGAGCATAAACATAAATCTTGTACAATTATGATTTGTCTCATTAAGGTGACTATATGTCCATTTTTTCATGGTTGCCACCTACTTCAAAAAGCATACTAAAATAAATGTACAAGGAAATTAGATACTGCAGATTTCAGATGATAATACAGTCAAAAAAGGAGAGCAGATAATTGGAGACATATTCACAATTAGACATAACTCTCTTCAAACAAAGAAGTACCCCTAGTTAATTAATGTTTGTCAGCACTTTAAAATCATACAATTCATTGTCCTAGACATTCCCACCTAAACACTGAAAGAAAAAAGGTTGGGGCGGTATGGAGCAGCTTAGGCTGGTTCTGGGTCTGTCTTGCTCAGTTATTCATCAGATTTACCAAAGATGGGGGAGTAAAACCACGAGCAGAGTAGCTGGAACTAAATTTTCTTAAAAGCTATTGCTCTGTCTCTACCTGCTATTTTTCTTCATGAGTGAATAGGGAATAATTCTTCAGAAAATCATTTCACAGGAGCAGTAACATCAAATTTTAATTATTAACATCGTGATTTGTTATTTATTGGGTATCAACAGTGCATTAGATGTTGTACAATACACAGAGAGCTCCAAGTCTTAAATTAAGTTGACTCAGAAATGTGGGTCTTGAGCCTTGTTTTTTGTTTTTTGTTTTTGACGGGATTTGGGGCAGTGGGATGGATAATGAGGTGCTGCCTGCCCTGGAGGGAAGTGTCTTTCTGGCACTTAGGTTTTATCACCCACCAAATAAGAACAGAGCATTTACCTGAGAACTGAAGATTCCAAACTAGGGAATGGACCTTGAAGGACATCACATCCAGTGGTCTCCAACCCCACCCCAACCTTTGCTGACCATGGGCCCATCTCAGTAAACTATCTGAGCATGCACCCTGTTATTTTTATATATTTACTTATACGTTTTATATATATATATATATATACACATATACATATATACACACACTATTGTATCAATATATTACAATCTTTAAAGCCACAAAATGAGAAAATTTAAAAAGGTAACATGTAACATGGAGATAAAATGTTTTAAAATAATTTTTATTTTATTATATTTTATTAATAGGAGCAAAGAATTTTTTTCTCTCACTAAAAAGACACCTCTATTGATAACATTTCTCTGCTGAGAATAATGCAATTGAATATGATTCATTATTTTTTTAAATCTTAGTTTAATACTTTGTGATACTGGGATTTGAAAGTTTGGCACTGCTTTAATGGCTGCCACTGGTGAGAAATCTACTTCTCAAAAACATATCCAACAAAATGGGGATAAAAGTGCTGGCTGGGCTTACTAAATTATGAAACTTATTTCTAATCTCATTCACCAACTATGTGAAAGTTGTTATAGAAATTTGCTAGTAAATTTATATTTTTCCTGCTCTATCATTTGTTCTTGTCAACAAATTGAAACTTACTGTAGTTTTATATATCTAATAAATGAGTTCAAAATATACTGAAACTCTTCTTTTTTTTTTTTTTTTTTGCGGTACGCGGGCCTCTCACTGTTGCGGCCTCTCCCATTGTGGAGCACAGGCTCCGGACGCGCAGGCTCAGCAGCCATGGCTCACGGGCCCAGCCACTCCACGGCATGTGGGATCTTCCCGGACCGGGGCACGAACCCGTGTCCCCTGCATCGGCAGGCGGACTCTCAACCACTGCGCCACCAGGGAAGCCCGAAACTCTTCATTTTTAAATCAGTTTTGAAATTCTATTTCTAAATTTTCTGAGTTTGTGATGTTATGGTTTTTAAAGTTTAAACACTTATACAGCTTTGGCAACAAAAATAACATTAATAATGGAAACATTTTCAGCCATTATTTTCAAAATGCTTTCTCCAAAGCACAAGTTACTGTCAAAAAACAACTGATTTCTCATTTTAGAGAAGGAGTAAATTAGTTTAGATGACTGATTAAAGGCCTTCATTTAAACTCCACTCTTTCATTAACTGAGTGATCTTGGGGAAGTCACTTCACCTTTCTGTGCCTCAGTTTCCTCATCTATAAAAAGGAGTTGGCAGTCTCTACCTTCTAAGACTGTGTGAAGAATCAGTGACTTAACTCATTAAAACAGAACAACGCCTGGCCCATACTAAACCCTAAATAAATGGAACGTATGAAGTGTGTTTTGCTTTACAAAAATTTCTGCCATGAGTTCTACTACCAACAGCTAGTTGTCATCACAGAAGGTCAGCATAATTGGATACATGTCTTTTCATAAAGAAAAAAAGCGCACAACTTTATGTTTGACTATGCTTTAATTATTTTGACCCAAGGTAAGCTACAAACCTCTCTGTGACACAAAAGATTGTCATGGTTATTTCCCATTTCATTCAAAATATTGTAAAGACTATACTATTTGCAATTCTGTTATTTAAAATAATATCATCCATAAATTTCTTTAACAGGTCCCAATAAACTACAATATATGGAAACATGTTAATGTGAATGAACAATGAAGATACTGCTGCAACTTTCAGTGCTGGAGTACTCCTGCTCTGCCTATAGTATCCTATGTGGCATCTCAGTTGTGAGACGGGACTATCTGATTCACCAGACCTCAAACATCAGTAAGCTTACTTCCTTTTTTTAACTTTTATATAAAAATGTAAATATGAAGGAGTTGTCCTCTTCATTCTCCCCTCCACCGTGGAGTCCACTGATCTGGTCCAGTGGTTTCCCAGCAGAGATTCTCTGGATTCCACGCAGAGCTGCTGAATCAGACTCCCAGGCGTGGTCTGCTTCTCAACCAGCTCCCAGCCTGTGTTGGTCTGACAACTAGATGACTATCTAAGCTCCTCATGAGGGAGGCTTCCTTCCTGTAGCCTTGACAGGTGGTCATCTTCTTGAACATTTCCAGTGACGAGGAGTTTATTACCTTTCAGCGTAGCTCATCTCATTTTTGGATTTCTGTAATTGTCAGAAAATGTTCTACCTCCCTGTAATTTTCCCACTGGTGTGAGTATTTTACTCTCTGGTGTCACATAGAAAACACTTCACACCATCTCCTCCATGCCCCATTCCTCCTCTCTCCTCCCCAGACTATTTGAGCAATCCCCATTTGACTTGGTTTCTGGGATGTTTTGCCCTTCCGATTCCCCTGGCTGCTCTCCGACTTGGGAATGTTGTTCAATATCCCACGTGTCATCAGACCAGGTCAGGAAGCCATGAGTGTGTGACCTTCTCTGCTGCCGCTGCTGCAGTGGCATCATTAATGCCAAAGAAATTCATCATTGCCAGCTAAGCTTCCTGTGTCCTCTCCATACGGGTGCTTCATGTAGATGCACCACATACATTCATTGACAGTAGTAACACCTTATGTAATTTAGCTGAGGTATTTTCAAACTCTCATCTAGATATTCCTTTTATGTCTTTTCCTATGTGATATATTGGTTTGCAGTGCAAAGCCTTAAAAGATTTGATATCATCTATTTTATGTCTCTATCTTTGTCTTATTTCTTGCCATAAAAAGTATGGGATCAAAGCAAACACTGAACCTATAAGTAAGGTCAGCTGGTACCATGTAGGCGCAGTTCTGCTGAATAACTTTTAACAGGACACTTACCCTTTATGCATCTCTCTGCATTCACCAATAAAATGAGAATAACAATGCCTACCCACCCGATCTCAGAAAGTTTTAACGAGAATTAAATGAGTTACAAATTGAAAAAGCCTTTTAAAATGGTTTAAAAAATTATATTATTACAATGTAACCTGTAGGCACTTAATACATATTAATGGGGAAATGAAACAGATAAACGATGGAGAGCAGACTGAATAATAACAAGAAGGGAGGATCAGAGGGAAGGTAAGATGTAACATCAATTCAGGCTCTTGGCACCATAAGCCAGTGTCTGTTGCTGATGGCAACACAGAAAGAATCAATGCCTTAAGTCCAGTGCAGTGTTTAAAAAATGCAGGGCTGGGCTTCCCTGGTGGTGCAGTGGTTGAGAGTCCACCTGCCGATGCAGGGGACGCGGGTTCGTGCCCCGGTCTGGGAAGATCCCACATGCCGCGGAGCGGCTGGGCCCGTGAGCCATGGGCACTGAGCCTGCGCGTCCGGAGCCTGTGCTCCGCAACGGGAGAGGCCGCAACAGTGAGAGGCCCGCGTACCGCAAAAAAAAAAAAAAAATGCAGGGTTTAGTTTCCGGTGAGAGATCATCTCACCCACAATTTCGATAGCTCCATGCAGTAGAGGCATCTAGTACCACCTGTTTGGAATTTACCCAGGAAGAAATGTAATAGGCAGGAGCCAAGAGGCAAGGCTCACATTCATCAATGCACGTTGCTTGTATTCCGGGGACAGCAAGATATTTAACTGCTGAGTGGCAAATCCCATTTGACTGTTTAAGTAAAAGGTAATGATTAATATCAAGCTAAAAGTGTGTGCTTTGCTACATTTTATTAAATAAAATACACTCATGGCATATGTATGAAATAAAATTGCATTTTTAACAAGTTTTGCATTCTGCCATGAACTCAGTGTCACAGGACATTTGGTCCTGTGCATTTAGTCATCCATTTATTTAAACAAACATCTCTTAAGTGAATATTATGGGCCAGGCTTTATCACAGATAGAGCAGGACTAAAAGATGAATAACCTTACAGCCTGAGGTCGAGGGGGTGGTGGGAAGGAGAGAGAGAGAGAACAACTTAAGTGTAATCTGATGTGACAGAATAAGGGCTGACTCAGGGTGCACTGGGCTCCCAGGTGATCTTTGAGCAGTGGATGAGTCAGGACTCCGTTGCAGATCAGAGGGACCACTCTAGCTAGTAAGTAGAAAGAGATTTACTACAGAGACCGAGATGCTAACAGAATCACTCAACAGTCAGGAGGAGCAGTTCTATGCTGAGCCTGGAGAGAAGAATTCTAGAACAACACTGCAGAGCTCTCCCCACCCCAGGGAGTGTCCTCTCTGCCAAACTCAGGGAGCTTGGGAATCAAGAGGCTGCCAATGCAATGTTAGCTCCAAGAATAGGCCTCACTAGCAGCTCTCCAGGGATCACAACTGTTGGCTCCTACTAGACCCTTGCTGGGGCGGTGGGGAGGCTAATATACCACCATTGCTCTCACCATTTAACTCAGTTCTGAATTTGTCTTGTGTGAATGCATCTGATTACAAAGCCCTAAATCACATCTGGAGTCGTAGTTGGAAGGGAGTCTCTTTCCAGCCCCTGCAGTACCGGAGCACTGGAAGGAGGTGTGAACAGCTGCGAGTGGACTCATCCATCCAGCACAGTCAGCCCAGCAGAGAATGTAAAAATGGAGAGATCTTAGGGCCGAGAAAGGCATGGCCGAAGGTAGGAGGAACAGCGTGTACATGAACCTAAGCAGCACTGGAACAACACCCTGATGAGCTATGAACAGAACAAAGCACAGCATTTTAAATGTCACAATCTTTTTGGTCATCAATGTTACTGGCTTCATTTTTCCCATCTGTAAGATAGGGAGAGTTTCTATGATTCTCTACTAATTAATCAGAAATTAATAAGACATAGAAACATCAAAACTCATCATCTTGGTGTGAATAGTTTTACACAGGCTAGTTAGATATTCTGTTTAATGGGAGAAGGGTGATCTTCATAGTATTTGCAGAAAGTCGTCATGTGACCAGTAAATTCCTTTCCTAATAATACAGTATTGCAGGTTTGTTACGATAATGTTAGAATGGTGGGAACTTAATAAGTACTTGTTGATATGAAATAAAAATGTAATCATCATGGAATTCCACTGGAAATTCATGGAAATGCAGAACTCTTCCCAGCTTTCTTTTCATGGCATGTCTTAGAAACCTGTGCTCGTGATGCACACGTAAAGAAATGAGCAAGCCAGAGCTTTGCACTGTTTGCCCGGCCCTGTGCTCAGTCAAGGTGAGTGTTTGGCAAGTGGAGGATCTTCCATTTCAAAGTTTTCATGAATATGTCATTCATCTAGTCACAATAGATGTATTTCATGCAGCTTGGAAAGCCACATGTTATTTCCTTGCAATAATGGCCTCCTCTGCCCCTTAGAGACGAAAAGGTTCAGCAGCTGTTGAAGGTCAGGCTACCACTGAGTTACTGAGTTACAGCACACAGACAACGGCATGCAAATCACCTGCAGAAGCGCAGCTGACATGAGGTGGCAGCAACCTTCCAATGCCTCTGTCTCTCTCTGTCTCTCTCTCCCTCTGTCTCTCTCTCCCTCTGTCTCTGTCTCTCTCTCTCCCTCCCTCCCTCCCTCCTCTCCCTCTCTCTCTCTCTCTCTCTCCCTCTCTCTCCCTCTCTCTCCCTCCCTCTCTCTCCCTCCCTCCCTCTCTCTCCCTCTCCCTCTCCCCCTCTCTCTCTCCCTCTCTCTCCCTCCCTCTCTCTCCCTCTCCCTCTCCCCCTCCCTCCCTCCCTCCCTCCCTCTCTCCCCCTCTCTCCCCTCTCTCCCTCTCCCTCTCCCCCTCCCTCCATCCCTCTCTCCCCCCTCTCTCTCTCTCCCTCTCTCTCCCTCTCTCTCTCTCTCTCCCTCTCCCCCTCCCTCCCTCCCTCTCTCCCCCCTCTCTCTCTCTCCCTCTCTCTCCCTCTCTGTCTCTCTCCCTCTCTCCCTCCCTCCCTCTCTCTCTCTCCCTCCCTCCCTTCTCCCTCCCTCCCTCTCTCTCTCTCCCTCCCTCCCTCCCTTCTCCCTCCCTCCCTCTCTCCCTCTCTCTCTTTCTTTCTCTCTCTCTCCCCCCTCTCCCTCTCTCCCTCTCTCTCCCCCTCACCCCCTCTCTCTCCCTCTCCCTCCCTCCCTCCCTCTCTCTCTCTCTCCCGCTCTCTCCCTCTCCCTCCCTCCCTCCCTCCCTCTCTCTCCCCCACTCTCTTCCTCTCTCTCCCTCTCTCCCTCTCTCTCTCCTCTCTCTCTCTCTCTCTCTCTCTCTCTCTCTCTCTCTCTCTCTCTCTCTCTCGCATGCACATGCTCTTCCCCTCTCTCTCTTTCCAGACCAAGAGGAAAGAAATCCAAGCAAGCTATGAGAGAATATACAACCAGATAAGCTTTAAAAATGGGTGATGGACAGGGATAACACATGAAACATGAACTGACCATTCCATTTGCTTAGATTCTGCCTCATCATCTGCTCTTAACGTGATAGACAGCGATGATCATAAAGGAGACCAGTGCTAAACCAAGAAGGCACGAATAACCCCAGAATTACACCCTGGGGGGCAAAAAACTGAGTAGATGCCTTCACAAGCAACCATCTGCCTCATTAACAGTAGTGGAAGTAAAGAGTAATTCTGGGTTGTGAGCTTTCCCCAGATGAATGGAGCTAGTGACTTAGGTCCCTGCTGTGTCTCTGTTTCTTCATTCATGAACACACACACACACACACACACACACACACACACACACACACACGTGCACGCAAAGAGAAATTTCATAAAGATAATCTATGCCTTAACTGATTAACAATTACAAAATAAGAAATATGACTATACTATAATTGAATTGTCACCAGCAGTATAAGAGGGCAATGCCAAAATTTCCTTGTACTTATAATGAGTTTTCTTCTTATATTAAATGTCTTTTTTTCCCACCAAGCTTATGCCAATTACTCCTGACTTGTCTCTTTGACTAATGGGGAATAACTGATTCCCACTTTCTTTCTAACAAGTACTGTTATTTTTCAGTCTTCCTGCTTTTTCCCAGAAAGTAGCTAACACTCTTGATTTTAGAAAGAATCTTTTAAAATTTATTACTATTTCAAGAGATTTCTGAATCCTGGCCCACTTGACTTGCTGTTATTTTAAAAAAATGAAATCTTTAAAACTTGAGAATGCTTTATGCCTTCAGGGTAACTGGCACCAATGAGCTAGTTCAAGCTGATATATATATATTTTTTCTTTCTCTGCTTTATTCTTTTAAACATGAGTTAGCCACTGAGAGTTTGTATAGAGTTATGAGAAGATGGTCGGGGGCTTAAGGTGTGGTCAAAATGTGGATGTCAGAGAAGACTGGCACCTCTTATATCTGCTGAATAATTGTCATGAAAGGGCTGCTATGAGGACTAATAAGGGCGGAGCAGGAACTGTGGAAATAGAACCTCACACAAGAATTATAGAAAAGAACCCTGTCCAGAAGGAGAGAGCCCAGCACACGGCATAGGCCTTGGGTCCAGCCTCAGAGGCCATTCCTCCAGCATGCTCAGAACTCCTGGCCCTGACACGGGTGTCTTCTCTGTGGAGGACACCTTCCCTCAGCAGACAGGAGTCATGCAGATTTAGCTTGGGGAGACAGGCTGGTTCCTGAAAGCACAAGGGGATGACTATCAGGTTTACCAAGAGGGTCCATCTTCCCTCGGCAGCCAGAGGACACGATTTCCCTGGCACAAGGTGAGGAGAAGGATGGGTGAGCCAGCTCCTTCAGGGGTAAAGAAGACATTATCCAGCTACTCCAGCCAACAACTCACGCAGGATTCACAAAGTAGGAGAAGACCCTAGAGACTTCTTGCCTAAATATCTAACCATAAGCTCATACTGTGTTCATAGGCTCTGGAATAATTGCTCTGCTTTTTGCTTCATTTTGCCTGAACAGCCTCAGCACTCATGAAATACCTACAATATGGGGTGAAAACCTGCACAGAGGCATAATGGATTAGCCACAAACAATGCCTTTGCCAACTGCAAATTTTCCCATTTTCTTCAAGCTGCTTACAGAAAAAACTGCTTTATTAATTATTCTAACCATTTGCCAATTACTTAGGTTTTAAGGGGGATTTTATGTGCTTTAAAAACACATTTATGTTAAATCCCAGCGTAAATGAAGCACAGAAATAAACAGCAATGCTGTCATGTGAGATCATAGTTAATGGAGATAATGGTTCTTCCCCCACTTCTGCTATTTCACTCTGAGGATGTTAAACGGTTATCAAGATCGTCTTCCCTTCCAGGCCTCAAGGACAGATTTAATTTTGTACAATGCTCAGAGTTGATGGCTAATAGCAATAATGCTAGCACAAACATCTGAACTCACTACAGGAAATCCTTTCCCTCATTTTGAGAGTCTGACGCTAACTTGAGTGAAAGGTGGGTAAGAGCTTCCATGCCTCAGCCACCAACGGAGAACTGCAATAGAAAGGTGTTCTGAGAAGGAAGGAGAGACTGACAAGAAATGAGAACTAACCTTCAGAGAACATTCTCCTGCCATCAAAGTGAGATTCCACATGAAGTTTTGTTTTTTGTTTTTTAATGCAGATTCTGATTCAGTCCATCCAGGACTGGGGCTGAGACTGCATTTTGTTTTTTTGTTTGTTTGTTTGTTTTTTCAATATTTATTTATTTATTTGGCTGCACTGGGTCTTAGTTGCGGCATGCAGGATCTTAGCTGCAGCATGCGGGATCTAGTTCCCCGACCAGGGATCGAACCTGGGCCCCCTGCATTGGGAGCACGGAGTCTTAACCACTGGACCACCAGGGAAGTCCCCACATGGAGTTTTTATATTGAGAAAATGCTACGGCAAGAGATTTAGAAGACAGGGTTTTTAATCTTTTTCTAAAAAATATTTATTTATTTGGCTGCCTTGGGTCCTAGCTGTGGCACACAGGATCATCGTTGTGGCATGTGGGATCTTTCATTGTGGTGGGCGGGCTCTTTGTTGCGGCATGCAGGCTTCTCTCTAGTTGTGGCGTGTGGGCTCTAAAGCACGTGGGCTCAGTAGCTGCAGCATGCAAGTTTAGTTGCCCTGCAGCAGGTGGGATCTTAGCTCCCTGACCAGGGATCAAACCTGTATCCCTTGCATTGGAAGGCAGATTCTTAACCACTAGACCACTAGGGAAGTCCCATCTTTTTTTTTTTTTTAAGCAACTCACAAACACTCCTAATTTAGCTAAAGTCATGCACATACCTTAAAAAGGCTGACAGTACAAAGTGAAGTGGAAGGTTTTTAATAATTGTATTTGAAACCCTGGTCCTAGCCCAATAAGACGGAGATAAGGTTGACCCAAACCCCCATGCTGGAGACTGTGGAAATCCAATAGTTCTCTGAGTATCTAGGTGTGGGGGGATTTACAGTCACAGAAGTACTTTTGTTCAGCTTTCCAGCCTCTATTGAATTGTTCTCTGTGAGGTCTCCTGTGTTTACACCCTTGGTGTCCATCACCCTAACATGGGACCCAAATCCTTCTCCATGACTCCACTTGTCATGTGCTCTCTCCCCTTTACCTCCAAAGCATCAGCAAACACAGGTACCAGAACCTTCAACAGAAAGGTGGGAGCCAACACATGGATACAATGGGGGAGATGTTATGCAGGCTGCTACATTTTACACTGTAAGAAAAGCACTTGAAAACCCTGAATTACTCCTTTCTGCCATTCTAGCACCATCGATTTCTTACTGGCTGTATCCACCCTAGCCATTTAACCTCCCACCATTTTGTTAATCCTTCCCGCCTCCTAATCCCTGTTATGGGATGAATTATGTCCCCCCAAAGACACATTCAAGTCCTAAGCCCTAGTATCTGTGGATGTGACTTTATTTAGAAATATGGTTTTTGCAGATGTAGTCAAGTTAAAGCGAAGTCATTAGGGTGGCCCCTAATCCAATATAACTGATGTCCTTATGAGAAGAGGAGAAGAGGCACAGAGAAGCATGGCGAGAATGCCGTGTGACCACAGAGCCAGGGAGTGGAGTGATACGGCTGCAAACCAAGACACACCCAGGATGGCCAGCCACCACCAGAAGCTAGGAAGAGGCAAGGAAAGATTCTACCCACAGCTTCTTAGAGGAAACATGGCCCTGCTGACACCTTGATTTCAGAATTCTAGCCTCCCGAACTGTGAGAGAATAAATGTCTGATACTTTAAGCCCCCACTTTGTTATGGCAGCCCTAGGAAACTAATACAATACCTGCCTCTTCCTTCTTTCTCCCTCCCTCCCACTTTCTCCGCAGAGATATTTAGCATCTCTTATGATCTTGACATCTACGCTCAGATCCTCAAATTTGCCCACCAGCAGCTGATGCATGTATTTTCCTAGTCAAGGATAGTTCCATCCCTAAGAGATATCCTGGTGCCAGAGGTTAAGAAAATATTTTTTTCTCCACTATCTCTAGTGTATTGAGATTGTAAAAACAAATAATCTGAAGTGCCCAAATCAGATTTGGAGGTCAAAACTCCACAAATCAGCTGTTGCTCTTGATCAAATAAGCCGACTCTTGCTTCATCACCATTGACAGCTTCCTGTGGTCAATAGAGAGGAAGATCCTCCTGCTTTTCAGAGCCTAGAAAGCTGGTGTGAACTGGCCCCTGCCCCCCTGCGCCTCATCCTGGACTGCTCCCCAGCGTCTGCTCTTGGCTCTGACAACACTGGCTTCTTTCACTTCCTCCTTTTCAACACATACTCCCTCCGCCCTCACACCATTGACTCTGCCGCTCCTGCTGCCTGGAATTCTTTTTCTCCGGACCCCTGCCCCAGCCGCTCTCTGAGCAGCTGCCTAATCGTCCTCTGATCTTACTCAACTGTCACGTTCTCTGCGAGGCCTTTCCTGACACCCCAGGACTGAGTCACATCCCACCAATTATAGACCCTTATGGCACCCACTGCTTTTCCTTACTAATGTTTATTAGCTTTTAATCATAATAGAAACTCTTTTAATTGAGCTCCTCTGGGAAATTAGCTGATGTTTTCAGCTCCATCTGGAAAATGTATTGACTGATTGCCAGAGTATGATAAATGCTTGTGACTTCTGCCACCTAATACCCTCATCACTTCCACCCCACCAGCTGAGCTCTAGCCTTACTAAGAGAGGGTTGTTTTTGTTCCCAAACCTGTTTATGGCAGTTGAACTTGTTTACTGTAATTATATAGTTTAATTAAATATCACATAAACTGATCGAATATGAGCATAAAAAGAGAGTCACTGTTTCTAGGAAAACTTAAGTTCAATGCTATGAAAAAACTTGAAAAACCTGGAGAAAAAATTGCTCTTAAACTGTAGGCAAGACAAGTATAAAAGATTGAGGAAATAAAAATCTAAATGAGCTCAAATTACTTCACAAGCGTCTTTAAGTTCTCCCTCTACTTTAAAGTGTCTAAAACTGAAAATTATAGATGATATACATTTTGAGTGGGCTTTTGCAAGAAAGATAATGTAAACCTTCAGTTACCAGACTGATCCTCAAAGAAAGCACCTTGGTCCTACCAAATTTGGCAAATAAATTTTCATTTATGTGTTTTAAGTAAAAACTAAAATTGTTATATATACATAAACATACATACACACACACATATACCCCTATGCACATTTTAATGATTTTCCATTCTACCTGCATTTTCCAATCACCTAATCAGCTACCAGTCTCCCTCTCATTGGATAAAGGGACTTCTACAGTAAAGATCAGTAAATATTTACTGATGTGATCATTTGATTACAGATTTGGCTGTGAGTTCCATTACACAAAGGGGCATGTCTACCGGGTTCAACCCCAGAGTTCTAGCGCCTAGCACTGGAATGTACATACTCAGTAAGCATTACTCCCAATATAAATGAATGAAAGATAATTTCCCTTTACTTTGTGTTGTGCAGACATAGTAGATAATATAGCAAAATATTTAAGCAGATTTCTGAAAGGTGCTGAAAGCAGTGGAAAAAATTATCCCTCAGAACTCTTCTGAGCAGTAAGTGTTAACTTCAACCCTGTGGAAGATTGTTCTTCCACAGAGTGTGGGGACGTGTTTCTTTCTGACTGATGGGCTGGCTGCCCTGTTTTGTCTGAACAGGACTCCCTGGATAGTCGTGGATCTGAAGCAGGGAATGAAGGAAGCACTTTTTCCTCTTCTCTCCTCTCTTTATGCTGTCAGAAATCTATCCTCCTCCATGATCCAGGCTTAGTGAACATAACAGATGGGTTTAATCCATAAAAATGAAAAACTTTTCCCATTTCAACTCCATTTCCTGCTCCTCTAAGTAAAACAAAGCTTTCCCTGAGGAAATGATGTAAATGCACTCAAATGTTCTTAAAAGATGCCACATAGCACAAAATATTGCTATACACTAAACCACGAGTTTTTCATTTACATTTAAAAAGAAATATGAGTGTGGTAGTGGAAAAAATACAGATTGGAATTAGGACATGCTTTCACTGTGATCTCCCTCCCCAAAGCATCAATTTCCTTGTCTGGAAAATGGGCTTGGTAAAAATACACACCCTACCTATGTTACAGCATTCCTGTGAAGGATCAAAATAAATAACATACATGAAAACTTCTAAAATACTACAAAAGGTAAAGTACATTTTTCCTGTCACTGTTACTACAAGGTCCCCACACCAGATTTCCTCAGCAGCTTCAGTCTCTGCCCTTCTCTGCCTGGCACGGTACACACAAGTCTTTGCCTTTCGCACAGACACAGGCCATCTTCTGTTACTGCACTTCAGAAGATGCTGGAGTCTACTGATTTCGGGGTAGACAGTCAGGTCCTGCTCCAGCAAACCTTCTGGGGAAATCCATGGAACACTCAACCTGTAACTCCTCCCATAGTCTTTTCAAGACAGATATAGAGAGGGAGCATGAGTCAAGGCCCCTGTAAAAACCATAATTTCATTGCCAGTGTGGGTTTAAACAGCTTTGGTATCCATCTGTAAAATGTCATTCCTGTTGGTTCCATCCTAGTAGTTCCAACAATAGAAAATTACAAATCCACCTCCCTCAATAAAATGTATTAAGTCTGCAGTCTCTGTATAATATATGTGCACTCAAGCTACACTAATTTATTCTACAATTACTTTTATTTTTTAGCATTTTTATTTGGCTCTTATGCTACATAATTAATGGTGTTTACATGGAAAGTTTCTCTAATGTAAATGGCATAAGTGGATTATTGAGAAAGCCTTAAAACAAATAAACATTTTTCTCCTTTTAAAATTTTCTTCACTCTCCTCTGAATGTCTGGCACAAGAGCAGAGTTTTTTAAATGTCAAGGGGAATATAGAAATCAGGCTACTGAGATCCATTCTCCCCTGGTAAGACAGACTTGTAATTCTGTTTCCTGTAATGGTTGGCCTGGGGGAGTCAACAGCGACCCCACTGACCCAACACATCCAGACTCAGAAGCCAGTCTTTTCTTTGGGAGGTTGCCACTGTTTTTCTCATGACCTTAAACATAACACAATATCTGGTCCCTACAGATGACTTCCCACAGAGTTTGCGGTACTGGGGATGAGACGTTCATGAGATAAACAAATAAGCTCACTATAAAGACCAGAAAAAAACCAGGGAAGGAAACCTACCAGTCTTCTAAATACCTCCACCATCATGATCACATCACCCAGTTGGGGCAATTACTGGGGCTGTCCCTCCTAGTCAAAGTTCATACTGCATGTTTCTTCAGTGGCAGCACAGGGCCAGGTTACTGTAAAATAGAGTTGGCATGAATGACAGTCATTAACTGTCAGGACATACATTATTTTTCTAAGGTGTTCTCAAGAGAAAGTGTTAACAACAAAAGCCATTTCTTTGCTCCTGCTCTCTAAGAGGCAAGGCCTGGCAGGAGGGAGTGAAGATGCCTCACTCCTCACCACACGTCCAGCCCTTAGGAGGTCTTAAAGGCAGCCTCGCTCCAGGTCATCACTGGAAGAACAGGTAATGTGTTTTCTAAAGTACCCTTGGAGTTAACTCAGGAGTTGCGGACCAGGCTCTACAAGCAGGCTTCCTCTAAAGCAGGCTTCTGTCTCAGAACTGACAGCAAAGCTTGCAGGGCCTTGAGATCTAAGAGACAACTCAACCCATGTGAGTTCTGAACGGACGTTCCAGAACACAGAGATCCTTGCACTAGTCCTATCCAGATTCCAAGAGCATAGCTTGGAATTAGAGTCCAGACCTAGAGGACAAGATGGAGATCAAGTGCCTATGACAAGCCCATTCTGAGTGAACAAAATTGCACAAGACCCATGGCTACACTAAGACCTTCATATTCTCTCTTTTTTAAAAAAAAAATATTATTTATTTATTTGGCTGCACTGGATCTTAGTTTCGGCACTCGGATATTCATTGTGGTGTGCAGGATCTTTAGTTGCAGCATATGCAGTCTAGTTCCCTGACCAGGGATTGAACCCAGGCCCCCTGCGTTGGGAGTGGGGAGTCTTAACCACTGGACCGGCCAGGGAAGTCCCAAGACCTTCATATTCTCTTAAGACTCTTACTTTTCACATCATGTGAACCATGTTAAAATCTATATACATCTCACACTTCATAATTTTGCTATGTAAGATTTTATAATTTTGCTTTTGAAATAATTTAGCTAAAGTAACTAAAGTATGCTGTGATTTCTCAACACTCATCATGTATATTTAAGAACTCTCCCTCAGGAAGAGCATCTCATCTAAAAACTGCTTTCAAATATAACGAAATTGTTTTGAACACTGAATCCAGCAATTAATATAGCTGACGCAGTATTACAGTTTGTAACCATTAATAAATGTTTATTAATTTTTATTTATTTTGCGGTACGTTGGCCTCTCACTGTTGTGGCGTCTCCCGTTGCGGAGCACAGGCTCCGGACGCTCAGGCTCAGTGGCCATGGCTCACAGGCCCAGCCGCTCCGCGGCACGTGGGATCCTCCCGGACCGGGGCACGAACCCGCGTCCCCCGCATCGGCAGGCGGACTCTCAACCACTGCGCCACCAGGGAAGCCCAATGTTTATTAATTTTGCTTTGGCAGATTTTTTTTTAATTTTGGAGACAACAATTTTTCCTGGTCAGACTTCAGACATTTTCCCAAGCTTAGCTCATATGCCCAGCACTGTGAGTCTTACACCTAGAGGTAAACTGGTCCTCTGGGCTCGCAGCACTCAGCCAAGCTCTCCCAAAGTGATTGGGCATCGATTACAGTGAGTTCTCAGGGATGCCCAGCCATTTCACGGGACTTCCACCCTCAATTAAAACAATCATGAGGAGGTCTGAACAATCCAAGAAATTCTTACTAATTAAATTCAAATTCTGAAAATTTGTGAATTTTTGGCTCTTTGGAGAAATTTACCAGTAACCAATGCTAAAAACCTTCACTGGTGGCCTTGGGTGGAGTCATTCTTCTCGTTCAGTGGATGAAATCAGGTGTCATAAATCCAATTTACAGTATTTCCGTTCTCCAACAAGAAAAGAGATTTGGAAGCTGATTTGGAGTTGCATTTCTAGGAAGCTTTTCTATCACTCCACAAAGTTATGCATGTACCACCAAGGTGTTTATAACTAGACCCAAGATAACTTCTTTAAAGATAATATACCAGCAACTGTTAGGTGGAGCATAATTTGTCGATTGATTTTTTTTCTTTTAAAAATTTTTTTCAGATAAATTAGGTCTTATCAAAGTGTATCAACTCCAAAATAATCATAGGTAGTCTGCTGACAGTCACAAAATCCCCTCTTTTGTTAGCACATGTTGAAGTGATAAAGTTAGAATTTGAAAACTCTACTTTCTAGATGTGCCCTCTAAAAGTTATCACATAACCAATGTGGTTTGTTTAGGGGATTCATTCCTGACCTTGGTTTGTTTTGTATCTTCTCTTAAAGCATTGAATACATACTGAGTGCATAGTGGTAAGCTCAGGGATACCGACATCAGACTGCCTGGGGTGGAATCTCAACTCTGCCATTTTCTAGTTCTGAGAACTAGGGCAAGCTACTCAGCCTCCATTTCTTCTTCTGTAAAATGGTACTAACAATACTTAATAGGATTATTCTCAGGATTAATCAAGTTATGAACGTAAAGCTGATGGTGAGCAATCAATAAGTGTTAGTTTTGAGTATTACTCATTATTTTCTCACACCTGATGCTCGTTATTAATGGTTCCCAAACATGCCAGGTCACTTTTCCGTGGACTTTTTTTTTAAAACAGTGTGGCCTTGGTTCTTGTATCTCTCTTTTCATGCGTAACAGCCCAAGCGCAGCCACCCTTCAGGGGGACGATCGGCTCAAATCTGGGATCCACTGATGCCAGCCCGAGCGGCTGCGGGCCGGGGCGGAAGTGCGGGGCGGGCGCCTGGCGGCCGGGGCGGAAGTACCGGCGCACAGCGGAAGCGGCGACCCGAGCAGCCGAGCTCAGGTGGGTGCTGGAGGTCGGGTGCCGGCAGTTGGGCGCTCGCGGGGTTCCCCCTGGAGTCGGCACGCGGGCTGGAGAGGGGGGCACGGAAGCCCCACACTGTGCCGCACGCTGCCGATTTCGATTGTCACTACAGGAAATTTAATTAAACTGGGAGCCATAAATCCGTGAACCTCTGGGGGCAAATTATAAGCGTGAGAGAGAGAGAGAGAGAGAGAGAGAGTGAGAGAGAGAGAGTGTATGTGTGTGTGTGTGTGTGTGTGTGTGTGTGTGTGTGTGTGTGTGTGTGTGCGCGCGCGCGATGGCGCTCTGGGAAGTGAACAGAATCACGGGTGGAAAAGGTAGCTTTTTAAGAGGAAGCAGAAAACATCACAACTTTATGCTTTTTCCGTGATTCACAGATGCCCTGCTTCGGATTTATTCGAGTTTTATGAAGTGGTAATATAATCTCGACTGGCTGAGATGACTGCCTTTTTAAATAAATATTTTTGAGCAACCATGTTGACCTTTAATTGAGGGCTGAAAGGTTTAATCGTGGGTGCTGGTAGGAGCACTGTGAGTCCTGGGGCTCTCTGGACTTCCTGTCTGCCTTTGTTGGGCAAAAGCAGCCCTCTGGGTGCTGAACCATGAGGGAATAAATCAGAGACTGTACAGTTCTCAAATACTTAGCCTTGTCAGTCACCCCTGACAAATATCCCTCATACAATTTTTTAAAGTAAGTCCAGAGTTACAAAAAGTCCCTACTAAATTGCTACTAACATGAATAGGCAAGTGTCTGTTTCTAAGGCTGTTCTGTTGAAGAACAAGGAGTTTTTTGCCTGGCAGATCTTTATTCTTGTTTCTTAACAGAAAGTATTTTACGTCGTACTTTATATTTTAGAGCACTTAAATCCACAGTATGGCCCAGCTAAACCCCAAGGTTCTCAGCTCCTCCAGGACAGGGATAGTGTCTAAGATCTGTTATGCCCCCCACACTTTCTAGCACATTCCCCAGCATAAGCACGTCTCCTTAACCACACATTACCTTGGTTAGGCAGCCATGAGAGCCATGTCTCAGTGTGGGACTGCTAAAGATGAAGTGCCTATTAGAGGCCACAGTCTTCTCATTTACTAATTATCTCAGGAATACTGTGTGAAAATGCTTATGAAGCTGTCTACCAATATTTACAGCTGTATGCACTGAGATTTAAAACACTTGGAAAAAGAGGTGTGCCCTGGAAATACTGAGTGGTTATAGTAATATTGGGGGTAAGGCAGAACTAATCATGGTTCTGTGTGAAATGTCGTAGCCTAATAACCTGGGTCCTGTTCTGCTGAGGAATTGCCTGGAACCAAAAAGGTCCTGTTGTGAAAATTAAGGTTGGCGGGGCTAGTGTTTTAGAAAGGCAGACTCTGCAGAGTTTCTTTCTTCGTGCTTATTGTGGTCAGTAGTAGCTACCTGCCAAGGAAGGATCAATATTTTTATGTCTCCTTTATTGGAGGAAAATATGGCTATGTGGTTTCCTTTAGATGGATTGATGGCAGGTAAGGAAATAGAGAGGAGGATTTTCCAACTTGGGAATTTATTGGACTGTATTTCTATTTTATTCCAGATGCCTGGTTCTCACGGACTTTTAAGTACCCAGAGGCAATGTGGAAGTATGCCTTCAAAATAAGGGTTTTTTTATTATTGAGGTTTTTGTATTTCATAACATGTGCATACTCCAGCTGGCTGATGCATTTAGTTACTCTAATGCCAGGGCTCAGGGTTTCACACGTAGCAGGACCTTGAAGAGATCTGGTACAAGTAGTACTTTTTTTTTTATGTTCCTTATTTTAAATCTAATTTTGCCACTGCTTTATTCAAGGAGTGTACATCAGAGGAAGCCAAAAGCCAGCTGGAATAGTTCCTGCACGCAGTTTTAATATTGTTTGCAATTATTTTGAAGGGGAGAAACTATCTGGATCCAGGGATGTGTAGCTACACAGGTAGCAGGGACTAGGTGAGCTTCCTTCATCCTTCCCCTAGTATCACATAGCAAGTTTGAGAGAAAATTATTTGAGGAAGAATATGCAAAGTGAAAGGTTTGGGCTAAGTTTCACGTAGATATTATTCCACATCCCTACCTTCCCATCTCAGTTACAGCCGCAGAGAACTGGAGGCATGAAAACATTACTCTCTTTTCATTCCAATCCTTACCCAAGATAAGATTTCCAGAGATTGAGGCAAATTCAAAATACCTTCTATTTTAAGAAAGGATTTCAGAGCATTTTACCAGTAATATCTAGTAATAACCATTTAACTGCTATAGGCTTCATCACTTTGGTATTGTATTATTTGTTTGTAAATCTTTCCCCTACCCAAGGTGTGTCCTTAAGGGCAGGGAAAGTATCTTAATCACTTTTATATTTCTAGTATCTGGCATGGTGCCTGGCGCATAACAAACACTCAGTACATGGTATAGAAGGGAGGCTGGATCTATAAGGAGTATGAAAGCATCACTGGGAATGCAACAAGGTAGAGAAAAGAATATAAAGCAGTAACCTTTCAAGGAGCTACCAGTGCAGTTATAAATGCTGCAGTTACTAATGCCTCGATAAACAGCTTGGAGTAGGGAAGGGCATATTTGAAAATCTACAGATGGTCACCAAACTGCCTTCCAAAGAGATCTAGCCTGATCAGTTTACATGGTCTTTGTTATACTGAATAGAGTATGCAAACTAAAAGGCCCCACCAGCCCCCTTTCCACTCTCTCAAGGCCTGCCATGCCCAGCTCCTCACCCAAACACCTGTTGAGTGAATATTTGAAAAGTATCCATTTGAAGGTATGCCAAATTATTAGCTTACCTAGGCCACTAATATCTTGGTCTGGTCCTGCCTTAAGGATAAAGGACTTATGTTTGTTCACTATTTTAAGGCTAGGTTACCCAAATAATATTGAAGGAAAGCCACAATCATCTTTTCTACTTTACTAACATTTCAAAAGAGTTCAAAGTTGACAACTTTGTGTATTGTAATAGGGCAGGCATGTGGTATATGCTGCTTCCTTCTGTTGCCAATGGAATTCCAACAGAAACCAGAATGTTACTACTGGAAACAGATGAACTTCCTCTCATTGTTCCTGTACTTTTTCATATTAATCATGAAATAATGGGGAAGTGGCTTCTACTTTAGTCAGAGGGAAGGACAAAGACTGAATTATTTAATTTTTTAAACTCTTTTCTTCTTAAAACATGTAGTTCTTCTAGTCAGCCAAGAGAAAGGATACTGTTATTTAATAGATATTTAGTCAGCCAAAGCATCTTAGGATATAGACTGGAAAAAAAAAATGAGACAATTCTAAACTCAGCTCTGTTTCTCCAAGTTCGAAAATAAAGTTAATCTGTATCATCTTAGATTTAGAGATCAGAACCTCTTTCTTATAGTAAAAGAATTCTGCCATCCGAAGCTGAGAGTTTTCCTCATTCTCTCCATCCTTAAATTAAATCTTAAACAAAATGTGATATCTGTTATTCAGTATACTCTGAGGATTCATGTATAAAACTTTTTGAGACTTTTTTTGGAAAAAGGGGGTTGAACTTGGAGGTCCCTTGCAGTTCTGAGAATTCTGTGTTGGTCTCATCATACATAAAAATAGGCGCTGTTCAAAGAGAAATATAGAGAAAAAAATTGCAGTATAAAAGGCTTTGGTAAAACAGTTTCTTTATCCATAAAGCAAGGGAAATCTCCAAAGTGTCTTGGCATCCAGTTCCAAAATATTAAGATTTTCTATCAGTGACAAGTTTTAAGTAACAGAATAGGACTCAGAGAATTGCAGAATCTCACATAACTGAGGGTGGCTGAGGCATGACCTCAAGAGTGGATAGTTTCCAACATTCAGGTATTAGTGTCACAAGTCCAAAGAAATGCTGGATTTAATATCTCAAATGTTCTAAAGTCATTTGCTACAAAATGGCTAAAAATGAATGAAGCATCTTTTAAGTCTTGTGTGGTCATGTGGATAACGCGCCTCTTAGGCAAGATGAATTGGAAATGGTGGAGTATTAGTGACAAATGGAAGGCATTGCCTGGGTGGATGGAGTTTGAATTGCAAACAGTTACTTTTGGAAATGAAGTTGTGTGCTTTTTAAATAGCAAGGAAACTGGCATTACTAGCTGGGCACAATAAGACTAAGATGTTTTAATGAAATTGCCTTCTTTCTGGGTCAGTATTAAGTATCAGATATACCTTCAAAGGGAATGGGTTATTTTGGTTAAGAAGGATAATGTGGAGAGGAGTCTGCATAATTCCTTATGTACTTTGTTCCCATCCCTTGAAATAGCATGATTTTGCCGTCATCTTAAATGCTATCTTTATGGAATGAGGGAATTTTCAAATTGGTTTTTAAATTCTATTAAGCCCTCATGTATGATATAACCCAACCACATTATTCAGGCTTTCTTGGCTTTCAGCTTTGCAGCCATTATGTCTTTTTTTTAACATCTTTATTGGAGTATAATTGCTTTACAATGGTGTGTTAGTTGCTGCTGTTTAAGAAAGTGAATCATCTATACATATACATATATCCCCATATACCCTCCCCCTTGCGCCTCCCTCCCACCCTCCCTATCCCACCCCTCTAGGTGGTCACAAAGCACCGAGCTGATCTTCCTGTGCTATGCAGCTGCTTCCCACTAGCTATCTATTTTACATTTGGTAGTGTATATATGTCCATGCCACTCTCTCACTTCGTCCCAGCTTACCCTTCCCCCTCCCCGTGTCCTCAAGTCCATTCCCTACATCTGCATCTTTATTCCTGTCCTGCCCCTAGGTTCATCAGAACCATTTTTTTTTTAGATTCCATATATATGTGTTAGCATACGGTATTTGTTTTTCTCTTTCTGACTTACTTCACTCTGTATGACAGACTCTGTAGGTCCATCCACCTCACTACAAATAACTCAGTTTCATTTCTATTTATGGCTGAGTAATATTCCATTGTATATATGTGCCACATCTTCTTTATCTATTCACCTCTTGATGGACACTTAGGTTGCTTCCATGTCCTGGCTATTGTAAATAGAGCTGCAATGAACATTGTGATGCATGACTCTTTTTGAATTATGGTTTTCTCAGGGTATATGCCCAATAGTGGGATTGCTGGGTCATATGGTAGTTCTATTTTTAGTTTTTTAAGGAACCTCCATACTGTTCTCCATAGTGGCTGTATCAATTTACATTCCCACCAACAGTGCAAGAGGGTTCCCTTTTCTCCACACCCTCTCCAGCATTTATTGTTTGTAGATTTTTTGATGACGGCCATTCTAACGGGTGTGAGGTGACACCTCATTGTAGTTTTGATTTGAATTTCTCTAGTGATTAGTAATGTTGAGTATCCTTTCATGTGTTTGTTGGCAATCTGCATATCTTCTTTGGAGAAATGTCTATTTAGGTCTTCTGCCCGTTTTTGGATTGGGTTGTTTGTTTTTTTGATATGGAGCTGCATGAGCTGCTTGTAAATTTTGGAGATTAATCCATTGTCAACTGCTTCATTTGCAAATATTTTCTCCCATTCTGAGGGTTGTCTTTTTGTCTTGTTTATGGTTTCCTTTGCTGTGCAAAATCTCTGAAGTTTCATTAGGTCCCATTTTTTTATTTTTGTTTTTATTTCCATTTCTCTAGGAGGTGGGTCAAAAAGGATTTTGCTGTGATTTATGTCATAGAGTGTTCTACCTATGTTTTCCTCTAAGAGTTTTATAGTGTCTGGCCTTACGTTTAGGTCTTTAATCCATTTTGAGTTTATTTTTGTGTATGGTGTTAGGAAGTGTTCTAATTTCATTCTTTTACATGTAGCTGTCCAGTTTTCCCAGCACCACGTATTGAAAAGCAGCCATTATGTCTTAATAGTACTGAACATTGTTGCACACTCTGAATTCAGAATATGCCTCTGCCCTAGGCCAGATGCTGAGTCAGTATATTTAAGGTTGAGGATAAGGGGAGGGGTACAGTGTGTGCAAGCCCCACTGTGTTAACAAGAATTAGTCCAGAATCCCCTTTGGACCCCTGGGTGCTAGAGGGAGTGTATAGTAACAGTATATTACTGTTTTTTTTTTTTTTTTTTGCGGTACACGGGCCTCTCACTGTTGTGGCCTCTCCCGTTGCGGAGCACAGGCTCCGGACGCGCAGGCTCAGCAGCCATGGCTCACGGGCACAGCCGCTCCGCGACATGTGGGATCTTCCCGGACCGGGTCGCGAACCCGTGTCCCCTGCATCGGCAGGTGGACTCTCAACCACTGCGCCACCAGGGAAGCCCCTATATTACTGTTCTTGATCAGCATCTTCATTTTATTTTTCTTAGCTGAATGTTTTTCTGGAAACCAACCCCGTTACCAAGTAGACTCCTCTGAAGCAATGATCTGGAAAATGTGACTGCTAAGGTCCAAAGATTCTAAAACAAACTCTTGCTTACTCTGAAGATTCCTCCTCCCTTTCATTTCACATTTGTCAGCTTGCTATAGGTCTAGGCAAACACAGCAGCACTTCTGGACATGGAGGAGAATGCCAAGATGATGAGGGTCTGCCATTAAAAATCATTCTTTAAATGTGTCCATCAATAAGAAAGAAACACATTATTCTTCCTTTTTGGAGGCACTTTTCCATCTCAGATGCTCAAACAGTTGCAAGATCAGTGTCCAGCCACCCTAATGTCGCCTCCCCCATTTTCCTACTGGGTCTTTTCTGATGCCAAGGCTTCCCAGTTATGACTGAGGAGCTAGAGAAGCGAGTTTGCAAAGAGCAAGCCCGTTTACACTTCTGCCCAGATCTGTGTATGAATTTTGGTCCTCTTTTAATGGCCTAGCATTTTAGACTCCTACAGGTAACTACTTCCAAGCCTTTCTTTGGAGACCTTTGACGTCTTGAGCTATTACCATGGCATTTCTTCTGTATGTGGTTTCCCCTTCTCTGATCTGGAAGATATTTAAAAAGCAGAGCCTACGTGCAGAGTTTCTCCTAGTCTCTAAAACGACAGAACAGGACGGGGGTTGTATTTCCATTTTACAGTTGATGAAACAGGCTTAAAGAGATGAGGAACTGCCTAGCATCAGAGAACAAATTAGTGGAATTGCCTGTCTTTGGGGTTTATATTTATGAAATCTGCACACAGAAATGCACCCAGGAATTCAAACATGCTGAATTCCAACTGAAACTCTGTAAGAAAGAGTAACTTTAAAGCTCTAGATGAAGAATCATACCATTTGTGCTTAATTCCCCTGACGAGTTCATGGGAACTATGTTCATTTAAATTTACTTTGACCTCTCTATACAATTTATTCAAAAATACTTTGGAACAAGTTTTGTCTTTAAAGATTATTAATAAATCCAACTTTACCACTGCCTAGGCAGCTTCTGTTTTGATGTACAAGGGTTGGGTTGAAGATATCATTGGTAAAATAATAGTGGTACTGAATTTTCTCTTCCTTGAAAATATAAAGGCAAGTATTGGGAAGGAGCAACTGGAAGGGAAGTGACTTTTGTTCAGAACCTATCAAGGGGAAACCTCTACCCCTTGCAAACTGAATTTCAGTATCCTGTTCTGTAACTATGTGAGACCTGAGTAAGGTAAGCCAATACCTGGTGCCGAGGTATTTGCTGGTCTAGGTATTCAGTCTTAGGAGAAGATAAATATGCTGCGTCTTTAATCAGTGATATCATGTCTTAGGAACTCCTATTTAAGTAATGTTCACAATCTGAAGTTTTCAGCTATTTCTGTTTGAAATATTTTTCAGTTTTGCAATTCCCTATTTCTGAGACTATTATGCCTAGAGTTTTAAATCTTCCTTTTGGAGCCAGTAAAACACATTTCAGTCAGTAGAAACATCATCATTATTAGTAACAATACCTTATTTTTTGTATTATTTAGTAATAAATAGTTAAGTCTTATTTCTCTATTCTGCTTTTTAACTTATACAATGATTTTTACATTTATTATCTCTTTTTAAGACACCCAACCAAATTTTGCTTTTACTCTTCTCCCCTACCCCACTGCCTCCATCCTCAGAAATATCCCCTTTTACTTAAGATGTGAAATTAGGCAAGAGTCAGACAAGGTAGTTCATTTTAGGGGTAGGCATTGGTTGGCAGGTTTCATTCTTTTGGAGCAACATGAGACGCATCTCATCTGATTTGTGGTAGCTTCTTTGACTACCCCTATTCTAGTCCAAGCCCTTATCACTCTTTTTGACAGTGGGCCACTCCCCTCTTTCTGGAGACACTTTCTCCTGTTGGCTTCCATGATGGCCCACTTTTCTGATTTTCCTCCTACCTCACCAATCTTTCTACCTCCTTTGCTGGCTCCTCTCTACCCAACTTCTGATGTTGGATTGCCTCAGAGATTTGTCCTGGGTCATCTTCTTTTTCTCTGCTATTTAGATGGTCTCATGATCTCAGGTGTAATTACAGCCCTTAAACTGAGGGAGTCTCAAAATTTTATCTTCAGCCCTGGTTTCTCTCCTGACTACCAAACCTGTACACGCGACTTTCTGCTTGAGTCTCAGCTTGTCCCTCACTGAGCTCCCAGACCCATACATCCCTCAATCTGTTCCTGCCTCAGCTGCCATTTTAGTAAATGGCACTGCCACCCACCCAGCAGCTCAAAACCAAAACTAGAATAGTCCTTACTGTCATTTTTAATTCCTCATATCCAGTTCATTGGCAGGTCCTTTTGGCCCTGTCCACACCACCCTCCTTTCTCACCTGGACTATGGCAGTAGCCCCTAACTGGGTCCCTGCTTCCACTCTTGACATCCATTCTCACACAGCATTAAAGTCATCTTTTTAATATGTACATGAGGGACTTCTCTGGTGATCCAGTGGTTAAGACTTCACCTTCCAATGCGGGGGGTGAGGGTTCGATCCCTGGTCAGGGAGCTAAGATCCCACATGCCTCGTGGCCAAAACACCAAAACATAAAACAGAAACAATATTGTAACAAATTCAATAAAGACTTTAAAAATGGTCCACATCAAAAAAAAAAATCTTTTAAATAAATAAATATAAAATGTACATGAGACCCATCACTTCCCTCCTCTAAATCTAACTGTGTGAAAATAGAACCTCAGTTCTCTAACATAGCCTGTGAGGCCTTAGGTGATCCAACCCCCACTGACCTGTCTCCTCCACTCTTCCCCTTGCTTACTGTGCTTTAGCCACATGGTCCTTTCTGTTTCTTCCACTAAGTCAAGGTTGTCCTTACCCCAGGGTCTGCACTTACTGTTCCCTCTCCCCAAAATGCTCTTCCTTCAGATCTTTGTACCTTCTCAGCCTTTAGCCTCAGCAAAAATGACACCTGCTCAGAGCATTTTATTTAAAGGACCTGCCTTAGTCACCATCACATCACCTTGTTTCACTCCCTCCCCTCTGCTTACCACTGTCTGATGTTGAGAGACATAAAAGAGTCTCTTTAACTTCCCTATAATATGGACCCCCTGAGGCCAGGGACCTGACTTTTCTGTTCACCACTGAACCCAGTACCTATGAGTATCTAAGACATGGAAAACAGTAGGTAATTGTTGAATGAATGATCTCATCCCACACCTGGATTTTCATAATTGAACTCTTTCCCGTCACCATTCTTCTTTCCTTTGCAGCCATCCTGCTCGCTGCTGCCAGATCAATCTCCTAAAACACCGATTTTATCACATCACTCTCGTTTAAAACCCTTCATTGGCTCCCATCCAAAAGACCACAGCATTCCTACTTCACGCCTTTGTGTCTAACCCTGGCTTCAGAATGCTTCCCCTTTTTCTACGTATCGAAATCCTACATGATTTAGGATCCTTCTCTCGTGAAACCACTTCCAATCTCAGCCCACAGTACTCTTCCTTTCTCTTATGACATTTAAAGTTGCCCATTAGATGTCCCTGTTGTGATCTCTCTTGTATTTATATTGTTTCAGTGAGGAACTTAACTCCCTCCTCCTGAATCTGCTGGAGTACATCTCTCTATAATTCTTGTTGCTTGTATCCAGAATGTGGAGTTGATTTCTCCATGTGAGAGTTTTATTTGGAGGGAAAGAAATGGACTAAACACCAGACAGGATGAAGAAAAAGCAATAATGGCTTATTTTGCTAAGAATTTGAAGCGGTGAGGGGGGGATATGGGGGCAGAGTGTATGTACCAAGTGATGGATATGTAAATGCCATATACCTTCAGTGAAATTATAATCTTACTGGTTAGGCCAGGCCCACACTTCAAATAGTTAGAAAACTTTTGCACAAATCAGTGTGTTGAATGCAAATTAACAGAGCACCCATTGCATTCAAACAGTGTAGTAGAGACATCCAGATACTTGGAAACCCCACAGTCATGGTAATAATTTTTAAAAAAATAAAAAGGGGTTTTGTCTGTAGGAACTCATATGACCAGTCATTCCTTTCTGGGACTGATTCTCTACAGGCTTCTCTGCCCCCCATGTGGTAAACCTGTTGGCACTGAAGCCTGGAAGTAGAAGCTGCAGGGAATGGAGTGGACATGCAGGGTATGTCTGCTCAGGGTTTCATGTGTTATATGGGATCAAATCAGCAGTCCAAATGCATAGCCAGGCGAGGCTGTGGTGATCATTTTGCAATGTATGCAAATATCAAATCATTATGTTTTACACCTGAAACTAATATGTTATGTTATTTTTAAAAAAAAGAAAGAATGAAGCTGAGCATGAGGCCATGTACAAGTGGGCCCACAGGTGGGTGGTGAGCTGGGGATCCTTGTTGTAATATCATGTCTGAGTTGGTGCTACCTCCTTGGCAGTTCCCCTGGCCGGGTACCCTGACTGCTGTGGCTGAGGTGCTGAAAAAGCACCTGAGATCTCACGCACGCAGGAAGTGAGGGCCACGCCCCAGGTTGCCTTCCACCCCCTACCCTCTGTTTCTGTTCTATAGCCTCATTCTAACCCTGCTTAGCCCCTTGGAATTGACACCTCAAAGTATCTGCTCAATTTGCAGCTTTGATTGTGTCTCTATATAATGCGTGTCCTTGTCACTCTTGGCTCCACACTTGGACCCAAGATCCTAGGGTAGGCTCTCACTTGTTTGGGAGAGAGGGAGGTTTGGACACAGCTGACTGACCAAAAGCATATAAGACCACTGGGGAGGCATCATTTGTCCCTGTTTCCCTGGATTAGGTAGAGCCCAGTGACCCAGATGAGTCCCCTAAGAGCAACCTCACCTCATTACATAAACTTTCAGTAATCTAAAATAATGGATTTTGTTCCCAAGAGAGGGATGTGTTTGTGTGTGTGTGCACGCGCATGTGTTTCTAGTCATTGTGTAAAAATAGGAATGCTGTACTTAGATGGTAAAGAATGTGAAATGGAGCACTTAACATCTCACATGGCATAAATGACGGGACGGAAGCCCTGAGCCTCTCTTTCTGGAACACAGGTTCAGCGAGAGTGACGGTAATAGTGTTTGGTTAATGTCCGCTCAGCATTATATTTACATTGTATTCTTGTGAAGAAGCTCCAACATTATCTGTTAATAATGAAGGCAGTACCTGAGTTTATATAAACTTTTTGATTTTGCACATGAGCTAAGAATACTGCAGCTTGCTGATGAGGGATCATATGAGCTTGGAGATTTGGTGTGCTCAAGGACTCTTCATATGAATAAAAATTCTGGTCAGTGAAGGTCAGTGTCTCTACTCAAGCAAGAACAATGTTGTTTCCCTTCTAATGAGACACACACAGCATTTGAAGAATCCAAGAACCCCACATAAGTGATGTGCAGCCATAGCCTGAGCGGCTCCTCATGCAAGAAATGAATAATCCTTAATAAAGGCTCAAATGACCCTGGCTTCCTTCTATGCAATAATCAGTTGTTTTAATGGTATGTCCTTCAGTGCTTCGCAGGGAAAATTCTATATCTTGCTTCAAGGAGGGCTGAATTGGTCCAGTGAGTCCTCCTCCATGTTGTTATTTGATTCTGCCATAAAGACCACTGAAGTCGGCCTCAGTTTTGTTGAAAAGCCAGCATTCCCTTTCTCTTTCAGGGTGATCCATGCCTCTGAGCGGCAGTGGACTTGAAACAGCAGGAGTCACCATCTTTATTGTTAGGCTGTGGAATTTGTTTTAGGCACATTCTAAATCCAGTGTTATGCTTTTTTTTTTTGTCTGTGACAAAGGTGACCCAGTTGTGCTTCTTTGATATTATGAACACATCTCTTTTTGCTCATATCACAGAGGCATGTAACAAAATACAGAGGATAAAATTGTGTCTTTGTGTATAGTAAGGACACACACTTCATGACTAAATTCAGTGACATAATCAAAATGGTGCTGTCCTCCCACAGTCATGAGCCAACAGGCGTAGACCACCTTTCAGAGTATTTCTTATAGTGCTGAGATACTGTTCAAAAATAATAGAACTAATGAAAATGTCACATTGTCAGAGTAGCCAATATTAAGATTTTACTTCAAGAAAGCATGATGGGGTGACTGTGACATTGACAGCAGTGGTGTTAGGGTTTGGGGTGTTCCAGTTGGAGTGTATCATTTTTCATTTTACTTTTTATTTCTAGAACAAAGTGAACTCCAGTGTTCAGAACTTTAGCCATAATATCTTATTTCTGCCTAGGAGAGGTATGGGAATTCTTTTTTGTATCAGACTCTAATATAATTTTATAATACAGTGCCAACAAAGAAATAAGTTAATTTAACAATATGGTAAAACGCACGTGTCCTCGTGCGCTAGAGCATTTGGAAAATATGCAGGTAGTAAAATTGCATAATGCTAATGCATTTCTCAGTAAACAAATGTGCCATGTTTAAGTGATTAAATACATATTTAAAAAAGGAGAAATAGAGACTAACATGGAAAAGAGAACTAGTTTTAAACAAGATGGTTGTGGCATCTCTGAAGACTTTACTTAGCTTTTTGGGTTGGTTGAACAAGTATTCTAGCAAATCTGGAAAGAAGAGCAACTCTGTTTACTCTGACAGGTTTTATTTGTCTTGGTTGCAACCAAGACCACATGCTGTGTTTCGTCATGTTGGAAATACTGAAGCAGATTTCCATTGTGAATGTGAATTTTTTTTTTTTTTTAACAAAAGCCTTAACACCTCAGTCTCAACTCAGTTAGGTGAAAGCAGTAAGTTTTCCATTCCTTACCAGCCTGACATCAATAAATCTTAAATCCCTCCACCAAAAGCACACAGCTGCCGTTCACTGTCCTGGTTGTAACCTTAGGTCACTGCCTTAGATAGCCTGCTCTTTCTCATTTCCAAGAGCTATCTTTCTACCTTTACTCTCACAAAACTGATTTTTAAAATTTTCTTTCTCCTTCATTTTATACAATTTCTTTAACTTCATACCCTAGGAGGGTGTGCCACTATTGGCGTAAGGCCTTGCCAAAACCAACGATGCAGAAATTTCTACCTGTCGTAAACATGGCTAGCATTCCATTGATACTTCCCCTTCCTTTTTTTTTTTTTTTTTTTTTTTTTTTTTTTTTTGCGGTACGCGGGCCTCTCACTGTTGTGGCCTCTCCCGCTGCGGAGCACAGGCTCCGGACACGCAGGCTCAGCGGCCACGGCTCACGGGCCCAGCCGCTCCGCGGCATGTGGGATCCTCCCGGACCGGGGCACGAACCCGCGTGCCCTGCATTGGCAGGTGGACTCTCAACCACTGCACCACCAGGGAAGCCCTCCCCTTCCTTTATATCCTCTGTAGACAGAGCCATGTTTGGAAGCTATTGTCTCCAACCACATTCACCTATTGGACTGTTGGTTCTGCTGAATTTATGGAACATATGTATACCAGGGCTTATCACTTAGTTGAAAGCAGCACAGCATATTGTGAAATTGTTTAGATCCATTTTCCTCCTTAGAATAATGCCGGGTCCTTGCAAAATCCTTATCACATTCCTTTTTTATGCATTATCAGGACCATTTAGTTAGCAGGGAGATCCAGGGAGAAGTGGAAGACTAAGGATTTAAGAGAGAAGGAAAGATTATAGTTTTCACAGATCAGAATCCAATCCTTTTGTCCCGTCTTCTTTACTCTTTTTTGATATGGATTTAGTGCCTTTCTCTAAAGTCATATCATTCTGTTTGAAATGAGTTTAAAGCTAATCTTATGCTGAGAAGCCTGCTCACCAGTAGAGATTAGTACATAATTATTACAGGCACGCTCTCTGGAGCAGAGCAGGAGGAGATTCAAGGTGGTGGTGAAGGGGCTGGGACCAGCTGCAGCACCCTGGCCTGCATCTTGTGGACACCGTGAGGAGCACTGACTTTTAGTTAGGATATGAGATCCGCCCACATAGTGACTGCTGTGCACACTGAGTGTCTGATCAGGGTTAGAGGTGAGACTAAAGATGGAGGGAAAGGCTCACTCCAGTACTATTAACATTCGAACAACTATTTGAACACCTACTATGTACCGGGTTAATTGTAGATGCTCGGGAATATTGGGGTGAACAAGTATCTGCTCCTATGGAACTCATGTTGTAGTAGAGGGCACATATAGGTAAAGAAATAATTTTAGATAGTGAAGGATAAAAGAAAACTGCAGCAAGATATGAGGAAGAAGAGTGGTGGACTGGCCCACATTGGTAAGGTAGTCACTAAGGCATCTCTAAGGAGGTGACATAAGCCCAGGCCAGATGAGAAGCTACTTAAGAGTTTTTCATGCAGAGAAACAGCAAGTACAGAAATCCTGATGAAGAAATGATCTTTGGTTATTCAAGGAACAGAAAGAGAATCTTTGTGCTGCAAGTTGCCAAGATAAGGGAGGTGAAACTGATAGATGAAGTTGGAGAGATAAAGAGAAGTTAAGAAATGAAGATATCAGGAATGAATTCATGCAAGGAATATTGATAAGTGATAAAGTCAACAGTGCATATGTGTTTTAAAAGTGAAATCATCATATCTGTAGTTTAAAGGACAAAGCTGGAGGCTCAGTAGAATACCTAGGAATAAGTAGGGTGTCTTATGTCGAGCAAAGTAGCAGGATGAGAGAGCTTCAAAGCCTAGTGTTTGACATGCTGCTATTACCAAGCTGTTCTTATTGGAATATCTCCAGTAGAAACACTAGTACATTTGTGGATGTTTTAAAAAATGATGACCATCTCCTTTTAAAATACTTCTTAGAAAAGCTGAGTAGATTTTTGTTTTTGACAGGTTGACTCAGCCTAACCTCCCCTATAAGTTCCTCTAAGGACAGCTCTGTGTTTCCCCACCTCTTGCAGCAGAGGGGCATAAATCTCATAAGTAATAGCCTTAACCTTCAGGTACAGACTTGTGCTTCTTGCTTACTATCTCCTTTACCATGAAGGTGGCTGGGCATTGTTGAATGCTTACCTATAAGATAAGGTATCTCTGCGAATAAAAACCATTTCAGGAAACTTCCCACATTTTAGGGGATCATCAGGATGCTAGCAAAATCTGCAGGTGAAATTTAATTTTTTATTCTAATTAACAAACCCATGGAATTTGCTTACAGAAACCAAGTGATTAGACATACAACTAATCCATACATTTGGATTTTTTCCCATTCTAAACTCTAAATTTGGAATACAGTGAATATTGAGGCATCATGAAGACTTGCCAAACATCTTGGCCTCTCTGACACTCCTGGACACCAAGAAGCACATCTGAAGTCTTCAAATTCCATCATAGATTTGCAGCTTACTGTTTCTGTTATAAAGAGCAAAGTCTAGGGCACATAAGTTTACTGTCTCTTTTTCTTTTGGCAGAATTAAGATGCTCTGGTTTCAAGGAAATAGCATGCAACTTGCCAAACACTCCTTTCAACTGCTCTTGAGAAATCTATCTGCCTCCAAGACTGCTCTGCCTGTGCTAACCTTATTCACAAAGGTACAGAATAAAAAGTAAAATCACTACTTTAAAAACATAAAGGATTAAAATGTTGGGTGAAGAAAGTTGTACATTTAAGAAAGGGGAAAAATGTTGAAAGGAAAGCAATGGTATAAATTTTCTTCAGACATGCTCCTCAATTTTTCAGTTCCAGTTACAACAGTGGTAACTCTTTATCCTACCCAGATACTTCATTGTGTCACTGTTATCAGGAGGTAAATTAATATATTGAATTGTCATCTGATCCATACATTGAAAGAAAAGAACTATCAGATGTTTACAAGTGTATCACTTAGAAATATAGTCAACTCTTATTATTTGTGATAGTCATGTTCAATAAAGTCACCACGAACACTGAATTAGCAAGTACTGAACCACTGCTCCTAGGGCAAATATAGGGTTAGGTTCCTATGAGCTTCTGGTCACAACATTTTTGAACTGATCAATACATAACCTTGTTTTATGTGTGTTTCCGTTTAAAGGCATCTTATTTAACATATATTGTTGATTCATTAACACTGAGCTCAGGGCCAACAGCACTGTAACTTATGCCTGAACAAAGCTTATCTAACAAAGTATTTTCTCCGTAAGGCACATCACAGCCTTCTTATGCTTAGAAACATTGGACAGCACTTCAGCACTATGCTTGGGCCATTTTAAATTGCAAAATAGCCAAGAAAAAGCACAAAAATGCAAAAAGAGTGGCACTAAGTAGAAAAGGACACTTGTTTACAGTATGAGAGCTGGAACAAGAAGGCAGAGCATCATCCTGTCCCACCTCAGCCAGAAATGTGCACTTTGAGCAACTCAAATTTTTCGCTGCTCTATGCACCTGCATGTCTGTGAATGACTACAAAAACTTGGGTATTGATTTTAGGGTTACAAATAAGTTTTAGCTAATAGATGAATTCGCAAATACAGAATCCACAAATAATGGACTGACTGTACTTATTTTCTTACCCCTAACACTGGTTTTAAGCTATAAAGCAAGTCTAAATTTTTAAGAGCTTTTTCCTCTAAAATTTATAAGACAAACATTATGGATTTCCTTTTGCTAGTTAACGTTACTTTGTGTGATTTGTAATCAAAAAGGAAATAAAGTTCAGGGTAATAGGATTACCTTTAGTGAATAATACTGCAATTCAAACAAAAAAGGTCTCTTGTTTGATGGATTTTTTTCAGATTTCAGACATTTTAGCAATTTGAATATATCTGACAGTTATCTAATAACAAAGTTTAAGTCTTTTAAAAATTTATTGAAAATAGTTAATCTTTACTTTTCATATTCGTAAGTATATATTGCATTATTATGGAACAAAACTATTTCATCATTTGTGTCTACATATGAGAAATGTATGTGAAAATTAACCACAAAAATAAAATAATCCCTTAAGGCTAATGGTGCTCACTCAGCCTAACTATTCTGCACTATTTTTCAGTTTGAACAACAGCCAAGTTAGCCAAAAACATGTGCCAAAGCAAAACACACTAATCTTCCATTCAGCTTAAAATTTGTACCAAACCCTTCATTTGTGTCATTAGACATATAATAAGACATTATTCTCACCTCCCGGAGTTCACAGTCCTCTGAAAGAAAAAGTACAGTATCAGGTCTCTTTCAGTTATAAATAACAGAAAGTACTACCCAGAGTGGCTTAAACAAAAAAAGGATTTTATGGGTTAGTCTGGTTTCAGGAGTAGCTTGATTCTGAAACTTAAGCACATTACCAGTCTCTTCAGCACTGCATTCTCCAGGTTAAATCAGTTCACACTCTGGCTCTTCATATGGATAACTGCAGCGATCCCAAGCCTCAGATCTCACATTTCAGGTATCTACAGAAACTCCAGCAAAACCCTCACACTATCCTTTGGCTCTGATTGGCCGATCCCTGAGCCATTTGTAGTCGAAGGGCTACGATGTGCTGGATGCCTCAGCCTAAATCAGGTGTTCCACCCCCGTTCAGGGAGGAGTCAGCCACATGCTGAGAGCAGTTCTGTAAGGCAAAATCACAGCATTCTTGCTACAAGAAAGGGGAGTGGGTGGTAGACAGCCAACCCACCAAATGTCCACTACAATTCAGGGATAGGGTAAATAAGTGCTGTATTGGCACCACTGAAAATCTTAGACAAGGATGTACAAGTGTTCCAGACCACTGGGTCTTGTCATTTTTCAGCTCATAGATTTCTTTAAAATTTGATGACCTTTCCTCATAAAAATATATACAAACATGTTAATTTGCCCAGACTTCCATAGTCCCTGGGTTGTTTGTTTTGTTTTGTTTCTGGCTGCACTGCACAGCTTGTGGGATCTTAGTTCCCCAACCAGGGTTGGAACCCAGGCTCACAGCAGTGAAAGCATGGAGTCTTAACCACTGGACCACCAGGGAATTCCCGTTCTCTGTGTTTTAAAAAAAATAAAATAAAAAACCTGATCCTAGCTCTACTAAAGTTTTTTTTATTATAAAAGCAAATAGTACCAAATTTGGTACTTCTGCAATTTCACTGGTTCTTGTTTTGCTTTTAAGATCCTCTCTTGACTTTTTGAAACTTTCTCAGAGAATTTTAACGTGGTTATCTTAAAAATCAAAGACTGGGCTTCCCTGGTGGCTCAGTGGTTAAGAATCTGCCTGCCAATGCAAGGGGACATGGGTTGGAGCCCTGGTCCGGGAAGATCCCACATGCCATAGAGCAACTAAGCCCGTGCGCCACAACTACTGAGCCCATGCGCCACAACTACTGAAGCCCAGGTGCCTAGAGCCCGTGCTCTGCAACAAAAGAAGCCACCACAATGAGAAGCCCGTGCACTGCAACAAAGAGTATCCCCTGCTTGCTGCAACCAGAGAAAGCCCACCACAGCAACAAAGACCCAACGCAGCCAAAAATAAATAAATAATTTTTTAAAAAGTCACAGACTATCCATAATCTATTTATCGATAATGCTAAACTAACATAATGAGCCCTGAAGCAGAAAAATACGGCCAGAAGGACCTTTCTGAAGGAAAACTGTCTTTTGATGATCCAGGTTCTTATTTCAAAATAAGGTGAGTTAAGCTGGAAGAAGGGCCTCCATAACAGCTCATCTTTTCCTGTCATGTTAAAAAGCAGGTTTTATATAAGCATCAGTAATGTTGAATCTATTTTTAGCTCATACAAGAGAACCTATAGTAGTACCTGTTCATTGAGTCAAGGCCTGAGAAGCCTTTAAAATCTGCCAGTGATCCACAGCATTCTCGGCAGACTTCTCCTCTAGATGGTTAGGGTGCAAACAACAATGGGCACTAAAACTCACTTGCTCCTAAGGTGGAGAGTTAGTCGGGAAACCTATTGCTGACACTTGTAATGAGAAAACTGACAAAACATTGAAGAGTTGGTACAATCATCACCCAAAGTAAAGAGATTTTTCCCTTTTAAAGATGGGACGATCACTATCTAACTCCATCCCAATGGGTTATTAGGAAAAACAGGCTTGGGAATCCCCTGGCAGTCCAGTGGTTAGGACTTTGCACTTTCACTGCCATGGGCCCAGGTTCAATCCCTGGTCGGCGAACTAAGATCCTGCAAGCCGTGTGGCGTGGCCAAAAAAAACAAAAACAAAACCAAAACACAGAAAAACAGGCTGGCAAATCTCAGTGCCCCCCAATCAAAACAGACTTTAAGACATTCTGGTGATGTCAGCCAGGCCTGGAAGGTGCTCCTGACCTAGGAAGGACAAAGCCCTAGGACTATAAATGATATGGAAAATAATGTTCCTAGATATCAATTAGATGAAGGCAGTAACAAAAAAATGTAAGCATCTAAATGTATTGTGTGTACATATATATACACACATATATGTGTAACAAATATAAGCATCAACATTTAGTAGATAGATTTATTTGTCAAGAAAAATCAAAACACAACTGAAAAGTGCTGAAAGCCCATTTACCATGAAATACTAGCTATTTATAAGATTCTGTGGCAGTGTTTTGCTTTGGAAAATAAAACAGTATAACCTGGTAGAAAACTGTCCTTTAAAATAAGTATAATCTGCTTCTTGTGGTTTTTGTCAGGCTGAATGCCATTCTTTGGGTTTAATGGCTTTTTTCGTCCTGTAGGATCCGTGCCCCCTCTGTGATGAAGCCAAGGAAGTACTGGAGCCTTATAAAAACAGGGTAATATAATACAGTGTGGCTTTATGTATATGGAATAGATACTGTATGTAGTATAAAGTATCTGCCTGGATCCTTTAAGAGATTGAATGATTTTTTCATTTAAATTTTCTTGAGAGAGATTTTAGTGCTGATTTCCATAAAAGTCATTACACCTAAGTGTTTTTCTCTGAGCAGTACTGGTTTTCTTACTCTGACTCTTAAAATGAGTCAAAGTTAACTAGCAGGTACAGCATTTGGGCCTTCTGTTAAGTTTTTGTCCCTATTCCTTTTATCTTATGTTATCATTTCCATGAAAGTGTTTTCCTGTAGCAAACCATGACACCTTTCCCAATCTTACAGCCAAAACATGTCTTTCTTGATTCTCAGGCAGCTTCCCAGTTGGGACATTGTTTATTTCATTGGGAACTGAGTAGTACCTGGATGCTAAACCTAACAGATGTAACAGAAAAGTAGCAAAATTAGGGAATCAGGGTCATTAGCTGACTGTGGACCTCAAACAACAACAGTAAAAAAACCTCTCAGCATTAGAAGCAGTCTGGGGATCAGTTTGTCACTACAGCCGTTGCGTTGTTCCATGTTCTCTGAAATCTAGAGCTTTAGTCTGTCTCTGTTTCAGTTTATTTTACAGGAGGTGGACATCACACTTCCAGAAAACTCTGCTTGGTATGACAGATATAAATTTGACATCCCCGTCTTTCATTTGAATGGCCAGTTTCTGATGATGCATCGAGTAGACGTCTCAAAACTTGAAAAACAGCTCCAGAAACTTGAGCAGCAAGGTGCAGGAGGCTGATGAACGCCCTCAGGATTTTCCACCCTCTCTGTCCAGAACTCATTTTCCTGAGGAAATGACTGTGGCCTCATGCTCCTTTTGCCACTTTCACACAGCTCTAAGGATGTTCTGAACTCAGTGGTGCCAAATAAATGGTAATATTCCTCTTGTGATTAATGGAAGTACCAATGTGGGAACTGTTTACCTGTTGGCATTTTATAAAATAAGAGGAGTGTATTGGCAGGGAGGGGATGATGGAAGGCGGGAGAAATCTACTTGTTTTATTTATTTTTCTCCTTTGTATTAGTATGGAAGCATTTCACATTCACGGGACAGAGCCGTTTATAGGAAAAATGCTCTGTGACCCTGTTGCTGCCCTAAGGGCTTAACTTTTTTTTTTTTTTTTTTTTTTTTTTTTGCTGTATGCGGGCCTCTCATTGTTGTGGCCTCTCCCGTTGAGGAGCACAGGCTCCGGACGCGCAAGCTCAGCGGCCATGGCTCACGGGCCCAGCCGCTCCGCGGCATGTGGGATCCTCTCGGACCAGGGCACGAACCCGTGTCCCCTGCATCGGCAGGCGGACTCTCAACCACTGCGCCACCAGGGAAGCCCAGGGCTTAACTTTTTAATGAAAGAATAAATGTTCTTCCACTTGGTAGATAAAGTGAAATGTGAATTGTTAATAACTGTGCACAGTCAATAAAAGGATGTTTTAACAAATACATCTGCATGAAGTCTATCTCAGAGGAATTTAATAATACCTGTTTAAAATTAGAGCTCTTTTTTTTTGGATAGAAGAGAATAATTATCCTAGCCAAAGACACTTCGTTTGAGAAAAACAAAAGACTTAAACCCCAAAATGTATATAAGAATCTCAACGTGCTTTACAGGTAGTCAGTAAAGTGATTTGTAATATTTGAGTACTGCCTTTGATAGTTTTTCAGTTATCATCAACTGAGTTAATTCAGCTATTTTTAAGACAGTGGTTTTATCAAGTTTTAATATCTTGGGGAAAATTCACATCTGACCATAACTGAACAGATATGTCATCTAAAGAAAAAATATTCTTCACCATTTTATGTAAAGTATTAAAAATGTAGTTGTGTACTCTTATTTGTATTTAGTCAGGTTCAGCCAATAGAGGAATGGATTCATTTAAAAACAAAACTGCCTTTTCCTCTTAAAATTGCATCATTGCAATTTCATCTGTAATGAAATTCTTTTGAGACCTATTTCAATGAATTTGGATAGTGTGATTCACTTAGCTAGTTTTTAATTTTATCAGTATGAGTTAGTCTTAGAAATTAGAGAATTTTAAAGCTAGCCAACCTTAGACATTGTTTAGTCCCGCCCCCCTCGTTTTATACCTAAAGAGGACTCTGACATTCAGAGAGTTTCAGGAAGTTAGCTAAGGTCACACAGACAGTCAGATATCAGACCAGGTCTTGGCACCCATCCCAAATTTCTTGTACTACCTGGGTTCCCTGCAGGGGCCTCGTGTTATCTCACGTAAAGCATTCTTAACCATCATGGATCCAACACAAATTAAGAAACAACTTTAAAAGCCCTCCAAAGTAACAATAGGAAAAAAAAATCTTACAATTGAATGCCATTGTTTCTAATTTATAAATTTTTGGAACACATCTTATTTGATTTTGTAAATATTCATTGAGCCCTGTGGTAGACAAAATTCTAGGGTGACCCCAATGAACCATTACCCTTGTATTCCCTCCCCTTTGAATATGGGTGGAACTTATGGATATGACGAAATATCCCTGCTGTGATTATGTTACAGTATGGGGCAAAAGGAAGATTATCCGGGTGGGCCTGGTCTAATTAGGTGAGCCCTTTAAAAGCAGAGTGTTCTCTCTCGCTGGTTGCAGAAGATGAAATCAAAGAGATGTGCTCCAGCTAGCCTGGAAGGAGGCAAACATGCTTCCTTCCATGTTGTGAACTGCCAACAAGCCAAGAAACTGTGGGCAACCTCTAGGAGCTGAGAGTAGTTCCTGGCCAACAGCCAGCAGGAAAATGGAGACCTCAGTCCTACAGCTTCAAGGAGATGAATCCTGTCAACAATTAGTGATCCTAGAAGAGAACCATGAAACCCAGGTGAGAATCACAGCCCTGGCTTACATCTTGGGTTCAGCACAGTGGGAATTTGATCAGAGAATCCAGCCACACCACGCCTAGATGTCTGATCTGCAGACTCCAAGAGATAATAAATGTGTGTTATTTCAAGCTGCTAAGTTTATGGTAATTTTTTACACAGCAGTAGAAAACTAATAGAAGTCCCTACAACACTGAAGGTGGTGAGAGTATAAAAATGAATAAGGCACAGTCTTTGTCTTAGAGACACTCACTGTCTCGGGCAGCGGAGAGAGGAAAGTTAATAAAGCACTACAACATAGTGCTGTGAGAGCTGGAGCTGAGACATGTAAAAAATGGTACAGCAGCCAGATGAGGAAAGTGGCAGGAAGGCATCATAGAAAATTAGACTTAAATTAGGTGAAAAATAAAAGAGTATGGAAGGGAATGGCATATTTAGAAAATGTCGGGTGGCTTTGTGTAGCTGAAGTGAAGGCGAGGGGAGTGAAGAACATGAGACTGATAAGAAAGATTGGGGTTCACGTTGTGAAGGACCTCAGGTAAGGTGGTTTTTTTCCCTGCAGCAGTATCCTCCCTTATTTTCTGCCCTCATCCAGAGTCAGCCCTTCTGTCTCCTGATTCCTCAGAGGTATCTGGCCTCTCTATTCTAGCCTTTCTCAGTCTTTCTAGTCCTCAAGCCTGCTAAGCTCAGAAGTCCCCCGAGTAGCCCTTCAGGACATTCACATCTTCAATACAATCAGGGGTGAGAGGGCCATAGACAAGATCGCCCTCTTATGTATCTTGGCACTGTGTGTTCCTTTCTTCCTGCTCCAGACAGCTTGAAAGCTACGTGGGCCGTGTCCTAGGATTGTTGATCAGAGGGTTTCAGGGTCTGCTGAGCTAAGGAGGAGAGAATCCATTGGTTCCCTTCAGAAATCAGGGCTGGCCAGAGATGCTGTAGGTTTGTTTTTTGGAGCAATTCTTGCTTGAGTATAGCCATGTGGTCATAGGTGTGTAGGATGTACACAGACTTCATCCAAACAACACATTTCTGACATTAGAATTTCAAACAAGCAAACAAAAATCCTCCACAAACTTAACAGGGTGTTAAAACTAAAGTGTTGGCTGAGGCACCAAGACACACAAGGTGCTACGTTCCAAAGGAAATACTAGATCACATAAGGACTGCTGGATATTTGGAGGATTTTTTAAGAGAAAAATGTGCTCTCACCTCCCACCAAAGTAAAAGCTTGAGGTCATGTAATGTCAAGAAAAAGGAACATGAGTGGAACTCATCAGAAAGCCTAATGTATGTCTCTGGGTAGGAAGAACCTGGTGGTTTAGCTCCCTTCTGGAAAATCATGTGAAAGAAGAGCTTGCAAGCACTTCTGGTGCAGAGCGAAGGAGGGAGTCTGCTGCCCTGAGTTTGTCCAAGGAAGAAGGGAAGACAGGGAGTGTGTGTGTATCTTCATGGATTGATGTGTGCCAAACGGGAGAGAGGGCTGGCTGGGGAGAGCCTTGGGTGCGGGCAGGCCTTGGAAGAGGTGAAGCAGAGCAAGACTGGCTCCTCGGGGTTGAGGAAGTAGGCGGCTGTTCAAATGGAGAGCGCATTTGCCTGAATCAAGGAAATGGCAAGTGAGACAACACCAGCTATGAGTGCAATCTCCAAAGAACCTGCAAAAGTCTCTGTGAAATGTGGTCTGCTTTAAATATTTCTCAGACCCAGAAAGCTGGAGGCCATCTTACAACTTCATCACTCAAGGGACCACACTCCTGCCCTTCCCTGCTTCTCCCACCTTGCCCCACACCAGCCCCAGAAGGATCTTGCTCCTGCCAGGAGCAAGAAGAGAAAGACCTTCCCCTTCCACAGCTGCCCACCTTCAAGTGGCTTCTCACTGGGATAAGGGTAAGACTTAATTTTCAACCAAGTTCCACATTATATAACACGGGAATAGATGCACTAAACAGTATTTAGAGTGACCAAGGACTTTCTGTTGCCTAAGAATGCTCGAAACTGTCCTAACACTACCTAGTTTTTATTTTATCCTAGACAGAGTGAGAAACTCCCCAGTGAATACATTTTATAGGGATAGTGGGAGACATAAATAAAAATGCTTCCTAATTGTATTCCATATTCAGAGCTTTGATTACATGTGCCTAATGTTTTTTACCTAAAGATCTTCAATGAATTTAATTTTGAGAGAGGAATATGGTCATGTGACTAAGAATCCTGGAGACTTTCAGTAATCCATCTGGTCCCAACAGCTGGCAAACGGAAAGGCAGCTATCTAGAAACATGTCATCTAAAAACGTGGTGTGATTATCCCACTGTTGATAAGCATCAGACAATGTTATGTCACTTATAGTCATTTTCCTATGATATTTGTAGCAGCAATTACTTTTCCTTTCTAAAATTATGTTTAGGGATTGATTTGTTTTTAAATAAAGACTGATTTTGACACAAGAAGCTCATAATATTCTCCCAGTCCCAAAGGAAATAGTGATATAACCTCTTTTTTTCCTAAGCTAATGCTTTAAAAAGAAGTGGTATTAACATTGAGTTTGGGACTGCATATTGCTGCTCTTGATTACAGTGCTGCTTTCTTCCAGATGTCTCATCATAACATCATAAGGGCTTACCGGAACACATAACTCTTTGGCCAATTTATTGAAGGAAGCAGAGGTTCACTCAGATGAGGGTTATTTTGTTTGTTTGCTTATAATAATGCAGAGACTCATAGAAACCTGACAATAGGAATCACAGTAGGGCCAGGCCTCAGGAAATACTCTTAGAGAGCCACAGAAGGGATGCAATGTACAACGCAATAAATATAATGAACACTGCTGTATGTTACGTATGAAAGTTGTTAAGGCAGTAAATCCTAAGAATTCTCATCACAAGGAAAAAATTTTTTTTCCTTTTATTTTGTATCTATATGAGAAGATAGATGTTCAACAAAACTTACTGTGGTAATCATTTCATGATGTATGTAAGTCAAATCATTATGCTGTACACCTTTAACATTCAGTCCTATATGTCAACTATATCTCAATAAAACTTGAAAAATAAAGCATTGGATTAATATGAATTTTAAAAATTCTATTAAATATAAATGGTAAATTTTTTTAAAAAAAAGAACCACAGAAACTGAGGCAGCACCCTACTCACAGTGCCTCAGCTTCTTTCTTTTCCTGCTCTCATCTTGCTCACCGGCTCCCCTCCTTACTCACAGTATCTGCTTTCTTATAACCGCAGCTTGCTCATGCCCGCCATTCCTGCTGACCCTTCTGTTCAGCAATACAGTGATCCTAGTCTCTCAACATCTCTATTCTGAAACTCCAAAAGAGGAATTTTACTCAACTTTAATTTTACAACCAGCCACCCAAATCATATGTTGGCTGATCAAGCCCATAGAAAGAGCCACCCTTAGATCAGGCACCCATCCCTGGCCCAATCAGCTATGGCGACCAAGCTCATGTGGTATGCAAATCATAGTCACTGCCCACTCAGCAGAGCCTGAGAGCATGGCTGGCAATGATCAGCAGCTCTGGTACACATCCCAAAAGTTTAACAGCATGTCATTCTACCATATTCAAGAGAAGTCAAGAGTTTGGTAAATTCATCACTCCTACTCATGGGAGTGATAAGGATTTGAACCAGGGCGATGGGAGTTATACAGAAAGAGATATTTAGGAGTCAGGTTGACAAAACTTCATGACTGACTGGAGGGGGTAGGGGAAGAGTGAGTAGAGAGAAAGCATGAAGTCTGGGATGGCTCCCAGTCTTCTTGCTATGGCTATTGAGTAAATCTTGGCACTTCCCATTCCCTGGGAGTATAAGAGGAAGGTGAGGTTAGTTTTTGGTTGTATTTGGATCTAGATGGGAAAGGTGGGCTGTGCTTGTGAGACATCCAGGTAAAGATTAAAGCTGGAAGTTCAAATCAGAGGTCTGGGCTTGAGGTACAGATTTGAGAGACCCCAGAATATGGTAGGAGCAGCATTTACCTGGCAGATGAGAAGAAAAGCAGACTAGGACCAAGTCCTGAAGGGAATACCAATCTTGACTGCATGGGAAGAGGAAGGGCCACTGAAGGAAAATAATAGTGAAAGGTGATAGACCTAGAAGTGGGAAAGTTCATCCAATTTGTATTATCCAATTTCTTTCATTATTTGATAGTAGTAGGGACTATTCTAAGCTCTGGGGATAGAGCTTAGAAACAAGATAACCTAGGACTCTACTCAGGGGCTTGCATTCTAGAGGGAGAGACAGACAATAAAAATATCGCAACAAGAATAAAAAAATAAAATAACCTATATCTTGAGGTCAGAGGAGGAGTTTTTCCCAGAGTAACTGACAGTATCAAATGTCAATCCAGCGAGGATGGGGACTGAAAAGAAGATACTGGATTTGAAAATTAGGAAATCAATGCTGTGGTAGGTTGAATAATGCCCCCCCCCCAAATATCCAGTACCTAATCCCTGGAACCTGTTAATGTAATATGGAAAAGGGACTTTGCAGATGCAATTAAGTTAAGAATCTTGAGATGAGGAAATTATTGTGGATTATCCAGATGAGTTCTAAATGAACCACAAGTGTGCTTATAAAAGGGAGAAAGAGAGGGATTTGACTACAGAGAGGAAACAGGAAATGTGCCAATGGAAGCAAGAGGTTGGAGTGATGCATGAAAGGGGCCCTGAGCCAAGGAATGCAAGTGGCCTACAGAAGCTAGAAAAGGCAAAGAAACAGATTCTTCCCTAGAGACTTCAGAAGGGGTAAACCCTGCCAACATCTTGACTTTAGCCCAGTGAAACTGCTCTCAGATTTCTGGCCAACAGAACTGTCGCAGAATAAACTTGTGTAGTTTTAAGCCACCAAGTGTGTGGTAATTTGTTTCAGCAGCAATAGGAAACTAATACAACAGGTAACTTGACCTTATTGAGAACAATTTTGGTGGGGAGAGGGAAGAAGACGTAGACAAAGAAAATTGCATGTGGATGATGAGTGAGAGGTTCAGAAGAGATGGCAGGGTACGTATCTTCCAGGAAGTCTTCAAACATACCTCAATCGACCCTCTAAGAAAAAGCATCAGAGAAGAGCTGAAGACCTGATTAATTGATTAGCTCAAATCCCCAAAATGGTAAGCAGTGATGGGCAAGTACCATAACCTTCAATCTATCTTAGAAGAGCTAAGCAACTGTGCAGCAGAGTTCAGGGGCTTCCAGAGCAACCCTTACACTGCAGAGTAAACCACGGCAATCCATTCTAGTCTGAAGACATGCACCAGACCCAAGACTCTTGCTCACAACCGAGACCAGAATACTTTGATACTGTGAGCCAAAGTCCTGCATCTGGCACAGATCTTATATCTCTCTACCAACACAGAAACCCATGTCAAACCACTGAGGTAGAGCCAACAGAGAATGGCCTCATCCGGCCAGTCTTTAATTTAGGCACTGATGTTTCACATTCTACCTCCCCTTTCAGGTTCAAAAAGAATGACCACCAAAGCCACAGTACTTCTGAATTCTAAAGCCTAGAGCATAGAGCTTTGGAAAAAGGGGGAAATATTAAAATCATACAAAAGATGTAGAACAACTCATAGGAGCAGTGCCAACCTATAGATTACACATAATAAGAAGAATCCAGCCATAGGCATCCCTTCCTCATGCCAAAATGTTATATTTGAACAATTCTTGATGGAAAGTTTTCTACCCTCAGAAACAGGGTACACAGCATATTAAGAAGAACTTTTCTTAATGATTCAGAAACATGAAGAAGTAGAAAGGATACCAGTTAAAGGCAAGTTCAGCCTAAGGTCTCATTGTGCGACTCACAATGTACCAGTGTGACTCAACTCCCCTGAGAAACACTGATGGCCTTACTGCAGCATTGCATTGTACAAAACCCCAGCAGTGATCCCACGTCCTCCCAACAAGGTCAGTCCATGCTCTGCCCACCAAAGCAGGAGAGAGAGAAACAAATCATTAAAAAACACTTTCCTCAAAACTGGGTTAAAACATACGATTGCATCATGGGACTAGGTTAACTATCAGTTGGTAAACTCCCTTACTCGGGACAACTTATTCCTTGACCAGGTAAGGAAGGTGTTATTGTATGTTCTTTGTCAGGAACTTAATGTCAAGACAAGAAAAATGGGCATCTATTTATAATCTGGGTAATAAAGAGGCATTAGAAATTGGGGAAGAACTGCCAGAGGAGCTAAGATTCAGGAATTAACTCCACCTGTCCCTACATTTTCTTTGTAAAGTTATCTTCAAAGTAAGGCCAGCAACACTCTTTTAAGGTTGGGGGAGATTAAGACATTAGGAAACCACAGTTTGTGGTATTTATTCCCATTGTGATTGCTGACTTCTAGTATCAGCGTTTTGTTCTGCATGACAGCTCCCGTCTTGCAAACTAGCAAGATTCCTGAATGTGGCAAGGATCCTGCTCTGTGAAGCATTTTCAAGTTAGAGTTTTTTAGCAATGTCATATTTCTCTAAGCCAGTAATAAAGGTTGAGAGGGCAAAGGATGCCATTGAGTTCTCACCTAATAGCACAAAACAACCTCCTAGCTGGCAGGTGCAGACTGTACATCCAGGATGATCATGACCTTTGAGTTACAAAAGTATTTTTTTAAATCTCTTTACCTTACCAAATAACTTCAAAAGATAAAACGTAATTTAGAGATTAGCCCCCACTTTTGCTCTATTCATTTAAAGTGGTGTTTTCTATTTGTGTATATTGTGACTACATGGAAAATACAATATTTCATTTCTTGATATTTTTTATAGCCTGTACACAAAGTGAGGTCAAAAGGATGCCTTCAAGAGAAATAAAGGACACTACAATCACTCCAAGTAAATTTTCCAGGAGGAGGAAGGAAGAGTGGAATAGATGATTACAAATACTTAGAAAGAAGCATGACTTTGCTAATGGTGCAGAGCCTACAATTATGTACAATTCCCTACTTAGACTTTTTAGTTGTGCTGAACATAGAAAAAAGCTAAATGATGGGGAGGAGAAAAAAAGAAAGGGGGAAATTTAAGCATTCAATGTAAGGCGTTCATTTAAATGGAGGCAGCACCTCACCATAAGGGGGCAGTTAAGAGTCTGATAATCCTGCTGGTATCCTATCGTCAAATCATTTTTTTTAAACCATGAATTTGGGATCCTTAAAAGTCTTCTGTATTATTCTGAAGTCAAGAATGGTTCCTCCTGCTCACAAAACATGATCACTTTTCACTGATATTTTTTAATGCTCCGACTGGTTTTGCATATGTGGAAAAGATTAATCTTCAAATCTTGGAAATAAATCTTTTTCCTCCCTGCCAAATCCATAATATGATCCTAGTCTATCACTGACAGCAGCATCAGATATGGAGACCTGCCTTGCTTGGTTAGAAGTGTGCTGTGATTTTCAGCAAGAACAAGACTGTAGTTAGAGACCCAGACCGAGACACATTCAGAGCACATTACAAATTCTTTTTGGTTCTATCCTGGAGGTATCCCCTGAAGCCCCAGTTTGACTGTGTGACTCATTCATAGCTGACGTCCTCCCAAATCGGGTGTCTCAGTGAGGGAAGAGAGGAAGCCCTTGGGACTTGGGCTTCAGCAGGTGACATTAAGATTCAAGACCAGATGACTGCAGGGCCTTGCCTCTTTAGATTCCTGAGGTCTTCTCCACCCCTCAAACTGGAAATGAGTTTACACCAGAATCGGTGCACTGGGGGAGAGGGAGGCAAATCTGAAGACTTAAGACGAGCAAACCGCAGAATCACTCTGAGGCATCAGAAAATGTAGTCTGAGATTCTACAACAGCCCAGACTTTTTTTCCTTGTTCCTTTTCATCATTTATAAGTAAAATGTGGAACAAGCAATAGGAAATAATAGTTACACTACCTAGAGTTATATCGCGTTTTCTATGTTCCCCCAACTTTTATTTTTTTATATATATATTTTTTACTTTTTCCTTTCAGAAATCCTGGGATATAAATAGGGCCACAATTGTTATCCTTATTTTTGAGATGAGAACAGTGAGGCCCCAGAAAGGGGAAGTGGCCTCCATCAGGTCATGCAGTGAGTAAAAGGCATCCCAAGGAAGAATACCCAGTTCTGCTCTCATTTAATCCAGAAAATTTACCCTACTGGCTTTAAGCGTCCCTTTCCTCCTTTTCCCTTTGTTGGTTCTCTTTTGAACATGATCCCTCACCAACTGTGGAGTGAAGATGGATCCCTGTTCAGGGTTGCAGAGAACTGTTGTTTAAAGGTTCCCCAAGGGGCCTGTTTCCATTGCTTACCTACAAAGACAAAGTTTGAATGTACATTCCTTCATCAAAAAATCTACAAACAATAAATGCGGGAGAGAGTGTGGAGAAAAGGGAACCCTCTTGCACTGTTGGTGGGAATGTAAATTGATACAGCCACTATGGAAAACAGCATGGAGGTTCCTTAAAAAACTAAAAATAGAACTACCATATGATCCAGCAATCCCACTACTGGGCATATACCCTGAGAAAACCATAATTCAAAAAGAGACATGCACCACAATGCTCATTGGAGCATTGCAGTGATAGAAGTCCCTTAGAGGTATCTTCTAGGATTCCTCCCACCCGATACTGCTGTAATTAGCTCTGCTAACAATTGCGATTGAACACAGCTAGTTGTAGTCATTGTTCACCGACAGGCACAGATATGAGCCACATGTTAGCAAGTGGTGTTCTAAACGGTGTTCCAGGCTTGGTTAAACTCATGTAAGGCACTTATTGGAAATGCTGTTCCCAAACTCGGCTAGCAGCAGGCAGTGTCATGGCAACACCTTCCACAGCCCCCAGAGATGGCCATAACAGATCCCCAGTGAGTGTAACGCCATGCAATGAGAGAGACTTGGTCTATTTTGACCTTGCCCAGGAACTGGCTGCCCCTCCTTCAGATGGAAAACATAGGTGTGGCCCTGCACGATTATGAGAAAAAGCAGTCTTCGTCTTCCTGATCCTTAAGACTCCCACAGTTTCAGATCTTCCCTATAAGAACACTTGTAAGGGAAAGTTACAATGTGTGGTACATTCAGCCTATGCTTTTCAGAGGCTGTGCTCTTATTAGAAGCAAAACAAAATGCTGCTTACTAACACCTGCCCGTGAGGACCGAGCCAAGAGGCAACGTGGGTGTTGGAAGGAAGGTGTTGCCCTGGCAGTAAATCCAAGTTGCTCACACCAAAGGAAGTGTTTCTAGGGAAGCTATCTGAGCAAGAGGTAAATACTTAGTCATTCAACAGGCCATAAATAACTGCTTCACCTCCAACAAGTGGAGGTCTGATTCCAAAGAGCTCACAAAATGGGGTGATAGCATTTCTATTCATTCCACCCTTTATTCACAATATACATTCCTTCATCAAAAAATCTACAAACAATAAATGCAGGAGAGGGTGTGTTGAAAAGGGAACCCTCTTGCACTGTTGGTGGGAATGTAAATTGATACAGCCACTATGGAGAACAGCATGGAGGTTCCTTAAAAAACTAAAAATAGAATTACCATATGATCCAGCAATCCCACTCCTGGACATATACCCTGAGAAAACCATAATTCAAAAAGAGATATGCACCACAATGCTCATTGCAGCACTATTTACAATAGCCAGGACATGGAAGCAACCTAAGTGTCCATCAACAGATGAATGGATAAAGAAGATGTGGCACATATATACAATGGAATATTACTCAGCCATAAAAAGAAACGAAACTGAGTTATTTGTGGTGAGGTGGATGGACCTACAGAGTCTGTCATACAGAGTGAAGTCAGAAAGAGAAAAACAAATACCGTATGCTAACACATATATATGGAATCTAAAAAAAAAATGGTTCTGATGAACCTAGGGGCAGGACAGGAATAAAGATGCAGATGTAGAGAATGGACTTGAGGACACGGGGAGGGGGAAGGGTAAGCTGGGACGAAGTGAGAGAGTGGCATAGACATATATACACTACCAAATGGAAAATAGATAGCTAGTGGGAAGCAGCTGCATAGCACAGGGAGATCAGCTCGGTGCTTTGTGACCACTTAGAGGGGTGGGATAGGGAGGGTGGGAGGGAGACGCAAGAGGGAGGGGATATGGGGATGTATGTATACGTATAGGTGATTCACTTTGTCATACAGCAGAAACTAACACACACTGTAAAGCAATTATACTCCAATAAAGATGTAAAAAAAAAGAAATTAAGATTCTCTGTAATCAAATCCTTGTTGACAAGGTGTTAAAAAGCTATAATTTGGCTGCTTGCTGTTATTTCAACAATAGTTTTTACATTATGATTCTAAATAACTTAACAAAAAAGGACCCAGCCTTTCTGTGGTCTAAAATACCCTGCTGTATATATCCTGTGCCTTCTCACCTACTCCTCAGTTCACAAAATTTTATGATTCTACTTCTTAAATGTTTTCTCAAATCTGTCCTTGTTCCAGTGCTCACTGCTGCTGTCATAGTTGAGGGCTCCATCATGTCTTGCCTATACACTACACTAGCCTAGTCTCCTAAATGGTCACCCCTGCTCACTGCCCTCCCACCCCATCCCCCATCGACCTCATCACCACCTCCAATTATCCTTCCAAATCACAGCCCTAATCAAACCACTCACAAACCTATCATGGCTCTACAAAAATGAAAACCAAACTGCAGAACTTAGTATGGCAGTAAAAGCTCTGCACATAGCCCCCATCTCCTGTACCCTTCACGTATCCTAAACTTCATCTTCTCCAGATAACTTGCCCTTGCATGAAAGCATCATCACTTTGACTACATATTTGAGCATGCCTTCCTTCTTTACAAAAATCACCCTTTTTGACTTAGCTCAAATGCCATTTCCTCCAGGAAATTTTCCACCACTTTCTTCCAGTACATACTAATTAATCACTCTTTTCACCAAGTTCATATAGCACACACATATAAAGTTTGTATATGTATATATATATACTGAGATATGATTCACATACCATACAACTCACCCATTTAAAGTATATGATTTAATCATCTTTTAGAATAGTCACAGAGTTGTGCAACTATCACCACAATTTTAAAACATTTTAATCACCCCCAAAAGAAACCCTGTACCCAATAACGGTTCCTCCCCATCTCCTCCCCCGGCCCAACTCCCCAGCCCTAGGCAACCACTAATCTATTTTCTATTTTCTATCTCTATAGATTTGCCTATTCAGGACATTTTATATAAATGGAATCATATAATATGTGGTTCTTTCTGACTGGCTTCTTTCATTTAGCATAATTTTTTCAAAATTTATCCATGTTGTAGCATGTATCAGTACTTCATTCCATTTTATTGTTGAATAATAGTTTGTTGTATAGATATACCACATTTTATTTATCCATTTATCAACTGATGGACATTTGGGTTGTTTCAACTTTTTAGCGATTATGAATAATGCCTCATATACACTTTGATTATCACTTAATATGTGCAGCTTAGTATTATAGGGTTTTGGTTTTTTTGGCCTATGTCTGGTTCTATCACTTGATTATAAACTCCTCGTGGACCAAAACCATTATTTTACTCTGCAATCTCCACATAGCAAGTATTAAATAAGTGTTTGAAAAATGGATGAAAAGGCAGATACTATAGGTTCTTAGTATGCTGATTATCATACGAGGTACTCAGAATAAAAACATTAGGGTGGACCCAATAATAATCCCAGAGTGGACCCGGTAAGTTTACCCAGTAAATTATAACATTCAAACAATGTTAGTTCTTAAATAAACTTTCATCTCTGCATTACTTCCTGGAATTCCACACATGTATTCCGCAGTTGATTATTTCATGGAGGTAGTTCTTTTGCTAATAATAGTTGTTAACTGGTGGGCAGAACCTGGGAGATACCAGACCTTTTCTCCTAAATTGACTCCACGATGTCTTATTGTTGCTTGACTGAGGTTATGATTCTAATCTACAGTAGTGGCTCCCAACCTTGGCTGAGCATCAGAATCCCCTCCCTGGAGCTCTTTCAAGATACACATTATCTGGGTCCCACTTCCCAGATTATGATTCTGTACTTTGGGTAGGGGCCCAGGTGCTCACATGTTCTTAAGGCTATAATGATGTCTCTGATACACAGCCAGGTTCAAGAATTCCTATTTCAAAAGTTGCTCTGAGGTTAAAAAGAATTAATTTTATAGAGCATGTATGAGCACTTTACTCCTGGACTGTATTTTACTCATCGTGGGATCATGCCCATTAATACTACCTAACATTTATAAGGCACTTTTATTTGGAAAGAGCTTTGAAGTCATCTTTTATTAGCTAGGCTTGCATGCTGGGTGACCTTGTACAAATCACATAATCCCTTAGTATCTTAAATTTCCTCAAATGTGAACTGTAGGCGGTAATACTGACCCACCCTCAAGGGGTACTGTGGAGACTAATCGGGGACTATAAGGCACTCAGCAAACATAAAAATGTTACATGCATGCTTATTAGATATGAAGTCCTAGTCACAGCCTTTAAAATGAGACAAATACCAAAATAAACTCTTAAACAAGACTTCTGCAACCTTCATTGTCAACTGAAACATCCTTTCCCAGCACTAAAGTACAGCAATTCTCTTTCCACTAAGACTAGTAAGCAGAAATAATCTGCAGTCACAAAGAAAGAGCTAATGATAGCAGCAAATAAATATATAAAACAGTCCTGAAATATAGTTTGTTAACCTTCTCATTTATCATTCATAATGCAATTAAAGATTATATCTATAAATACACTCTTCTGAAAAATATTCTTAGAAAACATTTGGGCATGTTCACACAAGTCTTTAAGCTGCTGCTGCATACTCACTGTTGATGTTAAGCTTGAAGCTGTTTCCAACATTGCTGATGGTTTTTAATGTGGTTATATTTAGCCTCCCCTGTCTCCCTCACGTGGCTGGAAGAATATATGGTCAAAATGAGACTTTGAGACCTATCTCAAGTTGGGGGTAGGTAAAAATGGGGAGGCAGAGGAACAGTCTCCAGCCTTGGAATCAGAGACAAATCTCATAAGGATGATGACCCACAACTAAGGACTCATTTGCGCTATATTTTCAGCTTCTTGGAAAAGGTCAGAAAACAGACATGGTTTTTCTTTTTTTTCTATTTTGCTTTGAAAGGGCCACAAAAATTTCAAGGGCCAGGTCCAATTACATATTCCAGTTCCTTTACAATTGAATAGTTCCTGTGACTCTGAATGTGAATTAGTGCCCTCATGCCCACCACAGCTGATTTGAGCCAGGAATCCCAAGCAAGCATAAACTTTCTGGGGCCACTTGACATTGACCATGCTCTTTCCTCCTTGGGCCTCTGAGGGTTTTGGTTTTATTCCCAAGGGAAGTTGTCTCCTTTGATTAAGCTCAGGACCTGCTAACAATTAAATTTATTGAGTACTTATATCTGTGGATAATACTGTAATGCTTATTGTGGAGGCTACCAAGAGTTCCTTGATAGGCTTACAGGGTTGCTATAACTCAAGACCTTGGGTCCTTGAGTCAGGACAAGACCAACAACCTCCCCACAGAAACTCCTAGGGTTTGGTCAGCTGACATACTTGTTCCTTGGGGACTCCTAGACTGGCCTTTGGCAGACATCAAGTTGAAATGTCATTTAACTTCTCACACAACATTTTCCTACCTGCGATATCCCATTAGCCCTCTGTGAGAATTCAGAAGCTCCTGTGTAAAGAGCCTCCATACAGGAAGCCTATTGGTTGGGGAAATTATCTATTTTGCATAGTTATTATTTTTTAAATAAGGTTAATTCCAGCATGTTTCTACCTCAATAATCTTTGAGAGTCTCGGCATTTTTGCTGAACATCTTAAGGGGAGAAAGAGCCATGTAGGCTTCATTTCAATGGTTAGGAGAAATTAATGCTAATACATGCCTTCAATGGGATTCACTTGGTACTCTGAACACTTTCTTCCATCAATACGGAGAATCCCCAGAAGTACCCATGGTAGATTTTTCTTCTGTAAAGAGATGTAAAAGGTTACAATAAGTTGTCTGATTTCCTGTGAGTCTTTCAAAGTCCTGTTTTCTCCATATCTCAAGGTAAGGATGCCAGCTTTGCAGATCTAGAAGTCACAATATTATGAATTAGTTTCATCACTTTCCTCAGTGAAACACAGGTCACCACGTCTCAGCCCATTGCTTTACTTGAAATCAGAGGGAAAAGTCATGCATTTTAAGACAGGAGAAATCAGATACAATTTTCTGGTCTAGTGCTTGTTTCCCATATCTTTCACAGGAGATCCTTAAGATCTTAAGATCTGAGATGAAATTTAATCATCCTTACCTATTAACTGTACTTTCTTTCAACTTCTTAAAACACACACACACATACACACAAACAAACAAACATGGAGAAACACTCAACCATTTACTCATGAATCTATGGCTTGGGTCATAAAACACAATCTGGGCAAAGCCAAACAAGGCACTAGAGGGTCGAGAGAGAGGAGAATGTTGTGTATTGCATCTAGAATTTTTAAATGCCCCATTTTGGTGGTTCCCACTTGTCTTCATGCAGAAAGTCAAAACTGGCCTGTCATTTGTGGTAGATATTTACCCTGGAGACTTCCCTGACTGATCATGGATAGGCATTTTCAAAGAAAACTCTTCCACAAAACCAGATTGAGATAAAAAGCACCCTTGTTAACAGACGTTAAATTTTTATGTCACCTAAACATTCACCCACCTCCTTAGAGCATCTCTTTATTCCTTTACAGAAAGATTTAAGTAAGCAATCTTTTTCCTTGCTAAATATTTTTGAGTTAACAGTAATGCTTCTCTCACTTGTATTTTAGTCCTGATGATTAAACAGTAAAAATGCTAATTAGTAGCCTGTATCTGGAGAGAAAAAGCTATTTCTTGATGGGCAAAATTCAAGCTGAGATGGAGACCTCACAGGGCACTAAGATAAACAGGTTAGGTTACATGCTAAGGGGAAGGGATGAGGGATAGAATTGACCAACTCCAGAAAGAGATTCTGGTTTAGTGGAAACACTAAGCTGAGGTCAGAATGTATTAAAGATACTCACAAGACTAAAGTTATAAAAATGCAGACATTTATTGTTAATTGTAGGGCAGAGAGAATAGGGGGAAATAACCTATGTCTTTCTTTTTAACTTGGAGCTGACTTTAGATATGGAATAACTTACATGTTAAGAAATTAGATTTATTTCTAGCCTGTTTACTTTCTGTTTCTGGAAAGACAATGGCTAGAGTGAGGGGCATATTATTAGATGGGCATCCTGAGTACACTGTCCGGAATTTGCATTCATTCTCCTCATAAGTACATATCATGAGGAAGTGAAGAGTGCTCCTTTGGAATTCCTCATCTGTCAGTTATTACCTACATGATCGTTTTTTCATCCAGTTAAGGAGGGAAAAATAACATATATCTTGTTGGAATGCTGTGAAGTTTAGAAAAGCTGATACATGGGAAAATACCTGGAAACTAAGCATATAATAATAGCACTCAGTACAAGTTAGAATAATGAGTGAATGGGAGAAGTCAGAAATGAGTCCAGTGCCCATTGCCCACAGGCTAAAATCTATATATTTAGCTGGGAATTCAGTGCCCTGGAAAATCTGCTCTTTTCCACTCTCCAGCCCTTTTTCCTCAACTGCCCTGCTTCAGTCAAACATTCTCTAATACATGTTGAATTTGCCCATCTTTGTGTCTCTGTGTCATTCCCACCACCCTCAGCCTCTATTTGCCAAAATTCTACCCATCTCTCAAGGGTCTCAAATCCCACTGTCTCTAGGAATCTTAGGGGACTCACCCTCTCCTCCTCTAAACCCTGTCTAGATCACTCTGGAAGACATAATCCACCAACCACTTATTGTCTCAGCAGACTGCAAGTTACAGTACCCACCTCTGTACACCACAGACCATGGTGCCTTGCCAAGAGTAGGTGCTGAATAGACTCATGATTGAATGAATGCATGATTTGTCACCCTGCCTCTGTTGTGCTCTTGGACAAAACACTTTGCCTCTTTCAGTCTCAGCTGCCTCAGCTGGGAACAGAGGATAACAGCACGGATGTACACCCCAGGTGTGCTGTGAAGAATAAATCCATGACTGAAAAGCAATTTGAAATGTAAAATGAAATGCTATATATAAATGTTACATAATCAAAATCATTTCCCTCTGTATTATGTTTTATTTGGCTTTATATCTTGGAATCCTTTGTGAGTTTCAGAATTTCACAGATGCAATACCATGCACATTAGCACCTAAATTCTCTTGGGTAATAAATGATTGTGTGTGTTATAGTGCATGGCTACTTCTCCCTGGTGGACTTACACATGAATTTGTCATAATTTGGGGTATTCATAATAAGTAATGATAGAATTCATTTCTAAGGGATCATCCATTTTTTTCCTTCTTTGGCTAGCCAGTTATCATTCCAATATTATTGCCTCAAGGGAACTAACTTCCATTAAACCCAAACCCAGATGATGAGCACACTGTTTAGAAGCCCAAATCTTCTAGGAGCTTACAATCTAAGATCTGGAAATTGGTTTGAAGCACTTGTTTTCTATGGCCTTCTTTCTGCCAAACTCTGAATCCCTCATTTGCTTTGCTGTAACGTATGTGCTACCGAGTGCTCACTGTAGCCTGATTTTCTAGGTACCAGGAAAGGCTGTATTAGCCCACTCCACATGAAAGTAAGACAATGGTAGTTTTAAATGATATTTTCTTTCTTAGTATGTTCAAGGAAGAGGTTGCCTATAGAAAACTAAGATTTTTTGGAATATCTCCAGTACCTATAAAAAGAGAATTTTGACTTTTACTGCATAGCAGGATACTATTCCTGGAATAGTACTTCCACATAGATAGAAAGTGAGGAAGAGATGGCAGCAACATCATAAGGTAGTCGTGAGGATCAAGTGAATCATTAGATGAAAAGGCTCAGAACAGTGCAGAGCATAAAGTAATTGCTCAATTAATATTAGAGGTTATTATTACTGTAGAGAGCCTACTATCAGCCTGGCCCTGTGCTGAGAGTTTGAGACTCTTGTTTGAGATGCATAACAAGCCAGTAAGAAAAACCTCATCACCTCCACCCCCACTCCATCTGGCTCTGAGAAACTAAGGTACTTGTCCAAGGTCTCAAAGTTAGGAAGCAGTGGAAAGAAAATCCAACCCTTGGTCTATGGTATTTCCAGAGCCCATATTCTTTGTCCTGTTTCTTAGTAGTCTTACTGTTCCTATTTTTTACTTAGGTTGGGAGTCCATTTTTTCCTCCCTGAGCACATGAGCCTCCCTTCCCCAATGTCTAATTCCTCAGTGTTACTCATTTTGTTATGAAATTTTTAAATTAAGACTATTTTTCTATCTTCTGGTGTACTTCTGACCAGTCTGTCTAATTTTTATATCAGGCCATCTTCTCACGATCATTTTAGTCTTTCATCAGACTTGTACTCACATAGTGGCATCCATTTTTAAGAAGTTTAATGTAGTTTTTCTTTTGGGGCATGTGTGAGGAAATCCCATGTTTCTGTGGAATAGAGGCTTCCCTTCCCCACCCATTTCTGTTATCATATTTTTTACTTAGTTGAGTCTGTAGCACTATAACTCTCATATGGAACAGTGGCATTTTCATTCAAATACAATAAGCTGTCATTGTTTTGTGGGTGGTATCACCCTGGCCACAGGTTGTGCCAGAGTGCTCTCTCTGTTAGAAAAATATCTCCTAGTTGTGGTGTACAAACCAACACCATACTTTAGTTTGCCAAAAACACCTACATGATATTTTGTAGTCTATATTACAATTAATATTTCAAAGTGCCTTATCATTAGTTATCTCTCCTACCTCTGTGAAATTAATCAGAAGTATCACTGTAGTTTCACAGGTGGGAAACTAAGGTATGGGGACTGTTAATGGCTTGCCCAAGGTCTCATAATGAACCCAGAGTATAGCTGGTATTAGAATCTGCTACTTCTGACTGCATTTCTTTGCTCAACCTGTTCAAATTCTGAATAATTTTCCAAGCTGAATATATGTTAGGAGAGGTGGTAGACATGGGAAAGGGGGAAAATACTTTTCACTTAAGTAAAGCTTCTGAAACATTTGGTAATCAAAGAATAAGGATTGTAAGGGCGGTTTTCCCTCATTTCCATTCGTAGAATGAAAGGACAGTAATCCATTGATCTTAAAATGAACAGAAATTGTAAGTGTAAAAAGGAATTCTTCAGCCCCACCATTTTCCAGTTTCAACATCATTTTATTCTCCATTTCAGCAGTTGGTACATTTACAGTGCTGTGTCACCATCATTATGGTGTCCGCCTTAAGCAGATAAACACAGTGGATTCTGCCACTGCTGTTTTACGACCAAGGAGGCAAGGGTGAACAGAGGTTAAGTGGCTGCCAGGAGCGCTCACCACAGCAGCCACTCAGATTAGAACCCACAGCTCCTATCAGTCACACCCTATTGAAATTTAGAAGGTCCCAAAATATTCTTTCAGTGTGAGAGGTGGATGACAGTGCCTGAAGGCAAATTTGCTCACCATCCACAAAGGGACCAGCCTTGCTTCCATGGTCCCACCTCAATCTTCTCATTCCCAAGCCATACCATAAACTTCCTCATTCCTTTGAGGGAAAGAACATTTCCTTTGGTGAAACTAAACAAGTGATTTCCAGGTCCAGATTTCCATGTTTTTTTGTTTGTCTAATACAGATAGGACCATAGTGAGTCCTTGTACAAGTAACAGGTCTAATTTTCCCTTGTAGAATATGGGGATGGCCCAAACTCAAGAGATCATTAGGGGGACTGGCAACAAATGGAGTAAGTCTGTGCCTGAGTGATAAGCTCCTGTCAAATACAATTACAACAGAACATGGTGTGGAAATATGAATTGTAATCTACAGTCTTCCTATGCCATCCATTCTATAAAGGAAAATGAGACCAGTTGCTTGTCCAGGAACCCATGACAGTAATGTCTGTATGAAACAAACAGAAAACCTTGGAAATTGGGACATGGAAGTCACTTGCTTAGTTGTAACTTATTTCCTGAAAAGAAACTTCCTATTTCCTTTTTTTTTTTAATTAATTAATTTATTTATTTTTGGCTGCGTTGGGTCTTTGTTGCTACGTGCGGGCTTTCTGTAGTTGCGGCGAGTGGGGGCTACTCTTCGTTGCGGTGCGCGGGCTTCTCATTGCGGTGGCTTCTCTTGTTGCAGAGCACGGCCTCTAGGCACATGGGCTCAGTAGTTGTGGCTCGCAGGCTCTAGAGTGCAGGCTCAGTAGTTGTGGCGCATGGGTTTAGTTGCTCCGTGGCATGTGGGATCTTCCTGGACCAGGGCTTGAACCCGTGTCTCCTGCATTGGCAGGTGGATTCTTAACCACTGAGCCACCAGGGAAGTCCCCTATTTCCTTTTTTCATCATTTAACATAAATACTACATCAAGTACAGTCAACAGCCAATGTTTGGCTCCTATTACCAAGGTGATTTTTAAAATAATCATTAGCATCTGTGAAAAACCTTCACAGGGTGTTAATATGGTAAACACTGTTGGCAAACTCCTTCTCCAGTCACATCCAGAAGTGGGAAAAAAAATCCAAGGAAATACATTTTTCCTCTATCCCCCATCCCGTCTTCAGCATAGAGAGACTTAGTATATATTCCATTCCTGTGGTCTACATCTAATTCCTTGTGGGCAAAGGCCATTCTCCCAGGCCACTCCACGGCATGCTAAGCAACTGTTGGAATTGGATGGAATGGTCTTCCTTGCCTGTACCAGTCCTTTGGTTCATTAGATGAGGAAAGGTTTAAATATGCACAATTTCTGCATCACTAATCAATCTTTCAGGGCCTAATAAGGACTGTCCAGACCCTGATTTTCTTGCCTACCTGATTGTCTGCTTTTCCCCATTGAGACAGGGAGCTGAGGTGACACAATTTGAAACTGACTCCAAGCCAGAACTCACCTCAGAGATCCAGGCTTCCCTGCTAGAGGGGCCATTTCACTACTTTTCAGCCATGGGACTTTTGCCTTCCTTCTGCCAATGACCCTCATCAGAACCTGCTCATGAGAGGTGGGCTACCTATGACACAGGTCCTTATGGGGGCCAGGCAGTCACTGAAATAACACCTGTGGAGGTCCATACTCCCTCGTATATGATAGTCTGAATAGTTACCCATACTGAGAGACTAAAACCTTTAGGATTTCTGGGATCTGAGGCAGACAATGGTCAGTGGTGTCAGGGCACCAGGCTTGACCCCTCACCTGCCATGCACATCTTCATTTTACTAACATGGGTTGGGTGTCTACCTGTGGCAGGTGCAGTTCTAGGCACACAGAGACTGCTCCCACGCCCAGTCTACAGTCGAGGGCTTGCTAACATTCTAGGCCTCAGTCTGGAAAGCAACACCCAGCTCCGCTCTTTGACTCTTGATACCCCCAGCTCCCTATGTATGTGCAGCCAAGGTAAGGGCTTAAACCCCGGCTGAAGAGCTGATCCGCCGACAAAACGAGCAGCAGCGACCGGAACGGCCAGGAAGGACAGAGCCCCCAAAGCCTTCCTTCGGGGCCACTCAGCCACGACTGACCCAGCGAGCTCAGGCTGCCCCCAGGCCCGCCACTACGGGGGTCTCTAAGCTAGGCCCAGGGGCTGCCCAAGTGGAGGGTGCGAGGGCGTGCAGAGTGCGACGGCCGGGGCTGGCTCTGCGGTGTTCCAGTCCGCGAAGACGGTCCTGGTCCGTCCGGCAGGCCCCAGGGACAGCGGCAGGGGGAGTCACCGCTGGGGATGCCATCCCGCCGGGCAGCCCGACCGTCCAGCGCCTGTGCCTCTCCCTTTCGCCCCCGGGCTCTGCGCAAGTGCCCGGGCGCCTTGAGTCGGGAAGGGAGCCTAGGCGTCTGGTAAGTCTCCGCTGCCGGTGGTGTGAAGGGCAGGGGTGAGGAGGGATGTGTCGCGAACCTTCCGGGGTTGCGGGCGGAACTGGAGTTTTGTTTCGGAGATAACCACCAGACCGCAATCAGAGCCTTTTCAGGGAGCCCGCAGCTCCCAGTTCCGGGCCCTGGCCTCCACTGGCGGCTGGGTGATCCGGCCCGGGACCCACCCTCTTTGGGTCTCGGTTTCCTCCGACTGCTGGGCCTCGTTTAGAGCCAAGTTCCGCACCATCTGAGGGCGCCAGGGGTGGGCGGTGTCGACCCAGTCTTGGCCCGCGCAGTGCTTGGGCTTCTTGCACCACAGCGCGCCGACACGCGGCGGCTCCGGGCCGCCCCAGACCCACATGGGCCCTCCGGGGCCGCCACTTCCCTTCCGAGGCGTCGGGGTCCCGCCGCAGCCGCCCCCACAGCGCCAGCCCAGAGCCCCGGTTCCTCACCTCAGCCAACTTCCCAGCCATGGGCGCGTCTCTCTGCCAGCCCTCGGCTGCCGGCGATTGGACGGCGGCGGCGGGGCGGAGCCGGGAGCTCGGCACCGCCCACGGCCGCCCCAGGCCCGGGCGCCATCCTTATTGGCTGTGGGCTCCGCCAGGCACGCGTTGAAGAGCGCCCCGCCCACCGGGGCGGGTCCCTACCTGACCCCGCCCTTCATGCCCCCGGCCCCGCCTCCCTTCGGAGCCCGGTTGCTTCAGCCCTGCTGTGCGTCTCATTCGCTGAGCAGGTCCGTGAATTGTAAGCGCGCTCCAGGCAGCTGTTGAGCCGGGGCGGCCGCCAGGTTTCTGCTCCCTCCGAGGTGCCTGCCGCAGCCAATGTGCCCCGGTGGGCTAGGGCGAGAGCTGTCGCCGGTTCGGTGCAACTTGGGATTCAGGACCCGCAGCAGGGGCGTCGGTTTGCCATCTGGACTCGTCGACGAGGGTGAGTCGCCGCGCGCAAGGGGAGCGGCTCCTCTCGCGCTGTTCGGCAAATGGGGGACTGGACGCGTCCTGGTGCGCATCGATCTGTCCGTCCGAGCGTGTCGGCTGTGGGGAGGTCAGGGCTGACGGGATTCACTCCTTGCCAGCACCCCCACTCCCGAACTTCTTGTTTCAAAGCGTCCCAACTCAGCCCGGGACGCGGCTCTGCGTTCGCAAGAACTTGGCATGTTTTAATTGCCATCATTAGGTGGGGTCCGGGGACGCGTCCCCTGGCCCTCTAGAGCGGCGACACGCGCGCTAGGGGCGGCCTTCGAGTCCAGTGGCGTGCAGACAGCAATTCCTAGATGGTTGAAGACGGGTTCCTGAAAAATTAACACGCGCCGGCGTCGGTGAGACGAGATAGTCCTGTGTATGTCTGATGCGTAGCCCGAGCCAGCGATCATCGGGCTCCGGGTGCATCTTTAGGGGTCAGAGAACTTTAGGACCAGTCGGGTTCCGTAGCAGGGGCTTCAGAGCTTTGCAATTATTGAAAGGAATTGACAGCGCGGATATTAAACTTTGTAATTACTTTTTATTAGCACTTGAATCCGCATCCCTCATGAGGTGCTCAGACCTCCATATCCACCTGCAAGGTGTGTCCAAAGGACTTCGTTAGGACCGGGGGTAACTGGTGACTGTCCCAGTGCAGGGAGGCCTCAGGGAATCCAAGAAGAGGCCGTGAAAACGACCACCAGGCTGGTCGGTTGGTGTTTGTTTGAGCACCTGTGTGTTTAAGTGATGAAGTTGTGACAGGAACTGACAGCAGAGGATACAAGGTTAAACCTGACACTTTATGTTTGTGACTCAGTCTGGGATAAATTGTTTTCTCTCTCTCTCATTGGTAAGGAGTAAAAGGAGCTGTTTTTTTTAGGGCAGTTACATACATGTAGTTTATATTATGTGTGGACTAAATAGAATTGAATGCAATATTTTCTTGTAATTCTTATTTGATGTGAATGAGAGCTTATTGAAAGTACTAGGTAGAGACTTGGCAACAGAATTGGGGAATCTTTTGATCTTTGAGGATGTATAAAAACATTGAGATATATAGCTATGCATGCATATGTAGATGTGCCTACATATGTGTGTACTTATATGTGTGTGTATAAAATTGATAAGCGAATGAAATAGAGATATGGAGGGGGAAACAGCCTTGAACTTCCTCTGGGTAAGGAGATGGACCCTCTGATCTGTGGGGTGTATGATGAGTGTGTGTATAAGCATGTTTGGATCTTCCTAGTCTGTCTGGGTCAGTGTATGTCCGTGAACTTTACGAGCATTCAGTTCAATACCACTCCAAGCAGATTCCCAGTTCCTGTTTTATAGCCCAGCAGCCGCCAGCCGGCCCATCTGTTAAAACATAACATGTACACTTCAGTGGGAGCACTAGGGTGGAACGTGGGTAGGGGGCAACCCTTAGTAGAAACAACATGCTATAAACAAAGCCTGCCTCTCAAGTCCATTTTCAGTCAGAATTCAGTCTGAACGTGTGATTTTTGGTGAGGGAGAAAACGAGTGTTTGATTCTTCAGAAATGGCAAACTGTATTTTATGAAGTAATTAATAGGCATGGTTTGGGAAGGAAGAGTATATAAGGGAAAAAAAAATCCCTCTAGAAAAGAAATGTGGTGCTTGTCACATAACCATGCAACACTGGTTTACTGCTTTGCAGTAGCATTGTATATCAGAAACTGTTTCCTTTTGCTTCTTAAGAGAATGCATTAAAACTGAATTGTTTTGCACCAAAAAAAAAAAAATCTTAACAGAAGTAAATAGAGCTTTATTACAGAGGCTATTTAATCTACTAGCTCTAGACTGCCTTGGTAATTCTAATGAAATGTATTTTTAGGAATTTATAACTTGAATATAAATTCATATTCAGCCTAATCACTAGTTGCAATGGTTCACAATTTATAGTTTAAAAAATAATAAGAATAAAAGCCTTTGTCACAAAACTTCTGATGACTAAAAGGGTATGGGAGGAGTATAACAGCTCATTAATTTCCTGCAGCAAACTGACTGATACTTAAAAAACTATAAATTCCTTTAACAGCATAATTACTTTTGGTGACAAAATAAAGGCAATATTTTTGAGAAGAACAGTTGATATTTTACCCAAGAATTTTATGCTCATAATTATATTTTAATAACCGTGTTTATTATATGTGGGTAGAAAATACTGGAATGGTTCTTAAGAGCTCATCACAAGTGTTGTTTTCATTTTTATGGTACTTAAACATTGGGGGAAAATATTCTAATCCCTAATCTGTGTCTTTGCATTTCTGATGGACTATGTAGACACCATAATTCTCCTACCTTGATATGGATCACCTGAGTCAACTGGGTTGCTCCTTAAAAATTCAGTTCATGGGCTGGACTCTGGTCTCCAAGATGAGATTCAGAAATCTGGGGTGGAACTTAGGAATCTGCATCTTTAACATGCACCCACAAGTGATTCTGATGTCAGGGATCCTCTCACCATATTTTGAGAAACGCTGGAATGGCATTTATGATATAAAAGAACAATTACAGTCTGTGAGTTGATTCAACAAAGAATTGTTCCAGAATTTCCAGGTGACATTTACCAGCCATATGAAATTTATAGCTAATGTTTTAACTCTCTGTCCTCAACAATGGTACCTTTTGTTCTGTGTTCTGAAGTGTTTTTGGACTCCTTAGCAATCCCCTAACCAGGTTAGCCCCAATTCTAAGGAGGTCTGTCTCGGGAAGCAAGGTAGTTTGAGACCTCACCCCAGCCTGTTCCATTCCCTACTCCAGGTCCAGTGAGTTCCTGGGGTGCTCTGGGGTAACTTTGTCAGTCCTAACTCACATTGTTGGGCATTTCTTTCTCCCTGAAAGGTAGAAGAATCCCAGTCCTTGAGAGCCACCTTTTACTCACTAATACTCTTTCGAGCTTGGGGACTAGGACCTCAGCAGGGCTAGTACAGACTTATCTGAGGTCAAGGAGCTCCTTGGGAAGCTGCAGCTGATCTGCCTGTTGGTCGTGAGAGTGTCTCAGGCCACCTACGCAGAGGCCCAGGGAGTCTCATTTTCAGAAAGTCATCTTAGAAGTATTTTGAGGTGTCCAATTCATCGGATACATAGATTTTCTTAGCATCACAGGGAGAGGGGTTGAGAATTGATTGCCGCCTCTCCTTTCAAATCAGTGTGATTCTGGTGTATTAATTATTGCCAATTAGCTTTTTTATATGTAGTTTGATACTGACCTTCGGATTCTGTTCTCCCATCTCAGACTGGCATAGTTCTCAGTGTAAGACCCCTAGATAAAGTTTAAAAAAGAAAGGATCTGTCAGAAGTTGTTGCCCTTCCCTCTTTCTACCCTCCAGGTACCTAAAAAACAAATAACTTCTCTGAGGTCAGAAGTGCCCAGAATATTTACTTCCCTGATGACAAAAGGACCTGTATAGACTGGGACACTGAACTTAGATTCTTCCAGGCCACTGGATCATTAGTGGGGCTTTTATGGAGCAATTTATGTTCTGAGGAACACTTGGCAAGCATGTTTATAGCAACCTACGTTGCTTATCTTAACAATCCTTTGAGTGCGAGGATTTTTTCCCACTTTGTTACAGATGAGCAAACAGCAGCCACAAAAGGATCATAATACAGTCATACCTCAGGGGTATCTCCATACCTCAGGGGTATCTCCTTCGGGGATCGGTTCCAGGACCCCCACCCCTGCAGGTACTAAAATCCGGGGATACTCAAGCCCCTGATATAAAATTGCGGAGTGCAGTCAGCATTCCATATCTGCAGGTTCCTCATCCGTGGATACCGAGAGCCAACCCTATTTAGATTCTGTCTTTCACATTCAAAGATGACACCACTAACTGAGACGTTGCCCATGTGTTTTGAATTGTTTTTATTTAGCTTCATGATGAGATGATAGACTCATGCTTAGTCATTCATATCATCTACAGGTCTTTTTTCACCTCTTAGAATTTTTTTTATATTGACTGTGACCTTGGAACAGTTTTCTTTCTAAAGCTAACCACCATATATAATAATTGGTTCAATGATCCTGACCTTAACCATCCAGGCTTGACTTGGAATGGCAAGTAATTTGCAAAAGGTCAAAGAACCCAAAGGGAGCAAAGCCTATATGTAGAATTTGGGGGACTAATATTTTAGACCTGTACTCTTTGCCTATTGAGTCATGTTATGCTGCTAATAATGTCTTTACACTGACAAAAGGAACTTGCTTATATTTTATTTGCCCAGCTTCTGCATGATTGGATGGACCTAGAAAATTTCCAAAGCCTAAGGTATAATCACAGCCCCTGATTATACAATAGTACTGATTTGTGCCCAGTTAAAAAACTACAGTAGAATGCTACTTTTCTGAAAAGTGGGCCACAGGTCATTACAAGCTTCTAAGCAACAATTCTCACTCTTTTTTTTTTTTTTCCTTTTTTTGGCCATGGCATACTTTTGGCAAAATTCTTTGGCAAAAAGAATTTGACAAATTATTTTCAAGTTTTTGGCCCTTCTTTCCATACCCTTATTCCCATTGTGAAATCTACTTATAAAAAATTTATTTTTCAAATCAATCTGCCCTTTTAACAGCTCCTAATACTTAAATTTTAGCCATTTTGACTCTTTCTCCTCTATAATGCCCCCTTAAGCTCCTACATTCACTTTGGTTTTTTGGATCCAATAATACCTTCTACTCATAGAACACTCATTGAGCTATAGAAGTTCTACTCTAGCTTTAACTTTGTGGATTTAACTATAACAATATTAAGAAAAAAGAAGAAGAAAGATAATATTAAAGTCATGTTGTTACATGTATCTTATTAGATATTCCCAACACAGTTTCTATGGGAAATTTAAGATCCAGATGAATGAAGTGACAGATTCACTCATCTGTGTCCCTACAGACACTCTTCTGATACAAGCTGAGAAATATAACTGAAGACAGCATCCTGGGTTACAGAAGAAAGACAAATATTAAGCTCTGAGAAAAGAACCGGCAAAAAGTGAAGGGTCACGGCTGGGATGGGATGGAGAGAGTGGTGGGAAAGAAATACCTCCAGTAAAATGCCAGATAGGGTGGTAAGAAATTTATAGAGGTGCTGATGGTTTGGGGATTCTTGGAGGCATTGATTCTGTTTTATATTGTCTTCACAACCTACTAGCCCTGCTTGCTTTAAATAATTTATTATAGCAGCAGGCCTTCCCCTGGTTAGTTTCTTTCTTTCTTTCTTTCTTTCTTTCTTTTAATAACTTTTTCCTTCTCATCTCTGAGTCTAATCAGAGGCATACATAATTGTGTGGCTGCTCTACACTATTTGGAAAATCCATGCTCAATATCGCTACATTATAAACCCATGGCTGCTCTGTTGTATTTTGCAGTGTTTTCTTCCCTGCTATATTAACTCAGTATCTATGTTTTAAACAATATTTTATTAATCTTTGCACACTGAGACTTCTGGGCTTATTCTTCTTGGCTGGAACTATCTTTTGAGTAATCCATCATCAGACCACCATTGATCTAATGACGTATTTATTGCTCACTATTGCAGCACTGGCAAGAAACCCAGTATGATTCTGAAAATTTGATTAAAAAGAAATCAAGTTTTTGCAAGACGTAGCCACCCGATTATGTTAGCAGCTGCCAAGTACATTTTATGCTAAAATATACACACACATGTCAAGTGAACAAAATGGGATCTTTTCAAAAGCTTTTACAACTTTTTGCTATGAAATAAGTATAACGAGAAGATGTCTTGTAATTAGAAAAATTACAAGTGCACTCCTCACCTCAGCCAAAGGTAGGGTATAGTATTTTTCAGATTATACCCCTAGACGCTAAAATGGATAGGTTTATCTTTTTGATTGACAATAATAAAAACAGTGGTGATAAGAACTATCTCCTAGTCCTTGAACAATCTTCCAGGTAATCATTACAAATCAAAATGAATGGAAATGAATTATCAAGTAGTAATTGAATACCTATCATAGGTAGCACCTCTTCTCAGCTTAGCTAACTCAAAATGCAGTTCAAGTATTAGCACCTTTGGGAACCTTTTCCATGCCCTTCTTTGGCCTAGTTGTATACAGCCAGCAGAGTCCTTACGTCCTGTAATCCTGCCCTCCAGACTGGGAGCTCCTTGAGGGCAGGGACCACACCTGTCATCTTGTAGCTTCTCAAGAGACAGTATTCAAGAAATAGTTGCTAGGTGCACTAGGGGCCGCAAAGAATTACAGGTGAACACCTGCAAGGCCTTAAAAGGACATGCACAGGACATTCACCAAAAGTCTGCATGGTAGTAATAACTGAATCATAGTCCCAGACTTTCTGCTTTAGCCCTAGTCTTAACACTTCATAAAACTATCATCCATGCCTGCCCCTTCCATGTTCAGAGTCTCTGCTCCATTCCTAACTTGCCTTCTTCTCTCACCGCCTCCCTGTTGTGTCTTCAAGAATGTCTCCAACTCCCCCCCACACCCAGTCTAGGCCATCTCCCCTGGTTCCTTTGATGTTCCCATACCTGTTGTCATATCTTGACAAAGCAGCTGATTCATGGACCCCACTTTGAGACTTGGGACAGCTTTACTCTCACATCTTTTGAAGTCTCAGATGGCTTGGTCCCTTTTGCCATCCAGTGTAGGTGATGACCTAGCTTTGGCCATGGGAGGTTTGGGGGCCTTGGAGGAACTAGATGGTGCTGGGCCTAGAGGCTACTGAATGGGGAAACTTGGTATTTGCTTAAGTAAAGCTTTTTTAAAAAAAATAAATAATTCCAGCAGATTTTTATTTCAGAGACTAACTTGTATAATATTTTTCATTGATAGACCACCTTTTGTTCAGGAAGTCTCCCTACATAGTCAGGTTTATGATGTAGTCTGAGGGCTTCGATAAGTACCAGCTCTCACCTTAGAGCTGGGTTACTGAGGTGTCGTACAACCTACGTGTCCAGGTAGAGTTTATGGATCAGCTGAGTTAAGCATAACTGCCTGAGGTCAGGGCCATTAGTATAGCCCTTTTATGTTAGATCCTAACGAGCTTTAAATGACTGCAAGAGATCAAGGACCCCTATCTTCTGTCTCATCTGGGAGATTAAGCCTCACTTAACATAGGTGCTTTCTTCTCATACCTGCCAAGAAAATATCACTAGAAAATTGACTGATTACATCTAAAAGTTATTTCAATGTTCAAGGCAGCAGAGAAGATGAGCCACCCTAGATTAGGTCATAGACTCAAATACTGGTTTCTTTTGGATCTTGTAAGTCAGGAGCACATGCCCCTGCATATCCTGGGGCTCTGCTTTCCCCTAGGAGCTGGGGCCTGGCAGGACTTGAGGGAGGCTTGGGTGAGGGGTGGAGGCAAACATCTGTGCAACACACAGGTCACCCTTCCCTGCAGTCAGTGGAGGTTCTCCCTGTGGTGCCTGACTCTGGCATTTTCTCAGATCTGCTTTTCAGCATCCCTAATAGCAAATCTTCTTCCTCTTACCCTTTGTGAACATGTTACCCAAACAGAGGTTCTCATAGTTGGAAAGTTCTCATCCTTAACCTTCTAAGTTTCCCTAATTTCAACTTCTCTCCTTCGTTTAGCCCCACCCTCCAATAATGTTTTCCTTTCTTTGACATTCTCTTTCCCTTCTGTTCAGGTAAGAACTCTATGTTATAAAAGCTCTTATAATCAGTGTTACCATTAATCTTTTTCCTGCAGGAGTAACTGCATTTTTTACCATTTTCAAAAAACTTTCCTAGAGCATTCCAGTGTGTCTTTCTGGTGCTAAGAAAAAGATCACAATAATGCAGCTCCTGCTTGCTGGGATATTACATGCTCTGACAGCCTTACACAGTGCAAAAGTGATTAGCCTCACAAAACCTCAGTTTTCACCAACTTTACCCATGCTTGTCAATGACCACCCCCCACCTGCCTAATCACTCTTACCACCTCCTGCTCACTTTTATATCATTAAGGAACAAGATTGGGACTTCCCTGGTGGTGCAGTGGTTAAGAATCCGCCTGCCAATGCAGGGGACACAGGTTTGAGCCCTGGTCCGGGAAGATCCCACATGCCGAGATGCAACTAAGCCTGTGCGCCACAACTATTGAGCCTCTGCTCTAGAGCCCTCGAGCTACAACTACTGAGCCTGCGTGCGACAACTACTGAAGCCTGCGTGCCTAGAGCCTGTGCTCCGCAACAAGAGAAGCCACCGCAATGAGAAGCCCGCGCACCTCAGTGAAGAGTAGCCCCTGCTCGCCGCAACTAGAGAAAGCCCATGCACAGCAACGAAGACCCAACGCAGCCAAAAATAAATAAATTAAATAAGTAAATTAAAAAAACAAAAACAACAAGAAACAAGATCACACGTCTCTGCTAGCAATAGACATATTCATTACAACCAAGGAGATGAAGCTTTCTACAAAAGCCAAACCAGGCATACACAGAACAGGGAAAAGAGGGGTAGGGCTATGCTGATTTCTTTAAAAGCAGGACACATGAATTGATGCATCTTTTGTTGATAAGTTCTTAATTTGCTGTTTTAACAAACCCTGGCCTGTTTCTCTTTTGAGGCTGGGTGATTGTCTTATAGCTAATGTCAACAGTTGTCACTTTTTGTTTCCCTTCAGAATTATTGCCAGTGAGTTTCAGTTTCCTCTCCTTCATTTATTTAATTTTTATTTTTGGTGTTTCAGGTTGTTTTTCCTGATATACTTAAAGTGTATTGTTTCTGACTCCTCCAGATATCTTTCTCCCACTTTCCTGCCCCTGACAGCCTCTCACAGCTAGACACCATCCTCACATTGAACGAATTTCCATTTTCACTGCAGATTAGTAGTGAAGACATTAAGTGGAATCCTGATAGTGACCCTTTCAAGAGCTAAGGCACCATTTACTATTCTGTTTTAATTATGATCTCTTAGCAAATTTTCACCAGTTATAATGTTCACCCTATTTTCTAAGTCATGTTTCTCAAATACTATACAAAATTATTAAATCTGTGTGCATTACAGTTTCTGCTCTCCATTATGGACTAAATTTATAATTCTATAATTTTCTTGTAGGAAAAATGCTTATTAGACTGGAATGGTTACTTTGGTTTCAAGCCATACTGCTTTTTTGCTTATTGTGAATCATTAGGCGCTTATATAATCTTTCATTTTACTTCATTCCCATCCTCCACCAGCAGCTCCCCAAGCAATAAGCCCACTGCATCCCTTCCCTATACAGTCAGTTATCATCTATCCTTTTTTCTAAGATGGATTTTTTATTTTACTGGTTCCTAATATTTCCTAATTTTAAAATAACTCTACATAACTAAAACAAAAACAGGCAGTGTCCTATTATGATCATGGTAGTTCCTCCTTCCTGAAAAGGAATACCTCCTGCCTACAAATCACAATACTGCACCTCCTCTCTGGAGTGCTTCTGCCTGTGCCTGGGATCTGTGCTAGTCCCACGTGTTCTCTGTTGATATTCTTGTAATTAGATAAGGGTTCACAATTGGCAGCCTTATGGGAAAAAAAGACCAATAAGAGCTGTGCTTTATTTGGGTCTTGGGGGAAAAACAGATGTCCTAGGCAAGTGGGAGATGAAAGTCAAAGTTTTTGAAAGATTAGGAAAGCCCGAGACAGGCCATTTGGTACCAGCTTCACATGCCAAAGGACCATCTTCCTGTTGTGATTTCTAGGGTGTTTTCCCCTTGGGCTTTTCTGGGTGACTATCCCAAATTGACCTACACGGTAAGGAAGTATATTATCTCATGAGAGAAGCAGGGCAGGCAGCAGGATTGGTTGATTCAGTGGCACAATGACAATGATACAGGTTCCTTTCATCTCTGCCACTGTTGTCCTCAGGGACCATTTCACTTAAGACTGGCTCTTGTTTTATGCAAGACGGCTGCAGTAGTGCAGATGTGTCATTGCAAGCGTGAGAATATCTACAGCACAGAAAATGGATCCCCCTTCCAGAGGTTCTCCTTTTGAAGAGTATGAAAACATTACCCAGAAGAATCTAAGAAGACCTGCCTTTTCTTCTGTTGATTAGAACAGGATCACATGCCCCATCTCTAAATCAGTCACTAGCAAGAGGATCTCCATCATTGCCTGAGGGAGGAAAGAGAAGAATTTGAACAAAATCAGGATTCTGTTAGGAAGGAAGAAATACATGTGTGGAAGTGAGGGGGGCAATAGATGCTGTCAGGCAATTATAATTGTCTACTACACATTGTGATTTGAAAAATAACTGTGAAATTCGCCCTTATGACCGCTTTGCTGTTGGTAGGTACCACTGAACTGCTACACATTTCTGGATACAAAATGACAAGGCTAGGTTGACAAGGAGAGAAAATGCAGGCTAATTAAGGACAGAACTGAGCCAAGATCAATAATTATTCTGATTAGAACCACAATAAGCCCTAATGAATTTGAATGTACTAATTTATGTCTATTTGTCCTCAATAAGAATATGCTCTTTACTGAATAAAAAAGATTCATTTGCTTATTTCTCAATAATTCTATATTTCTGATATATTATTTTACAGTATAGGCCTATTTGAATGTAAAAATTTTTTATTAACTTTATTTACATACCAGAGCATTAACAATAATGATTATTACTGATGATTGCAACTGGTCATTATTTACTGAGTGCCCTTTTATAAATGAGGAATTTAGCATCTAAGAGATGCTAGCGATTCGCTTAGGCCACATAGTGGGCAAGCTCAGATTGAGACTCAACTTCATCTGCTCATGTGCCTTCCGTTCCTTGCCTTTCCTTTGCCTTGGAAGACAGTCTCAAGACTCTGTGGCCTGTAGGGCCTTAAGTGATCAGGCCCTGCCCATCTCTGTGACCTCGCCACTTATCCTCTTGCCCTCACTCAGTTTTCCAAGCACACTAGCTTCCTTGCTGTTTGTCTAATAAGCCAGTCTCACTCCCACCTCTGACCCTTTGCATTTGCTGTTCCCTCTTCTTGGATCACACATCCTCGGTTTGAACAACTACCTCTTTTCCATTCTGGGTTCGTCATCACAGGCACCTCCCAGGACTCTTCCATCTAATCTGTTTAGGGCGCCCACCCAATTACCTGTTTCTGTCCCATTTTTGTTTCCAGTATGGTACTTGAACAATCTTATGTAATTTACCAACTTGTATACTTGTTTTTTTCTATTTCGCCCACTAGAATGTAAGTTCCATGAGGGCAGAGACCCTGACTGTATATGTAAAATGAATGAACAATCAAATGAATAAGTTAATGGAGTTAATATTTAGAAGTATTAATCTCTAAGAATCCTTTGTCAGTCTTTTATCTCCTACACTAGGAATAAGGTAAGGTAATAATTGTCAATGAGCTGAGTATGCACGCTGTAGATTTTTTTTCCTGTAAAATTTGAGAACTAAAAAAGCCTGCTTGCTTGCTTTCTCTCTTTGAGGGAAAATAAAATATAGATATCAAAGTTTTTTGGAAAACAAGATAGACTTACTACAATTATTATATAAGAATTCAAGAGCTTAATCCAAGAGGGAAATTTGAGTAATACTCTTAACTCTAGTTTTTATATTGATTATAGTTTTAAGGACGCCAACTCCTTTAATTTCAGGGCATAAACGCTTAAAATAATGAAGGTATACATATAAAGCTAAATTGTAAATTGGGAGAATAATAATTGCATGATAATTTGGAGTGGCAAATTCACTTAAAATAAAATTGTTTTCTCTTACAATTTTTCATTTGCACTCAGGTATCTACTAAAATGATTTATTCTTAGAACTGTGTTGTTAATTATTCTGAAGTAATTATGAAGGTGCAAATTGAAAAATAGCTTTACCTCACATATTAATTTGGACAGGATTGACAGAAATGAAACAGAGAGCCTTCTTCCGAAGTCCCTTTTCTTTGGCTTTCAGCTCAGGACCTTCTCGATTAAAGTACGTGCGTTTGTGTTTTTTTCCTTTCCCTGTAGTTGTGTGGGTTGCCGTGTCATTTGCTAAATATGTTGTGAGCCATTATTTTCTGGGGCTTGCAGTGTGACTTTACCACTCAACTAAATAAATCATCATTTCAACTTTGACAAGAACTTCACATTTCCCTCCTACCTGCTCATCTTCCCCAGATCTTTCCCCAGGTGACCTCGCAAACTACAGCGTCTGTGCCCAGGATCAGTCTAAACCCACTTGATGCTGTTTTCTGCCTTCTGGTGTTCCACTACCACACAAACCTGTTAGAGTCGCTTTCTATGAAGTACACTTCTCAGCTACACTCCCCATATCAGATTTCCAAAAGCAGATCTAAATTTTATGGTGAGTAGAATACATCTGCATTTGAGAGTAAGTTTTAATCTAGTTCTTTACATTTTTGTTTTATATCAGAGACAAGTCAGAAAAAAAGAAAGGGAAGAGGATGTTTTGATGCTGTTCCTTCATGTGTATCCTGGCAGGGACCCCTTTCTTCCTCACTTTATAACCTGGGTAGATTTGGGTGTGTGATTGGGTAAGAGGCCATCAGGATCCAGGTGACAATGAGATCAGTAATTAAAGGGCTGGGTCAGCGTATCATTACTACTAAAGTTAGACAGGTGCATGGTCTATGTAAGCTCTGGAGAGCCTGCCTTTGATAGGGTAGTTTCCATATACAGTAGATTGGCCTTTTTGTGGCTCAAGAAAGGCTTCTTTCTTTCTTTCTAAGCTGTGTGGGTGGGAAACAGCATGAGGTTATAGAAAATGTATAGCAAAAGCAGTAGCAATGAGAAAGAATCCATAATGGGCGCACACACATTGCTGGAATATTTCCCAAGGATTTGGGGGGTGGCAGTGAGGCTTCTTTGGCAGAGGCAAAGTAGAACATGTGCTTTCCCATGTGTGAACACTGTGCTTTGAAAGGCCCTTTATGATTCACAAAAGCAGCTGCTTTTGAGCTGGTATAGCCACAGAGTTGGAAATTCACTTAAATAGGTGTATTGCAGACTCCTGACATCTGTTTTGGAGATTTGGTTAAGTGCTGGGAATTTGCTTACTCACTAGTGACATGGAACAAGTATTCCTCATTAGAGTGTTGGATCCTTTGTTCATTTCTTTAGGGTTTGTGGATCAAAGCTAACAAGAAAAGACTTAAAATTTTAAACAGTCATTTGCTATGTTACATACACACTTACATAAATTTGCAACGATGGCTTTCTTCTTAATTATAAAACTATGGATGACAGTTTTACTTTGCCTAGCAAATCAACTTTCCTGACTTACTTTCAGACATATTTTGTTGTATTATAAGGCCTTCTTGCTCAGTATTTGTAATCTTATTGTGCACTGTTTTTTGGTGAGCTTTAGTTTTACCTAACAAATCCTGTGGCTCTGTCTTTTTGTACACTTCTGTTGCATTTCTGAATGTTAGTTTTTGTCTACTCTTTTATCATCATTAATAAGTTATTTTCACTTTTCCAAGAATTTCAAACCTAAATAATACCAGCAGTGTTGTTTCTTGTCACTTTCAACAAGAATCATTTGTGTCCAGTTCTTCAAACAAGATAAGTAACTAGGACATGATTCTTTTACTTTCTGCTCATTAGTTTTCAATTTATTAGATACTGACATAGTGTGGCATTTTCACATTTTTTTAAAAAAAGCGAAAGCTTTGTTTTTAATGGGTTATAACTATTATTATGTTTCTAAATGACAAAGCAAAAAAAGATTACCACCAAATAAGATTAGTGTGGATATCTTGAACTAGAAATCATTTGAAATGTTTCATAGCTATACCTTGTGCTAAATATAAAAATAATTGTGTTTCCCATGTGTGAGCATTAAAAGACCCAGTTGGAAAGTCACATAGTATAGCAAGTAGGTCACTATTGATGGTAGGACATGAGACAGGAAATGTCACAGCTAAGATTAGAGGCCCAAGCAATATGTCTCGACATGCGTACTGCATTGTTCATCCTAAGAAGTGGAAGAACTCAACAGGGTATAACTAACTTTAGCCCAATTTGAAAGTATTAACAAGGATAGCCTTTTAATCTGTCATTCCCATTTGTTTCTAGATAACTCACTTTCCAAGTTGGGCAAAATAATTGAACTGCTTGGGTCTGCACATTAGCAGACCTCTGAATACCAATTAAAATGGTACCCTTCACATTCTAGAAGTATAAATGGGAAGCGATAATCAGCTATATACAGTTATAGGTATAGATCTGCCTGGTGGTTGAAATTCCTAACAAGGAGTAAGCAGCCAGTTAAAAGTGAATTCTCTTAAAATCTCATTTATCCTAATATTTGAATGTGAAGTAGTATTATATATGGATATGGGAGAAAAGTACACTTTTAGGGAATCCAGTTGCTTTTTACTTTGATTTTGGGGGTAATGTGAGGAAGATTTAATATTTATATGCGGGAATTTTCACCACAGAAGATACCTAACTTTGCATACATTTGCATATTCTAATTTTAACAAAAGACTAGGAAAAAAAGCAGTGCTTTCCTGCATCTGCCCCCTACTTTGTTTGAGGGAGCCAGACCAAGATGGAGCCTTGGATTCTGAGAGAAACCATCCCCTCACGCTAGATTAAGCAATTGAACGCAAGCACAGAGAGCCGGCGGTTATTTGGACGAGCAGATGGAGGAATGCCGAGATGACTGAATTTGGGTCTGTCTTTAGAGCACCGAGGATTCATTCACTTCCAGCACAGAGTCCTTCACAGGAGTACCCCGGCTCGTGGATTCCATGTACCCTGCATAGATAGTTTCACTGCTTGAATCTCAGAGGCCTTCCTAGGCTCACCTTGTCAAAGGTCATTAATGCAGATTAAAACACTCCACTTTGAACTAGGATTATTTCATGCAGGTTATAACTTTCAAGAGGTGAGCTGAGTGGTTTGGAGCCTCAATGAAAAAGAAAGTATTTTGACAGTGTTTTTTAGTCTTTATTCCTTCTCCAGCTTACACACAGAGCCTACATTTTTATTCCTGATCCAGGTATGGTATATTCGAAAAGGGTCAGAAGCACAGCTCTCACAGACATCCCTCTGGAATGAAAATTCTGGGAGTGGTTTCCATTTGGCAGGAAGAGGTCTGTTGGCTTCTGATTGAAGCAAGCAAGCACAAGTGATGCGGCAGTTGGGTCTGACTGCACCATTGTGTGTGCCGGGTTCTTGCCCACGATGAAGTAAGCTGGTTGTGAGCTATAAAGTTAGCTCACTTTCTAGGCCTCTGTCAGTTGACAGATGTTGGTGGGAACATCCTAGAAAATATTTAGGAGTGCCTGAAATAGATTTGTGCTTTGAAAATCTTTGAAAAAATCCCTTTCTAATTTCAAAAATGTATGAATAACTAATAAATATTTAAATCTTTATGTGCTATGTAGAACTCCTTACCACCCTATGAAAATGGTTATCTAATTTTAGTTACTGCTATGAGAGTTCTCTTTGATGTCAACGTAAGTGACCAGAAGGCCAGATACCCCATTCTTCTTTGACCCTAGTCAGAACCCTGAGCCTGGGTCTGGCTCTGCCTCTAACAAGAGGTGGATATGCAGTAAGTCCCCAGGCTCCTTTCTGAGCCTGATGTCTCTCTTCTAGAAAAGGAACCAAAAAAAAGGACCATTTTTATGGACTTGTTCCAGTGTTAATACTCTATGATTATATTCATCTTTCAAGACCGTTTATTTTTCCTTTCTGTAGGGAGAAAGATATAAAATTTTCTGGTTGGCAACTTTTAATTGTAAGGGCAATGCTCACCAGTTACTGGTTGGCTGTTTGAGTTCCTATTTTGGCTGTTTCTTTTACCTGTGTTATAAGGAAGAGCTCAAATACCATTTGTCTGATCACAAATTCCAAGCAAGATTAACCAAAGTAGGTTTCATACTTTAACGCAAGAAGGGCATAAATGGGGGGATGGGGGCGGGTATGGAGGGTCTAGGTTCACAGGAAAATAAAGAGAGGGAATCCAGTATGCAAACATGGAACAGGAACCCAGTCAAGATTCACACAGTTAATAACCTCTGTCCCTTCATATAGGAAATACAATACCAGTGCTTATAAACCTGTGTGCAAGGAAGTAACACAAATAAAAGCTTTATTTATAAGAGCCATCTTGTCACTTTCTAAAAAGCCTACTGAAAAGCATATTACATAATTTTAACTGAGATACATACAACCCTTTATTATCTTAGGCTTTCTGGTGATAGTAGATAATGTTGGTGGAATCTCTAAAATATAGAAAACAACTTAGATAGGATTATTTTTCTTGTTGTCTTTCTTTTTGTTAACAAAACTTGCTTTCTGAAGAAAGAAAGCCTTAATGTTACCTATAGTCTCTACACTATCCTGTCCTCAAATACAGACATAGCCAATCAAGGTTAATTTCCTAAGAGTGACTTATCCTTAGCTTTCGTGAAAGACTCTGGTTGTGAGAGGATAGGAATTAGAGGCTTTGTAATCTCCTTCTTGGGAGTTTTCAAAGAACAGAAGAGAAGCTAATTTTCATGGAGGAAATCTGACTGGACAAAATTCCAAAGACTGTCTTTTGGCCCTGTCTTTCTTCCTTTCTTTTTTCTGGCCACACCACACAGTATGCGGGATCTTAGTTCCCCGACCAGAGATCGAACCATGTTCCCTGCACTGGAAGCGTAGATTCTTAACCACTGGACCACCAGGGAAGTCCCTGTCTTTCTTTATTTTAAAACCTACCTATGTTCTTGTAAGTTAGTCCCTTAAGAGTTAAGGGTAACCAGGTCTTGCCACTGTACAAATAATTTCTCCTAGATGTTTATGTCTGTCCTTTCAGACTCTTGAAATAGGCTTTGGTTGCTGAACTGGGTTGTCTGGCCCACTGCCTGCTAGATGACTGTTACCACTGGCCACAGAGAACACGCTAGACTTCTGGAGCTCCTGCCCCTCAGCATGGCAATGTAGAAAACCACATTCAAAGAAAATAATCCAGGTGCTAACTGATTCTAAAGTTAGAAAACTTAGCCCTTCCACATAATAGAATACAATTTGTTTCTTCTTCCCACACAAAATGGAGCTGTCCAGAACAGACATGAGAACACCTGACCCCATCACATACTTCCCACTTGCAGCTGTCAAGGCCTCCAAGTGAAATTTGTGTGTGCTGAATAATTTTGCCTGGAGACACATCACAATCACATGTTTTAATGTCTGTGGAGGCTAAAAACCGCCAGTCCATTTGAGGAGTAGGTGAATGTAGGCTACTGGGGAGACAGACACTGGCCGACCTTACCTGGTTCTTCTGGATGAATTCAACCAGGCTCTCTTCTAGGTGACAGCAGAAGAAGACTCACCCAGGCAACCTGCCTTCATTCCTCACTCAGTAGACTTGTAGATGGAGGGTTTTTCCAGAGCTACCAGGAAACATAAGTTTGGGGATTATCTAAGAGTTGTTTGAGCAGTCAATGAGAGTACCTTTCTAGCAGGACGTCCATTAATTTTTAATTTTTGAGTTGGAAATGGCACTGGAGATTATCTAGATCAGGGTTTAGAAAGTGAAATTTCCAAGATAAACCAATGGGGCATGGGAAAAAAGTACTAGAATGTCTCTTCATTTTTTATACTCCAAAAATAAGAAAAATTAAATTTTACTACTATATATGAATTTGTATTTGTACCCTCCCCTGTTCTTCAAGTCAGGAGGCCCTATATTCTGAGGGAGGAGTAAGTTTCCCTCAACATACAAGCGTTGACAATGATCCCCTCACCTGTGTACAGCATGTTGCACTGTATTCGTATGTGTCCAGTTAAGTTAATCTGCAGAATATTATTAGTTTCAATTAAACTAGCTTTCAACAATAACAATAACCAAACCCCCACAAAAAAAAAAAAAAAACAGGGCAAGTAGCTTAAAAAGATTCTGGCAAAAACAAAATATGGATTAAAGATATCACTAATTGTGAAAGCAATCACAAGGGAGCAATATGAGGATGGAAGAGCTGACACTTCATTCTAGGACAGGCTCTTTGTTAGCTGCGTTGTGAGTTAAAAACAACGGTACAATCAGTTCTGATCAGAAATCAGCCCTCAGATCTCAAAATTATCAAGACAAATAACTGAAATACAGACTTACATCTACTATCATTAAGAATGAATACTTTAGAAGGAGGTGTGTACTTTGCCTTGAGAAATTTCCTAATGATAATATGAAGGTACCATGATTAGCAAAACATGGAGGATAACCTCTGCAACTTTTTTTTAACCAATGTTTAAATTCACCTACTAATCTTTATGAAATTTCATCAAACGAAAATGTGGTTTGAACCTCTTTTGACGTTTTTTACTTGTACCCAAAAGTAAAAAAGCTACATATCTTTAGGAAACACTTGTTCTTCCTCCTAATATAAGACCAGATAAGATATGTTAAAAACAATCTATCTAAAATGAGTTTCTTTGTCAAAATGCTGCTGAAAGTATTATTGAAGATACTGCTGAAATCGTGAAGAAGCAAATACCATATTAGAACAAGTTATGGGGAGCAAAAGACTTGTTCTACATTGGTAAGATGTTAGATCTAACCTATTGTATTTATTCATTTCTCTTTTACCGATGAAATATACTAAGTGCTTCTTTTTGGTGAGCCACCACTAGATGAGATTTATTCGTAATCTTAATGAAAATGTTTTATGAAAAAACCTAAGTAGCATTTCCTCTTAAAACGGCAGCTGTTCCTTAGAGAAGGATTGTAGGGTAAGGTTACAAGAGAGAAATTCATTCACTGTATCATTCATAAGCAAGCTAGTGCAGCCAAGTTGTTGAAGCCAGAGGAACACAAAATGCTGCAGGATGCTACTTTGTAGTTAATTTTATAAAAACAAACCTTTAACACACCATATAGCAGAAGCCATACGATATTTTGTATAACGTTAAGAAGGGACCATGAAACCTCACAGAGGTTTGCTGGTTATCTTGTTGAAAAACACTTGAGATGTCAAACTTACCGATAAGTTATATTCATTTTTCTTTGTATGAAAAGGAAATGGTTTCATATTTTGTTGACCACTTCTGTGATAATAAGCAGCTTCAGTAGTATGCTACTTAGAGGTCATTTTTTTAAAAAAGCATAATTAGGGCTTACCTGGTGGCACAGTGGTTAAGAATCCGCCTGCCAATGCAGGGGACACGGGTTCAATCCCTGGTCTGGGAGATCCCACATGCCACGGAACAACTAAGCCCGTGCACCACAACTGCCGAAGCCCACACGCCTACAGTCCATGCTCCACAGCAAGAGAAGCCACCACAATGAGAAGCCGGTGCACCGCAACAAACAGTAGCCCCCGCTAGCCACAACTAGAGAAATCCCGTGTGCAGCAACGAAGACCCAACACAGCCATAAATAAATAAATAAATAAATATTTAAAAAATAAAAATTAAAAAATTAAAAACATAATTAATTTGTCCTCTCAAAATAAAGGTATCATTTTAAGACTAAGTGAGAAAATAACTGAATTTTAAAGAAACTCTTATTATAGAGAGAATATTGTAAAAACAGAGTTTGGAAATGTTTATGTTGTATGTGATTTCATTGCTTAAAATTATGACAGCCATTAAAACCCACCTATGTAAAATAAATTGAACTTAAAATTAGACCTTCAAATTAACACATCACAAATAATTAAATCTAGATTTTCAACACGAAGTATGTTCAGTCACATTACTCTCGATAAAATGACAACTGTTCAGTAAGATGAAAAGGGTTTTTTACTCTTAGATGTAGTTGAAGAAAATATTTAAAGTATTGCTTATTTCATATTTACCTTGTACATTTGTCATTTTGATGTTTGTTTTATAATGGACCTAATACAGTACATGGGTACATATCTAGTACATGAGCATGGTGTGCACGTTCAAAAGCTTTTTAGTGTTGGAATTCATGATTCAATAATTTTGGAAACAACTGCTCTAGGCTAAAGATTTTTAAACTTTTGGGGGCAGAGAACAGTCACAGAGTCTTTGAAACAATAAAAGATACATACCCTCTTCTCAGAAAAATTATACACATACTCTGCCAAATAAAATTTTGCCCAGAATTTCAGGGCAATCACATGCCCACTGATGGTTACTGTCACAGACTCCATTCAACCCCCTGGATAAGGACATGAATGACCTAAGGAGTTATGCGACTTATGCATGGTCACACAGTGACATAATCTGACCTTTCAGTCAAGACTTCCTGAGCATATGTCATTCTAGGCTTTGGTCTGGTTGCTGAGGGTGCAAACATGAGGATGGAACTCTAGTTGGGCTCCCAAGGAATTCACAAGTTCACTGGTGACTCCAGTATGCAACAAATAATCCAAATACAATTTATGTCTAGGAGAAACTTGTTTGGCATTAAATGACACCAGCTGTGTGAGGGCATTATGCTGAACTCCATAGGAAACGCAGAGATGGGCAAGACAACCGTTGCAGAGAATCAAGTCCCAATTACTTGCTCCAGCTTCCAATCCTTTTTCTAATGCACCTTTTATACTGCTGAACCCGGTGATGCTACTCTGGGGTTTTGCAGCTTCGTGCTCTAAATGATGATGTACGAGTAAAGAGGTGAGGCAGCGGGTCACACGCCTTCCTATTTGTAAGCAACCGAAAGCTCTCTTTTTGGGTTTATGTGCACTAAAATGCACTTCTTTGCCTGTGCAATGGAGAAACGAACTCTTAGATAAATTGGCAAATGGAAGAAAACAGGGAGTGATAAAGGAAGTATGGAATTTTATAAGCTTCATGATCTCCTTCCCCAAAGGCCTGAATCTATGTGATAAGGTGGTAGAACAAATTCCTGCCGAGTCTGAAGTTATTCCTATAAAAAAGGTAATGATAGGAATAAAGTAGGTGTAATTTTTTTTCTGCCTGGGTCATTAGTTAGTAATATTCTTGAAGGTGATATATAGAGTTTTTCCTACAAACATTGTGCTCTGTGTAGGGACTAAAAATAAACAGAGCTGCACAGGGAAGTAGGCAAGCATTATTGATCGCTGTCAGGCCAATTCCACTTTCATGTTTGCAAAAGGCACATCCCAGTGTTGCAAACCTATTTATAGGGAACAGTTCATTCATTGCTGTATATGGATGATAGAAACAAAGTGAATTGTCAGGTAAATTTTGGTTTACATTGTGAAATTGAACTAGAAGGGATCTCCTTTGGAATTAGTGAAGAGGGATCATCCCCTGTGTTCCTGTGGAACAAAGGAAAGAACCGTGGAGTCCAGTGTCTGGAGCTCCCAACCTAAGTGGGGCCTCTGGTTGGAGTTCGTCCCCTGGCTGCACCCAGCCTGCCTCAGCCGCAGCCCCCCACCTCCCCATCCTGGGAGCAGGGGCTAAAAGCAAAGAGGGTGCCTCCCAGACCCCTCCTGCCCTTCAGTCCTTCTAGCGAGTTCTATTCCCCTCTGGTACTGACCATGCTTTTGTGCACATGTGTATGCACGTGTGTTTGTGTGCACTCATGCATACCTGTGTATGAATGGAATGTTTTGTGGGATCCTCTTTTGACATTTGGTTCTCCATTCATTTTTGGTAAATTTTTGTAATTTTTTTTCTCTCCACTCGTTTCCTACCAGAGTTATTTACTCCTCTAGTACCCCCAAACCCTTATTTTTCCAGTTTCCTTCCACCCCGCTCACCAAGCTTCCACCCTTGGGCTTCTTTTTTTCTTTTTTTTACAACTGTCAGTTCAATTCAGCAAGCATTGAGTGAGTGCTGGGCATCTTTGAGGCTGGAGGCTAAAGAGACAAACAAGACAGAATCTTCATCCTCAAGCTGCTCAGTCCAGTAGCACATGTGGTCTATGCTCTGCCCTCTTCCCTCTGCTCTAGTTATTGATCGCACCCTCCAGGCAGAGTTTCCTGCCAGCATACTCCACTGTAGTAAGAGCAAAGCATTGGTTCAGTAAAAATGAATTCCGTCTTAAACCCCCAGTAACCTCTGATTTGTGAAAAGAACTGGGCTTGTAGCAAGGGGCTCAACCGGCTCAAAATGTGATATAAGAAGGGGTTGGATTCTGTGTGTTAAAAATGCCTAAGGTGGGGGGGCTTCCCTGGTGGCGCAGTGGTTGAGAGTCCGCCTGCTGATGCAGGGGACACAGGTTCGTGCCCTGGTCCGGGAGGATCCCACATGCTGCAGAGCAGCTGGGCCTGTGAGCCATGGCCGCTGAGCCTGCGCGTCCAGAGCCTGTGCTCCGCGACGGGAGACGCCACAACAGTGAGAGGCCTGCGTACCGCAAAAAAAAAAAAAAAAAAAAAATGCCTAAGGGACGCTAATGAGCCTGACCACCTTCTAAACCTCTGCAGTGATGTTATTTCACCTGAAGGCATGGCTATCCAGGCTCTGGGAAATGGCCTGGTGATAGTTTTCACTCTGATATGGTGGTCTTAGTGCTAATGCAACACTGGACTGCTAAAATAACTAACCATTTTAAAATCAGTGCCAAAAACAGACAAGCAAACCGAGCCTGACTAAGCATGGTAACAGTTTACTCCAGTTTGAGGCTGGTAAAATTGCTTTCCATCATCTCTGTGTCCATCTCTTCCCTTTAGATCTTTTATAAGATCCTCTGCCCATCCAAATACAACATCAGTTTATTTTCAATGAAAGAGACACCAAGAATAGTGACAGGCAGTACATCTTTCACAGTCACAAAACTATGCCAGTTGTATATAGGCCAGACTTCAAACCAACGGTAGGGAAGGAACTTGAAAACTAATAAACATTTTAAATATAACCCTCGTCTCTATTCCTCAGTCTTCTGATAATCACCAGACAAATGCTGTCAGGGCTCAGATAATGTGAGCTCTTTACCCTTCAAGGCCTTACTGTGTGGCTGGAATTCTTAACTGGTTTCATCACTCATGACAGGGTTAACGTCTTTCTGGTGGCTGGGTATTGTTCCCAGCTTCATTCTTGAAATCCTTTTGCGCCCTGTCACTCTTCACTAAGTGTACTCAACTCTTCCTTGGTCTGCCTCTGTTTCTCATTCCATACCCTCTGGAATATGTCGCTATGTGTAGTGTCCATTCTGTAGTGTCTCTGAGTGGCATGCGTCCACATGATTACAGCTGTCTTCCTGGAACCTTATATACAGTAATTCATTCTTGCCTTTTTCAAAGAGGAGTGATGCTTTGAGGTCACTGGCACTGCCAAATCCAAATTATTCCTCATCCTCCTGCATGTTAGATCACTTCCCAGCATTCCAGACTAATAAAAGTTGCTGGGACCAAATTCACCACCATTTCCTTGCATGTTATGGGCACCCTGATCACTGGCTGTTGCGTGGCGAATAGATTGTACGTGGACAAAAGGGGAAGCAAGGCAACCAATTAGGAGATTACCGTAGTAATTCAGATGGCTTGAGTAAGGTGACAGCATTGAGGCTGGCGAAAAGTGTCTAATTTCAAGGTGGCAGAACACACAGGACTTGAAAATGAACTGAATATGTGGGAAGAGGAATGGAATGGAAGCATGACGCCTCCTAAGTTTTGGGGAGAAGGAAGTTAATGAGGGAGGTGTGCTAAGGGGCTCGGGAATAGAGATAGCCCAAAGCTGGTTAAATGATGTTAAGGATCTCTTTCAATTCACTAGCGAGAATTTGACTTAAGATCATTAATATTGAAATATATGTACTAGCCTCTTGAAATCTATAAAGTTTAGAATGACTCTAAGGCATTGTTATTATTTTGCTTTTGTTCCATAAGATGGCTTCCATGCAGCGGGCTGATTTCTACACAGTGTGGGGCATTAGGAATGGGTAAGTTCTTTGAGGGTGAGAGCAGTGCCTTATTTGTCGTACCTCTGCACTAACAGTCTTACAATCATATGTTTTTGGTATGTCTGTTGAAACAAATAAATTAGATCGCATATTTGATTTATAGAGAACTTCACTATCTGGAAACAAATAGTATGCCTTAAAAATACATCTCTTTGAGGGGGAGTGCTGCCCCCCGAAGCAGCCAGGTGCCAGAGGACCAGGGGCTGAATCAGCTGGGAGGCATTACTGCAAGGGGACTGGCTAGGCAGAAGCTGTAATGGGGTAAATTTATGCCTGGGCATAGAATAGTGAGGGTCAAATCTGCAAGTCAGTGACAGAGTAGCCTTCAAGAACAAGGATTAAAGTTTGGAGCTGGGAGGCCCAGGATGTAGGTCAAGTCATCCAGGACTTTGCCCTGTAAATAGCCTCCCTGTCCCCAGGGTGCAGGCAGTCCAAGAGGTTGTGCTGGGCTGGCTGGTTCTAATGGGCTCACTGAAAGCTGGTCTGGGCATAATTGCCATTAAAATGGGCATTGTATAAGGAAAAAAATTCTGCCATCTGGAAAAAGGAAGAAAATGGACCCATTTTCTGCATCATCTACATTAGATAAAAACTTCATATCCCCATTGGCAATGTTTTACGTGTTTGCCCCGACTGAGGCCTATAGCTCACAGACCTGCCAGTATCATAGGATCAATATAAAAATTCCTGTTGTTTTGCTGACGTAGGTATTCACTGAGGGATTATTTGGGAAACAGACCTGAAAAGCAATTATGTGGTGAGTTCAATATGCTAGTTCTCCTTGAGAGGGGTTGCTGAGAAAGAACCTTCTGGGAGCCTCTCTGGTTTCCTGGCATGTATGCATTCCTCCTGATGTCTTGTGGCATGTGGTACTATTTCTCCCAGTTCTTAGTTTTTTTTTTTTTTTACTTCAGTCCATCACTTTGAAGTGTCTTTAGGTAACATCCACAAATATTTTGGAGCTTGTTCTTTTTTTTTTTTTTTTTTTTTGCCATACGCGGGCCTCTCACTGTTGTGGCCTCTCCCGTTGCGGAGCACAGGCTCCGGACGCGCAGGCTCAGCGGCCATGGCTCACGGGCCCAGCCGCTCCGCGGCATGTGGGATCCTCCCGGACCGGGGCACGAACCCATGTCCTCTGCATCAGCAGGCGGACTCTCAACCACTGCGCCACCAGGGAAGCCTGGAGCTTGTTCTTTTAACCACAAATCTTTATAGCTTTTCAATTTGTTTTTTGTTTGTTTGTTTTTTAATTTTTATTGGAGTATAGTTGATTTACAATGTTGTGTTCGTTTCAGGTGTACAGCAAAGTGAATCCGTTATACATATATTCACTCTTTTTTAAGATTCTTTTCTCATATAGGCCATTACAGAGTATTGAGTAGAGTTCCCTGTGATATAGCTTTTCAATTTGTTTTGGCATCTGGTGATTGGCACAGAGGGAGTGGTGCAGGGGAACATATGAGGCTTTGTTTAAAAAAATGGCTTTTCTCAGGTTGATAGCCAGGGACATATCTGTTTGTTGTCCTCCTGGCATACAGTTTGAAGCATTCATGAGGTTCCCTTCTCTCCACCCTGTTCTTGACCTTCCCCCACCTCATCTTCCCACCTCTTCTCCCCACTGTGAAAAAGTACGTTTGTGGCCATCTCCACCTGATGGCTTTCGTGTGTGTGGCCTTGGCCGTGGAATGCTGAATGTTTGCACTGGTCTCGCAGAGAGCCAAGTTGAGAAAGAAGCATGTTGGTGTGAGGCCAAGTGCCCTTCCAGTGTGGCTGCTCCGGTTTCATCCCTGACCCAAGCTGGAGTACATTCTCCAAGTTAAGGCCAAGGAGCGGCTTGAAAAGGGAGCAGGAATTTTGTACTTTATTCTTAGCTACAAGAGCAGAATTCTGCTCCACCGTAAGTCAGCATTTTTTGCTTTCTGATCCGCTGCCGGGCCTGGCTGATGCCTGGTTACCGGGCTCACTGGCTGCCACATGGGCCACTTGGAAGCTGCTGCTTTTGCACTTCCAACGCTCCCTCCTTCCCCTGCACATGATGTTTTCTAACTTCTTTTGGGACCTACACAAAATAAAAGAAAATAACCCACCAAGACCCAAGATTTCCCATGTTGTGAGATATATTATTTCCTGCCATTCAAGAGACTGTTTTATAATACCAGCCAGGAGAGTTTTTAGGAATAGGCTAATATTATTTTGTTTTTTCTCTTAATATTTCCTCATTTGTTCTTAGATTGCCAAGAGCCTCCAATGGGTTTCTGTAATAAAAGTGCTTCAGTATTTTCTTTCTAGTGATAAACAATCAGCCGATTATTTATTATGATCATTTTCTAAGGTAACTGGCAGTGTTTCTTTGCTATATTGATACCATAGCACAAATGGTGAATTCCCTGACAATAGTAGCAGTTAAGCCTGGGTTGGTCAGATGTACTAAATGAACACCGAGAATTATTGCTCATCTCACATAATTTCTCCAGAGAGAGAGGGAGGAAGAAAAAATGATAGTCTTACCAAAAAATAAGGTATCCATTCATCTTGGCTAAACTGGCATTTAGAAGAATAAACTGAATAGGTTATTCTACTGTTTCCATTAGAAAGAGAATCTGAATCCACAGAAAAGACTGTCCTGAGTCCCCTGGCCCTTCCACTTTGGGGTACCAGCGATGGTGAAAAATCGTAAGACTGTTGATCAGGGCAGAGATCTTCCTCTTCCTACTCTGTCCCCACACTTGCAAAAAGAAGACAGTGTTTCTGGAGAAACTTCTTGGGATAGAGCACTAAGCAAATACATTGATAAAGAACAATCCTTTAAAAGGGAGATTGGCTAGTTGAATATTATTCATATATGTGGCAAAGCTTTTTTACCTCTGACAAAGAAAAGGAGATGAGAATTTGTTTTAAAGTGCCTGTGTACATGCTTAAGCATGCATGTATGTTGGGGGGTGGGCGATGGGAGGGAATTCCTTAGTAGTGTTGTCTCCTTACTAAGTCTAGTTCATGGGTCTTGGTCCAAGTAGCTTCAGTCTTTAAAGTCTTTGATGGAAAGGTATTGCCATTGTGATTGAGAGGGGTTGGGATTTTCAGATCTTAGTGCAAATCAGATCCAAAACACAAATAAGAAGGGCAAATGCCTGTATGTCAAGTAAAGGGCTCACCATATTGTTTCCTTGTTCTCTCATTGTTGCCCTTTCCTTGCTTCTTCTGCTTCAGCAATCCAAACCCTAATCCGTGCCTCCACCAGGAAGTCTTTTCTGCCTGGCTTTCCCACACATTCACATCATGTCTGTTGTGTTTCTCTTTGTCTTAACTTGATGCTGCACTCCGCTGTTGGCTGCTCAAGGATTGAGACAATGACATATCCAGTAACCACTTTTAAACCGTTTAATAGTTATTGAAATGAACCTCTAGTCTCTGTATTGGCCCTCTAACAACAGTAGCCAGTGGTCTTCATATTAAATTGCAAGTCAGCCCAGGAACTATTTTAAGTATTCTTTAATACTTTATGTGATGATGATTATCATCATCTGCACAAGTAGTTAAAAATAAACTCAGTTGGGGCTTCCCTGGTGGCGCAGTGGTTGAGAGAGTCCACCTGCCGATGCAGGGTACATGGGTTCATGCCCCGGTCTGGGAAGATCCCACGTGCCGCGGAGCGGCTGGGCCCGTGAGCCATGGCCGCTGAGCCTGTGCGTCCGGAGCCTGTGCTCCGCAACGGGAGAGGCCACAACAGTGAGAGGCCCGCGTACCGCAAAAAAAAAATAAATAATAAAAATAAATAAATAAATAAACTCAGTTATGAAGGGTATAAATTGAAAAGTAAATTTTTCTTTCTCCTACCCTCACTTTTCACTCTCCAGATGTAACCAACGTGAACAATTTTTATGTATCCTCCTAGAAGTTTGTGTGCGTATGCAAATATAAAAGGGAGTCCATTATACATACTCCTCTGTACCCTGATTTTTAAATAACATGAGTAATTTATCCTAGAGATCTTCCTATCTCTTCACACTATTTTTTTTCTTACTGACTATAATATCCCATTATGTAAATAATCAATTATCGATTCAAGCAGTTCCCTGTTGTTTTTTTTAAGTTTACTTAATTGTGAAGGGCCTGAGTATTTTTTTTAATTTATTTATTTTATTTATTTTATTTTTGGCTGCGTTGGGTCTTCGTTGCTGCACTCAGGCTTCCTCTAGTTGCAGCAAGCAAGGGCTACTCTTCATTGCGGTGCATGGGCTTCTCATTGCGGTGGCTTCTCTTGTTGCGGAGCACAGGCTCTAGGCATGCGGGCTTCAGTAGTTGTGGCACGCGGGCTTAGTAGTTGTGGCACACGGGCATAGTTGCTTGTAGGATCTTCACGGACCAGGGCTCGAACCCATGTCCCCTACATTGGCAGGTGGATTCTTAACCACTGTGCCACCAGGGAAGTCCTAAGCAGTTCCCTGTTGATGAACATTTAGATGATTTTCATTTTCTTATTAGTAATGACAATTCCACAATGAAGTGTCTCCTGCATTCATTATTAGTGTTTTTTTGCTAACACCACTCCGCAAGGAGATTAAAGATCCTGGATCCATACCCCACTGGAGAGGAGCAAGTTCTCCACCCCATCTTAAAGCCTGCCACCATTGTGCCCTCTTCTCCCTTTCCTATTCGTTTTATTTTTATTTTTCTCTCACCTCTTCATAACTTGACACTCGGCCACAAGCAATCCACTTAAACGAGGGTCCCCGCTGAAATAAATGCTGTTTGAACAAGGACGGTAACCTAAGTACATGAAGCTGTAGTGTGTGAGAGAATAGGGTACTTTGGGATTCACGGAGTAATGGAGAGCCCCAAGGCCTGGAGACATGGAAATTCCAAAAGAATTTTAAATAGTCACGGTTTTCAGGCTCCAGGATGTCAGCTGATGATACCTGGCTTAAACAAATGTGCACTCCCAAGACCCTTTATGCAAAGTAGTTCCTCAGCCTGGACTGTCTGCAGTCCCAGTCTTCTTCATCCTTCAAGGGCCCAGCTTAAACTCCACCTTCCCAGATTGTTTCCCCTCCCCCTTGCTGCTTTAGCACTATATTTCAGCCTCTGCTTATAATACATCACGCTCTGCCTTCCATGGGAGGTTTTGAAGAGCTGATGTAGGCCGCCCAAAAGCCTGCATCTTTGAATTTCTCATTCTGTCTGCCTTTAGCATTTATTTCCATATAGCGGATTTCTAATAAATGTTTTTTACTGGGAGAAGGATAGAGAGGCAATAAAGCCTAGTTTCAAATCATAGCCATTCAGAATGGAGACAGTATATTATGGCCATGGCATCCAGAAGAAGATTAAACAAAATCCTTTGAATGTCAAGGACATAAATATTTTTGGGCCAAAAACAATTCTGTACAAGTAATCTGTAAGAATATCACTGAATTGGGGAAGTCTCTTTTCTCTGTGTTATGTCTGATCAGAATAATAAAGATTAATTTGCTTTATCATCGAAAACACAAACACAGGGAAGGCTTGAATTCTCAGTCTGAAATAACTTCTTGACCCCAATGATTGTAAAAGCAGTGACATCCAGGCAGTGAGCACTCTAGGCAAAGCAAGGTAGGAACACATGCAGCACCCTGTAAAATCAACAGCACCTTCATGTCAAAATGTCAGAAGCTCTCTCATGAAGTACAGGCTTGAAAACATCCTAAATGAGTAACCCCAGACGCAGTGGCATGCTGGCACGCAGCTTTATTGATTTACGTATTAGTGCTTTATTTAAACTATGTGTCCAAGAGTGACTGAGTGCTTGGCTTCTGAGCATCACCAGATCCAGCTTGGGAGAAGGCCTCGGGATCTTAATGTAGGCGGGAAGTTAATCAGCTGTTTTGAAGGCTGCCTTTCTTAATCACTGAGCATTTTCTGCTGAGATTTTGTATTCAAGTTGGGTTTATTGAGGTATAATTTACATACAGTAAAATTCACTTTTTTTTAGTGTACAGAACTATGCATTTTTAACAAATATGTACAGTCGTGTAACTACTACCATAATCAAGATATGGAAGAGAGCCATCACCCTGCAAAATTCTCTCATGCCGTTTTTTTTTTTCGGTGAGTACTTTTGGTAGTTGAGATTTTATTTCTCATGCCCTTTTTTTTTTTTTTTTTTTTTTTGCGGTACGCGGGCCTCTCGCTGTTGTGGCCTCTCCCGTTGCGGAGCACAGGCTCCGGACGCGCAGGCTCAGCGGCCATGGCTCACGGGCCCAGCCGCTCCGCGGCATGTGGGATCTTCCCGGACCAGGGCACGAACCCGTGTCCCCTGCATCAGCAGGCGGACTCTCAACCACTGCGCCACCAGGGAAGCCCTCTCATGCCCTTTTATAGTCAACTCTTCCTTTCACTCCCAGCCCCTGGCCACTACTGACCTGTTTTCTGACCCTATAGTTTGGCCTTTTCCAGGATGTTACATACTTGGAATCAGATGGTATGTAGCCTTTTGAGGCTGGTTTCTTTCATGCAGCATAATATATTTGAGATCCGTCCATGTCGTTGTGTGGATCAGCAGTTAGTTCCTTTCTGTCCCTGAGTAGTTTTCTATTGTATGGATATACTACAGGTTATCTCTTCACCAGTTGAGGGACGCTTGGGTTGTTTCCAGATTTGAGTCATTATGAATAAAGTCACTATAAACATTCACATACCATTTTTTTATGTGAACATATGTTTTCATTTCTCCTATGTAAATACTAATAGCTAGGTGTGGGATTGCTGGGTTGAATGACAGGTGTGTGTTTAATTCTTATAAGAAACTGCCGAATCATTTTCCAAAGTGGCTGTTCTATTTTGCATGCCTATACTATTCACTAAGAAAGTTCTAGAATTAAGGTTACATCTACACCATCTTAGGTCACTTCAGTAGGATTATATACTTCAGGTGGACTGAAAGTCTCTTAAAGGTGTCCACGAAGTTGTTCTGCTTCAGCTGTGGGTGAGTCGAGAGGAAGGAAGAGAAGTGGAAGAGGGATTTAGACCATATCTCAGTGGGTTAAGCTTTTTATTTATAAAGAGAACTTTTTTTTTTTTTTTCTGCCTGAAAATGATTAAAGTGAGTGTTCGGCTGCTTGGCAAGACACTGACCTGATATTCAGGGGAGATTAGAGCAGCTTTGCAGATAAGCTCAGAAAATCTAATGGGCCACTAAGTCATTTCCCAGGCCCTTTGGGCGGTCACCAGTGTCGTGGTGCGATGATATCCGATAACATCGGATACTGGGAACCTGAAGATGGCACACCTTTTGAGGGTGATTTTCCAAGTTTTATTCAAATTATCAATGGCCCAATAACTGATTTAGCGCCTCCCCTAAACGCTTTCAGATTCTGACCAGGGGAGATACTTTGCTCATAAGGCTTCTTATCTAGATTTCACATGGTTGGTATAAGGGGATTATGGATTTGGCCTCTACCACTGGCCTTGGAACCTCAGCCCGAATTCGGGAGAGCTGTATGTGTGTGCTGTCTGGCTCTTGCTGCCATCAGCACTACTGGACTCAACAGGAAGGTGAGTTCAAAGGCTGTTTGGGTTGGAGGCCTCATCCTCCTGCAGCCTGTTGTGGGTCACAGCGGTTTGCTTCAGAATCAGCTGGGCATCAAAAACGGGAAGGAAAAAAAAATCAGTGACTTGTGGACATCTGACGCCTTTTTGTAACCTTTAAAGTTCTGTAGTAACATATCAAGCACCCTGACCTGGAAATCCAACCGGTAACCTCCAGGAACCGGTTACTTGCAGTGTTTAAGTAGGAATTGACGGAATGATCCCAACTAAGGAAAACTTTCAGCTAAGGGCACTAGACTCAGTGGGGTTTTTGTATTTTACTCACAGCTTCTACTTGAATACAACAGAAAGGAGATGGAAAAGCAAATGGAAAATGATGATTTTCTGTCTGATTTTGCTTCAGGGGACTGTCCATTCAATGCTTGCCTGTCGGCCTCAAAGCTACCAGCTCCCCTTCCTTCCCTGAGCTCACATGCTCGGAGGTGCTGTGGAAGGTTCTGCAGCATCACTGTGTTTGGAGCTGATGCGACATTCTCCTTAGCAATGCCAGTTTGGACAGAATATTAAGGACCAATAAATATGATACCTGTGGTATGGAGAGGAAGCAGCTTGTTTTGTTTCCAGCTACAGATTTGACTGCCCGTGGACTTTTCGGAGCTGAGCTATCAGAATTCGAGAGCAGACGAGAAGCTGGGGCAGTGTGGGGAGGCAATCACAGGTTTTGATTGTGCCACATGCCCTGGGGCACCCAGCAGTTTTGTGACTGTTCACTCGGCATTAACTAAACCCACGGGGTGGCTTTCCCTTTTATTGTCCGGGAAATTGTTTCCCCAGAGCCTCCCGCATTTGCAGCCCCAGTGAATTGCCCAACTTTGTATATTGCACGTGGCCTGAAGAAGACCCAGTTGGCAGGCCCTGCACAGCCATTCCGAAAGGCAGTGAAGTCAATGAAAACATCTTTGGGGACCTTTGCTTGCTAGGCATATGGCGAGTTCACAAAACTAGACATTTTATCAGGCCAACGAATACATTTGCCAAGGAAAAGAATACAGTGCTAATGGATGTAGAGAGAAAAAACTCAGAGAAGAAGCCTGATGCTGCTAAATTTCATTCTTAATAAGGCGTGTTGGTATCATTGCAGAAGACACTGAGGATGAGAGCATAACATCATAGGAAGCTGTTCATAATTATCATTGATGTGCTTTAAGTGTTATAATTAATATATTCATACTGGTGCTGTCAGTAAAACATTTCTCTCCTCTATGTGTATTACAATCTGTGGTTTGCTAGGTCACAGTAGAACTGAATAATCCACAAATCTCATTCCTCAGCCAAGAGATGGTGTCAGTGGACCAGCTTATGAAGCATTTGGTCCATTTTTACGCTTAGATCTATGGTGGACTAGCATTCGTACACTGACAAAATCCATGGCGTCCGGGGGAGAGGGAGGGCTACTAAAGTGTGTTTTAAAAACTTCCTTTGCTTTCTGACAAAGAGGACAGTTCAGAAATTTCCTAGTTGTCCTGCTGTGTGAGCCTCTAAGTCTGCATTTGAAATTGTTTCCCTTTGGTCCTATTATTATAGGCTTTTTTCTTCCGCAGTGAAATGTGTTAGTGATGTCAGTGAGTGTCACCTACATAAAAAACAGCTCATTCAAGTCTGAAAGAAACTTCTTTTTCTCCTTTTAAGTTTTTATCAAAATTATACATGTATAAGTTAAAAAATAGAATAGCACAGAAATGCTTGTATTGAAAAGCCATGTCCCTCCCCAAGCCCCAACACAGAGAAGGGGCTAGGTTTTAGTCAGGAGTTTGGGGGCGGTGCTCCAAATGCCTGAGGGGAGGGCTTTTCTTTAGAGTGTTGGCACACACTCTATCCCTCCTACATCTTTCCAGACATTTTTTTAAGGCTCTATTTTGAACTAATTTTAGACTTAGAGAAAAGTTACAAAAATAATACAGAGTTTCTGTATATTCCTCACTCAGCTTCCCCTAATGTTAATAACTCACATATAGTACAATTTCCAGGCAGTCCTAAAAGTTCTTTAGAGATAAAAGAGTCCTCTAATAGTTTGCCCACAGGTCAATTTTGGGTTTCTACCACAGCGCATGGACCTAAGGCTGGGGATGGGGAGAAGAGTGAGGGGCACCTGCGGGCCCCCTGTACGTTAGGTAGACTTCAATGAACCTCTCTGCTTTTCAACCCCCTTCAAAATCCCGGTCTCTGTTGCAGGTGCCCAGTGAGCCTGGGGTTTTACTGGTACATTGCCAGGCGGCTCACTCCCACCCTCCCACTTAACCAAAGTTTTCACCTACATGTTCTAGGCTCTTACATTCTCACTCCGTATGAGTCAGGGCTCTCCAGAGAAAAAGAACCAGGTGGATACAGATATTCATAGACAGAGAGATAGAGATAGAGGTTCATTTATGTTAAGGAATTGAGTCACATGATTGTGGGGACCGGGAAGTCTAAAATCCATAGGTCAGGCAAACAGGCTAGAAATTCAGATGAGCTAATATTGTGGTCTTGAGTCCCAAGTCCGTAGGGCTGGCCGGCAGCCTGGAAACTTGGGCACGATTTCCTTGTTACAGTGTTGAGGCAGAGTTCCTTCTTCTCTGGGAAACCTCAGTTTTTGCTCTTAAAGCCTTCAACTCATTGGCCAGACCCTCTCTCCCACAGTCCACTGCATTACGGAGGGTGTTCTCCTTTACAGAAAGTCACATGATCATAAACATTAATCACATCTACAAAATACCTTCACAGCTACATCTAGACTAGTTTTTTCCCCAAACAACCAGGCGCCACAGCCTACCCAAGTTGACACATAAAATTAACCGTCATCTGCCCTGTTCTCTTTGCCATCCTTTCCTTGACCTCCAGAAATCTGTTGAAATCCTTCTCCTTTCCCTTATATTCTTTTCCCGGTTGCTCCACTGTTATGTCGCTCTTCCCCCTTTTAGTATCATTTTATTAGCGTCCAGGGAGACAGATGCTTGTATTTATTCCACCATCTTCTTTCTACTAGTAGAAACCCAAGTTTCCTTGTCAAAGAGGCCCTAACTGCTCATGGAAGTGCCTGTCCTGTACATTGGCATGTCGGCAGAGATCAGCAGTCCTTTTGAGATTAAAAAACAAAAAGAAGGCATCACATGATTCAGCTCAAATTTATTTGCTCTACCTATTACTCCTGACGGATTTACCAATGTTGGTTCTTAGGCATCTATTGCATTGTACTTATTTAGAATTTTTCAAGTATTCATTTTATTTAATCTGACCCACCTCTTCTAAGAGAACCCCTCGCATCCTGTGCTCCTTCTGACTGGCCGCCGGTGAAGGGTCTGGGAGGCGGAGGAGGCACAGTTGGAAAGGAAGCTGAGGGATCTGACTCCCCGGCCACAGGAGCCTCAGCGGACGGATCCCAGCATCATAAGTCACTTGGCAGCGAGGGAGGATTTGGGGCCCCGAGTAAACTGCCCTTCCAGTCCAAAGTTAGCTCCCCACGAGGCCTGCATTCTGAGCTGCTGCGACTTCCCATAGCCCTTGCCGACATCCAGATGAGAGAATTCAAGCCCTGCCATATTCAGATCCCTGCCCGCAGTCAGAGTTCTGAGCTGTCCCATGGCTGCTTATGATACTCGATCCCGAGCCGAGGAAGTGACCAGCCTGTGGCCTCACAGACTCACAGGAAAGCCTGGTCACGGGCAGAGGGCTAGTTCCTGTCGTCAGACAGCGACGGGGGTGCCACGGCCCTGCCAGGTGGCTTGCTCCCCCCTTCCCTCCCACCCCGAGGCCAGCTTTTCAAAAGGGATCATCTGTCCTTTCATCGCTAAAAAAAAATAAGCAGCTCTCCTGGGAAGCCAGAGGCACCTGCCCTTTGGGGCGTGTGGGAGCGGCGGGGCGGTCCATGTGCCATCCAGCTCTGCGGTTCTGCCCGCGCTGTTTCTGAAGCCAATGCTCCTCCTGCAGGAACGAGAGATTGAAGGCGTGCACAGCCGACCCCGCAAGAAGGCTTTGCCAGGCTAAGACTTGTTAGTGAGACCTGGCGAAGTATTTTATTTTTATTTATTTATTTACAGTTTAAGGTTTTATATAGCAATAGTATTTAACTGGCAGAGAATACTGAATATTTAAAGATGTAGTCTAATAGAAACATTGTTTAACATGTGAACTAAAGCGCTAAGTTCACATTTATAAAGTTATACAATTTAGTAACTCTTGAAATAAAATTCTTACAGCCTTTTTTTTTTCTATTGGAAAAATTTGTTTAGTTAGATGGATGTCACCCCATCATCTGACTTCCAGAAGGAATGAAGATAGGTCCACTTGTAAAACTTGTCTATAAAAATTCCTTTTTTGGTGGATTGGGGCTGAACTCTTAGATCTTTACTCCTGTTCACTTTAAATGCTGCCAAAGATCAGTACCCGTCATTCAGGAACTTGCTGTTTAGCTTATCTGTCGTTTCCTGAAGACTGGAAGTGATGCAGACTGCTGTTTAAAAATATATTTTTCTAAGTATGAAGAAGTTTAAGATGCTCTATTGGTCCTATAATTTTTACTTTAATGTGATAATTATCTTCGAGCGCGTGAAGTATTTTAGAGCCCATTGCTACCCTGTATCTCAGTTTAATCCATACGAAGAGCCCGCGGGAGGAGAGAAAAATGACGTGTTTAGTTGGCTGTGGAATAGGGTGTCAAGATCAACCTGAGCCATGTGTGTACAGTGCAAGTTTCCTCCCATCACAGAGCACAGTGGGTTCTCCTGACTTATAACCCAGTGTCCCTTCACACAGCACCCTGCGGGTATGACCACTCCTCCCTGCACCATGAGACTCTAAACGGGCGCAACGTGCTGGGACTCCGCTCTGCACCTGTGTCAGGATTAGCTTAAGGGCCACGGTACCCTCAGCCAGCTGTCATTTTGCCTGTCAACAAAGGAGTCACCCTGATGTGGGTCTTTGTAGGAGACAAACAATGGTTCTTGGTTGTCATGGAGCCATATTAGCAGTGTGACAAGGACAATTCAGAACCAAGGCCTATAACCCTACTCCACCCCCCGACTTTCTGAGCACCTTCTATGTGCCAGGCACTCCACTTTGTACTTCATCTGATGTCATTCATACTCATAACAGTTCCATGGAGAAGGTGTATTTAGCCCATGTTACAGGTGACAAAATCAAGCATAGAGATTAACATGCCCCAGGTATCACAGTTAACCTCTGGTAGACCAAGGTCATAACCCAGGTCTCCTGACCCGAGAGCCCTTGCGTGTCCTAACACCATGCTACTGTGACAGTCTGTAAGATCCCAGAACTGCACATGAGAGTCATCTGGAGACTTTGAAATTATGTAAGTCAGAACCTCTTCAGGTGGGGCCCAGGCTGCCTAGGGGAGAGCTGCCAAGCACCCGGCTTCCTCTCCAGCACTGAGAGGACAGCCTGCCTCACCGTCGCCCCAGGCCCGGCATAGGTCCCCTTCTCTTCCTTCCCCATCTCTTCCCTCAAGACAAAGCCTTCAGGCCATGGTTTAAAAAGTCCACAAATAATAAATGCTGGAAAGGGTGTGGAGGAAAGTGAAGCTCCCCCTATACTGTTGGTGGGAATGTAAATTGGTGCAGCCGCTATGGAGAACAGTATGGAAGTTCCTCAAAAACCTAAAAACAAAGTTACTATATGATCCAGCAATCCCACTCCTGGGCATACACCCAGACAAAACAATAATTCAAGAAGATACATGCACCCCTATGTTCACAGCAGCACTATTCACAATAGCCAAGACATGGAAACCCCTAAATGTCCATCGACAGATGGATGGATAAAGAAGATGTGGTACATGTATACAATGGAATATTACTCAGCCATAAAAAAGAATGAAATAATGCCATTTGCAACAACATGGATGCAACTAGAGATGATCATACTAAGTGAAGTAAGTCAGAAAGAGAAAGACAAATATCACATGATATCACATATATGAAATCTAAACTATGGCACAAATGAACTTATCTGCAAAACAGAAACAGACTCACAGACACAGAGAACAGACTTGTGGTTGCCAAGGGTGGGTGGGGGGAGGAATGGATTGGGGGTTGGGATTAGCAGGTGCAAACTATTATATGTGGAATGGATAAACAACAAGGTCCTACGATATAGCACAGGGATCTATATTCAATATCCTGTGATAAACCATAATGGAAAAGAATATGAAAAAGAATGTGTATATATACGTATAATTGAATCACTTTGCTGTACACCAGAAACTAACACATTGTAAATCAACTATACTTCAATTAAATTAAGAAAGAAAGAAAGAAAAAGAAAGAAAGAAAGAAGAGGAAGGAAGGAAGGAAGGAAGGAAGGAAGGAAGCCATTCATTGCAGTTCATTCAGCCTAGGGATCAGCCATGGTACAGGAAAGACTGGAGCAGGTGACTGCAGGCAGAGAGCCGAGCAGGGAGACTGTGACAGAGGTTGGGCCAGTGAGGGTCACTGAGGGCTCAGAGGCAGGCAGGCAGGAGAAGCTGTGGAGGTAGAAAGGGGAGAATCGGCGTCTAGCACAGGGATGGATGCGTTAGATTTGAATGAGGGAAAAATGACTAGGTTTTCAAGTTAGTGTGACGGAAGGTTTTTCATTAACAAAGATAAGTAAACGCAGAGGAATATTGTGTTTGGAGAGGGAAAATGCTGAGGTCGTGTTGTACACACTGAGTGTGAGGTGTTAGAAGAACTGGACCAGGAGATGGCTACTGGCAAGTGAACATTTGTGATGAGAGACCACAGGACTTGCTCGATTTCCTAAATGAACTGAGATGTGAGGTGAAGTCTCTGAAAAAGGTGAGAAAGTTAACAGCAGAACAGTGCCACCGAGGTGCTTTTGGAGCATTCAGACAATACTCTTGTGTGTGTGTATGACATGTGTATAGATCTCTTGAAGACGTTTTGCCAAGTGGAAAAAAAAAGACACACAGGCCACATATTGTACAATACAATTTATATAAAATGTTCACAATAGAAGGATCCATAGAGACAGAAAGTAGGTTAGTGGTTTTCAGGGTCTGGGGTCAGAGAGGAGTAGAGATTGACTGCTGATGGGGGTGGAATTTCTTTTGGGGGTGATAAAAATGCTCTAAAATTGTTTATGGTGATGGTTGCACCACTCTATGAATATACTAAAACCCACTTTAAATTGGTAAATTGTACAGCATGTGAATTATATATCAATAAAAATATAAGGTTATATACATATATCCTGTTCAAATTGTCATTATTTACTTGACTGAAAACAAAACCCAAACAAAAAACTAATTCCAAATTGTATCCAACCTTTAACTCAAGGACATATGGACACCTTGACTCCTTATGCAGAGAAAATTCACATCTTTATTTACCTCCCCTTCATATGTTACCTTAACTGTCATCACAAGAAGCAAAAACCTGTGAATGAGGAGATGGGAAAACAATTTAAGGAATAATTAGATTCTTTGTTTAAAGAACCACAGTTGTTTGCAGGAGAGAAGAGCCCATGATCCTTTGCTGCCATGTTTGTTCCCTGGGAGAACCATTCTTACTTGGCCTCTATTTAACATATATGTTCTTACATATTTAGGAGTTGAAAAAGTGGGGTAGAAAAGGAAAGATTGAACAGATTCTTTCTTTGAGATTTGCACTAAAATATGAATTTGATCTTGGTCCACAATTTTTAAACCTGAAAAGTGCAGATGGTACTTTTCAGGTTGGTACCAGGTTTCATGATCACTGGTTTGTCCTTATGGAAAAATATGGGTATGGAAAAATCTGAGTTAACCTGAAACTTAGGCACAATTTTTCAAGTTGACTTAAAGGGAACGGAAAGTGTTAACAAAAGTGGAAAGTATTCTTTGGAAACAGCCTTGGATATTTCACAAAAAAGCTTGGGAATACTCCAGTATAGGGATTCTAAATACCATAGTAGTCAAGTCATGTGTTCTCCTTGTAAAATTAAAACGAGCATGCCTGGCAGCCTGTGAAGAACTAAGCTTCACTCCAAACATAATATTTGATACTGTCCACACTTTAGTACTCTGTTACTGTTGGCTCAGGTATCTGATGTGATATTTTCTTTTGTTGCCGTTCAAAGAAGAAAGGTTGGAAAATTCTCAAATTTGCTGGTGTGATGAGAGGGAAGTTCTGTGCGTGCACAAACAGAGATCTCACTCCAAACTAAACACGTATACAACACCTTCAGTTTGAAGAGAACACTGTGTTCAGTATTACCAAAGCCTTGAAAAATACATTAATATTCTGCTTCCATTTCACTAATGTATTTAAAGAGAAGAAGGCTCGAGGAAATTTTTTCTACATACAATTCTTAGATCTGGAGCAGGAACTAATGCTTAAAGGTCTCAAAAATCTCATCTTCTCCATTATGCTTTTGCATGGCTTCTTCCATCAAACCCTAGAGGCTGTACTGTCCAGAAAGCGGGCTGAGGGCCCCAGGTGCTCAAGTGCTGGAGTAATTGATCCCCAAATGGATCCAGATTTATTTGGCATCGTGTACAGCCTTGTTGGACAGAGGACAAGGCGAAGTAGGGGCCCCCTATTAGGAGAAGGTCCATTCTTCTGAGAAGCTGGTCTTCCTCAGTGGACACCAGCTAGCCAGAGAAGTCTTGGGAAGAGTCATTTGTTCACTGCTGGGGGCTGATTTGTTGCCCCGCAGAAGCACACGCAATGCAGGAAGACATGCGGCGGGTTGTGGATTTTTCTGCAGATTCAGCAGAGTGCTGCATGCTAGCAAGCAGCTTGAAGAGTGCTGGAGTCATGTGGCAGTCCACACTGGGACAAGGCTTTGCAGCAGAGAGCTTGACTGGTAGCTTAAGGAAGGAAGTCGCATACAACTTGATGTTCCATTTGGGGCCATGGATGGCTTCTTTCAAATCCACAGATAGTCTAAAATTTTTAGTCTCTCTTTTAACCACTTCCCTTGCAAACCGTTCAGTAAAGTATCTAGCAAGCAGCAAAACTGAAAATATTCCTTTCACCTCCCCTCCATACACTTAATCCGCCTGACTGGACCAGAACATGATTCCGGATGTTCCCCAAACAAAAATGGAGTTTGCATACTGGTGGCTCACAGGCCCACCCAGCCATAGATGATGTGTTTTATTTGGCCTATACTCTATTTTTTAAAAATGTTTGAATGAGTTGTCAACATCTGAAACTCAGGAAATTCCACATTAAATCTATGTTTCTGATTTCTCTTAAAATTCGGAAGATCTGAACATCCTGGGCCCACATTCTCAAGTGACAGCGATGTGGTGAGTCCAAGGGGCAGCTGTGCCCTTCACACTGGATGTGGCTCCCTGCTGGGCTGCCCCAGTTCTCACCCAGCCCGCTTGAATCACTTCCATTACCTACTAGTCCCTGTAGGCATTTGGGTTTGGAACCCCCAACAAGAGAAGGAGCCCAGAAGAGGAAGTATTTTTTGACAAAGTCCCTGCCAGTATGAAATTTGATCTACTGATGAACAAAGCTATCATACACACGCCAGAGTCCTGAATTCAGAGACGGGTGCAATGAGTTCAATTTAGTATACAAGAGTCCACATTCATATCTAATAAGGAATAAAGACTATTTCGAACAAAGTTAGAGATGTATAAGGAAATGCCTACTAAATGGAAGACAGGTAACCTGAGTTTTTGACTCAACTCCCCTCACCCCATGCTGATTGGAGGTCAGCTTCCTTACCTTTCATGATGGAAGCTTTCGTAACTGCCACCTTTATTCTCATTCAGCATTCATTCAACATTTATCAAGTGCACTTGACATTGAGGGTTGGGTCTTGCAAACATGAATCAGCACGTAGGACTTCATTTTCCTCATCTATAAAGTAAGGAACATAATATTAAACACCTCAGTGTTTGGCATACTCTGTATACTCAGTCGCTGTGAGCTTTTATTTATTTTTTTATTAAGTACCAACTGAATGCCAAGCTTTGTGTTAGGCCTTGGAAATAAGAGATTGTTTTTTTTAGAGGAGTTCCATATCAGGCTTCTAAATCAGAAGCCCTTGACATTTAGGGTATCAGCCCATGGATATTTGAATCAGAGTATGACCGCTTCCCTGGAAAGTTGTCCACACACAATAGTTTGCATGACATTCCAGGGGTTTGGGAGCCCCTGAAGCCCATCCACAGGGCCTGCTTCATCCCTAGAACCTTCTCACACAGGATGTGGAAGCAGTGGTTCCAGGAGAGGTGATTCTGGAGGAGACAGAGCTGCACATAAACAACAGTCAGACAGGGCTGTTTTGTGTGAGGCCAAGAGGCTGAGGTACACAGAGGTGAAGTGGGCAGTGAAGGGAATTTTTAATGAAGGTATCACTTTTTTTATTTTCAGATGAAGAAGATATTTCTATAACAGCTAATGTAGTCAGAGCTAGCATTTTGTGCATCTGTAATGTAAATAATTGTGGCTACTCTGACATAAGTTAAGTTCTGAAATCATCTTCTCACCTGTGATCCTTTCACAGTTTTTTTCTGAATTGCTATCTGTCATCCTGGGTATGAAAACTAATCTCAGTACTTATTAAGTCAGACCACCGCTTTTGCAGAAGGCTGATTTGACTTATTGCATTTTCCCCCTTTTTTCAAGTCTTCTCTTAGTCATCAACCTGCCCTTCCCAATATGCACAGAACTGATTGCACGTGGGACCTGGTTATCTGTTGATGACCCAGACGGTCACTCTCTGCTGTCTCTGCCCTTGACCCTCTCTGACCTTTAGGTTGGATACAACACTTTATCCCGTTCCCTCCAAAGCAAATCCAACTACAGACGTATTGGGAAACAGGTAGGTTTTACTGAGGGTTTGGCAGTCAGAGTGAAAAGGAAATTCATAACATTTCACACCAAAACTCCCCATAGAAAACCCTCAGCTGCCAAAGCTTGTCTCTTTCAAAGGCCAGCCCCCTCCCTCGTCTTTCCTCTTTACCCTCCCCTCTCCTCACTCTATAGCGTGTGCTAGGCATCCTTTATGTTAAACCTGTAAACCCATGTCTCACTTTTGAACAGCTGCACAGTGTGCCGTCGTATGCGTGTAGCATGATGTATTCAGCCACTCCTGAACATTTACTTTATTTCCTTTTTTTTCTATTACAAACAATGCTACAGTCAGACAAATATTGTGCACTTGTCTATGTCTGTAGGATAAACTTCTGGAATAGGTAGTTCTATTTCATGAATATGTACATTAAAACATTTAGTAGTTATGTCTGTCCAGAAAGTTATCTTCCAAGCGTGTAAAAGAGACTATTTCAGGTTGCCATAAAATACCTCGTTTTGTATGTTTGTTTATACATGCCCCACCTTGATTCAGGAAGGGTTTAAGGTGGTTAGCAGGGGAATATAAATGAGAGGTGGATGGGAGGGAACATGAAAAACAAAGATAAAGACATAAAATGGACTGGTGAGTAAGGTTATGATACAAATTCATTCAAATTCATCGTATGCCCCAGGCAACCCTCAGGTTTGGCACTAAGCTTTCCAGCAGCCAGTGCAAAGAGGGGACACTGATCTGTTATAGACTCCACACCTGAAAGCAAAGCCATGGCGTGGCAGCTTCTTAGAAAGAACATGGTACTGTAAGACAGTGGCCTTAGCAGTGTGACCTCATGTGACCCCTACAGCACCCCTGTATCTGCTTATTTTTCTCAGACCCAAAACGTGTTGCCCAAGAGCAGAGCCCTATCTTGAGGTGCCCATGTACTGATTATGTTGGGTGGGGAGCAGCCTGGCCGAGATGGATAAACCAAGCCCCTGCCTCTGAACGTGGCCAGATAGCAAGGCATTCAGAGCAGGCATCATCACTTGAACACACAGACCTTCCTTTCTCCTAAAAGCTTCTGGGAGTTGCCTTGGAGGATGAGACCAGAAGCAAATCTGGGTCAGTCAGTATGTGTAAGGCAAGTCAGGAGAACACTCCTGAGAGGACACCCCGGGCAGGACGCATGGGCTGCCTGCTGGGTGAGTGGGCGGAGTGCCAGATGGCTGTGCTCTCCATGCTGCCCAGGGCTAGGGGCAAGGATCCCTGGAGCCAACGAGGAGCCAGGGGCCACCTGTGCAAATGGTATGTGCGGAAGAGTGGGCTTCTGAAGGGGCCTGGGGAAATTCAGCTCCAGAGCTCAGACCTTGGATAGTGGAGATAGGAGGGAGCCGAGTGAGCTCAACTGGGTGGGGAGACTGCGCTAATCAGCCCCCCAGGTGTGCCGCTGGTGGAGAGCTGATGGAGGATGGGAGGAGGCCTGGGCAGAGAGAGAAAGAAGATAAGCGTCACAGAAATCATCAAGGGCCTGAGTGCCCCTGCAGAGGGTCAGACAGCTCTGCAAGGAAGCTCCGACCCAAAGCAGAGGGAGAGAAACTAGATACCAAGCAGCAGGCTTGCTAAGAGAGAGCTGGACTTGGACCTGGATTTGAAAGCAGGGCAAACTAGCAAGAAAGGAGAGAGACTCCAAAGGTCAGGACTGACAAAATAGAAAACAAAACTGATGGAGTCACGTAAGATTTTGTCCCCAAACCCCAGTGAGCTGTGAATAATTTTACCCTCAAGGTACCCTGCACTGTAGTGTGGACACCCAGTCATGTCCTGTAGAGGACATATCAGGAATGCATCATGAGCAGGAAAAAAAGAATTAAAAACATGTGGTTCAGCCCCAAGAATGTAGAAAGGGAAATATCTTCCTTTGTCATTCCCTGGGTGACAAAGTAGAAAAGAGGAGGAGAAAGTTATCCAAGGAGAAAAAAAACAGTGAGAACCTGACTGAAAGAGCTTTTTTTGAGTGTTAACTCTGGGGAGTCACAAAAGAGAGATTAGGGATGTAAGAACAGCAGGCACCTCCAAAGGGACCAAAAGAAACCAGAAGAGGTACTGGGACAGGCCTATTGGGGATATGACATGGCACGGGGAGAAAAGGAGGTACATTTTCTTGTTAGAGAGGATTAATCTATTCGAGGGGCTTTACACTTCCCTGTTGCCTTTCAGGTGCATACATGTGAAAATTTGCGTTTCAAATCATCCCGAGTTTTAGCCAGTAGAGTTGTTCTGGGTTTTAGCTTCACCCACACAGACTCTGATCCACTATTTAAAAACCTACAGACCTTGGGGACTTCCCTGGCGGTCCAGTGGTTAAGACTTCGCCTTCCAGAGCAGGGTGTGTGGGTTCAATCCCTGGTCAGGGAGCTAAGATCCCATATGCCTCTTGGCCAAAAAGCAAAACATAAAACAGAAACAATATTATATCAAATTCGATAAAGACTTTAAAAATGGTCCACATCAAAAAAAAAAAAATCTTAAAAAAAATTAAAAAATAAAAACCTCCCTCCCTTCACACCAGTTTGCTAACAGACTGCTTTTGCTATACCTGGGAGAAAGGCTTCCTCATTCCCACGTTCTGCATCCCTCTAGGCTGGTGATAAAGAGCTTCCTGGGATGTCTGGCTTACTATATTGGCAGAATGTGATTGATGAGGAAACATGACCCCAGCTTAGGTTCTGGTATAATTATGGTATAAGTTTACCCAAATCTTATGCAAGTGAAAATATAAGTTGAACTTACACATGGGAAAACAAGAAAATGCAACAATAAAGTTTTAGTGTTAGAATACCATATTCTATTTTAAAATAGATTTAAGGATATGATAGCCAGGTGACTTCAACTGTCACAGGAAACTTAAATAGCTTTTCATTAAGACTTTTAAGTCATAGATAAAAATTAATTTATTGGAATAAAGTAATACTCAGAACATGACTGAATATGTAAAAACTTGACAGAGTGCAGCTTACAAAAAGATACCCATTTTCTGATTGTCTAAATAGCCAGTTTCCATAAATTTAATGTGTTGATCTGAAATCTTGGTCAGGATTCCCTGAAATCTATTTTAAAATGAGTTCATCATATGAACACTGCTAGAAAGGTGCCACCTCTGATCCTTGTAATGCTTTTGATTTGAAAACCCCTAATTAAGGATCTTAATCATTTCCTCGGTAACAGAAAGTTTTGAACAAAATACAAGAACTAGAGTATTATAAAAAGGTTACTTATTTTTCCCTCCATCTCTGATTATCCAGAGAATAACAATGCCCAAATACGGAGGAAAGCGGCTCCTCTTTTGGCCAAAAGAACAGAATTCAGAAGTAGAACATATTGGACTTCCCTGGTGGTGCAGTGGTTAAGAATCCGCCTGCCAATTCAGGGGACATGGGTTCGAGCCCTGGTCCAGGAAGATCCCACATGCTGCAGAGCAACTAAGCCCGTGCACCACAACTACTGAGCCTGCGCTCTAGAGCCCGCGTGCCACAATTACTGAGCCTGCATGCCACAGATACTGAAGCCCACATGCCTAGAGCCCCTGCTCCACAACAAGAGAAGCCACCGCAATGAGAAGCCCGCACACCACAAGGAAAAGTAGCCCCTGCTCGCTGCAGCTAGAGAAAGCCTGTGCGCAGCAACAAAGACCCAGTGACGAAGACCCAATACAACCAAAAATAAATAAATAAATAAATAAATAAAAAAGAAGTAGAACATATTGACGAGGCTTCTCCCTCCTTGGGTGGTGGTCTCCAGGATTTTTTTCCTGCTCGGTTCGGTGTAGCTTTGACAGGGTAAAGTGGGAGCCAGGGGCCTGGACCATCATCCCCAGGAATCAGATCGTCTTGGTAGAATGAGGGTTCCCTATCCATCTTTTCTTCATTCTAGGCCCCCACCTTGAAAAATAGCTTTTGCTTAGTATTATGGATATGAAGTATATATTCCTCTAAGACATCCTTCGGCCCCCAATTTATAATGTTTTTAACTTTTGTTCTTTTCTGCTATCAACTTCAGCAGCTTTTGTATCGTGATTAACTACAAAAATGTATATATGTTCTCACTAATAGAGATCACTTCTTACTTTATAACTACAAGAGAAGCAATAATCCACACCCAAACATTTCTTTTCTAGCACTACTGAACCGAGTGGAGTCATTACAATGCATTTTAGGCAAAAGGGATGTGAGAGTTGAGGACTGTTCTCCCAAACCCTCTCTGCTATTTCTTCGCTCTGGGATTGCCTGCTTTGGCATCTAACTAGGTGAGATGCTCAGACACCGCATGAATCAGGAGCCGCGTGACCTCCAGGCTGCCAGGTTTGCAGGTGCATCCCCTGCAGGGGGAAGCCTTACTTCCTCTGGCTCACCCCACCTGGCAGGAGCCCCACAGAGGTGGAATTCACTGGGGTGCACTCACTCAGGCCTCCACAAACTACAGGCTGCAAGAGAATGTGTTTACTCAGTTACCATGACACCGCCCGCAAACATGTGGACACAGAGTGGTCACAACTCCCACGGCAGCCTGAAGGAAGTATGCAGGTCAGGTTGTGAAATAGCACCACTGGTTATTTAGAAGGACGTTTGGAATTCGCTGGGAGGTTGGTTTTGTTTTAAACTCTGCTTATTGCACTGGTAGAAAACAATGAATGTTGATTACCCTTTATTCTCTGTAACATTAGTGATTCTCAGAGGAGATGTTTGCCGTTTTATTCTCCAGGGAGACACGATGACATGGACTTAGGTCCTGTAACCAGGTATATGGCAAAAATAGCTAAATGAAGAGCCTGGGAAAACATACTGAAATTATAAGTAAAGTGTGAAAATATGCGATTTTGAACAAAGGTATCATTTGTATTCAAAGCAAAAAGAGAGAAACTTTTACAACTGACATGATGATCATGTGATGTAGAGAAATAGGTATATAATTTTTGCTGGGTACGGGGAGGGGGGAAATGCAGTGTATAAATTATGCAGGAAACAAATTTTCTCCATTACCAGAGGGTATTTGGGATTCATATCTAAATCCTCTTGAATTTGCAAGTTTTATTTTCAGTGTTGTTTCTTACATCCTATCTCAACAACTAGGTCTCAGTCATTGGACCTCCTTTCCCCAGAATCTGGATACTTTTTTTTTTTTTCCTCATTTGAACAGGAGACCGGTGAGAATGAATTACAGCATTCAGTAGTAAAAGCTTCTCTCTCTCCCTCCTCTCACATTTTGACAGCCGTGACAGAAGATGAAACCTGATGGGGATGTGAGTGGTTGGCTGTAAGGCGGTACCAGGTGGGAGGAATATGCTGATGGAGGAATCTGGCCCTCAATTAATGAATGACGTCAACGCCTTTCATGTTGAATGGCACACCCGAGGGCTAGGTGAGACAAGCAGGAAAAAGAGAAAGATCCTATCTTGTTAATTGACCTAATCTCACCTCCTCCCCCAGAACTACAGATGACTTATAACACGGAACTTCCTTTAATTTCATCAAACTGCCTTACCCAGAAACGAGACACAGTAGTGATTATGAACAGTGATTACAAACAAGAAGATATTTTGCTACTATCTCTTGCCATTATTTCCTCTATGAAATAACTCTTTTAGGGAAAGCTGAAATGAAGCTCACTTGTTTTTTTTAGGGCGGGGTGTTTTTTGTTGCGTATTTTTTTAAATCTTTTAATTTTAAGCGGCCACACCCTCTGTTCCAAATGGAGTGCAAATCCCATCCCTTGTATTCTTAACTTTGTATTATAAATGTTAAAGCACCAACAGTCATGGTGGAACTGGCATGGATAATAAAAGCTTTTGGTCTTGGAAAGGAAAAAATGAAAAGACCTGTTTAGAATTGCAGGGCCAGGGAGTCTGGCAGCTTTTCCTCATATTTCTAGGTGATAGACAAATTGTTAGTTACGACATGTATAATTTATTAGTAATTGCTCTAATTTGCCTCAAGTTTCTAAGTTGCCAGTTCAATGAGATCAACTTTTTTGTACCCGTAAAATAGGAATCGTGGGATCATTTAATGTAGTAGCTAGTCAGTTAGGGTGATTTCTGTGCAAGTGCACTTATTTGCCATTGTAATTTAGAAAAGAGGGAGAGGAATAACACAATCAAACTTCTTAGAAGCCTGGTGACTAATATCTCTCAGTGGGATTAAAATGCTACACAGGTATGTTTCCCTCTCGTGGTTGTATGGATAACTGGCTTTCCTTTGGGTTGGGCTGCAGTCTATTTAAAATAAAAAGCTCCTTCCTCCTTTTGGAAGGCTGCTACGGGGTGGATGCCAAATCGCTCCTGTGGGTGGTCTGGGAGACAGAGGGCTTGAGAGTCTGCAGATGAAGCTTAGAGCAGAGCTGGGCCTGCGGCAGGGTTGTTGCAGACAGGGTTAGTATAGAACTTTTGTTTCTTCTTCTCAAAGCCAATGTCCCATTTCTCTCAAAAAATGATTAGCTGACTTCAGGCATTGCTATAAGAACCTAAATGCAAAATGTCTTCTTGTGTCCAGCCTGTCGGATTTCTCTGTGTTCCTAGATCTCCTCAATTTACCAACAGAAACATTTTCTACTTACCTTCTCTACTGAATAGCCAAATAAGCTGAGGTCTCATTCTGCCTCTGTGATATCAGCAAAACTGTAAACTCCCTTCTGCTTGCTGAACTCTGCCCTTGCCGATTTGTAAGAGACGGGAACACAGCTTAATATTTGGTTCTCAGGTTTAAGCCTGGGGTCCTAGAAATGACAGAAAGTAGGAAAATGAAGTTTTTAGCTGACCCTTGAGAAAATAGGAAGTATAGGTGACAGGATAAATGTGGATTGCTCAGGACGTTTTGGAAACTCACTCTTTTGCCCAACTCAGCTAGCAAACATCCTGGGCCTGATAAAATTCCTCTGCAGTTCATCAGAATTTAACTTTGGCTCAATCTGTCAGAGTCACAACCACATTTCAAGAGTACCATTTGGCTGTAGGTCAAATCCATTATCACAAACACAGTGGATGTTCCTGAATAGCATTCCTAACGCCAGCTAACATCCACATGCATCAAGCAAGTCAAATACCAAAGAATATCAGAAAAACAAAATAATTTCGATAATCCCTGCTAATTTTATTGAAATCAGGATACATTCCCAAGTGACCAAATAGTGTTTGGAAAAATGATCATATTCTTGGAACCTGAAATGAGACTGTCAGTGACTAAGAATTTAAAACAAACTTGGAAACTATACTCATGGCCTTGTGATTTCCTTAGTGTACTATTCGCATGTTCCTGACCAAGGTGGAGCACCAGATGAGTCTCCTGGCTTAAAGTTTGCTTGCTCAAGGTTCACTAAGCAACAGGGTGGGATGGGCAGCCCATTTATCCTCTGGTCTTAGGGCCAGAATCATCAGCGTAATCTCCTAGCCTATTAGAAAGGCAAATGTATGGGCCCCACCCAGCCTATTGTACAGCATTTCTGGGGATGGGGCCCAGGAATCTGGGTTTTTACAAGCTCTCCTGGTGATTCTGATGTTCACTCAAGGCCTCAGGGTCTGGAACAAACTGTCAACTAACAGCTGAAGGTTTGTGGATGTATCTGAATGTCTTTCTTTCTGCAGATGAAAAGTGTGGCCATCATGCTGTCCTCTTTTGGTTAGAAGCTAGGTCCCAGCTGCTGATTTTTGCTTTCTTTTCTCCCCAACGTTTCCCACTACATGGATCAGAACAAGGGGCACCATACATTGAAAGTGACTTAAGATGACAGTCTGTGTTTTTAAACTTGGAACTCTAAGGAGCGCCTCCTAAATATGTTTGGACCGTTTTAGTTTTGGGGTACTAAGAGGTAACCATACACCTAAATAGTAGTACACACTTTGCCTGAATCAGCTCTCTGAACATCTCAGCATTCTGCAATATAGCAAAAAACCAAAAAGTAAATTAAAAAGACCTCTCCCATCGTTCAACTTATTAAGAAAACTGTGCACCAAAGTTCATACTTAAAAAAAAATTCTTGGAGGCTGCCAGAATCTACTTACTCTTACTTTCCAAAACTAATCATATGAGAAGCTTTTTAAAAATTCAGATGCGTGAAACCTAAATGTAAGAGTTAAAGTATAAAACTCTTAGAAGAAACTTAGGTGTAAATCTTTGTGAGCTTGGATTAGGCAATGGTTTCTTAGATATGACACCTAAAGCACAGGCAAACTAAGAAAAATTAGATAATTAAGATTTAAAACTTTTAGGCTTCAAAGGACACTATCAGGATAGTGAAAAGATAGCCCACAGAATAGAAAAGATTTGCAAATCACATAACTGAAAAGAGTCCAGTACCTAGAATATATTTTTTAAAACTCGTAGAAATCAACAGTAAACAAAAACCAAATAACCCGATTTAAAAATGGGCAAAAAATCTGAATAGATATTTCTCCAAAGAAGATACGCAAACTGCTGATAAGCATACAAAAAGATGCTCAGTGTCATTCATCACCAGGGAAATGCAAATCAAAACCACAATGAGATGCCACTTCACACTAGGAATGGTCAGAGTCAAGAAGACAACAAATACTGGGAAGAATTTGGAGATATTGGCAGCCTCATACATTGTTGGCGGGAATAAAATGGTGCAGCCACTTTGGGAACAGTCTGACAGTTCTTCAGAAAGTTATACATAGAGTTATCATCTGACCCAGCAATTCCACTTCTAGGTGTACACCTAATAGGACTGAAGACAAAACACTTACATGAATGTTCACAGCAGCATTGTTCATAATAGCTAAAAAGTGGAAGCAACCCACATGTCCATCAACTGATGAATGAATAAATAAAATGTGGTATATTAATTTTTTCTCTTTATTATTGATTTTATTTAAAATAAAAAATTATAAACATTGATACTTTTTAAAAACATAAAAATAAACATTTCTGCACTCTTCGTATTTGTTATGCTTTACAGTAAACCTTTTGGGACTCATTTTGTATTTAATGGGAATATACAATTAGAGGGAGCTTTTGTAAAAATTTTTATTGGAGTATAGTTGACATACAGTTTTGTGTTAGTTTCAGGTGTACAGCAAAGTGAATCAGTTATACATATACATATGTCCACTCTTTTTTAGATTCTTTTCCCACACAATGGGTCATTACACAGTATTGAGTAGAGTTCCCTGTGCTATACAGTAGGTCCTTATTAGTTATCTATTTTATATACAGTAGTGTGTATATGTCAATCCCAAACTTCCAACTTATCTCTACCACTCCCTTACCCCCAAAACGTAGTGTATTTATACAATGAGATATTATTCACGCATAAAAAGGAATGAAGTGGGCTTCCCTGGTGGCGCAGTGGTTGAGAGTCTGCCTGCCCATGCAGGGGACACGGGTTCGTGCCCTGGTCCGGGAAGATCCCACATGCCGTGGAACGGCTAGGCCCGTGAGCCATGGCCGCTGAGCCTGCGCGTCCGGAGCCTGTGCTCCGTAACGGGAGAGGCCACAACAGTGAGAGGCCCGTGTACCGCAAAAAAAAAAAAAAAAGGAATGAAGTATTGATACATGCTACAACATGGATGAGCCTTGTAAACATTAAGTGAAAAAGCCAGACACAAAAAGCCGCATATTGTATGATTCCCTTTGCATGAAATGTCCAAAAGAGGTAATGCCATAGAGGTAGAAAGTTGATTAATGGTTGTCAAGGCCTGAGGGAAGTGGAGAGTGAGTGATAGAGTATGGGGTTTCTTTGGAACTGATGATGACGCTGTGGAATTAGATAGTGGTGATGATTACGCAACTTGGTAAACTATTAAACCACTGAATAAAAGGGTGTATTTTACTGTGAGTGAATTATCTCTCAATTTTTAAAAAACAGGCAGCAAGCTGGATTTGGCCTGTGGGACCATAGTTTACCAATCCTAGTTCTAGTGTAAGAAACGGGGGGCGGAGCGGGGAGCGGATACATGAAAAAGATTGACAGAATGCTAATAATTGTTGAACTGAGTGATGTAGCTCATTACACTATTTTTTTCTACTTTTGTGTTCAGACATACACAAACGTATTTCCATAATAAAAAAATAATGTGTGATGCATCCTGAATTAGATATTAGAACCACCAAGGGTGGGGCCTGCACATCTATAGTTTTGACAAGTTTCCAGGTGATACGTTTGAAACCAATCAATTGCTGGTTTGAAAATCAACAGGTGGGAACCACTGCTCTATACGTATGTTCCTGATAATTTGATTATCTTAGAAGTTAGAAGAGAGGAAAGCAACTCCTACAGAGAGACAAATAGGCAATAGCAAAAAGAAAAGATTGCTGACAGCCCAACGAGAGAAAAATAGGAAAGAATAAGATACAAGTACAAAAACTTAAAAAGCTCAGAACCCTGAGGCCATTTAGCATGGAAGCAAACAGTCCTATGTGCCATAACAAACTGAAATCATCACTGTATTACAGAATAGCACAACTTTTGATATTCATAATGATGACCTGGAGGCATTCAGAGAGGATTAAATTGTATTCAGTAAATGTTATTTAAGGCATATGGAGGTAAATATTCATTTTAGAAAATAGCATTTTAAGAATGTTCTGAGTGGTAAAACCTTATATAGAGAGGAAATCTGATTATCTGGGTAAGACTGTTTAAAAATTCTTAATCGCTTTATTTTAAAGTCTAATAATTTTTTTTCTCCTTGGCTTTTACAAACAAAATCTACCTTGCAACTAAGGAAAAATAACAGGATATAAACTTCCTGAAACAAGCATTGGTTACAGAAAACATTGTGGAGGAGAGAAACTGAGATGGAGGAATTTTTGTTTTTTAATGCATACTCTCTTCTAAGCCAGTAGTATTTTTTTTTTTAAGTCAACTTTTGGAGGTATAGTTTACACATTTTAAGCATATCATCTGAATGCCTTTGACAAATGTATACACACTCATGTAAACACCGTCCCTTCAAAACTCAGAGCACTTCCACCTCTGCAGAATTCTGTGCCCCTGTGCAGTCAGTACCCCACCCCAATACCTGCCTTGCCTCGGGAAACCACTGAATGTGATCCTGTGACTGCTGATTAATTTTGCCTCTAGACTTATACTGGATATGTTCCAGTGTCCAGCTTCTTTCAGCACGGTAACTATGAGATACATGTATATTGCCGCATGCTATTAGTTCATTTCATTTTACTGCTAAGTAGTGTTCATTATGTGAATATACCCAAAACTATACATTCACCTGTAGTTTTCTATTTGAGGCTATTATGAATAAAAATATGTAAGTCTTTTTATGGACATATATTTTCATTTCTCTTGGGTAGATACCCAATGCTGGGCCATGTGTTAAATATATGTTAAACTTTATAAGAAACTGCCAAACTCTTTTCCCAAGTAGTTTCACCATTTTATGCTCCCACTGGTAATGCATGAGAGTGACAGTTAAAGCCCATAACCTTGGCTTATGAATTAGTAGAGAGAAAATTCCCTCTCTCTTTCAATGGTTTTCATCTCTCATTGGCTCATTAGTTTGCTGCTTTAGAAGCTTCACCTTTTACTTATGTAAACATTCTTCATACAGTTCCAAACCCTTTTTAGGCTTCAACCAGCATCAATATTGAAATACTGCTAATTAATTACATATGCAATTTATATATATATATATATAAATAACAGTGTATATAATTAATATACTATTAATAAAACTAAAATTTTAAACACAAAATATTTTTTCTCAGCACTGGTAGCTAAAAACTGTTTCTGAAACAGCATTTATTTATGCTCCTTTCTAATAAGTAGGCAATAACAATGAATGAATCCTTGACCATTCAACATCTTGGCAATTTTTGTTGTTTACCCTTTTGAAAATCAACTTTCTGTGGAATTCAGCGCCTCTGTTCATGAAAGAAGAGTAGGACAGTTTAAAGATAAAGAGCTCTGCCTTAAAGAGGTAGTCAGACCAGTGTGAGGATCTTGGCTTCTTTCCATGGGCACATTCTTTAACATAAGAGTCTTGGTTTCCTCATCTGCAATCTGGGGTGGGGGGTCATAATTATACACATCTCATATGATTGTTCTGAGAACAGTGATCTCATGTATATAAAATCTTTGGCAGTATTCCTAGTCCATATTTATTGCTCAACAAATGGAAGCTTTAAAAAAGATGTGTTCCAATATCATTGAAAAAAAAACTCATCACAGGAAACACAAGGTGTGTTCTAGAATGTGAATTCTCTCTCTTCCTTGCTTTCACCAGAATCATGTTCCCTCTCTCCCCTTGGACATCAGGGAGACTCCCATTCCATTAGCTTCCCACCCAGCCTCCTCGAGGTCTTTCCCTCCCCATCTTCCACTCCTCCTAGGGCTACTAGTCTAAGGGGGGGTGGGGGGATCCTTCTCTCACCAGTTCCAGTCAAGCTCACCTGCTCAGAAGCCTGGACTCAAAACTAGCTTACCATGTTGCCCTCTGCCTCAGCTGTTTCAACTAATGTCACACTGAAACAACCTGCTTCCCTCCAGAATTTAACCTTAATGAATATCCCACATGCTCAGGAGAATTACAAGACCAGTGGGCTGAGGGATTAAGATGCAGCTGCTATGTGGACCCCAGCCTCAAACAACCATAATAGGACAATAGGAAAAAAAAAAACCTCACTAGACTCACATCTTAAAATTCCAGAAAATCATATTTTTAAGTTTAATTTTTCAAAGACATGGACCATAAGAAAGGAAAACTCCCCTGTCTCAGGCTTTCAATTTAAAGACCATTTGGTAAATGTTTCTCTTCACATCTGTACATAGGGCCTTTATGGAGTAGCCAGTACTGCATCTTCCCTAGCTCCTGAATCTGGAGAAACTGAAATCTGTCAGGAGGTAAATGAATCATACCAAGAAGTAAGTTAATTAAAAACTGTAATGTGTTCATACATATCTAGCAAATTGAGCAACCAGGGAAACTCAGGTTGAACCAGCATTATGGCATCAACTACTATTTTGAACATCACATTGAGGCAAATCTTGTTATCCCCGCCTTTGTGTGTGTTGTGCCCTTTGCCCTATGGTGTTAGTTCCACCTCATGCCAAGGACTGATGAGGCATAGCACAGAGGAAGAGGGGTGGAAGGCAGAGGTTATGGTCTGGCAGTATTGGGATGAAGTCATGCTAACCTTAGGTCAAGATCTTTCTGTCAAATACCCTCCCTACAAAGCACCAGCTGAAGGACAGGCCTGCATCTCTGACCACTTGGTCCAAGCTAGCATCTAGCTCACTCACTGAGTCTCCTCAACCAGAATTGGTGAAGGTGTGAGACAGTCAAATTTTGTACTAAATATTGAAAGGAGGCCCCAAAGTAGGAATGCTCTTTAGAGAGGCTTTTAGGCCTCTGATGCTGCCCCTCAGGTCAGTTCTCTGTTACACAGAAAAGAGAGAACGACAGAAAATGTTGGTGAATTATTTTGATGAGCTTCAATAGTTTACAATCAATACCCTTGACATTTTGACATCCTAGTCTATTTTTCTTTGGTTTTGCTGACAGAAGAGTATATACCAGTTGAGGAAGAATCAGGATTCTCTGCTAGCTTTTCTTCAACTCCTCAGAAACTCACCAGATTTTTTTCTTGAAATATTTACTAATTTTAAGACTAAAGTTTTTTGAGCTTCTAGTTCTAAAAATGTTTAGTGTCTTAGATCAAATTTATCTTATATTAGTTCTAACCAATAAGTCAATCTCTGTAGCAAACATCTTTTATGCCATTTACTCAGGCAGAAAATGTGGGTGCTTGGTTTAATTTTCTTTTCATATGTAGCATTCCCCCCACCTCCCTTTTTTTTCAATTGTTAGCAATAACAGTCTAAGGATTTTTTTTCTTCCTTGATAACTTTGACATGTTACCTAAGATTGGTGACATCTTCTATTTTGGTTTTATATGGGTATTACAGTTAATACTGTCTAGGTTTATCTACAAAATAGTAAAACCAATGTATAATTACTCTATCTTTTAAAGGAGGATCGCATTGTTTTCGGATCCCTTCTTTCTGTTGAAAAAATGTATTTCCAAAACTCAGATGCTTCTTCTCTAAATAACCGTAATTCATTAGAAAGTCTTTTTGTAACAATTCTTAAAAATAGTTTCCCTTCTAAGTGGACAATCATAAGTCTATTCATTCTTTGCTCACTTGTTTTATAAACCAAATAAAGAGGGCTAGAAAAGAATAGAAAGAAATGTGTCAAGTACCTACTGTGGTCCCCACACTGGGCTGAACTTTATATACATTATCTGGGTAATGCTCACAACATGCTATAAACAACGATAGGTGCTATTATCAGCTTAATTTATATAAAAGGAAACGAAAACTTGGAGAACATTAACTTGCCCATAGTCACATGGACTGAAAGAAAATCTTTTGTTACTAAAAAATAATAAAATAGACTCAGTAACAAATTACAGAATCACAAGTTCATATTTAGTTTAATCATTGCTGCTACTGTTGAAAGCACATAGTTACCATATATATGCATAAACACTCACATATATATGATCACTGTTATATAACCTTACAATGGAAAGGCATTCCCATGGAACGTCTAATGCCCTCATTTTCCAGATGAAGAAATTAAGGTTCATGGAAGTGAAATGACTAGCCCCCAGGGACACAGCCAGCTATGTGAATTCCAGACTCAATCAGCAGATGTATATTGTGTGCCTCCTGTGAACATGAGTTCCTCAAACGCTGGTAGTTTGTCCAAAATGTCCTTCCTTCCCTGAGTTCTCACACTGCAAAACCACTGTGCTCATGGCATAGACCCATCCTTGTTTCTTCACATGATGCCACCTCCCTACCTCCGTGGACCAAGAAATATACTGTATATTGCTGTCCAGTATTGCAGATGCCTGTTCGTTTATACTCTCAAAGAGTAACCATGGTAGTTTCAGCGTATTCACTATCGAGCCTGTCAATATAATTGTGTAGCAGTATCACTGGAGTTGTGAAACAAACATTAATATCCATTCCTTGTGTTTAAATTTAGCAGTGAGTGTTAATGGTGTGATTATAGGATGTAAACAAGCTCCACCCAGAGTGAGCCTGGATGACTAAATGATTGCCTGGGGACTCAGGTTACCCAGCGCATATTGCACTCTGAAATGAAAATATCCGGCATAGACAACTTTATTATGACTATAATTTTGGCTTCCTACTATTACCGTTTCAAGCCAAATTATATATGTTTGATGAGGCATAATTTCTTATTAGATCCAGAGAATACCAGAGCAGAATACATCATGATAGAATTATAATTTGAATTTTAATTAAGCTTTGTTCATTCCCCAATACTAGCTAATGAAATAAATTCAGTACTGTAGTTTATACAAATTAATAGGGGACAACATAGGACAAAAAATTAACAAATTATATTGCTTGCCATAAATATTTTTTATAACAGTAAGCATAACTGTTGGCATTTTTTTCCTGACCTTTCCATGAACCCTCTTTCATCAGCCTTATGGTGGTCGCTTCTGAAAGACAGCTGTCTGACTGTGGGTTTTGGCATCTCTGATTAAGGATTTAACATGCTGTACTCAGCCCTTTAATGATTCTCTGAAATTTTATTTTGATAACCTCTATGCAAACCCTGCATGCAGATCAATGTTTCTAATTTCTGTCAAAGAGAATGTGTTGAAACCTTTCCAACAACATATCATTAGTGAAGTGGAGATGGAATTTATGTGGTGGACTTTGGTTTGCTCCATTCTGCTTGCTCTTTTCTCTCTTTTCTTCATCCAGCACACCCAGAATTCATTCATTTGGAGTAAGTGTTTATAACAAGAGATGCCACTGAATGAATGAAGTCGTAGCTGGAATTGCCTCTAACACATCATCGTATTGTCTATACTAACCACACCATCAGCTCCATGAGAATCGTGTAAATAACAGAAAATTCAGTTATCTATTCCATGAGCCATTTTCCCTTATTCCTGGCCACTTCTCATTTATTCTGGTGAGTATGTAACTTCTAACCAGAGTATTTATTATCTGGTCATTTTTCTGAATCACTATAACATATTTGAGTGTACAAAAAATTAGAGTTTTGTAAATGTTAAGGAGTCAGGTGGAATAAGCCAACGGACACAAGGGCCACACTGCCAAACACTTCTCTCTTTAATCATAAATGGTGGCAAAATATCATTGCTGTAAATGGCTTGGGGGCCTGGTAAAGTCTTGTTTTCCTAAAGGATTTAAGTCAGCAAAGAGGCAGCAGGAGGTCAGTGTCTCATAGTGTTGCTTAATAGCTAGAGGCAGATCAGGATGGTCTTAGATTTGTTTTCAAAACATTTTCACAAGGGTAAATATTAATAAAACATTAAAAGGAAAAGCTGTAGAGTTTGCATAAAACAAGCAGAAATAAGCTTTATGTTCTGCCTCTGTAAGGGTGTTGAATATCATTTCAACTTGCCAATGTTGTTACGACTGTCATTTTCACATCGTGACAATTTTGAGTTTTCTTCACTTGAAGCATTGTCCTGGGGGCATTATGACTGTTAAACTAATCCTTATTCATGATTTGTGCAGCCTGAACTCAAATCTGTGGAACAAACTTAATAAATCATGTGTTGATGGAGAGAACGGCAGAGACCTTAGATAATTTGATGAACAATTTCTATGTGATCAGTACCACTTATGCCAACTTTTAGTTTATGTAAATTTTGTACTTAAGATATAAAAACCTTCTGGAAAGTGTAGAAATTCAGGACCACACCAATGTATTGTCAACTCACCCTTTAAAAGATTAACTACTGGGGGCTTCCCTGGTGGCGCAGTGGTTGAGAGTCCGCTTGCCGATGCAGAGGACACGAGTTCGTGCCCCGGTCCGGGAAGATCCCACATGCCGCAGAGTGGCTGGGCCCGTGAGCCATGGCCGCTGAGCCTGCGCGTCCGGAGCCTGTGCTCCGCAATGGGAGAGGCCACAACAGTGAGAGGCCCACGTACCACCAAAAAAAAAAAAAAAAAAAAGATTAACTAGCTGGACTTCCCTGGTGGCGCAGTGGTTAAGGATCCGCCTGCCAATGCAGGGGTCACGGGTTCAATCGCTAGTCTGGGAAGATCCCTCATGCTACGGAGCAACTAAGCCCATGCACCACTACTGAGCCTGTGCTCTAGAGCCCGCATGCCACAATTACTGAGCCTGAATGCCACAACTACTGAAGCCCACGCTCCTAGAGCCCTCGCTCCACAACAGAAGCCACCACAATGAGAAGCCCGCACACCACAACGAAGAGTAGCCCCTGCTTGCCGCAACTGGAGAAAGCCCACACACAGCAACAAAGACCCTACACAGCCAAAAATAAATAAATAAATTTATTTTGTAAAAGATTAATTAGCAAGGAATATCACATAACTTGAATTCATAGCATTCCAAAACTCTTAACTCAAAACCCTCCTGGTGCAATTTATGTCCATTTGTTCTTGCTGTTTTCTCAAAGGAGCTCTTAGAGTATAACTGAGTACCCTCTGTGGAACTATAACTAAGCAATAACCTAAGAGAAAAGGTACATTGGTAATTAGTCCAGGAAGTGATGCTGGTTGGAATACCAAGCAGGGCTAGCTGTCTGCTAGTCACTGAGTTGTTTTTCATGGTGGTATAATAATTGCAGCTTTAAGAACACCCAGGAATTACTGGATATTATTACTGAAGGTGTGATGTTTTTTTAATAAACATTTTTTAGAATGGTTTTATATTTATAGAAAAATTGCAGAGATAGTACAGAGTTCCCATACACTTCACACCTGGTTTCCCCTATTATTAACATCTTACCGAATTGGACAACCTGAAAGAAATGGATACGTCCTTAGAAACATACAATCTTCCAAGACTGCATCATGAAGAAATAGAGAATCTGAATAGATTGATTACTAGTAAGGAGACTGACCAGTAATCAAAACCCCCCCAGAAGCAAAAGTCTAGGACCAGAGAGCTTCATCAGTGAATTCTACCAAACATTCAAAGAATCAATAGCAATCCTTCACAATTCTTCCAAAAAACTGCAGAGGGGAGAATACTTCCAAACTTATTTTACAAGGCCAGCATTACCCTGATAACAAAACCAGAGAAATACATCACACGCACACACTAAAAATTGTAGGCCAATATCCCTGATGACCATAGATGCAAAAATTCTCAACAAAAGCCAACAAACTGAATTCAACAATATATTAAAATGACTATACACCATGAGCAAGTGGGATTTATTCCAGGGATGAAAGGATGGGGTCAACATCTGCAAATCAACCAGTGTGATATACCACATTAACAAAATGAGGGATAAAAATCACATGATTGGGGCTTACCTGGTGGCACAGTGGTTGAGAGTCCGCCTGCCAATGCAGGGGACACGGGTTCGTGCCCCGGTCTGGGAAGATCCCACATGCCGCGGAGCGGCTGAGCCTGCGCGTCCGGAGCCTGTGCTCCGCAACGGGAGGGGCCCCAACAGTGAGAGGCCCGCGTATGGCAAAAAAAAAAAAAAAAAAAAAAATCATATGATTATCTCAGTAGGTGCAGAGAAAGCATCTGGCAAAATTCAACATCGATTTATGAAAAAAACTCTCAACAAAGTGAGTATAGAGGGAATGTACTTCAACATAATAAAAGTCATATATGACAAGCCCACAGCTAACATCATACTCAACGGTAAAAGCTGAAAGCATTTCCTTTAAGATCAGGAACAAAACAAGGACGCTCACTCTTGCCACTTTTATTTAACGTAGTATTGGAAGGCTTAGCCATGGCAATTAGGCAACATAAATAAGAGGCATCCAAATTGGAAAGGAAAAAGTAAAACTGAGACCATTTGAGGATAACATAATTTTATATATAAAAAACCCCTAAAGGGGGCTTCCCTGGTGGCGCAGTGGTTGAGAGTCCACCTGCCAATGCAGAGGACATGGGTTCGTGCCCCTGTCAGGGAGGATCCCACATGCCACGGAGAGGCTGGGCCCGTGAGCCATGTCCGGAGCCTGTGCTCCGCAACGGGAGAGGCCACAACGGTGAGAGGCCCGCGTACAGCAACAAAAAAAAAAAAAAAAAAAAAAAAAAACCCCTAAAGACTGCACCAAAAAATGTTAGAACTGATAAACGACTTTAGTTGCAGGTTACAAAATCAATATACAAAAATCTGTTGTGTTTCTGAACACTAAGAATAAACTATCAGAAAGATAAATTAAGAACATAATCCCATGTATGATTGCATCAAAAAGAGTAAAATACCTGGAAAGAAATTTAACCAAAGTGGTGAAATACCTGTACAGTGAAAACTGTAAGACATTGATGAAAGTAATTGAAGACACAAATAAATGGAGAGATACTCGATGCTCCTGGATTGGAAGAATTAATATTGTTAAAATGTCCATACTACCCAAAGCAATCTACAGATTGAGTGCAATCCCTATCAAGATTCCAATGTGCCATTTTTCACAAAAATAGAACCACCTTAAAATTTCTATGGAACTGCAAAAGACCCCTGAATAGCCAAATAAATCTTGAGAAAGAAGGACAAAACAGGAGGCATCATGCTCCCTGGTTTCAAACTACATTATAAAGCTATCATAATCAAAACAGTATGGTATTGGCATAAAAACACATAGATCAATGGAACAGAATAGAGAGTCCAAGAATAAACCCATGCATATATGGTCAATTAATTTATGACAAAGGAGCCAAGAATATATAATGGGGAAAGGCCAGTCTTTTCAATAAGTGCTGTTGAGAAAACTGGTCAGCCATATGCAAAAGAATGAAACTGGACCACTCTCTTACACCATACTCAAAAATTAACTCAAAATGGCATAAAGACTTGGGTGTAAGACCTGAAACCATAGAACTCCTAGAAGAAAACATAAGCAGTAATCTCCTTGACATCAGTCTTGGGGATGATTTTTCGATTTGACACCAAAAGTGAAGGTAATAAAAGCAAAAATAAACAAGTGAGACTTAATCAAACCAAAAAGCTTCGGCACAGCAAAAGAAACCATCAACAGGGCTTCCCTGGTGGCACAGTGGTTGAGAGTCCGCCTGCTGATGCAGGGGACACGGGTTCGTGCCCGGTCCGGGAGGATCCCACATGCCGTGGAGTGGTTAGGCCCATGAGCCATGGCTGCTGAGCCTGCGCGTCTGGAGCCTGTGCTCCACAACGGGGGAGGCCACAACAGTGAGAGGCCCGCGTATCGCAAAAAAAAAAAAAAAAAGAAACCATCAGCAAAATGAAAAGGCAAACTGTGGAATGGGAAAAAATATTTGCAAATCATATATCTTATAAGGGGCTAATACCCAAAATATATAAATACCTCATACAACTCAATAGCAAAATAACAATCTGGTTAAAAAATGGGCAGAGGGGGCTTCCCTGGTGGCACAGTGGTTGAGAGTCTGCCTGCCGATGCAGGGTACACAGGTTCGTGCCCCAGTCCAGGAAGATCCCACATGCCGCAGAGCAGCTGGGCCCGTGAGCCATGGCTGCTGAGCCTGCATGTCTGGAGCCTGTGCTCCACAACGGGAGAGGCCACAACAGTGAGAGGCCCTCGTACCACCAAAAAAAAAAAAAAAAAAAAAATTGTGCAGAGGATCTGAATAGACATTTTTCCAAGAAAGACATACAGGTGGCCAACAGGCACATGAAAAGATGCTCAACATCTCTAATCATCAGAGAAATGCAAATCAAAACCACAATGAGATATCACCTCATACCTGTTAGAACGGCTGTTATCAAAAAGATAAGAAATAACAAGTGTTGGTAAGGATGGAGAAAAGGGAACCCTTGTGCACTGTTGGTAGGAATGAAAATTGGTGCAGCCACTATGGAAAACAGTGTGGAGATTCCTCAAAAAATTAAAAATAGAACTACCATATGATCCAGCAATTCTACTTCTGGGTATTTATCTAAAGAAAATGAAAGCACTAATTTGAAAAGATATATGAACCCTCATGTTCATTGTAGCAATATTTTATAAGAGTCAAGATATGGAAACACTGTAAATGTCCACTGATGGATGAATGGATAAAGAAGATATGATATCTATGTACTGGAATACTATTCAGCCATAAAAAAGAATGGCCGCTTTCCATTTATGACAACACAGATAGACCCCAAGGACATTATGCTACGTGAAATAAGGCAGACGGAGAAAGACAAATACTGTATGATTTCACTTATTTGTGGACTCTAAAACAACAAAATAAATAAACAAAAATAAACCAAGCCCATAGATACAGCAAACAGATTAGTGGTTGCCAGAGGGGAGAAAGGTGTAGTGGATGAAATGGGTTAAAGGGGTCAAAAGGTACAGTTATAAAATAAATAAGTCATGGGATGTAAATTACAGCATGGTGACTATGGTTAATAATACTGTATTGTGTATTTGAAAGTAGCTAAGACAGTAAAAAAAAAAATCTTACATTAGTTGGGTATATCTGTTACAACTATTAACCAATATTGATACATTATTATTAACTAAAGTCCATACTTCATTCAGATTCCTTCGTTTCTACCTAATATCCATTTTTTCTGTTCCAGGATTCCATCCAGGATCCCACATTACATTTCGTTGTCACATCTCCTTAGGCTCCTCTTGGTTGTGACAGTTTCTCAGACTTTTCCTTGTTTTTGACAACTTTGACAGTTTTAAAAAGCACTAGTTAGGTATTTTGTAGAATGTTTCTCAAGTGAGATTTGTCTGATATTTTTCTCATAAATGGACTGGGGTTATGAGTTTTGGAGAAGACCAGAATAAAGTGCTAGTGTCATCACATGTGAAGGGTACATACTACCATGATTTATTGTTGATGCTGATCTTGATCACCTCTCTGAAGTAGTATTTGTCAGGTTTCTCCAGTGAAAAGTTACTCTTTTTTCCCCCTTTCCGTACTGTACGCTCTGGAAGGAAGTTGCTATGCACAGCCCACACTTAAGGAATGGGGAGGTATGCTCCGTGTCCTGCAGGTCGGAGTGTCTACGTAAATTATTTGGATTTCTTCTGCACAGGAGATTTGTCTCTTCTCTTGCCCCCCTCCCATTATTTATTCAATCAATTATTTGTATCAGTATGGACTCATACTTTGGGTTATAATGCAGTACTACTTAATTTTGTTTCTCAGATTGTTCCACCTTTGGCCACTGGAGTTCTTAACACTTGGATCCGATATCTCTTTGACATAACCCCTCACCACTGTGGGGTTTTTTTTGTGGGGTTTTAGTGATCATTTGTTTTCAAGTTAATTGTTTCTTGCACATAAAAATCAGCCAAATTGGTAGTTATCAACTTTTCTCCTGGATTTCAGTAATCAATAAATTTCTATTCAAGTGAACAAGTAGGATCTTTTTTTAAATGAGTCACATTTGATTATTAATTAGAAGATTATTCAGTACCCTCGATCTTTCTTCTCCTTGTATATACTACCCAGTCATGAGACCCTTTTTGGATTCAAAGATTAATTCTTTTAAAAGCAGTGATAAACAGATTAGATCAGAATAGGGACAAAGACTGGAATATGAAGAATTAGATAATGAAAACAAAAAATACAGAATACAAAAGCAGTGCACTTTTAGAAATAAGAAAAAGGAGCTGTGTAAAGAAATAGGCTTAAAATTCAAGATAAGTACACTAGGCCATTTATTAAACAAACATCCATCTTAATATGATCAAGAGCTTCTCAGCCAGAGAAACAACTTAGAGCATACTGAATGGCAAGCTGGAGACACTGCATTAAAATCAGGAGTGAGACTTGCTTTTCACCATGATCATTCCATATTCTTCTGGAAGCTACAACCCCTCCAAGAAATAAAAGTCAGAGGAAAGGAGAAAAAAGATAATCATTATTTGTATGTTATATTCCTATTTGCCTCGAAATGTAATAGAACCAACAAAAAGTAATATAATAAAATTTATTAAAAAATTAAAATCTGTATACAAAATAAACCAAAATCAATAGCTTTTCTGTGCATGGACAATAAGTAGCTACAAAATATAATGGGAAAGATCACATTTACTAGAATATAAAATACTAAATAGTAACAAATAATATCTGGGAAATTTAAATACTGAGAGAAAAAAAGAAAATTAGCATAAATGCGGTGTTTCTAGATGGGAAGACTAAATCTCATTTTTAAATGGTGACTCAAAAGAAAAATAGGGAAGAATAAACAGAAATGATCAGTAAAATCTGGCAGACAATAATGTTGGACATCTTCCTCTACTAGTCATTAAAATGAATTATAAAGCTAAAATAACTTTAAAATGTGATGTTTTATAAGAATGGACAGATTAGTGAAGCAGAACCTAGGAAGAGATTCTAGTACGTGTAAGAACTTACTATCGGTAAAGGTGATACATAAATGAAGAAGTTATCAATAAATAGGATTGAACCAAGTGATAAACAATTTGGAGAAAATGAAAGTTAGCTTTTGACATCACACCATACACCAAAGTAAATTATGAACGGATTGAAGAGTTTATGAAATCATAAAAGTCATAGAAAATCTGGGTTGAATATTTACACTTGGAATGAGAAGACCCTTTTTTTAATTAATTAATTTATTTGTTTTTATTTTTGGCTGTGTTGGGTCTTCGTTGCTGTGCGTGGGCTTTCTCTAGTTGCAGAGAGCGGGGGCTATTCTTCATTGCTATGCGCGGGCTTCTCATTGTGGTGGCTTCTCTTGTTGCGGAGCACGGGCTCTAGGTGCGTGGGCTTCAGTAGTTGTGGTATGCGGGCTCAGTAGTTGTGACTCACGGGCTCTAGAGCACAGGCTCAGTAGTTGTGGCACACGGGCTTAGCTGCTCTGCGGCATGTGGGATCTTCCCGGACCAAGGCTCAAACCTGTGTCCCCTGCATTGGCAGGCAGATTCTTATCCACTGCGCCACCAGGGAAGTCCCGAGAAGACCCTTCTAAGTAGAGGAGTAGTAGAGGAGACCACAGAAAAAATGATTGATAGGTTTAAATTCTAAAACCTCTGAGTCAAATAGACTATAAACAAGATTAGAAGCTAAATGACAGGACTTTTTTTTAAGTTAAACATATATGACAAAGACTTACTGTCTTTAACATATACATAGAATTTCTAAACACCACTAATAAAAAACCCAAAACAACAACAACAACAAAACCTAGGGAAAAGGCATGAATAGATAAATCAGAAAGACAGAATACTATGGGCCAAGAAAAACATGATAAAGTTTTTTGTTTGTTTTTGCTTTTACATATTTATCTATTTGACCACGCTGGGTCTTAGTTGCGGCATGTGGGATCTAGTTCCCTGACCACGGATCGAACCCAGGCCCCCTACATTGGGAGTGTGGAATCTTAACCGCTGGACCACCAGGGAAGTCTCCATAATAAAGTTTTTAAGGAGTATTTATTTACTTGATATTTGTGTATTTATTTATATCAAGAAACTAATAATGAAATACAATCCTTAATCTGCCAATTTGAAGAGATGTTTTAAAACAATGAAAACCCAGTCTTGAGAAAGATTCAGTGAGATGAGTAGTTTCATTCACTAGCAGTGGAAGTAAAACTTTGACAGAAGATGGAAACTTGTAGGGGAGGGAGCATAAGTGGAAAGAGGCATGGAATTCAGGCTAAGAGCTACTCCAAGCTTTCCGTCTTGCAGTGTGAACCTGAACAGGAGGTGTAAGAACTCTGCATCTTTGTTTTTTCATCAGTGAACAAAGAGGTGGGTTTAAAAATATGGTCAGTTTAAGTGAAGACAAGAGAAGCCCTGAGACTGGGAGAAAGATGGGAAATTTAGGGACCAGAAGAGAACTGTTTTGAGAGAGAATCTGACTAAAATCTCAGATCTATTCATTGTAATAGCATAGAAACCCCAGAAACAATCCCCCAAATCTGTGTGGGAATTTGGCAGAGGGTAAATTAAAGCATTAAAAATAAGTGGGAAAAGGAAGGATTATTTGATAAATTATTTAGCTCTCATTATGAAAAAAGAAAGGTAGATGCCTCCTCATACAGATGTATAATTTTAGATGGATTAGGGGCCTGTGCAAAATAAACCTTTAAATGTTTTAGAAGGAAATACGAAAGAATATCTTTATGACTGTTGGGGAGATATTATTTCTCAGTCAGTACACAGAAAGGACAGTTCATAAAGGAAACATTACATTAAGGAGTAAAACTCTTTTATGCAAGAGCCACTATAAGTAAACTTAAGACACAAACTCTGGAGTGGAAAAATATAATTTCAACACATAAAACAGAAAATATGTTGGCTTCCAGACTATATAGTTGGAGAATCGTTACAAAACAGCATTAAAAAGACAAACAACTGACTACAAAAATGAGTAGCAAAGGATACCATCAGGCAGTACACAAAGGAGGAGAGTTAGAGGACAAATAAATATAAGAAGAGATGCTGGGCCTTACTAACAATTAGGAGAAGTGCTCACTAAAACAAAGAGGTACCATTCCTCATCCATCAGAATGACAAAAGATAAAGTATGACTGTTCAAATGTTGGGCAGGATGAATGGAACAGAGCATTTTCCCAGCTTGCTAGGTATGCAGTCTGATATAACTTTTTGGAAAGCAAGTTGGCAATACCTGGTAGAGTTGAAAATGTGGTCTATTAAGCAGCAGTTTTACCCCTAGAAATATTCCCTAGAGAAGCACTTGCAACAGAAGCCCTGTACGAGGGCATTCACCAAAGCATTCTTTGTCATGGCAAAACCTAATATCTGTTAATGGAGCAAAGATAAAATAAATTATGCTATGTTCATATTTTGTTTCCTTGGTTGCTGTGTCCCTAGCCACCAGAACAGTACCAGGAACACTGTTGGTGCGCATAAATATTTGTTGAATGAATGAATGAATATGGAGGACAACTTACATCATTAAAAATGAATCAACTAGATCCATATGTATCAACATCAGTTGATTTCAGAAGGCGTTGGGTGAACAAAATGATTTTGGAATTTGTACACTATGGAACAAATTTAATGCACAGGAAACAATACTACATATTGTTCATAGACACTTGTATATGTAGTAAAAATATTAAAACATAGTCTAGAAAAAAACACACAAAATTTTAATGGTAGTTGCCTCTGGGAGAGAAGGGAAGGATGGTAGGAAAGAGAAAGGGAGAAGAAGGAAAATGAGAGTAGGAGTTGGGAAACAAAAGGAGACTTCAGTTTACCTCTATGGTCTTATTTCTTCTAATAAGAAAAACTCATCTGAAGCACAAATGACAAAGTGTAAACTTTCTAAAAATATCTGACTTGTAAAAACATGTTTATTTTCTCTGTTTATAAAACTTTTTAGGGACTTCCCTGGTGGCACAGTGGTTAAGAATCTGCCTGCCAATGCAGGGGACACAGGTTCGAGCCCTGGTCCGGGAAGATCCCACATGCCGCGGAGCAACTAGGCCTGTGAGCCACAACTACTGAGCCTGCACTCTAGAGCCCATGCTCCGCAACAAGAGAAGCCACTGCAACGAGAAGCCCACGCACCGCAGCGAAGAGTAACCCCTGATCTCTGCAACTAGAGAAAGCCCGCACACAGCAACAAAGACCCAATGTGCCCCCCCCAAAAAAACTTTTTAAATAAAAAGAATACTTTTTATTCATAAAATAAGAAAAGGTAACTATATAAATGGGAGTAAGGAATAAAAAACAGTGGATATTCAAAATATAGTGGATGAAATTAATTCATTTACTGGATTTAAAATAAAGTCAAGTAAATCTCCTAGACCTTAGACCAAAAAGACAAAAAGATAGAATATTCAAGAGAAAATTTAATGGGCATGGACACTCAATCCTAGAAGTCAAACATCTGATTAATAAGAGCTCCAGAAACATATGTTTAGACATATGTTTAGACAACAGTATGTCTGAATTACAGCATGAAGAAAGCAACAGGACATATTCAAGAAGAATGTGGATGTTCTGTATTGATTTAATTAACCAGCTGTATGAGATTAGTATTAAGCCAAAAAAATAAGCTGCTACTGTCAACAAGATAGAAACAAAACAATAACAAAGGCAATTGAAACTGTCAGGAAAAACAAAAAGCTTCACAAGAAATACATACATTGTCTAACTATGAGACAATGAAAATGTGTTTTGATTTTCAGCAACTGGTGGAATATAATACAATTTTTAAAAGTTTTGACCTTGAGGCTTGGAGGATTCTCTTTCAAGCAACTTGAGTTAAGCAACCCAGTATCTCTTTCTGTCAGGGTCTGAAGTGAGTGATAGCTATAGAATAATATTGAAATGCTCTTTCTCGGTTTTCATTTTTTGCAGGTTATTTCTAGAGACTTTGTGGAAGGCAATTGAGATTACAGACAATTTAAATTATAAACCCTAAAATTCAAAATATATGCTATGGCTGAGAGAATTTAGGTGATGGAAGAGAGGAGCAATGGAGGGAGATTAAATGGTGCCAGTTTCCTCACCTTACACAATTAAGAGATACGGTTTAAATGGATGGATTAAGAAATAAATGTTTAGGCATGTTATCTAAAGTTCTAAAGCTAACAAAGAACTTAGAAGTAAAAAATATAGCAAAATTTGGGGAAAGGAGGGAGGGAAGAAAAGGTAGTGAGCTAAATTTCTAATTTTTTTAAAACAGAAAGTTAATTGATGCTGCTAAAATTTGATAAATCAAGAGAGGAGGCATAAGTACTGCAAGAAGAACTAAAACCAGGAATTCTAACAAGTGGTTACTGGGACTAGGGGTAGTATATGATCTGGAGGTGTTATGCCTCCATTTATATCCTACTTTAGTGAGTGAATTTGTATTACCGTGAGAATTCATTACTTCTATAATAAATTTTAAAAAGGAGATAAAAAATCGTAAGCTTCCCTCTGCCTTGCTAATTCCTCCAACACCACTCCGTAAAAAGAGTTGAGCCAGAGAAAAGGGCGAGAGCTTTCTGTCAAAGTTCTTCGTGTTGTAATTTCTGTAGTCTTCTTAGAGAGTAAAGAGCCTAGATTACAGTTTGGCCAAAACTCAAAAACCTATAGAGCAAACACTGAACAATTGACAAAAATGTCCAAAGAAACCAAATGAAATATTTAAGGTCGGTGCCTTACAGACAATGCTGTCAGTGTACATCTAATCTGCTACTCTTATCCAGATGAATCATACATTACCCAAAATCAGCAGGAAAACGATGCATCTCATGAACCCAGTCAGCAAACAAACGGATGGGCTCAAAATGATTCGAGGGAATATACGGAGATATAACAACAAAGGTGAGACTCTAGACCCAAATTCATTGTTCGCTCAAAGAAAGTCAAAGTATAACTCAAAATATACCACAAAAAAAATTCTGCAAGTGGTACATTTTGAACTCCATTAAAGATAATAATAATAAATAATAATAGCTAACATTTTACCAAATGCCTATTATATGCCAAGCACTGTGCTGAGTGCTTTATGTGTATTATTTCATTTAATCTTCAAGAGGTTCCAATGAGGTTACTACTGTTACTGTCCCCAATCATAGATGAGGAAACTGAGTCACTGAGGGTTGAATAACTTGCTCAGATGCTCAGAATTACATAGCCAGTAAGAAATGGTGCATAGGTCCCAAATCTGCCCGATTCCAAAACCTCTGAGTTTAGAAGATATGAATATATTTTTTAAGAAATAAATTAACACTATAATCTCAACACCCTGTGATTTTTATGTACTTTAAATGTGTCTCATCCTCCCAACATACTTTCCACATGTGACACATTTTCTATTTCTTACCAACCTGGGGATCATGAATCTCTATCTATACTATATAGAGTGTACATGTGTATATGTATATATATGTACACACACAATATATTGCTTGATAATCAACTTTTTTCATTTAAGAATAATTGGATATGATTCCATAGTCCTCTGCAATATCAATTTTAAAGTCTGCTTGGTATTTATTCATTCACTCGATCAATATTTATTGATGAGCGAGGCACTATTCTAGACACTTGTACTACACAAGTCAACAAGCACACAAAAATCCCTGAATTATGAATTTATGGAGTTTACATTTAAGTGTGGGGAAATGACAGTAACAGAGTAAGTGACATGTATATTATGTTGGAAGCTGAAACATACAACATAGATTAAAAGATATAAAAGGTAAGAGGGATCAGGAGAGCTAGGAGGGTGGTAAGGTGATTGAAGTTTTCACTGAGAAAATGACACTTGAGCAAAGCCTTGATGGAGGTAGAGGAGTAATCCAGGCAGATATCTGGGGAGAAAGCACTTATAAAATTGAGATATACCTCACGTATGATAAAATTCAATCTCTTAAAATATATAGTTCAATGGCTTTTAGTATATTCACAAAGTTGTGCAACCATCATCCAATTCTGTAACATTATAATCACCCCCCAAAAAACCCTGTACCCATTAGCAGTCACTCACCATTGCCCCCTCCCCACAGTCCCTGGCATCCACTAAACAACTTTCTATCTCTGTGGCTTTGCCTATTCTGGACATTTCATGTAAATGGAATCATACAATGTGTGACTTTTTGCGTCTGGCTTCTTTCACTGAGCAAATGTCTGCAAAGTTCATCCAGGTCATAGCATGGATGAATTTTTTTTTAATGGCTGAATAATATTTGATTGTGTGGATATACCACATTTTATTTACCCATTCATCACTTGATGGACATTCGGATTATTTCCACTTTTTGGCTATGATGAACAATGCTACATTGAATATTCATGTACAAGTTTTGGTGGGAACATGTATTTTCAGTTCTGCTGGATATACACCTAGGGGTGGAATTGCTGGATCACATGGTAACTGCCAGACTATTTTACAAAGTGGCTGGGCCAGCGAAAAAGTGTTTAAAGCAGAAGGAACAGCCAATGCAAAAGCATGTCTGTAGCACAGGAGGGAGGCCACTGTGGCTGGAGTGGAGTGAGTGAGCCAAAGATGGGGTCAGAGAGATAATGGGGGGAGGACTAGAACATACAGGACCCTTTAGGCCATTGTAAGGACTTTGGCTTTTATTCTGAGAGAATTGGAGGGCTTTGAGCAGAGGGATGATGTGACCTGGCATCATTTTTACAAGAATTAATATGGCTGTCATGCAGAGAATAAACTATAGGGGAGAGAAGATTAAGAGGCCATGGTCATGATCCAAGCAAGAAATGACAGTGTCTCAGACCAGGGTTTAGGCAGTGGAGGCAATGAAAGTGGTTAAATTCTGGATATGTTTTGAAAGTAGAGCCAACTAGATTTTCTGATGGATTTGGTGGCTATAGTAAAAAAAAAAAAAAAAAAAAAAAAAAAAAAGAATAACTACAAGTCTTTTGGCAGCCTGAGCGTCTGGGAGGATGGAGATGCCATTGCCTGAGATGGAGATGACTACACATAGAATGGTTTTTGTTGGTGGTAGAGGATTAAGGAGTTCAGCTTTGGCATGTTAAATTTGAGAAGTCGCTACTCAGCCACATGGAGATGTCAAATAGGCACCTGGATATATAAGAATAGAGGAGAGGAGAGCAGTCTGGGCTGGAAATATAAATTTGGGGTTAACTATGTTACTGGTTGAGACTTATGAAGGGATTGAGTGTAGACAGAGAGGAAAAGAGAACCATGGACTGAACCCTGGTGCTCACTAGCATAAGATGCTAGTGAGGAGGATAGGAACTAATAAAGAGTGTCGATGAGGTAAGAAGAAAACCAATCAAGTTCAATGCCCTGGAAGCCAAGTGAAGAGACTGTATCAAGATGGAAGGAGAAAACAATTAGGTCACATGCTACAGAGAAGTCAAATAAGATGAGGACTGAATATTGACTATTGGATTTAGCAATAAGGAGGTAACATGATGAGCAGTTTCTTTGGAGTGGTGGTGGCCAAAGCCTGATTGGAGTCGGTGTAAGAGAGAAGGAAGGGTAGAAAAGGAAACTCTTGAAGATGATGCATAGGTTCATTATCTTGATTCTGGTAATGGTCTCACAGTACATACATTGATTAAACTGCACACTTTAAATTTTTGCACTTTAGGGTACTTCAGTTATACCTTAATAAAGCTGAAAAAGAGAGACAGTGGGAGGAAAGAAATGAATAAATGTCTTTTGAGGAGATTAGCTGCAAGGGGATCAGAGAAGTAAGGTGACAGCTACAGAAGAAGTGGGGTAAAAGGAATTTTTTGATGTGGGGGAAATAACCACATATGTGTATGCTGTTGGGAATGGTTCAGTAAGAGAGGAACTGATGCTGTTAAAGAGGGGAGGGTTGGGAGAGTGAATCCTGTAGAGTAGATAGGCCTGCAGGGGGATGGGATCTAGTGCACAAATGAAGAAAGAGGAACACAGGTGGCTCACTTATGGTGACAGAGAAGCCAAGTCTACGTGTACAGGTATCAGTAGGGGAGGAGATGGGGTGGTGAGTGTCTGTGGAAATTCTCTTTGGATCACTTCACTTTTCTCCATGAAGTGGGAAGCAAGGTCATGAACTGAGAATGAGAGGATAGGGAAGAAGGCATTGGAGGTTTGAGGAGAGAAAGGTCATAGTAAAATCATTGTCAAGGGAATTGACAAGGTATAAAGGAATGGAGCGAGGAATGATTGCTGGGCAGCATTTAGGGCTTGATGAGTCTTGTTGTCATGAATTTCCATTAAATGCAATTGTACATTTTCCTCCTGCCGTGTTCAACAGCAAGGATGCAGGCATAGAGTTGGCAAAGAATTGGATCATGGTTTTGCCAAGAGAATAGACAAGCAAGAGAGGCCAAAGACTTGTGAGTGCGTGTAAGAGATTAGTTATAATGATGGACCATTTGTTTAAACTGGATCAGGAGGGAAGAAAGGACATCCAAGGGGAGAGGGAGGGTGAAAAGATGGTAGACTCAATGGATTGGAGGTCCTGGGGGAGTCAAAAGATGGTTGGGATACTGGAAGTAGGGAGCTGGAAAGGTAAGGGTGGTGGTTGGAGAGTATTCACATGGCACAGTGTTCCATTATATGTGTGTACAGAGCTTGTTTAGCCAGTTAAGACCCTTTTCTTAGGTAAGTCTATAGGATCATGAAAGCTGTCTTCTTTACTTCCGCCACCTCTTATTTCTTGGTCATTGCTGTTTCTCCCTGAGAGCCCAGGAATTTCTGCCATGTTCATTCCCATCGTTCTCAGATCACTTAACCCCAGTCTAACTATTCTATTTAAGCACCTTTGCCTCTGTGATGTCAACTCTCTCTAACATCTGTCCTTGAATTATGCTGGGAATTCTGTGATTCCTTTGAGAACCAGAAGGAAAGCAAGGGGAAACCAGTCCACTTGCCGTATGCCTGTCCCTCCAGAGTCTCCTCGGGGGCAACCCACCTTGTCAAGAACTGAGTCTTGGATGAAGCATTAGAATGGACACAGGTGGAGTGTTTCCCTTTTACAGCTGAAATTCTATCTCCCTGGTCCAGAACTGCAAAGAAAAGGGAGTTTAAGTTTTGCAGGGTATAGCTCCACCTTTCTAGGTCTCTCGCTGAGTGGAGTGTGATCTGTCACTCTGCCCTAGAAGATATTCTCTATTTCCTGTTCCATCGGAACCACTATATTATTGGGAGATACTCCAATCATTGTGGTGTCACCATATTTTTCTTGGTTTAAATGGCCTGTGTGTTATGATCTTTAACGGGAAATCAGTTTAACAGGAAAATTAAATAATGCTTTAGGGAGGATGAATTTGAAATTCTGTGTCATTTACTAGCTGGCTAGTGCCTTGTTTTAACATATGTACATGAAAGAGTTGGAATTTAGATTTGCGTGTATTTAAACCTGTGTTTGCCTCTTAAGCCTTGTCTTTTACGGTATTTCCTCCACTGGGATTTCCTTTAATAAAGCTAAAGTTCACTTCAAAAGAAAGAATTCCTTTATGCTGGTATTATAAGACTTGTTGATTGCCAAGGAAGATTTCCCTTCATGGTGGGAAAACTCCTCTCTGCCCTCTACACGCCCACATGGCCAGGTGTGGCTGCCTACCTCCACAGCTGCACACCAGCAAAGACACACCCCCACAGAACACGTACAACAGATGCTTTCAAACCAAGAAGTCTGCCCTCACCATGACAACTTCCTCAGCCTGCCCCACCAGGCACACACAGATATTTAAGACCATGTCGGGACCGACTTAGGGAGGGTCCATCCACCTTTATTAGTTCTCTGTCGTCTCAGTGTCCCCTCTACACACTAGAGTCTTTTCATCCATAAGTGTCACCAAGTTCCAGGCTGCTGGCCTGTGTCACAGATAACATAGACATGATGAAATCCATGAGCACTTAAGAAATAACCCCTGTTGAACCTGGCCCAAAGGTCATTATACAGAATGCCACATAACGGAGAAACTCCAGTACCACAATTTTAGACTACTTTCAACTCCCACACGTTGTTTCATTCAATGCATTGTTTCGCCAAGGAGCATGGAGATTATCAGGGACAACGTTTTCTCTATGTCTTTGTGTGTTTCTGCACAAGCCCAGGCCTGCTGCACACAGTGGATGCTCAATTATTAACAGACAGGTGAGTAACTGGGCAGCCTCACTGAAGACAGCCCACAAAGCCTTGCAATGGCCGCCCAGGCTTGGGGTGGGAGGGGCTCTCAGTGGTGTTTGGGGAACTCAAGTGGGCAGTTCCTGGCCTGGCATTGTTTTATTGTTGTAGGAACTATATATTGCTTTCTCCCTGCACCAGAAGATGATCTTGGTGAGTGAAAAGCACGTAGGAAAATGCAGTTAAGCCAGGAAGTGGGTACCTGCAGATCACTGATGGAAATTTCTTCTCTGACCAAATACACAGTTGTCATGTTTAGGGTATCTATTATCACATTGCCTGCACCCCACACCCACATATGCGCATACACCCTCCTAATCCTGGGTGAGAGGTGGTCTCCTGATGGCTGTGATTTCAGTGACTGCCTGAACTGGACGTGCGATTGCCTGCACGAAGGCAAAGACGTTCTTCTGTACTTTTCCTCCCTCACCTTCCTCAATGGAATCAAGGGTTTAAGAAGTTATTTTTAGCCACTCTTGTCAGAAGGGAAAGGAGGAAAAGGGAAAGTGAAGAAGCCCTGATGATCTGTGGCAACTTACTGTAAAGAATGGGCTTTAAAAAACATCATTGGTGAAGATTAATTCCTTTGTCAATAAAGGCCGGCAGCTAATCTAGTGCCAATTGCATATGCCTGGGGAATGAGCCCTGTGGAAACTCAAGCAAACTAAATCATCGTGTGGTTTAAAACAAGTGGCGCTTGTTTTTCCTCCCAAATGCTTACCAGGCATCTGCCATTACTTTCCATTTTTTTAATTGCAAAGGAAAAAGAAATGCCAAGTGGTTCTTGCAGCTCCAAAGGGCAAATTGGATATGTTTTGACATATCGTGAAAATAAATTATCCTAAAACCTATTCACATACAGAATTATCTTTCCAAACTAAATGTGTTTCACCTCTCAGTTCCTTCTGCACCAAGCCTTTGGGCAGCAATCTGCCTTGGATGGTTTTAGTGAGTTTGACTTAGTCAGGGCTGGGCTTAGTGACCACAGGGCAGTTGGAGGTCCTTAGTACCCCTTCCCCCCATTCACACACCCACCCCTTAGAAGAAACACTTTCCCTACCCGGCCTTTGGCTTTTGGTCACTTTCATGGGCCACTAGACAGCAGAGAGACTAGAGCTAGCGTCCTACATGGCCCAAGAAGCATCAGTTCTTATTGGAAGCTAAAAAGCCTTGGAAACTCAGGGGAGTAAATTCCTGAGACATTTCCAGCTCGGGAAGCAGGAGAAAACCAGGGTGGCCCTGCTTTTCTCATCCTGCCTCCCAGCCCCCAAAGCTCACAGGAAGTTTCCTGTGGAAGCCAGGGCTTTCTCACCTTTTAACTGTAGCCCTCAGAAATAAATTCTACACAGCAACCCAGTACACACAAACACAAAACTTACCTTGCAACGTACAATGGGCTCTGGTGCTTGCTTTTTTTCCTTTCTAATTCCACTTAATTCTATTTCTTTTTCCTTTTTTTTTCTTTTTGTGCTGCTCAAGGCTCACTAAAATGAGTTCACAACCCACTAGTGGGTCACCATCCACAGTATGAAAAACAGTCCTAGACTAGCAGAAGAGCAGTATTTTAAGGTGGAAAGAGGCTGTGGAGACAGCTCTTCTCCCAGAGAACGTGTGCATCTCCTCCTCAGTTAGCTGCTCTGTGCTGGGACGCCTACCAAGCGGCTCTGAGGGGCCAGGCCTTGTGCTGAGCACGTGACCTGCAGCTTCGCAAGCAACGCCAGGAGGTCTGAGCACTATAATTACTCTCACTCCCAGATGAGGCTCAGGTGGGGTTAGAAGCTTGCCTAAGGTCCGCCCACTGGTGGAGCCAGAATTCAAATGCCATGGCTCTGATTGAACCCCACACTCCTAACCTTGACCCTGCCTGCCCAAAGCCCACTGGTAGCCACCCATTGCCCTCGGGGTCAAGTTGAAGCCGCGTTCTTCTCTCCTCCCTCCCGCGTTGCACTGTAGCCTTAAGGAACTTCCGTCAGCTGCTCTAACGTGCTGGGTCTTTGCACAAGTTGTTACTTCTCCCTCCCCTTTGCCTGCCTGGCTCCTCTCATTATCTAGGGCTCAGCTTAAACCTCATTTCCTCCAGGACACCTTCTCTGAGTGCCTCTGCCCACCCCAGCAGCAATGATAAGTGCCTCCTTGTATGCTCCCAGACCACTCTTGTGCTTTCTCCTTCCTAGTACCTGTGCCATTTTATTATTTTGCTTCTCTGTCCTGTGGTGTGCTGGTAAAAGTTCAACATCCAGCTCTCTGGGAGAAGGGGGAGGAAGGAGGGATTTCTAGCATTTGCTAGTTTCCATAGTGTAAATACTTCCACTGTTGCCCATTTCAAGCCATCAGCATGGCTTCACTGAACATGGAGTTGGAAAGAAACTGGTGAGAACTGGTTGGAAGGAAACTGGCTCCAGCACACCACTGAACGTCTGTCTTGTCTTCTCTGACCTGGGAGAGGGGAGAGATCATCTCTGCTTTGCTGACCATTTTATAACTCCTCAGTGGATAAAAAGGAGGAGAGGAAGGGGCAGGCAGGAAAAGGGACTGGTGTTCTGAGAAATACTAAGATAGTCACAACGAGTAAAGAAGGAATGGGAGAGGAAAGCATAAAGGCTGTGTGTGATAAAAGTAACAACCAACAATCACCCACCCCTTCCTTGTAGATTGTAAAATGCTTCCACATGCTTTGGGTCATTTGATCATTTTCACAGAAATGTTAAAAGGACAGGTGTTATTCAGTAGATGAAGAAACTGTGTCCCAGAGGTGAAGTGATCTACATAGGGGGTCACACTGTTCATACCTGAGCTAGAACCAAGGTCCCCTGAGTTCTAGCCCCACATTCCTTTATTATTCAGGGTGACTTCCCATATCACCATACCTGCTCACACTGTGAAAGCAGATATTTGGACACATGCACAGGTAGAATTGGGGAGGGTAATGGTGCAGGGAAGACTGTCTGGGTATGATGAACGTTTGTGTGTTTGTGTGCGCACGCACGGGGGCCAACACACATGACACCAGGGGCCAGCACACTTGACACCGTATCTTGGGAAAGGAATACCAAGAGAGTGACAGCTGTTAATGCAAGATCTCCTGGTATTGGGAGGTGGGATTGTGAGTGGTTAAGAGCGGAGGTTCAGGAATTTGATACCTGGATTCAAATCCTATTCCACCTCTTCACTGTGTGACCTTGAGCCTGTAATATTTTTAATGCCATCATTTCCTACTACTAACAATTTTTTTTGCATAGTCCCTCAGATAATTGAGAATTAAATAAGATAATTCATGTTAAATGCTTAGAGCAGTGCTTGTCATGGAGTGAACACTCAGTATTGTTTTTGTAACTTTTATTACCTTCTCTCTTTTTATCAGTGCTTTTTTATGACACTGAGGTGATTAAGCATCTTTTATTGATGTAAATCATAGGAAAAGAAAGCCTTGCCAATAGTGCAAGTGCCATTAGTAGGGCTACAATGCCATCCAGCCTTTGAGCTCAGGAATATTTTACTGTTTCTGAGGAAGTTCTAAAACATGTCAAAAAACTGTCCTGAGACAGTCACAGAGTTAAAGTGGAAGCCAGTGACCACTTGGACTTGTCTCGTAGAGAGCTCTGATGATTTTCCTTCTCCATGTAAATTTACCGGTGGCTTTACAAAGCGTAAGATATACTTTGCAAAGTACCATCTTGAGTAAAACATACAGAGACATTAAACTCCATCTAATGTAAATGACTTATCCTCTCCTGTTTTCTTTCCATGTCTGGTTATACTTATTTCTCTGTGTTTTGTTTTTATTTCTGTGTCCACAGTCATCACTTTAGATGGTAAACTCCATTCAGGCAGGGACTATGTTTGCTTTTTTGAACCAAGAGAATGGTCTTTACATTCTTAAGTGGTTTTTAACAAAACAAAAACAAAAACAAAGACTAATGCTTTATGAATGACTTGGGAAAATTATATGAATTTCAAAACCCAGTGTCCATAAATAACATTTTATTTAAAGTTTTTTATAGCCATGCTTATTCGTTTAATATTGTCTATGGCTGTTTTGATGTTACAATGGCAGAGTTGAAGAGTTGTGACAGAGATCAAATGGTCTGCAAAGCCTAAGATATTTACACTTTGGCCCTGTAAAGAAAAGATTTGCTGACTCCTGGCCTAGGATAACTAGTAGATCCCCTTAAAAGTTGAGGTTTCATCAGTAAATACGACAATGGCCATATTGTCATTGTATTTTCAATGTCTTAAAATGGCTTTCAAGATTTTCATTGCTTCTTAAATAACATGGAGAATGGTAGAAACTGTGATGCGATGCCGTTTTTTTTAAAGCTACAGTGCGATTAAATAGCTCCAGATGCTCAAGAAGGCTTACTTTCGGACTCTAAGATAGCTATGAAGTTCATTTTAGGTAAGAGGCACAAGAGAGGAAGACTGCAACCTTGAGTCTCAAACAACACCAGTATTCTATAACCCAGCAATAATAACTGATATTGCACAGGGCTGTTTAGAAGATTAACTGGGATGATCTGTTTGTTGTTATTATAAGATACCCTCATTGTGTGCTTATACCTTAGAGCACTTAACTTTCATTTCCTTCTTGGACGTCTTCCACAGGTGGAGTGCCTGGGAACCTGTCTGGGATGAAACAATAGTGGTGGTGTGGTCAGGGTGACTGTCAGCAGCTCCACCAACAGAAGGGCCCCCAGACACTTCCATGGCACTTCCTCCAATGAACCAACAAATGAATGAATGAATGTGCTTTCCTGGGGTCCTGACCCAAATGCAAACAGTGAGTCTGCCAGAATCTTACTTTAATGCTGCCCTAGACCTAGATGCAAGTCAGTCTTGCCTTATTCAGATTCTACTCCATGGGACACTATTATCACATACCACACATGCTTTGGCTTAAGTTTTGAAAACCCAAGCACAAGTCTGGAACTGTTTCTAACAAGTGTGAATTTTCCCACCTGTTGTTTGTTTTTTTTTCTCTATTTATTACACCTGCTTATGGGGTGGATGGTGTCAAAAATTTTCTCCACAGTTTAGAGAAGATGACAACTTTTTAAAAATAGGTTTGAACTTCTAATCTTATCTGGAGTGTTAGTTCCTGTAATGCAGCTCAGGATAAAAGGGCTTGAGAAGACAGAAGCCTCATTCCCACATGTTCAGTTCTCACTTTCTAGAGCATTTAGGAATTGGTCATCATTCTTCTACCAAATTCTGAGCATACCATTTCCAAACCAGAATAAGTTATAATGCAGTACTGGTAGTTTTACCTGAATTATAAAAATTAACTTCTGTATCTTTTCAAATCAGAACTCAGAGTCAACACTTTATCTTTTTCTATAACAGGGAACTGGAGGAAATTTTGTGAACTTGTAGTTTTATATTTTCTACCACTCACAGTAACGTTCATTAGTTTCTGAAAATCAAAGCTTCTAACACTCATCTACTTGAAAAAATAAAACAAAAACAAGCAAGCAAATGAATAATATACAGTTGCACTAAAATTGTAACGGCCATCTAGCATAAAGATATTTCTCAGCGTTCAGCATGAGAGATCACTTTAATTGAGACTATCAGTGCTTAGGAGAAAAGGAGATAAACAAAGCATGATCTGCTATTGGATAAAAGGCAGAATTTCTACATTTGAACCTTATTATTCGTGGATTCCATATTTGACAATTTACGCCTACTTGCTGAAATTTATTGGTAACCCAAAATCAGTAATTGTAGTGTTTTCACTGCAATATACAGACATGCACAGGGCGGTGAAAATTTTGAGTCACCCTGTGCACACATTCCCAGCCGAGGTCAAACAAGGCAGCGCTCTGCTCTGCTTTCTTGTTTCAACTCTCATACTATGAACAAGTGTCTTCTTCACATTCTCCTTCTGTGTTTTTTGTTGCTAATTTTGCTCTTTAAAATGGCCCAAGCATAGTGCTGAAGTGCTGTCTACCTGTTCCTATGCACAAGAAGGCTGTGATGTGCCTTATGCAGAAAATGTAAGTTAGATAAATCTCATTCAGCCATGAGTTATAGTATTGTTAGCCCTGAGGTCAATGTTAATGAATCAACAGTATATATTAAATAAGATATCTTTAAACAGAAACACACATGAAGCAAGGCTACGTATTGATCAGTTGATGAAAATGTGACCAGAGGCTCACAGGAACCTGACCCTGTATTTCCCCTAGGAACAAAGGTCCAATATTCCCTAATTCAGTGTTCTCGACAATTTATAAAGCATAACTCAAATAAAAAGAATCAGCTGCATTTGGATTTCCTTTCTATTCAAGTCTTAGATTTGGGGCTTATGTACTGTTAGTCCAGAAGAGTCTTTGGCTGTTAAAATTACAACTGTGTTTTATAATTATAACAATTATTCTCAAAGTGCTAACAGGAATTTCTTCCAGTCCTTCCAAGAGAATTACAATTCTCTATTTTATTAATACTGTACCATGTTCAAAAAGGAACCATACTGAAGGCTGAACACCCAGCACAGATGATATAAGAAGGGGTCGGAGATAAGAAGGGAATGAAGAAATGGGTGGCAGCCAGGGAAGTATTAGTAAGTGTTCTTCCATCCCAACCACTTCTGAGACCTTTTGCTCACCCTGGCCAAAAAGTTTATACCACTAGGGAAGGCTTCCTTTCAGGAAAAGGCATGAAGGGTGGGGTTATGTGGATGAGATGTTGATCCAGCCTTTTCATATAGGGAAAGTATAGCCAAGAGGATGGAGTTGTCAATGAATAAATAATACTAATGGTATTTAAGTTGGGGGTCACCTGTTAAAATCAACCGTAGCATAAGGTTATGTTTGTAGGTGGATGTTAACAGGAATTTGTACATGAGCTGTTATTACACAATATCCAAAAAGGGGGAAACCTCTGGCAATCTTTATAAGGTTTTTCTAAGAAAAAAAGCCATTTGTAACTTCAGTGACTGCTGTATCCACAGAATTCACTTTCATTCAATGGGAGAGCAATCTTTGATTTCCAACCCCACTCCCAAAATACCTGATTTTAATAGCAAAGGAGATCAAGGTGGGTTTTTCTTGTTGTCTGTAAGAAATAAGAAAAATTACTTATTTTTGCTTCTGTGAAACCGAGGAAATGCTACATTTTCTTCATTGTAATGCACATGTGACGTTATTTCCCTCAAACCAGATTCTAATTTTCTGTAATTCAGTAGGACAGCTCACAGAACTTTCTAGCCCACAGTTCTCAAGTGCTGTGGAGAAAATTAAATCATTGCACAAGATGGGAAGTGGATGAATTGTGTTGCTTGTAAAAACGTGTGATGATTCACAGATAAGTTTCATCCACAGTGTGAGCCTTTGGGAATACTAAGGAAGGTGATTCGGCTTCAAGGTTTTGAAAATTATTTTCTACTTTTGTGCCCTACTTGTTAAAAATAAAGTTGTATAGAATCAGATCAACAGACAATTAAGAGAATTATGGTCAAGTGAGAATAATGTTCTACTCACCTCTAAGTAAAACGTATACTGAAAAAAATCTGAGGTACACATCAGTGTGATAGCCACTACAAGTGTATATTGTAAGATTCAATCATGAAATCTTGCAACTATTATACACTGTCTTGCCCAACCATTAAATACCAAGAATTCTTCCTGTTTCCAAATTTTGGTCTAATCAAAAGAACACGTACTTTCCCTTTAAGCATTCAATCCTACTCAGTGTTATTAGGACACTCAGGAATTCTTTTGTGGACTATCAAAGATTTGTCATAACTGGAGAAATCACCTACTGTGTTAACCTTAACTTTGGGGAAAAGGGTTTTCACTTTTTTAATTTCCCTTTCCCTCCTCCTCCTCCTCTCCCCCTCTCACCCCAGCCAGAATGACTAAGGGTACCTTGCATCATATATGCATTTGATCCGTATTAAATAATAATAGTGGTAACAAGGCACAGAAATTGGAGTCAGAGATGGAGTTATCAGATTCTTCCACTAGGGTGTGGAGAAAATCATAAAATTCCTTTGCTTTTGTTTCCTCATTTATGAAACAGAGGTGAAAATGCTCATCAATTCTCATAAGGCCACGTGGTTTAAATATACAATTGATGGCCAGGCTATTATAACAATTCCAAACAGGAATAGTAAATGATGCTTTAGAAAACCTTGGCTGGTTATTACAGCTTCTGTTTATACATTTGTCTTCTTTAGCAAGGATATGGCTCACATTAAGTATGGGGTTTTAATCTAAATTGACATGTTTCTGGTTAAAAAAGAAAAATGTCAACCAAATGTTAATTTAGGGCACATTGTATTTATATGGGGGAAAAAGAGAGAGAGAGCATCCTGTCTGGGTCATTTTGTCTCTCCACTGTTGACATCTGTGGCTGGCACCAGGGGAGTAGGAGGGGCCCCCGGAGGATTCACTCATGAACCTGGTGGTGGGGACCTTGATGACCGTTGGTCACGCTGCTACAGTACTTTGCACTTGGGGGTATTTGTGAATTTACCACTTCATTGTACTCTGACAACCCCCAGTGTAGCTCATAGAGGTGGATTTAGTTCTCATGTACTCCTGATGAAAGAACCGAAGCTGAGGGAGAGTAAACACCCTGGTGGCCCCAGCCAGTCAGCAGCAAAGAGCCTGGGGCCTCTGGGACCCGACCCAGGGATCATCCCACTAAACTAGCCATTTCCTGGGGCAGGCTGCTGTGGATGGGGGTTGTCGAATTTCCTTACCTGGAGATCTGTAGTGTCATGCCTGCACCTATGGAATAAAGGAAATCCTTTTGGCTGCTTTTTGGATTATCCATGATGAGGGCATGTGGTTTTTTTGAGTTTGGGTTTGGCTGGTTTGGTCTTTGTGTTTATTGTTTGTTTTCTCAGGAGGTGGTTTAATATGCTTCCCCCTCTTGAGGGCTCTAAAATGTGACTTGCTTATCCTTTTTTTCTAAATACAATAAAAATATATTTTTTTATTTTAGAAAATACGAAAAGCATAAACATTCAAAGTAAAATAAGAATCACTTACTACACAGAGAGAACCACTGTTCATACATTGATATACCACCTTTCTGTCTTTGGTAGTTGAAATTATAGGTATAAATACTTGCATAGTCTACTTTTTTTTTCCCCACATAGCCTTGTATTGTATTTTCAGTGCCATTAAGTGTTGATTATAAAACTAACGTTGATGGTCCCACTAACAATACACTTTTGGAGGTACTCCATTTATTTAACCTTTCCCCAACTGTTGGACAGTTGTCTTGTGCTACTAAAAGGAATACTGCCCTGTATAAAAGAGCACTGCAGGTTGTGCCTAAGTCCTTGTTTGCATTTCTGATTGTGTCCCTAAAATAGATACCCTAAGAAGAGGTTCAAACATTATGTCTTAAAAAGAGATTCCTAAAAGGAAAGGCACAACCATTTTAAGGCCATTGATACACGCTTCCGAATTACTTTTCGGTGTGTGTGAGGGCTCCTCACGTGCTGAGAAGAACCCGTGACTTGTCTGCCTGGCAGAACCCTGTCATCCGCTCTCTTAGTGTATGATCCGGGATCGTGCATTACTTTTTACAATAGCCTGAGCGTCAACAAGAAGGTAATTGGGAATTTGCTTAGATTTTACTTCATGGATTTTAAAGCCATATATACATGTATATACATATATATTTTTCAGGTTATCAGCTCTTTGGTGCTTCCTGCTATGTTAGTCAGTACTCTCCAGAGAAACAAAACCAATAGGATAGGAGGGAGATGATAGATTTGATAGATGATAGATAGGGATTTATTATAAGGAACAGGCTCACGCAATTATGGAGGCTGACAAATACCGAGATCTGCAGGGTGAGTTGGCAAGCTGGAGACCCAGAAGGGTCAATGGCATAAGCTCCCTTCCAAAGGCTGGCAGGTTTGAGACCTAAGTAGAGCCAGTGTTTTATTTCAAAGCTGAAGGTAGGAAAAAAAACAATATCCCAGCTCAAAGGCAGTTAGGCAGGAGGAATTCCCTCTTGTTCAGGGGAGAATCAACATTTAGTTTTATTCAGATCTTCCACTGGTTGGACAAGGCCCACCCACATTAGGGAAGGCAATCTGCTTTACTCAATCTATCAAATTAAATGTAAACTCATCCAAAAATACCTTCACAGAAACACCCAGAATACTATTTGACCAAATATCTGGGCACCCTGTGGCCCAGTCAAGTTGACACGTAAAATTAACCATCACACTTACACTCTTGTGCCACCTTTGCCTGCCTGTCTACCCAAACCAACAGCTTCAGGGGACTGAAATGGCAACACTTTTTTTTTCTTTAGGACAGGAGCTTTTTCTGGTGGTTTTGCTACTTCACATCATTCAGAAACAGAATGGGCAGGCTTCCCTTAACTTGCGAACATGGTATGTTGTGACATACAGAAACCTGATGATGTGATGGTTAGATTCCAACACCAGGTCTTAAGAGCCCAATCACATAATAGTGTTTCTGAATGTGGAAGTAAGGGTACCATTTCAACTCTAACCAGCCATTTTCTCCTCACTGGGAAAAATGTACCCTTTAGTCCCAAATCAGAATGCCAGAAACATGCAGCTTGCGCCATGCTTCTGCCTTATACAGCAAATCAGGAACCTGGGCCTGGGTAGACAGGATAAGGTCTTTGACCCAAGAGCCTCCTTTTCTATACTTTCAAAGTGTCCTGAATTGATAGGAAAATGGAAATTGCTTTACTTCTGAAGTATTATATATCTTTGTCTATTCATTCAGTCATTTATTCATTGCATTCAGTTTTTATTTCATTTTTCAACAGTATCCTCCATGCCAACTTAAGAAGACTATGTGCATAGGGACAAGTGACGAAGGGAATTAGAAATTCTTTGTTTTAGAGATGCTTGCAAGTCATTTCCAAGTTAAGAGTTCAAATTCATGGTCTGCCGGTTACCATTCCTAAATGACCTGTAGATAGGAGTGCCTGGTTTCAAGTTTGGGAATGAACGTAAGGATTATTCAAAATTCAAGAAAAAGATTAAAATATAGGTAACTATCAAATAGTAGAGGGGATACTAGACTGCTTAGAAGTTAAGCCAGATAGAGTGTACTGTATTTCTAAAGTGGAGGTCTATATCAGCCCTGATTGTGTGACTTGATGACCTGGATGCAGAATTTGATATCAAGACAGTGAATTCATTTATTCATTGAATGAGTCAGCAAATATTATGCCAGCTACTTGTGAAAAAGAAGTGGGTCTTAATACTTTTTTTTAAACATCTTTATTGGAGTATAATTGCTTTACAACGGTGTGTTAGTTTCTGCTGTATAACAAAGTGAATCAGCTATACATAAACATACATCCCCATATCTCCTCCCTCTTGCGTCTCCCTCCCAACCCTCCCTATCCCACCCCTCTAGTGGTCACAAAGCACCGAGCTGATCTCCCTGTGCTATGTGACTGCTTCCCACTACCTATCTGTTTTACATTTGGTAGTGTATATAATGTCCATGCCACTCTCTCACTTCATCCCAGCTTACCCTTCCCCCTTCCCCGTGTCCTCAAGTCCATTTTCTACATCTGCGTCTTTATTCCTGTCCTGCCCCTAGGTTCTTCAGAACCTTTTTTTTTTTTTTTTTAGTTTCCATATATATGTGTTAGCATACAGTATTTGTTTTTCTCTTTCTGACTTACTTCACTCTGTATGAAAGTCTCTAGGTCCATCCACCTCACCACAAATAACTCAATTTCGTTTATTTTTATGGCTGAGTAATATTCCATTGTATATATGCCACATCTTCTTTATCCATTCAGCTGTCGATGTACAGTTAGGTTGCTTCCATGTCCTGGCTATTGTAAATAGTGCTGCAATGAACATTGTGGTACATGACTCTTTTTGAATTATGGTTTTCTCAGGGTATATGCCCAATAGTGGGATTGCTGGGTCATATGGTAGTTCTATTTTTAGTTTTTTAAGGAACCTCCAAACTATTTGCCATAGTGGCTGTATCAATTTATATTCCCACCAACAGTGCAAGAGGGTTCCCTTTTCTCCACACTGTCTCCAGCATTTATTGTTTGTAGAATTTTTGATGATGGCCATTCTGACGGATGTGAGGTGATACCTCACTGTAGTTTTGATTTGCATTTCTCTAATGATGAGTGATGTTGAGCATTCTTCCATGTGTTTGTTGGCAGTCTGTATATCTTCTTTGGAGAAATGTCTATTTAGGTCTTCTGCCCGTTTTTGGATTGGGTTGTTTGTTTTTTTCATATTGAGCTGCATGAGCTGCCTGTATATTTTGGAGATTAATCCTCTGTCAGTTGCTTCGTTTGCTAATATTTTCTCCCATTCTGAGGGTTGTCTTTTCGTCTTGTTTATGGTTTCCTTTGCTGTGCAAAAGGTTTTAAGTTTCATTAGGTCCCATTTGTTTATTTTTGTTTTTATTTCCATTTCTCTAGCAGGTGGGTCAAAAAAGATCTTGCTGTGATGTATGTCACAGAGTGTTCTGCCTATGTTTTCCTCTAAGAGTTTTATAGTATCTGGCCTTACATTTAGGTTTTAATCCATTTTGAGTTTATTTTTGTGTTAATATTCTTTTTAAAAAGAAAGTAGAGAGGTATAGAAGGTGGAGGGAGGATCTATAAAACATACCTTTTAATGCAGTCTTCCCAATGACTGCATTGCCATTAAAGAAGATTGCTTATGTAAAGAAACCATGTATGTTTTGTACTTTAAAAAATAATGCAGCTTACTGAAGCAGATTGGAGCTTTATTCCTTGAAACTAATAAAAGAGGCTTATGGGAGTTGGAAAGAAATAAAGAGAATGACTTTACAATCATTTGTAGATACACAACTATCTTTAAATGACCTTTTTACTCTTTTTAATGAAAATATTCAAAAACCTCCACAGTAATGGGTAATTCACCTAGGAACTCATCTTCATTATTTGTGTAATTTTTAATTCCCCCAGCTTTTACTTTCATGTACATCAAAACCACTTAAGGGCTCTAAAAAGATACTGAGGAGAATGCTATGTTTAGAGCAGAAAATTTTATTACTGAATTTACCATAGTGATCATCGTTTGTAAATCTAAGAAGTGAGTCCAATTTATGAACAGATGAAGCAGGAGAAATCATCATGCCTCATTTGCATCCATACACACTGTCATCATGGATTACCTTTGGTTGCATTTTCTCCCCTAGCAGACAGGACACATATTTTATGTCACCTTGAAAGTAGAACTTGATAAAAATCATGACGCAGTTTATTCCAGCCTCTTTCAAGTATGCAGATCCTTATGACCCAGATATCCAAAAAGTTGTAAATTTCTCTGTCCACATATCCCTGTTTTATTAAAAGAACATCCATTTCTCCCTAATGTACCTAGTAAACATCTGAGTGGGCCCTGTGCTGAGTACTGTGTAAACAAGATAAAGAGATTGCCTGGTTCTACAAATGTTGGCATCAACAGGTGGAAGTGGAATTACAAACATAATTTGATTCTCCCTTTATTGTTAGGAAAGTGCAAAGACACATCGTCCCCAATGCTAAATGCCTCAGAGTAGTTATCTCATTCTGGGGCCAAATGGTACCTAGCTCTTGAGTAAACCCAGGGAGGATAAACCCAGGGAGGATAAAGGGAAAGTTCCAAGAGCTATAGTGGCCCACCTGGCTCCCCAGAGCCTCATATATGCCCTCTAGACAAAGGGAGATAACCTTCTATTCTGTATTGTATTGATGCTGTGTTTTAAGATAATAGACTCTGCACACTTCACCTTCCAGTAGCACTTAATTTCTTTAGATTCCTGATGTGCCTGGGGATGTGTATTTAGTCCCACCCAAAAGTTCCCCTGGCAAGTACTGACCTGTCCGCCCCAGTCCAGGATCACACTATCTAGTGACAGCATTCACGAGGCCCACCTCTATCAGTCTCCAGAGCCTGATATAACATTCTAATAATAATGGGAGATACCACTGATCGGCCCTCCCACTGGGCAGAGCATTTTACATACCCTGTGGGCTAACTGCACAGTGACTCTGTAAGGAAGTCAGCCATCTTTTACTTTTTCACACGTGGGCGACTTGACATGCAGAGAAGCAGCTTATCCAAGATTGAACCCTGGGAGCTGGTGGCAAGAGCCAGTATTCAAAGCCATGTGCCTGATTCCTTCCTAAGCTCATGCTTTTTTCTGATCCTCCACTGTGCCTCTCAAAGTACTGTGTTGCTTCCCATATTAGTATCAGTATTGTGATAAATGTGATAAACTTCTGTTGGCTTGAGCAGAAATATCGCAAACAATGGTTCACCCTAGAGACATCTGAAGTTGCTGTGGCCTTAGCACAGTATTGCAGGTAGCAGTGTTTGCTGTGTGCCAAACTCTATGCTAGGCACTTTATATACATTATCCCATTGAATCCTCAAATGTGAGATGGGCACCATTTTACCCCACCATTTGAAAAGGCAAAACTGATAGATGGAAAATCTGGAACTCAAACCAAAGGTGTCCAGTTCCACTGCTCATGTGCTGAATCACTGCAGAAAATAACCTTCCCCAACTTTGTTTTTAAAAAACAAAATTGGGGGACCTTCAAGATGGCAGAGGAGTAAGACATGGAGATCACCCTCCTTCCCACAAATACATCAAAAATACATCTACATGTGGAACAACTCCTACAGAACACCTACTGAACGCTGACAGAAGACCTCAGACTTCCCAAAAGGCAAGAAACTCCCCCAGGTACCTCGGTAGGGCAAAAGAAAAAAGAAAAAACAGAGACAAAAGAATAGGGACGGCACCTGCACCAGTGGGAGGGAGCTGTGAAGGAGGAAAAGTTTCCACACACTAGGAAGCCCCTTCACTGGTGGAGACGGGGGTGGAGGGGGGGGAAGCTTCGGAGCCACAGAGGAGAGCACAGCAACAGGGGTGCAGAGGGCAAAGCAGAGAGATTCCCACACAGAGGATCTGTGCCTTCCAGCACTCATCAGCCCGAGAGGTTTGTCTGCTCACCCGCCAGGGCGGGTGGGGGCTGGGAGCTGAGGCTTGGGCTTCGGAGGTCAAATCCCAGGGAGAGGACTGGGGTTGGCTTCATGAACACAGCCTGAAGGGGGCTAGTGCGCCACAGCTAGCCGGGAGGGAGTCTGGGAAAAAGTCTGGACCTGCCTAAGAGGCAAGAGAACATTGTTTCGGGGTGCGCGAGGAGAGGGGATTGAGAGCACCACCTAAACAAGCCCCAGAGATGGGCACGAACTGTGGCTATCATCACGGACACCGTAGACAGGCATGAGACGCTAAGGCTGCTGCTGCCGCCACCAAGAAGCCTGTCTGCGAGCACAGGTCACTGTCCACACCTCCCCTCCAGGGAGCCTGTGCAGCCCGCCACTGCCAGGGTCCCGTGATCCAGGGACAACTTCCCCGAGAGAACACACGGTGCACCTCAGGCTGGTTCAACGTCACGCCAGCCTCTGCTGCCACAGGCTCACCCCACATCCGTACCCCTCCCTCCCCCAGGCCTGAGTGAACCAGAGCCCCCTAATCAGCTGCTCCTTTAACCCCATCCTGTCTGAGCGAAGAACAGATGCCCTCAGGCGACCTACACGCAGAGGCAGGGCCAACTCCGAAGCTGAACCCCAGGAGCTGTGCGAACAAAGAAGAAAAAGGGAAATCTCTCCCAGCAGCCTCAGGAGCAGCAGATTAAATCTCCACAATCAACTTGATGTACCCTGCATCTGTGGAATACATGGATACACAACAAATCATCCCAAAATTGAGGCGGTGGACTTTGGGAGCAAATGTAGACTTGGGGTTTGCTTTCTGCGTCTAATTTGTTTCTGGTTTTGTGTGTATTTTAGTTTAGTATTTAGACCTTATTATCATTGGTAGATTTGTTTATTGATTTGGTTGCTCTCTTCTTTTTTTTTTAATATATATATGTTTTCCTTTTTCTCTTTTTGTGAGTGTGTATGTGTATGCTTCGTGTGATTTTGTTTGTATAGCTCTGCTTTTACCATTTGTCCTAGGGTTTTGCCTATCCATTTTTTTGTGTGTACAGTTTTTAGCGCTTGTTATCATTGGTGGATTTGCTTTTTGGTTTCGTTGTTCTTTCTTTCCTTTTCTTATTACATTTTTTTTATTTTTAATAATTTTTTAATAACTTTATTTTATTTTACTTTATTGTTCCCTGTCTTTCTTTCTTTTTTTTTCTCCCTTTTCTTCTGAGCTGAGTGGCTGACAGGGGCTTGGTGCTCCGGCCGGGTCTCAGGCCTGTGCCTCTGAAGTGGGAGAGCTGAGTTCAGGACATTGGTCTACCAGAGACCTCCCAGCCCACGTAATATCAAAGGGCGAAAGCTCTCCCAGAGATCTCCATCTCAAACCTAAGACCAGCTCCATTCAACAACCAGCAAGCTACAGTGCTGGACACCCTATGCCAAACAACTAGCAAGACAGGAACACAACCCCACCCATTAGCAGAGAGGCTGCCTAAAATCATAATAAGTTCACAGACACCCCAAAACACATCACCGGACGTGGTCCTGCCCACAAGAAAGACAAGATCCAGTCTCAACCACCAGAACACAGGCACCAGTCCCCTCCACCAGAAAGCCTACACAGCCCACTGAACCAACCTTAGCCACTGGGGGGCAGACACCAAAAACAATGGGAACAATGAAACTGCAGCCTGCAAAAAGGAGAATCCAAACACAGTAAATTCAGCAAAATGAGAAGACAGAGAAATACGCAGCAGATGAAGGAGCAAGGTAAAAACCCACCAGACCTAACAAATGAAGAGGAAATAGGCAGCCTACCTGAAAAGGAATTCAGGGTAATGATAGTAAATATGATCCAAAATCTTGGAAATAGAACAGAGAAAATGAAAGAAACATGTAACAAGGACCTAGAAGAATTAAAGAGCAAACAAACAATGATGAACAACACAATAAATGAAATTAAAAGTTCTCTGGAAGGAATCAATAGCAGAATAACTGAGGCAGAAAAACAGATAAGGGACCTGGAAGATAAAATACTGGAAATAACTACCGCAGAGCAGAATAAAGAAAAAAGAATGAAAAGAATTGAGGACAGTCTCAGAGACCTCTGGGACAACATTAAATGCACCAACATTCAAATTATAGGGATCCCAGAAGAAGAAGAGAAAAAAAAGGGACTGATAAAATATTTGAAGAGATTATACTTGAAAACTTCCCTCATATGGGAAAGAAAATAGTCAATCAAGTCCAGGAAGCACAGAGAGTGCCATACAGGATAAATCCAAGGAGAAACACACCAAGACACATATTAATCAAACTATCAAAAATTAAACACAAAGGAAAATATTAAAAGCAGTGAGGGAAAAGCAACAAATAACATTCAAGGGAATCCCCATAAGGTTAACAGCTGATCTTTCAGCAGAAACTCTGCAACCCAGAAGGGAGTGGAGGACATATTTAAAGTGATGAAAGGGAAAAACCTACAACCAAGATTACTCTACCCTTCAAGGATCTCATTCAGATTCGACAGAGAAATGAAAACCTTTACAGACAAGCAAAAGCTAAGAGAATTCAGCACCACCAAACCAGCTTTACAACAAATGCTAAAGGAACTTCTCTAGGTAGGAAACACAGAGAAGGAAAAGACCTACAATGACAAACCCAAAACAAGAAAATGGCAATAGGGGGCTTCCCTGGTGGTGCAGTGGTTGAGAGTCCGCCTGCCGATGCACGGGACACAGGTTCATGCCCTGGTCCAGGAAGATCCCACATGCCACGGAGCAGCTGGGCCCGTGAGCCATGGCCGCTGAGCCTGCGCGTCCAGAGCCTGTACTCCGCAACGGGAGAGGCCACAACAATGAGAGGCCTGTGTACCACAAAAAAAAAAAAAAAAAAGATAATGGCAATAGGAACATACATATTGAAAACTACCTTAAATGTAAATGGATTCAGTGCTCCAACCAAAAGACATAGACTAGCTGAATGGATACAAAAACAAGACCCGTATAGATGCTGTCTACAAGAGACCCACTTCAGACCTAGGACACATACACACTGAAGGTGAGGGGATGGAAAAAGATATTCCATGCAAACGGAAATCAAAAGAAAGCTGGTGTAGCAATTCTCATATCAGACAAAATAGACTTTAAAACAAAGACTATTACAAGAGACAAAGAAGGACACTACATAATGATCAAGGGATCAATCCAAGAAGAAGATATAACAATTGTAAATATTTATGCATCCAACATAGGAGCACCTCAATACATAAGGCAAATGCTAACAACCATGAAAGGGGAAACTGACAGTAACACAATCATAGTAGGGGACTTTAACACCCCACTTTTACCAATGGACAGATCATCCAAAATGAAAATAAATAAGGAAACACAAGGTTTAAATGATACATTAAACAAGATGGACTTAATTAATATTTATAGGACATTCCATCCAAAAACAACAGAATACAGTTTCTTCTCAAGTGCTCACGGAACAGTCTCCAGGATAGATCATATCTTGGGTCACAAATCAAGCCTTGTTAAATTTAAGAAAATTGAAATCGTATCAAGTATCTTTTCTGACCACAATGCTATGAGACCAGATATCAATTACAGGAAAAAAATCTGTAAAAAATACAAACACATGGAGGCTAAACAATACACTACTACCTAACCAAGAGGTCACTGAAGAAATCAAAGAGGAAATCAAAAAATACCTAGAAACAAATGACAATGAAAACACAATGACCCAAAACCTATGGGATGCAGCAAAAGCAGTTCTAAGAGGGAAGTTTATAGCAATACAATCCTACCTCAAGAAACAACAAACATCTCAAATACACAACCTAACCTTACACCTAAAGCAATTAGAGAAAGAAGAACAAAAAAACACCAAAGTTAGCAGAAGGAAAGAAATCATAAAGATCAGATCAGAAATAAATAAAAAAGAAATGAAGGACACAGTAGCAAAGATCAATAAAACTAAAAGCTGGTTTTTTTTTTTTTTTTTTTGTGATACGCGGGCCTATCACTGCTGTGGCCTCTCCTGCCACGGAGCACAGGCTCCAGACGTGCAGGCCCAGCAGCCATGGCCCACGGGCCCAGTCTCTCTGTGGCATGTGGGATCCTCCCAGACCAGGGCATGAACCCGTGTCCCCTGCATTGGCAGGTGGACTCTCAACCACTGTGCCACCAGGGAAGCCCCTAAAAGCTGGTTCTTTGAGAAGATAAACAAAATTGATAAACCATTAGCCAGACTTGTCAAGAAAAAAAGGGAGAAGACTCAAATCAACAGAATTAGAAATGAAACAGGAGAAGTAACAACTGACACTGCAGAAATACAAAGGATCATGATAGATTACTACAAGCAACTCTATACCAATAAAATGGACAACCTGGAAGAGATGGACAAATCCTAAGAAATGCACAACCTTCCGAGACTGAACCAGGAAGAAATAGAAAATATAAACAGACCGATCACAAGCGCTGAAATTGAGACTGTGATTAAAAATCTTCCAACAAACAGAAGCCCAGGACCAGATGCTTCACAGGCGAATTCTATCAAACATTTAGAGAAGAGCTAACACCTATTCTTCTCAAACTCTTCCAAAATATAGCAGAGGGAGGAACACTCCCTAACTCATTCTATGAGGCCACCATCACCCTGATATGAAAACCAGACAAAGATGTCAAAAAGAAAGAAAACTACAGGCCAATATCACTGATGAACATAGATGAGAAAATCCTCAACAAAATACCAGCAAACAGAATCCAACAGCACATTAAAGGGATTACGCACTATGATCAAGTGGAGTTTATCCCAGGAATGCAAGGATTCTTCAATATACGCACATCAGTCAATGTGATACACCATATTAATAAATTGAAGGAGAAAAACTATATGATCATCTCAATACATGCAGAAAAAGCTTTTGACAACATTCAACATCCATTTATGATAAAAACCCTTCAGAAAGTGGGCATAGAGGGAACCTACCTCAACATAATAAAGGCCATATATGAGAAACCCACAGCCAGTGTCATTCTCAATGGTGAAAAACTGAAACCATTTCCACTAAGATTAGGAGCAAGACAAAGTTGCCCACTCTCACCACTATTATTCAACATAATTTTGGAAGTTTTAGCCACAGCAATCAGAGAAGAAAAAGAAATAAAAGGAATCCAAATCGGAAAAGAAGAAGGAAAACTGTCACTGTTTGCAGATGACATGATACTATACATAGAGAAGAATCCTAAAGACGCTACCAGAAAACTACTAGAGCTAATCAATGAATTTTGTAAAGTAGCAGGAAACAAAATTGATGCACAGAAATCTCTTGCATTCCTATACACTAATGATGAAAAATCTGAAAGAGAAATTAAAGACATTCCCATTTACCATTGCAACAAAAAGAATAAAATACCTAGGAATAAACCTACATAAGGAGACAAAAGACCTACATGCAGAAAACTACAAGACACTGATGAAAGAAAATAAAGGTGATACAAATAGATAGAGAGGTATACCATGTTCTTGGATTGGAAGAATCAACATTGTGAAAATGACTATACTACCCAAAGCAATCTACAGATTCAATGCAATCCCTATCAAACTACCACTGGCATTTTTCACAGAACTAGAACAAAAATTTCACAATTTGTATGGAAACACAAAAGACCCCGAATAGCCAAACCAATCTTGAGAAAGGAAAATGGAGCTGGAGGAATCAGGCTCCCTGACTTCAGACTATACAACAAAGCTACAGTAATCAAGACAGTATGGTACTGGCACAAAATCAGAAATATAGATCAATGGAACAGGATAGAAAGCCCAGAGGTAAACCCATGCACATATGGTCATCTTATCTTTGATAAAAGAGGCAAGAATTTACAATGGAGAAAAGACAGACTCTTGAATAAATGGTGCTGGGAAAACTGGACAGCTACATGTAAAAGAATGAAATTAGAACACTCCCTAACACCATACACAAAAAATAAACTCAAAATGGATTAAAGACCTAAATGTAAGGCCAGACACTATAAAACTCTTAGAGGAAAACATAGGCAGAACACTCTATGACATAAAACACAGCAAGATCCTTTTTGACCCACCTGCTAGAGAAATGGAAATAAAACCAAAAATAGGGCTTCCCTGGTGGCGCAGTGGTTGAGAGTCTGCCTGCCCATGCAGGGGACACGGGTTCGTGCCCCGGTCCGGGAAGATCCCACATGCCGCGGAGCAGCTGGGCCCGTGAGCCATGGCTGCTGAGCCTGCGCATCCGCAGCCTGTGCTCTGCAACGGGAGAGGCCACAACAGTGAGAGGCCCACGTACTGCAAAAAAAAAAAAAAAAAACCCAAAAATAAACAAATGGGACCTAATGAAATGTAAAAGCTTTTGCAAAGCAAAGGAAACCATAAACAAGACAAAAAGACAACCCTCAGAATGGGAGAAAATATTTGCAAATGAAGCAACTGACAAAGGATTAATCTCCAAAATTTATAAGCAGGTCATGCAGCTCAATATCAAAAACAAACAACCCAATCCAAAAATGGGCAGAAGACCTAAATGGACATTTCTCAAAAAAAGATATACAGATTGCCAACAAACACATGAAAGCATGCTCAACATCACTAATCATTAGAGAAATGCAAATCAAAACTACAATGAGGTATCACCCCACACCCGTCAGAATGGCCATCATCAAAAAATCTACAAACAATAAATGCTGGAAAGTGTGGAGAACAGGGAAACCTCTTGCACTGTTGGTGGGAATATAAATTGATATAGCCACTATGATGAGTAGTATGGAGGAGGTTCCTTAAAAAACTAAAAATAGAATTACCATATGACCCAGCAATGCCACTACTGGGCATATATCCAGGGAAAACGATAATTCAAAAAGAGTCATGTACCACAATATTCATTGCAGCACTATTTACAATAGCCAGGACATGGAAGCAACTTAAGTGTCCATCAACAGATGAATGGCTAAAGAAGGTGTGGCAGATATATACAATGGAATATTACTCAGCCATAAAAATAAACGAAATTGAGTTATTTGTGGTGAGGTGGATGGACCCAGAGACTGTCATACAGTGTGAAGTAAGTCAGAAAGAGAAAAACAAATGCTAACCCATATATATGGAATCTAAAAAAAAATGGTTCTGAAGAACCTAGGGGCAGGACAGGAATAAAGACACAGACGTAGAGAATGGACTTAAGGACACAGGGAGGGGGAAGTGTAAGCTGGGACGAAATGAGAGAGTAACATTGACATATATACACTACCAAATGTAACATAAAGCTAGTGGGAAGCAGCTGCATAGCACAGGGAGATCAGCTCGGTGCGTTGTGTCCCCCTAGAGGGGTGGGACAGGGAGGGTGGGAGGGAGACGCAAGAGGGAGGAGGTATGGGAATATATGTATACATATAGCTGATTCACTTTGTTATACAGCAGGAACTAACACACCATTGTAAAGCAATTATACTCCAGTAAAGATGTTAAAAAATTTTTTTTAATTATAAAAGAAAAAAGAAAATTGTCACACTTTTTACTGGTGAGGCTAGTGATTTCTGGCTTCTATCCTCTTCAAGTTGACTACTGCCACTGAATACGATGACACCTATTTTCCTCCCACTGTGCACATATTAGAACTTTACAGTAGGGATTATACTTGAGTAGTCTCTAGGCTCTATGGCTCAGTACAGAATGGTAAGATTTTATGGTGAACTGTCAGCATAAGCATGGCATTCTACTATAATCATTAATTGAATAAATTAAAGTTTTATTCGATTGAAAAAAAAGATGGCATTATACGGGGCATGCGCGCGCGCGTGTGTGTGTGTGTGTGTGTGTGTGTGTGTGTGTGTGTGTAGGATATGCTTTTACTTGCATTAGCCAAGAAGTCAGAAGCTGAACATATGACTGGAGATTCAAATATCTGAGTAACAATATTACTTTCTGACAGAGAACTATCTACTAGAAGATTCTCAGTAGGAATTGAATTGCTTTTATTAGTTTATTTTAAATGTGCATTTCCCTTTTTTTGCCTCTGTTTCAAAAGGGAGTATTTACGCTATTTCGGGATGTGTGAACATCCTCCATTTACAGAGCCATGGAAGATGTTTTCTGCCAGTTCCCCGGTTCAGCAGCTCTCAGTGAGTTCCAGTTAAGCCAGAAAAAAACTGCTGCCAATCCTGCTCATCGTCTTTGGCGAGCATTTCCTAACCCATCCCCCTCCTGCACAGAGCAGCGGATCCCCACACTGGTGTCTGCAGGGCCATTTAGGAATCTCCTCTGATCCCATCCCTCTGTTATTCCTCTTCTCACTGCTTTGCTATTCTATACTCAGTTTCCAACTTAATAGAAATGCAGGTGGGCACGTGAGCGTCTAGGTTTACCAAAATACACATTTTTCATGAGTGCTTCCCTCTTGGAGTGTGTGGACAAAGCCAGCATATGATCTTCCCATTATCACTCTGTTTTAATGTCTAACTGACAGGTGCCTGTCAGTAAAACAAGGCAATAATGGGCAGAAAATATCTCTGCTCTTAGAGAGCAAAAAAGAAAGACCCTGGATTCCTGTCGTCTCAGAGACACTTGTCAGCCGTTGTTAAGGAAGACTTATAAATGCTTCTGTGGCGAATACCTCTGAATGGCCTGAATGTTTTCACCCTTATTAGTGAGAAGGTGAAAAGGGAGCTGTTTCTCATACATGTGCAAGTTTCATCCACATGCAGTTTCTTCCCCTAGTAGAAGCTTGCCCATCGTGTTAATGTGCCACCATTGCAGCCTGGAGCTGGGTGTGGCCATGCCAGATGGCACCTGCAGGCTTCATTGGACAGGAATGGTTTCCTGATGGGTCACAGACGAAGCCCAAAAATCTAGTACAGACTTGATGACCTTAGCTAGTCAGTCTGAAGTGGTGTAGTTCTGCCGACTGGCTTCTACACTGGCGGCACCTTCAGATATATTCAGTGAATGATAAGACAGTGGAAGTCACTTGCTCACAGGAGCAAGTGACACCAAGTCAACTGTGCCGCAGTAAGCCGAAGAGGGTAGATTTTAAGATTGTTCTTGTTTTCCTAAGGGATCAGTAAATGCAGAAGACCTCTGTCTTCAGGGAGTGTTCAGCCTAGGGAAAGACTCTATCAACCCTAAAGACAAGAGTCGTATACCAAAGTAGGCAAGGGAAACAGTGCCTGGCCTTCCAGTGAGAAGAGAGATACACAGTGGCAGGGACTTGGGCTCAGACATATTTTGTGTCCTTTTTCATTACAAATCCAGTTCTCTATACTCAAGCAGAAGGGTTAGTTATTGCGTGGTGATTTGATTTTTGTTTTTAATTTCAATAAAGACAGATGGACCTTTAAGAATAACATAGAAAGCAACAAAAACAACTCAGTTACTATAGGATGTACCTAAAGCAACAATTCCTTACTCTGAAAATTGGCAGTCAAAGGAAAGAATTAAGCAGTTATTATGGCTTCTCTGTGCAAATTGTATTTCAGAATGACCAGATTGCAAGTGTTGATGAAGGAAAATTCTTTTTCACGTGAGAACTCTAGCCACTAAATGTGGAAGGGAAGTTAGAATTGGAAAAGCATAATTCTGTAGCCCCCAAATGAAATCATTGATTCAAGCACCTGTCATAAATGGGATGCAATCATTAGCCCATTAGGTATGTTATGGGGAACTCCACAATGGAGGAATCAGGCTGCCCTCACCTGAACCCTCTAAAAATGGTTCATTGTTATCTTAGGAGCCTGCCCGCTCTGATGCAATAGGTAAGTACACAACATGAGCTATTATTGCAGAAGAGTTGAACTTGAACTTAAACCAATCAGTAAGGTTCCAGAAAATACAGGGGATAGAAGAACAAGTTAAATGATACTACAAGAAAAATTAAGAACGTAGCTATTGGGATGGGGCTTAAGAGGAGCCCTGTGCCAGTTTCTTTAGCAAGACATCGGCAAGGGGGAAAAAGGGAGGTGGTTGTGTGCAAGTGCGAGGGACTTAGATGTGTCCAAATGTTACACCTTGTCTGGATCATTTAAACAAAGCAACCATAAAAGATTTTTCAAGACAGTTGGAGAAATTTGAATACAGTTTGGGTAACAGATGATACCAAGGAATTACTAAGTTTGTTAGGTATGATAATGGTTTGTGGTTCTATAAGAAATGTTCATATTTTTAGAAATTCATACTTAAGTATGTAGGGGTAAAATGACCATTTCTGAGACTTGCATAAAAATCTTAATAGGGTGGAAGGAAGGAAGCAAGGGTGAAACAAGTGTAGCAAAATCTTGCTAGATTGGGATGATGAAGAATATGTGGGGTTACTGTAGTTTTCTCCCTATTTGTTTGAAATTTTTCTTGATAAAAATACTTTTTAAAAAGAGTAACAACTCTCTCAGAAGGTGGTGGGGAATCCACTGGAGATGTGATTAGAAAAAGGTCATTACCTGATGATCAAAAATTTTATGTTTTTTTCTTTTTTTTGAAGATATCCTTTATTTAAAAAAAAAAGAAAACTAGTTTTCTAAGATTTTGGGGGTAGTCACTGGAAACCAATTTCATTGCTTCATGTCAAGCAATTGGAGGAGAATTTGGGAGACAAATAGTCTCCAATGTGAAAGTGAATGCTGATCTTAGCTGGAATAACTTGCTTTCTTCAGTGTCTGCAGTGGCTGGTCTCCAGGGACTTATCTGGCTACATGTGTTTTTCACATTTATTAGTGAAATTGGAGAGTCAAGAGTAAAACACAGTCCTCGGGAACATTGTGTTCATTTGTGACACACTAGAGATTTTTTAGCCCATAAAGCAAATGAACGAGCTCCATAGGGGTATAACTGTTATTTTCACCCTCAAAGGCAGTAAAGACCCACTGTATTTATTAAGTAATTAGAGAATAGAAAATGAATAGTGCTATGAAAATAGAAAAATAGACTCTCACTATTGCTATTAATAGTGTAATTTTTTTGTCTGTTCTGAAGGAAAACTACCATCAGATGAAAATTTTAAAGTCAAGGTAGACCTCTGCTTTAATATTTGGTTGTTTGGTCTTGGATAATAAGTTAATTCAGTGTCCATGTAAGGTTGTTTTTGTTTCTGTCAAACAAGAGGGGTCACATTAAGGAACCTCACTCATTGTTTCTGCAAGGACGAATGCACAAAGAAATGAACAGACCAGATATTTGATTTAGGACCTTCCTCCTGAGTGATTGAGTGGCTTAAGGGAAGACAGCCCTCCACTAACTGATGCCCTGGAGCATTTCTAGCAGACTTTAAACACTCGGCTCCCGTGGAGGCTTGGGGAGAGAGTGGGCTGGTTCTCACACTAAAAACTGTCCAGATGAAGCTGACACTCCAATGGCTGTGGGCTGTGTAAGATGCGGGGCCAATGCAACCATCAATGTCAAGATGCAGGGCAAGATGGGACAGACGGCCAGAGGAGCAAGTGCGGGAGGGGGCATGTGCTCTACTTAGAAAACAGAAGGCCTGAGAGACCCCTTTGAAGGGGTTTGGAAGCGCTTTGCATTGAGGTAAATAGGAAGTATCAATACGAATGAGGCCCTTTTTGCCACCGATTTCACGGTCCACAAGAATCCAGAGTATACAACTGTCAAGAAGTTAAGTGATAAAGTGATCTCCGATCACTTGGTCCTTGGCTGACTGTTAGTTTTTTCTTGTGCTTGTTTATATCTTGATGGTTTAAAAGACTGGACACATTCTAGGGAACCAATAAAAAGAAACTGTGGTTTTTGTGTGTATGTGTGAGTGTGTGTGTAGTGGAGGGAAAGGGGAGCAGTGTCCAAGAGCTGAGAAGAGTAATTCCAGGGAGCATTTCTGTGTTTTTTACCTATGTTATACAAGACTGTCAAAACAGAACTGTCAGCAGTTCTGCCCCCAAAAGACATTCGCTTGGGAAGATGGTAGGGTAGTAAGGATGACTACAGAGGGGTGGGCTAGGCAAGGGGATTAGAGGTAGGGTCTGGAAGGGACCTCTTCCCCACCCTGGTCCTCAGCTGATATGAGCTCACCCTGCTGCACTGCAATCTTAAGCACTGCCGGTTACCAAGTGACCACCACAGGCCAGGCACATACCTACCCCAGGTCCAGCGTGTCAGGGAGGAAACTGAGGCTTAGGGCCAAGTAAATTTTGAGTAGCAGTTCAAAGCCAGGACTCCTTGATCCAAAACTAGGGCTCTGTCCCCTCCCCAACAAAGGCTCCCAGAGGTACCCCTGAATCCAAAGCCAAGTATGTACAAAGGCAACACAGAAACACCCGGAGACTCTGACCACATGGGAAAGAACAAGTGGCGTTTGGGGGACTTTCAGTAATATGAAGCATATGACAGGGAGCCCACCCATAATGCCAAAGACAGAGCTAAAAAGCAAAATCCAAAGAGTTTTTGTCTTTGCTCTGCACTTGCCTTACTATTCCTTGGCGAGCTGAGTAACTTCGGATATCCTCGTGTGTAAATGGAGGTCCACCAGCCAAACGTCTCCTGGGGCTCCAGCAAACACTGCAGGGAGACCTGGGCCTCGGAGCCTGGCGGAATGCAGAGCTTGGACCCTACCCCGTGAGAGAACAAGACTACAACCTCCCCATGGTCTTGGTGAAATGCAGCTGGGGAAAGCCCCAAGGAACCCTGGGGCTTAAAATAAGCCACAGCTGGCTTTATTCCAGGCTCTGGGAGGCTGGGGTCAAGATGGAGCACACCTGTGTAGCTAGTACGGCGTTGTTTGTATGGAGGAGGGTGAGATACGACTTGGAATGGACCCCAAATCAACTTCCTTTAATGGCGGGCATTCACTTGGAGGCTGGTGGAAGATGTGTATGAACCTATCCACAAATCCAGAACTTGTAGTCCTTAGAGCGTATTCAGCCCTCATTTGTAGCCAAAATATTTTCCTTCCATATCATCAGATATCCTGGTCAACGTGCCGTACCCTCCATACCTTCCTTACGCTGAACAGGTAGCCGTTTGGCACTGGGCACACTGAATATCATTTGAAGCATACACTTTTCTCATCTCTGAGTAACGTCCCGTGAACATCTCATTGTGCTTTGCCTGCTCCCCTCTATTTTTTAAACTTGACGTTTAAACTTTTCTGATGTGCCCTGATTGTTCCCGAGCCCCTGGAACTCAACCAGGCAGCTCATGGCTCTCCTAGCTCAGCAGGGCTCCTTGTGCAGGACCAGTTGTTATTTACAAGTGTGATTCAGCTGTCGCTGTGCCTCTGAACACACAGGGTCGTTGTAGGATTTTAATTGCCATTTTCCTCTATATAATTAAAATGAAGTGAAAAAAATGGGATAGCCTCCAAAATCTGAATTAATTTCGTGAGTACTTCTTGAGGGGAAAAAATATGTATAAATATGATAATCGTTACTTGATTTGCCTTCAGCAGAACTAGAGGATTTTACCTGGCTGGAAAAAAATATATAGTCATTTTAAATGGAAGAAAAATTAGCCTGATACTTCTCGTGGCTGAGAATCAGAATTAATAACGTGGATGGGAAATGATAAATAACTCTGGATATCAATTTCAAAAAGAACATTGGGAACAAGCTGTAACTCTCTCTGGATCCAACTTGCCTTATGCTGGTCTGGGTTTTTTTTTTTCCCATGGTTCATCGTTGGTATTTACCCGTTTCTCAATAAAATGCCATAACCCCCAAATCAAAAATTCCTTCATGCTCGGAAACAGGCATTTCACCTGCTGACTCTGCTCTGTAAGCGTGACAATGAGCACGTAGCAGGGAAGAATGAAATGACAAAAAGAGAAGTCGTTTTTTTGTTTGTTTGTTTTTTTAATTCACTGGGCTCCCAGTGTTTCACTCTGCAGACTCATCAAGCACCTGATGGACATGTTTATAAAGACTTGGATGGTCACTTTATTTGGAATGACAAACTCTCTGCTCTACATAATGAGGTCAGTGAAGCATCCAGAAAAGAAATGTATAATTTGGTAGCTTGGGTCTGTAGGCACAGCCCTGCTGCGGCTATTTAAGTTTAATGAAGCAGCTATTTTGCCGCTAACACGCTCTTCGTGAATAGCCTCCTTGGTGCGTTTTTGAAAACTTAAGTGTTGCTGGTAATCATGTCCCAGCAATCTCCTTGGAGAGCCTTTGTGCCATGTTCTCAGAAGAAATATGCTGCTTTTACATGTTAATGGTTTTGAAATTAGTCATGTGCTCCATTTCCATTGGAAAGGAAGGTCAGTGTGTGATTTCTTGCCTGCCTTCATTTTTTCTGAACATTCAGGATACTCTTAAGTCAGTCCATCAGCCATGCAGTGCACTGTCTGTTTATAACATGCCTGAAAAGCCAGGGAAATGTTCTATCAAAGAGCGATCCTATTCTCAGAGACTGTTCTTAGAATTCAAAGTCTAAAAATCCAACTCAGAGGGGAAAGTTCCTGGACAGGCCATTATTGCTATTTTTTCCCCTTTCAATCACTGACCGACTTGTATCATCCATTCCTTGGCCTCATTAGAGGAGGCCTTGCTCCCTGAGTATGCAGCTCCTCGAAGGAGACTAAAAGACATTTTTGAGATCCTTTTTGAGGCAGATTTGCTCATGTAAAACTAAGGTCAGTTTTCTGAATCCTGGAACAGCATTAATGATGCACAGCTCTGTGGGAGCAGAAAGCCGTCTAGCCATTCCATAGTTCTGCACTCTCATTCCCTCAAATGTAGGGCATTGGGTGGTATCCCCCGAACTGGCAAGGGCATGATTGCTAGGGGGAAGGTGCCATGTCCTCATGGCTCTGCAGCCCTGGAGAGGGTCTGGGGAACACTCCAAACACTACTGTTTGGTGGAAATGTAAAGCAGGACTTGAAATGGTTAGACCCTGCACCACCAGAAACTTCCTAGGAATACCTAGTAAGTTCTCAAAAAATGCTTGTTTGAATGGATAAAATAATGAACGAATCCTTTGATTTGCTTTGTTGGCCAACTCTGGCTTTGGAGGTCATACAGGGCCCTTCCGGGACATACTGAGCACCTGAGGAGCCTACCTTTTAAAACCTCTGGAATTAGCATTAGGGTTGAATTTGGAGGTCCAGTCTGGCTCTAGACTGCCCCGCGGAGCTTGGGCCTGCTCAGACCACTGCCCATGCAGCCCACACGACCAGATTAGCACCAGGGTGCACACACCGTTATGCTCTTGTTTTCACCTTTAAATCCTGTAGGTAATTTTTATACCCAAATAGAGTTGCCAACGCACCAGGTACCTCCCCAAAATAGCCTTCTTATCCTACATCTGAGAGATTAAAGTTGACTTGCACTGAAAATGCAGTTCTGATAGAAGCAGGCTTAAAAAGGCAGCTGGGTGTGGCTTGTGTTTTCTTTTCCAGTGTATTTAGATTAGCTAAGATAATGGTAGCTGCTGGAAAAAATAGACACGAATACCAAACATAATAGCAGTTTTTCATCGGGTATCTGTACTAAACATTTTCATGGAAAAGTGCAACCTGTGTTGGGGGGTATGAAGGTGACAGGTCTTGGGAGGGTGAGGAGACACAGGCTGCAAGCAAGACTCCTTTTGTGCTCCCCGCAGGGAGGGATGGAGTGGCACAAGGTCAGGGCTCAAGTGTGACCCAGAGGGAGCAGTGGGTACAGACTGATCAGCCATGAAGGAGAGCAGTTATACAAGACGGAAGAGATGCAACCCAGGCCAGGAAAAGAGCAGGAAAGGTTAATATAGTAATGAAATGCGCATGTGCATGACTCCCTGTGCACGGCTCATTCCAGCTGCCAGAGCACGTTCACATGTCTCATCTTATTTGAGGCCTCACAAACAACCAGATGAGCTGGCTCAGGAAGTATCAATACCCTAATTTCAAATGCAAGTAAGCTCAGCAAAGTCGGAGAGACTGAATGGTTTACGCTGGCGTGTGGTGAGCCAGGGTGCAAGCTTGGGTGTCCTGCCTCTGAGAACAGAGCCTTGCCCATAACTCTGTGGTCCTTATGGAGGTTCGGGGGCTGTGAGGCAAGAGGGCTGCACAGGTGAGCGGGGCTCTCTTCCCTGCCCTTCCCCCTCGTCCTCTGGACGCATCCTCATGATGCCAGCCATGTTCCCATGGAAATCACTTACTGACAGCAGAAACGCAGCCACAGTTAGGTGCAGCCTGGTTGGGTCCTTGCTTTTATGAAACTGTACTCTGTCCTTTAAAGGGGTCACAGTTTCACAGCCAGGCCTTTTTTTTTTTTTTTTTTTTTAGCTGTACGCGGGCCTCTCACTGCTGTGGCCTCTCCCGCCGCGGAGCACAGGCTCCGGACGCGCAGGCCCAGCGGCCATGGCTCACGGGCCCAGCCGCCCCGCGGCACGCGGGATCCCCCCGGACCAGGGCACGAACCCGTGTCCCCTGCATCGGCAGGCGGACCCCCAACCACCGCGCCACCAGGGAAGCCCAGACAGGCCTTTTTATCTTTACCATTGTCTAATCAGGCTTTCATTTCTGTAGCCACTCCTTCCTTTTCTATTTGTCTCCCTCTCATCCACCTAGTCCCAGCCCTCCCACTGAGTGCAGCTGAATTTGGCCAATGCCAAATCATGCTTTATTCTCAGCCTGAGGAATTACATAAGGTGTGAAGCCCGGCCAACAAAGAACTCCTCCCATCAGTGTAATTTGAGGTTTCAAGTGTCTATGGACACCACTCCCTCCCAGCATCATGTTTTTTGTCCTGAGAAATCCCAGAGAGCAGCGCTCTTGGGTGGACTTCCTAGGGGCGGTATTAATAAGAAAGCGGTCAAATGGCACTTGAAATTTTGCGGAAAGATCAGTGGAAGACCAGTGCTAGGCTACAAACCCACAGCTCAGCTCTTTCTAGCATCCACGGCAGCAGCCTGCTGTTTTCCCAGGTGGCTCTGAAAGAGACAGGGAAATGCAGTGGGCCATTTGTCACTGCCTGAGGTGCAACACATGCATGCCAATTGGTGCCCGCAGCCTGCAAGGCCCACTCCTGCCCCACACCTTGATCTCAGCCCCTGGGCTGCTTCTTTTTTTTTTTTTTTTCCCCAGTCGCACCACACAGCCTGTGGGGATCTTAGTTCCCTGACCAGGGATCAAACCTGTGACCCCTGCATTGGAAGCACGGAGTCTTAACCAACTGGATCACCAGGGAAGTCCCCCTGGGCTTCTTCTTCTTTTTTTTTTTTTTTTTTATGGTACGCGGGCCTGTCACTGTTGTGGCCTCTCCTATTGCAGAGCACAGGCTCCGGACGCGCAGGCTCAGCGGCCATGGCTCACGGGCCCAGCCGCTCCGCGGCATGTGGGATCTTCCCGGACCGGGGCACGAACCCGTGTCCCCTGCATCGGCAGGCGGACTCTCAACCACTGTGCCACCAGGGAAGCCCGCCCTGGGCTTCTTTTGACTGAGGTTGGGGAGGTGTGCTTCCTTCTCTCCTCCTCCACCTGATTTGATTCCCTCTCTGGGGCTGAAACCAACTCAGTGCTTCCCACCAGGATCGAGGTGCCCATCCTCTGTGTAGTCCCTCCCACCCCACTTTCAATTCAAGACATGGTCTTTGAGGAGTGTGCGGACTCACCCTGGCGTGCAGGACTTAGTATCTCAGGGTTATTCTCGTGTGTGCTGGTCAGTGGAGGTGCTGGCGTGTTCTTCAGTGAGTGCTGGACTCGAGTATCATTTCAATCCTAAGTTGGGTTCAGTGTTCTGCAGAGATGGCACGAGGGAAAGAGCCAGGGCTTGCCTGCAGAAGAAGGCAAGGTTGAGGAGCCTTTTATTTCTTTATGCCCAACTCAGTGCCTGGCACTCTCTGTGAATGGAATAAACTGATCAGATGGTGGGTAATATCCCTTTCACCTTTGAGAAGACAAGTGAAATGAAGAATAACAACCAGAAGTGAAACTACAGTTTTAAGGAAACTCTACTTCCAGAACTGTTTTTTTTTTTTTTTTTTTTTTGCGGTACGCGGGCCTCTCACTGTTGTGGCCTCTCCTGTTGCGGAACACAGGCTCCGCACGCGCAGGCTCAGCGGCCATGGCTCACGGGCCCAGCCGCTCTGCGGCATGTGGGATCTTCCCGGACCGGGGCACGAATCCGTGTCCCCTGCATCGGCAGGCGGACTCTCAACCGCTGTGCCACCAGGGAAGCCCTCCAGAACTGTTTTAAGGGCATTTTATTGCAAATTTAGGTCAGACATTTAGAACAACATCCTTTGGTGAGGACTTAATCCAGTCTAGTTATAAGTGAATGAACTTGGGAACCTTGTGTGTCTGAGTGGCATTCCCCTCACTAAGGGCGGCCTCACCGTTGACCAGCCTGGCCTCCTTTTCTCACTCTGCATCCCTTCTCTGCCTCCTTCCAGCTCCGTGGAGTGGAAGGAGGGAATGCTTGGCCCTCTGAGCTGGAGTTAATGCAAAACCCGAAAATAGACTCTCAGACTGCACCCAGACATAATGATTCTGTGAGGCAAGAAGGTCACTGTGTCTGCTTTTCCTGCCAACACACCCCTGGCTCTTAATCTGTGGCTGCCTTGTGAAGCAAGAGAGCTGTGCCAGGAAGTTACACTTTGTGACTGTGAGGCATTATGAGAATTTAAAATCATGTCAATGGGGATTTATAAGGGCAGGCCAGGGGACAGGGGTTAGACACAGATTTCGAAGCTGACCTTTGAACATCCTTTTTGTTCTGTGGCCCCAGCTACAAATCAACTCCACCCTGCCAACCCTGCCAAAAATTAAAAAGTTTACTGTGGTTATTCAAGTGGTGGGGTTTTGAGTGATTTTTATTTTCTCTGTGCTGTTCTATACTTTCTGTAACGTATATTCTTGTTTTTGCAACGTGGAAAAAAATAAAAGGCAACAAATCCTATTTAACAAGGAAAAGTATACTAGCTAATCATCTCATTGTGTTTCTTGAACACTTGGTACCTGGGGGTTGAGACGCCCACCGGAGTCGTGACAGTGACATGGAAGGGGCAGCCCTGCCTCTGCCCCACATCAGGCCTAAGACCAGGGCTGGTGTCCACAGCCCTCGCCCCATTGCCAGGTTCCAAAGGGCTCCTGGAAGAGGCCAGACCGCAGACCCTGAGACGACTAGAGGCAGCCTAGGAGAACAGGAAAGGGAGCCAGCCAGACACCTCGGCAGGAAGGAGGGGATTCCGTTCCCATCCAATGGTCAGGCCTGTGGGATATGTGCTTGTCAGCAGGGACAGTGTCAGCTCAAGTTCATCTGGAAACACTGCGTTCTCCTCCTGAGAACGTCCAGTTGATGCACATTGTTCTGGAAGTTGGGCAGATCCTATTTTCCAAACCTGTAAGAGTCGAGTAAAATGTAACAAATATCTGGGAGAAAATAACCCTTTGAGGAATTCCAAACATGCTCTTAGGGTTGGGAAGCAAATTTATTTAGACTTGGGGCCTTGACCACCCAGACTGGTTATTGACGGGAACTCAGTCTATCCATCAAGCCTGCCACTGTCCCCTGAGTCCAGGCTGTCCCAGGCTCAGGAGCTCGAGGTGAGCAGACTGGGCAGAGATGGTCCGTACGGACCATGAAACTGTGTCCTCTCACCTTTAGACATAAAGAATTCCTCCTGCAAGTTTCTCTTAAGTCCTCTATTTCTTACACATCACGTGCAGCTCTATTATTGGATGCAGCGGGGTTCCTTACTCCACTGGATCTGAAGGCTTTGAACTTGAGGTCAAGTTCAAGCCCAAGCACACAGATTGGGAACAGAATTTCTTGCACTCTATGTGGTAGACTATGTGTCAGCGAGGTAAGGCCCTTATTAAGAATGGATTATTCTTCATAGGTGGTAGAGATCTCATTCATCAGTTTCTTGCATTTGCCTGTGTGTTCCCCTATGATAAGGCAAGTGTCCCTGGATTTTAAGTGGTACACAAAAAACTTAGTACTAATGTATATATTGTCATGTCCTTTACAAATATATATAACAAGCTCATCAAACTTATCATTTCATGAATAACTGTAAGACAAGGCTAAAATAGGTTAACTTTTTAAAGGAAAGTAATTTTCAAGACACATTGAGCAGATACTTGTGTTATGGAACACAGATATGGGAAAAGTCAGAAAGATGGTGCATTTTTTTTTTTTTAATTTTGGCTGCACCGGGTCTCACTTGCAGCATGTGGGATCTAGTTCCCCGACCAGGTTTCAAACCCAGGCCCTCTGCGTTGGAAGCGTGGAGTCTTAACCGCTGGACCACCAGGGAAATCCCCCTAAGCGGTTTTAATAATGGTTCTAGTAACTTTGAGAGAGTGTTAACGAAGACTTACTGCTTCTCTGGCCCAGAGTGCGAGAAGTGCTTATCTTCGCTTCAGATCTGGCTGCAGGGCCATCATGCCCTCCCCTCTCTGATCCTCGATGTTTATGGACACTGACATGCTCGGTGTCCTGTTCATAACCACGTCCACTGTTTCTTGTGGGCTGAGTGTGCGCATGCGTTTTAAATGGTAGCAAGATAATGTACGGCGTCTAGGCCACCCCTGTTATTTCTATTAAATACTGACATGATGATGGTGGCCTGTAATTGTCCATTTTCTATTAACCACCCTGACCAAGTAAACTGTTTTCTGATCTCTCTTAGATGGAAATCCTGTATGAATGTGGAAGCCATTAGCAGAGTAATTGCTGTCCGTTACCATGACAACCAGCCGCTGCAGTCACCTGCCCGAAGTGCTGCCAGACTGCACCAGTTCAGCTGCACCCGTGGTGAAGACCGTGGAGGACTGTGGCAGCCTAGTGAATGGGCAGCCGCAGTATGTCATGCAAGTTTCAGCCAAGGACGGGCAGCTGCTTTCAACAGTAGTGCGGACCCTTGCCACCCAGAGGTAGTACCACAGTTAAAATCAGTTCGGAGGGCTGTCAGATGGGAAATGCTACAGGGAATGTAATTAGTGCTCAGGTCTTTGTGTCAGGTGAGAGGAGGTACTGGGAGGGGAAAAAAAAAAAAACTACACATGTTCTGTCATGGCCGTTTCTATAGCAATGGGGCAAAAAGATAAAACTCACGTTGTGGACGTTTCCGCTTAAAGTCACACTTGCAGAGAGGCAGGCAGGGGAGGATCCCACAAGACACAGGGTTGCTTGCTTAACATTTGTTATGTTGACCTTACTACAGTAATTACATTTTCGTTGTCTCCAGGTGCTAACAAAGGTAGCCCTTTGTTATAATAGAAGGAAGGAGGCACCTGGTTTCAGATGACTGAGCCAAAGTGATTGGATACGTGGGCAGAACGTTTGAAGTGACGTCCTGACGTGCACGCTGATCAGCTTGCCATGATGGGGGCTGTCCACAGCTACTTCCTGGGGGAGTCTCCTCTGACACATCCCCACATGGGGGCCTCTTCTGCTGCTTCCTCCTTCGCTCTCCCTGCATCCCAGCCACGATCCTTCATACACACTCTGCCCCGTGAAGTATCATTGTCTCCCCCAAGTGATAGACCGGAGCCAGAATGAAGGCTCTGAGCAGCCCGGAGACGGCTTATCCAAGCCGGCACTTTGTCCCTGGAGGTCTCCTCTGGTGCTCTTGCTGCCCACTGGCAGGTTGAGAGCCACAGGCTGCCTGGCCACTAGGTACTCCTTGGCTTCTCCATTAGTTTCAGAATGGGTAAATACTGGACTTGCCCATTGGTTTCAGTGCTGACACTTCCGGCCCTGAAACTTTGGGTCAGTCACTCAGACCTCGACTGCTTACCTTGGTCTGAGCAATTCAGCCAACCCCTCCGGTGCAGATACAGGCCCACCTACGTGCCCCTGCAGCAGGACTCCTAGTGACACCACAACATTCTCTGTCCCCTCCTCCTATCCCCGGACGTTGTGGCCACCAGACATGGACTCACACACCGCCACGTGTTGTAAACATTATCCATGTGCCATCTACTTTCAATCCGTGCGGCTATTGCAAAGGGAAGAAATAGGAAAAAAAAAAAAAGGTCAATATATATTTTTCCACCTCTGGGAAAACTTGTAACAGTCGGTTAGGTAGAACTCAGTATACGATGAGGCAGTGAGCATCGTTGCTCTGCTGTGAACCGAGACGGATAGTTATCTGTCTGCATGTGCCCCCATCACCCTCGAGCCATCAATCACCTCATCTGATCAGGAAGAACAGTCTGCAGAGCTGAAACGACTGAGACTGTGAGCCAATGTGCGTGTGTGTGTGTGTGTTCTACCACGTAGACACGTAAACCAGCGCTTTTACAGTTTTACACGCATTTGGTTCAGGGTGAATGACAGAGGCCAGTAATAATGAGAGAAAAAAGTCAACTCTTTAAACTTTCTTTTCCCACCCCTGAGCATGAGGGGGTCTTTTGGCAAGTGGGAAGGAGATCCTTTCCTCTTTTAATCCCCCTTTAGCCTTCACTCATTCCCAGGATCATCCCCAGAAAGGCCTTTCCACAAAGATGGAGTCAAAGAGAATCGTGGGCATAAGCCTGGAACACTGTCATCTCTGGGGGACAGGAAGAGGCGGGAGAGGGTGGGTAAAGAGTCTGGTCCTTGGGTTGGCGCATACAATGATGACATTTTAAAATCTAATACCCAATAAGGACCTCTAGCAATATAAGATGACATTAATCAGAGAGGGATAGTCCTCCAGTATCCATTGAGAAGTGAGGCCATCTTGGTTTGAGCCTTCCATTGGCCTCTGACTTATGTGATGAGGGCCATGTTTTTTGATTTTCCCCAACCTGAGTTTTTCTACAAGTGAAAACAGTTACCATTAACTAGGCACTTACCACGTGCTGGTCCCTCTTCTAAGCTTGTAATCTGGACTATCTTTTCTCATCCTCACAGTCGCCATATGAGGAAGGCACCATGCTTTGTGCCCATTTTACAGATGAGGAAACTAAAGTCCAGAGAGATGCCGTAACTCACCCAAAGGTAGCCAGCTCGTGAGCAGCAGAGCTGGGGTTCGAGCCCAGGCAGCTGTACCCCAGAGCCTGCCTCACAAACCACTACCCTGTGTGTCCTCACAGAATGTGCAGTGGTGGTGTTTCCAAGTTAAAGGCCAAGCTGTGGACTGAGGCCACCTTGGTAGCACGTACCATTCCTCACTTTCAGCTTACCGTCCTCAGCGTCCCAACGTGCATCCTAGGAAAGCTCCAAGGACCAAGCTGCCACAGCGTCGTGCTCTGGCTCAGACTGCAGTTCTGTGTGGCAGCTTCGGGGCTGGCCGCCAGTCCGTTTCCCTCCTCTCACTCGCCTATCCCACTGAAAGAAGAAAGGAAAGGAACCTCTGGGCATTCAAAAGTGTCCCAGCCTGGTTCAAAAGATGCAGCTTGTCTAGAAACTACAATTGGTGTCGTTTCAAAACAACTTCTTAATAGCTAGGGATGATTTTTATTTTTTGATTGGTAGTCTGCCTGAACTACTTCGATGTCTAAGGTAAAATTAACACATTGCTCCTTTTCACTTGCTTATGACCCTGGGCCCACCTGCTCTGGTATTGGTCACCCCCTATTTCTTTGTATTGACAGAAGTAGATGCCCAAGGACCCCAGCTCCCACTACCGAGTGCCAGTGTAGATCTCGGGTTGTAAACCAGGTGTCTGTTCTGAGCAGCTGCCTCGGGTGAGGGTCCGAAGGACACAGAGCCAGAGGACCACGGCATGGCAGTGGTTTCCAGCCCGTTACCAGCAGGTGCCCCTTCTTCTCTTGCAGCCCCTTCAATGACCGGCCGATGTGCAGGATCTGCCACGAGGGCAGCAGCCAAGAGGACTTGCTCTCTCCATGTGAATGTACAGGGACCCTGGGGACAATTCATCGGAGCTGCCTGGAGCACTGGCTGTCATCCTCAAACACCAGCTACTGTGAACTCTGCCACTTCAGGTTTGCAGTCGAGCGCAAACCCAGGCCGTTAGTGGAGGTCAGTAATTGGGGCACGTCTTGAAAACTTAACTCTAATGAGCAAATGATGTCTGCTTTTATGCCCAGATCACAAACCCTGTGCAGCTTCACTGAAGCACAGTAATAGCTCTGTGTGTGTGTGTGTGTGTGTGTGTGTGAGAGAGAGAGAGAGAGAGAGAGAGACAGACAGACAGACAGACAGACAGAGCCAGCACTAAGGAGCCAACAGTAGAAAGGTGACCTCCACAAGACGGAGACGAGAGAGTGGGAGAAATCAGTGTGAGAAGGGACGTTTAGAGACTTGATCTCCATTTCCCATTCCTGTGACGTGGAGCAAACCGATCCAACACTGTTCTCTTTGCACACCATCTGCTCACCTTGAAGCAACAGATAAATGGGCATTTGGGTTGCCTAGTCTGAGAAATCTTTGTGAAAAAAAATAGCAGCATTGTATAATGCATATAGACCTAGACTTCTGGGTTTGAATAGTTCTATGACCTTAGGTAAGTGACTTCGGCTATTGGAATTACTATGAGCGTTAAATGAGTTAATATTTATTATACACTTATAATACCAGATACATATTCAAGTGTTTGAATAAGAAAAGTCTCAGTCTCTCCTAGGAAATTACATGCAAGCTTTTTTCAGCTAATAACCTGAATCTCTTAAAGAGATTCTTAGGATTGGAATCTCTTTTCTTAAAGGTGATGCTGTCAACTCAGCCATTAAAATGTCAGGACATTCCTTTTCCTATTTTAGGGGCCATATGATGCTTCTTTAGACCCAGGGTCTGGTCTTGTATTAACTGGGGGAATTGGAAAACATTATTAGATTATTTTTGCCTTCTCTCCTACCCCCAACTTCTAGTCAATCAAAACTTGGATATCGGCAACAAGAAATATTCTAATACATTATGAAGCATAGCTAGTTGAAAGGGACCAACACATTGTGCCTATAATCCAGTCAGACTGATAACCTCCTCCTTATTTCAGCAGCTGACCCAGTGGAACTTTGACATTAAACTAGAGCTAGAAATCAAGAAGCCCTTCTTGGAGGCTATTTAAAATGGTGTATTAGCGCCCTGGCACTAAGACTCTATAGGGAGCTCTGCTTAAACATTCTTTTGGTTTTGACCTTGAAAATTTAATCAGGACCTGTAACTGGGGCCTGTTTTAACTATGACTTGCTTGCCAAATGGCACAAAATTTATTTGACTTGCCCCAATAAACACTATGCTTCTCTTTAAGATTCTGGATCAAGTGACCTCTTAATTTAGGCATCTTGCTCCTTGACATCCACTTCCAGAAATTCGTTTTTGTAGAGTGCTGTGAGGGATTTGGCCCAATGCCGCATTCATTGGGATTTGCATTTCAGAACTTCTCTGCAGAGGGGGAAATATAATTAAATAATAAACAAAGGAGGTGCAGACTTCCAAGCCCAGTGGCAAACGTTAAAAAGAAGCCTATTTCTCCTTTCCAGAAACTTTTTGGAACCTTCCCAAGTTGATATTGCAGCTTCGTCCAGGGAAGCCGACTTCCCAAAGTAAGGAAACCCTGCTTTGAATGGGCTGCATCCAGTGGTCTTTTTTTTACCGGTCTATCCCCAGTAAAGAAGACTTTTGCTTGGTAAAAACCCCAGTGTGTGTATGCATAATACAATAGATAACAAAGGAGGGGGTGTATGTGCGTGCGTGTCAGATAACACACATGTGTGAACCTTTTCAGTCTCAGAGAGGGACACGTACCCCAACACAGAGGTTTCTTCAGAGCTGCTGATGTCAGGCTATAGACAGACTCCAGCATCTTAGGCAACTGTCATTAAACAAGGAAACGAGGCAAATGACCTTGAGAATGTGTGAGGTGCTCTGCAAGATTTAGGGCCTCGCCTACAAAAACTTCACCCAAACGGTCACTGGTGGTGAAATTTTCATTGCACCAATGGAATGTGACATTTTTCAGAGTTAATGATGATTGAACAAGTTGAAAGTGAAAGGCAGACCTTCTCAAGCCGGGGAGGCTGGCCATTTGATCATCCCATGGCGAAATGAACTTGCTGTTTGACCACAAGCAATAAAAAGAAGTTGTCTTTGGTTTCTCAGCTGGAGGACAAATGAGAACCAGGTGCAGGCAGATTTTTAAACAAATGACATTACTAATTGACTTTTATCCTCTTACCAAAGGGCGGGTTTATTCACAGTGAGCATTGCTTCCCAATATGTTTACCTCTAGATGAACACGAATCTTTTTAGTAAATCAGCAAAACCTGCCTATTTGGGTTAAGCATTAGGAGTATTGTTACTTTATTTCTCATTTTCACTCTTTTGATTGCTTTCATCATTACTTTATTTACCAGTTGGATCTGCCTTCTCATTAAAGCAAGAAAATTCCATAACATTTCATTTCAAAATCAATGGGATAATAACAACTCCATTGCTAGAGGAAGTGGTTGAAAAAGTCATTTATAAATTTTATTTGTCAGTATCCAAACATTACATCAGTCGGAATTGTTGTAACACCTCAGACTCCCATTCTTTAGTAAACTCTCAGTCCTCCATTCACCGTAAGCCTTCGTCTTCCTCAGTATTCCTGTTGGGAAGACACTTCCCCTTCCATCTTTTCCTACACTCTCTGCAGCCAGCAGTTGGATGTTCATTTTTAACATATCAGGAACCCAGAGCCATCTTCTACACAGGCTGCTACATAAAGTCTTTCCTCCCTTTCCCTGCAAAAGGGTGAGTTTCTACTCAAAATGGCCAAATCAATAGGCTGGTTACTATTAGCATCTCCAAATAGGGCATCACCTCTCCACTTACCACTGACCATCTGGGTGGCGTGGCTGTTTCTCTGAGCTGCAGTGTGGAGGGTGAGCTACAGGCTCTCTGTGATCTCTTTGGCCTCTATAAGGCTCAAATTCTTGGGCAAAAAAATACATTCTACACTTAAAATAAGTACATTGTATGGTAAGTAAATTATACTTCAGTAAGTTGCTTGTGTATGTCTACTTACTTACCCACCTACATGGCGGAACTAAATCTGTTAGTCTTTTAAGTTCATTGCCAGTTTTATACCCTAAATATTTTCTTGGTGCTAAGTAAGCAAGTATAACAAGAGTTAGTTTCAACCCAAGAGAGCTGCACTGCGATCATCCGGTTTATTCAATTATGGATGAATTTCCTCCACTGTCCAGCTAAGGTAAATCTCCTAAGATCTGTGCCTACTTGGGCAAAGCTTGAAAGGAAAGCATTCGAACCGTCCATAGCAAAAAGGAAGAGCAGATGTAACCCACATACATATCATAGCTACACAGCCAGCACTTCTCTCATGAAAGCTACATATTTTTTGTTGATGACGGAAAATGTACCCAGTGGCGATTTGTCAGATGAATTAGCTCCAAAATATTGACCTGGTATTGGCAGAAAATAGACATCCACTAACCATAAAAGGATTCACGGAATGACCAGCCTGGGTAGTTTTATGGTCTCCTCCCTGCTCATTTTCAGTTTTCCTCATTTCTATCTGTAAGTTGAACTCTAATACCATTCTTTTATAAGGGTGAAATACAGCAAACCAGTAAAAATATCACAGTTTGTTCCCAAAAATGTGCGCCTTGACTTCAGCCTGTTGCCATGATTGCATATCGGATTGAGCAGTTTGCCAAGGAAGCCCAGGTGCTGTGTGCAAATAGCGTGCTTGCAACATCAGCTTCTAGTGATGGGAATATCTGCCAGTGGGCTTTCCTAAGACGTGTATCAGTAACACCCACCCTTGCCCGGGAAACTCATGAAGTAATAGGTCAGCTCAACCATGTCGTGATTAAAGTGAAACAGCCAGGAAATGGTGGAAACCTGCAGGAAAGGCTTCCTAGGATCTGATCTTCCTCCAATCAGGGAGACATGGTGATGTTTCACAGAAGGAGTGATTAGGTTTCCATATTCCTATTTCCTTTACCCAACCCCAGCTGACTGATAAGAATTGTATGAACAATTTAAAAGCCGTTCCCTGTGAGTCAGAGGTTGAGCTAAATTGAAACAGACTGTTTTCACACATATCAGTTACTCAGAATAATAGGATATAAAGGGAGCTGAGGATTAAGGATTTTTTTTTCAAACTTTTTATTTATAATTTTTTTTTTAAGTCACTGGAGGAAAATGGTTTTAAAGTGTGCCCTGGATTCACTATCATCTCCAGCTGTACAACAGGGAGCAGAGTTGAACTGCTGTGAGGAAATGCCTTTGGCCAAGGAAATGCCTTGGCCCTTCACTATTTAATAGATTTGAGACTTCACTGAAACCCTCCTACTGTGTTTCTATCAGACTTAGGTGAGGACGTTGCTCACTTCGTTGTAGTGGGTTTGATTTGGTTTTGATTTCCTTTTAATATTTTAATATTAAATAAGGAAATATTAAAATATTTCCTTTTAATATTTATTTTATTTTATTTTTGGCTGCGTCAGGTCTTAGTCGCGGCACGCGGGATCTTCATTGCGGCGTGTGGGATCTTTCCTTGAGGCACACGGGCTTCTCTCTAGTTGTAGCGCACGGTTTTCTCTCTAGTTGTGACGTGGGTTTTCTCTTTCCTTGTGGCGCACGGGCTCCAGAGCGCATGGGCTCTGTAGTTTGCAGCACTCAGGCTCTCTAGTTGAGGTGTGCGGGCTTAGTTGCCCCACGGCATGTGGGATCTTAGCTCCCCGACTAGGGATTGAACCCACGTCCCCTGCCTTGGAAGGCAGATTCTATACCACTGGACCACAAGGGAAGTCCCTGGTTTTGATTTTTAATGTATTATTGGAAGTAAAAACGTGAGCTTTGTGTTTCAGAGTATTCATTTTCATCAGCAAACCCTTGTAGCATTGGGATAATTAGGGAATGACACCAGAGGGGGTGTAAACTGATTGAGAAAGCTTCCCAGGCATGAGGACCACCTACTTCCTCGAAGGAAGGGAGGCAAGCTCCCCTCTTCATTCCAACCTGCGAGCGAAGGGCAGGCCGGTGAGAAAGGTGGCTGGACCATATTCACAGCATGTGATAGGCAATCACGAAGCCTCTGTTCGTTGAATAAACGGATGAATGGAGAACCTTCCCTCCCCCAGTTGCAAATCCTGTATTGTACTTGGGGCCTGTGGTTGTAAATCAAAGAAAATGACCCTTTGCCCTTACAGTTCAGGACAGACACAGTTGGACAAGGGCTTATATGACACAAACTAGCACCACTGCTTTGAGCCACACAACAGATGTGATGATTCTCACAAATCCTGGCTCCCGTTCGGTCATCAGTCCTCCATGAGGTTTTCAAGAATGGCAGGTGGCAGGAGCCCTGTACCACTGGTAGCCAGTGGGGAGAAAACGTGTGCTTCAGGGCTGGGCAGGGAGACACTTGCCCGAGTCAGAGGAGGGTTTTGGGGGATGGGGAGGACCAGGCCGTTTGGAAGGATTCAGGCCCAGCTGGCGTTTGTCAAGCTTTTCTGAATCCAAACTCTGGGCAAGCAAAGGCTTCACCATAGTATTGGGGGGAAACGATCGTCTTACCCATTTGGTAGATGAAGACACAGGTTTCCGGTGGTTATGTGAGGTCAAGATCCCAGTGAGGAGGAAGGAAGGTCTCACGAGCTGCACTCAGGCCTCGCTCTCTCCTCCTGTGTTCTGGAGGGGCAAATGGAAGAGAAGCACCGTGGCAGCATTTGCGCAGTGGGATGGGGGAGGGATTTACCTGAACCCACCAGGAGTTCCCACTTCCCACCTTCCCGTGCACTGAGCACAGGTCCTCAGCTCTCCTGGGGCTGATCAGGCCCCTCCTCTATGGCTCCATCTCCCAGAGGCAGCACTTCCACCCGCTCCAGGCCAGGCTAAGGCCTCCCAAAGCAGAGTCAGGACTCATAGCATGAAGGACAAAGGAAAGATAATGTACCAGAAAGGGGAGCGTGTGGAGGGACTTTGTGTCTGTTTTCCGGACAACACGGCAAAGACCCACTGAGTGACATCTGTGCCAGTGACTTTTCCTAGCAGGGCTTAACATCCTGGCCGTGGCTACTGTTCTAGAACCATGAGACAGCCAGCTGGCTGCCCACCACCTCAGTGAGAACCTGAACAAGTCATTTCTCCTCTTAATGCATCAGCTTCCTCACCAGTGAAACAGAGCAGAACTAGCCAACTGGCGACCTCATTCACGCACACAGGTGTGCTTTATTGAATTAACACTTTTTAGTGTGAATGCCTTCAGGTGAGACATGCATGCACTTTCCAGTTCCCCCAGGCCTTGCCTTTTGCTTACACCCACCCAGCCCTCTTCACCCTCTTGCATTACGTGCCCACTATTTACATTTGAGATTCCAGAATTGGGTGATGTCTTTCAAAGAGTTTAAAAGAGTTCGCTAATGCTATGTGATTTCTTTCTACCAACATCTTTCTTCCAGGGTAACACAGACTGAACTTAATGATCTCCCTTCTATTGTCTGCACATTATTAGTGGCTGGTTCAACATCACACAATAAATGAACCACTAAGAGACAGGGTACTAGCACCAACAGTGGTGAGAAGTACGTTGCACCACAGCATCCCTTAGTGTTGGCCAAGCACTTCCTTGACCTCTGATAAGGCCACCAGCCTCCCCATCCTTTGTCCAGCAGCTGAGATGACCTGCCTGATGACCGAAGTCCAGCGATGCTTGATCCTGCAGTTGTTCAGTCTTGGATTTCTCTCTTGGTTCTGGTGATTAATTTGGCAGTTGCTTCGTTACTTAAAGCTTAGTTACAAAGAAGCTGTTTTAAGGTACCTATTAAATTCGCAGCTTGCTTCATTAAAAATCACTTCATTAAAAAAGTAAGCCAACTGAAGTGTTCACACGGCCATGCCAGATGAAAGGGAGCTAACTGACTGGTGCCTGGGTTTTCAGCCCATCCACTGCTGGGAAAGGACTAATTTGGGGGGGAAATCCTGTTCCATGCACTAAAAGAATTACATGACCAATTCTAGTATTTTAGATTGTATTGATACTTACAGTAAGCTTGGGTTGAAATACAAATTAGAATTCACATTTTCAAGAGGACCTTTCTTGGTCCTAGTAGCTGCCCTCAACCCCTCCCCACCTGAGGGTTTCCTGCAGCAAGGCGCAAAGATGCGAAACACCAAGAATTGTTTCACACAACTTTTTAATTTTAATTATTCTGTGCTTTAACACATACAAAGGAGGGCAAAGAACAATATATAAACAGGTTTGTATCTACCACCTAGAATTAACGAATGTCACCATTTTGTGAGTGACATACCTTTCAAAGAACAGCTTCTTGAGGGGGCAGGGAGAAAATGTCTGGAGTCGTCACTAATTCATCCTCAGGGAGTCTCAAAGACAGGAGAAAATTCAGCCAGTTTCCCTGAAGCACATCTGGGCCGAGAACAAGAAGTAAACAGAATGAGAGAGATAATCCTGAAAGATTCCAGCCCCTTTGAGCTACCTCCAAATGTAAGAACAAATAATACAGGTAGTGCTGGCCACCAAGGGGTCCATTTCGTGGAAAGGTAGACAATTTGAAGTTACTATATGGGAGTTCGGGGGGCAGCAGGTGGAGGGGAAAGTGTCCCTGGGCAGCTGGCGGGAGAGCTTTGTAAAGGCGGGTGTGATCCAGGAGCAGTGAAATGTCACTGAATGAATACATCCAGTAATCATCTCTCTCCTAAGTCCTGCCGAAATAACAAGGCACAATTAGCTCACAGGAGCTGCCCTGTGCAGGTAGAAGGCACCAGGTTGAACTGAAGTGAGACATAAATTGCATAAGCCCTGGTGCAGACTTCAGGTGCAGAGTTACCAAATATGCATGAAACTCCCCGCTGAGGGCTTCTGCCTGCCCTGCTCTTGCCTTTTCAGTTGTAAGTGCCAACACCTGACACTTTTAAATCCAGAGAAAGAATACACATTTTTAAACACATAATGGTGTGAAATATTGTGAGCAGTACATGATTATGGTTAAATGCTGCCTAATGGGCAATTATATTCGAATGAGCCAAGTGGAGAAGTATCCTCAGTTAAGCATTGGGAGCTCAGTGGTCATTTATTCACTGGATAACACCCTGCTTTGCCCATTTATGCTAAGATCTTCGTTTTCTAGCACAGGCACAGATCTTGACATGACACTCCAATCCTGGGGCATTCATTCATTTCGCTGTGACTCCATCTATTTTTATCCTTAAGATGCTCACACTCCAGAGTTTTCTCTTCTTTAATTATTTAACCATTTCCTAGGCAGAGGGGAAATGTTATATGCTATACACTTTATATAGTCATCTTATTTCAATGTCTCGGGTATCCCTAGAATGGATATTATCCCGTTTGGTAGATAAGGAAGCTGGGATTCTGAAATGTCACCCTTCAGAGATCGTAAAGACTTTCAGCCACAGGGCTAGTAAGCAGAGAAGGCAGAAGAAGAATGCAGGTTCCTCTGGCTCCAGCGTCCATGCACTTGCCACCATACCTGGCTTCTTCCTTCCTGGCTCAAGACTACTTTCTTTCACTTGCTTATTGACACACACAGGTGCGAGCACACACGGAAGCGAGGACAGCCAGCCTTTCTAAGGGACTAAATGTCCCTTAAAAGGGGGAGAATGCAAAAAGTGATGATTAAAGCCCTGATTTCCTCTTGACCTTGGCTTCGTCCGTGAAATCCAGAGCTGTTAGCGGGGAGGGAAGGATGAACAGGCAGAGCAGAGAGAATTTTTAGGGCAGTGTACACCACTGCAATGGTGGCTACCTGTCGTTATACATGTGTCCAAACCCACAGAATGTACACCGGGAGTGAACCCTAATATAAACTGTGGACTTGGAGTGATGATGACGTGTCAATCTAGGTCCATCGACTGTAGCAAATGTACCAGTCTTGAGGGGAGGATGTTGATGATGGGGGAGGTTGTACATGTGGGGAGGCACTGGGTGTATTGGGCCTCTCTGTACTTTCCACTCAATTTTGCTGTGAATCTAAAACTACTTCTAAGAAGTGAAGTGCATTAAAACAACACAACCACAACGAGCTGTGCCAGACTCCTGTGTGCTGGGACAGTGGAATGGCAGTTCTCTGTGCTCCTGATACCCTGGTCTCAGGGAAACAAAGCTCTTAGGTACACCACCCTATTAGAAGCCAGAAAACTCATTCTTCATTTCCAAGGGACTTTACACACCCTGACTTTTTCCCTTTCCATCTAGTTACTCTTTCTCTGCACTTGCATCTTCCGTGAGTCATTATGTCACCCATTTCTTCTGAGATCTCTCCTAAGGGAGAGATGTTATTAGAAAGCCTGGTGAACTCAAAATGTTTGAGCCTTTTCCCTCCTTTCAGGAACAGGTGTGAAGGTTAACCACTCATAATATGGTTGTACACACACGCGAGGTAAATTTCTTTAAAGACTGTCATCTACATAACTCGGATAGGTGACACTGGTCTTGCAGCTCATGAAGGAGAACCCTGGTTTTTCTCTTGAATTATGTATGTAATTGCCTCGGTTCTTCGCTTCCCTTTCTTGACAGGTGCCGCAGATTTGGGGAAAGATAAGAAAGACCCTGTCAGGTCTTGTCGCTTTGCTTTCCTCCTCCATATTGTTCACTAAACTTACATTCCTGTGCGGTGCCTCACGGCTGCCTGACTTCAGGCAGGGAGACAGGGACAGGGACCCCGTGAGATTGTCTGGGATAAAACTGTTTCTTTGCCATCCATTATTACAGAGCTAGAGGGATAGGTTTATGCTGTGATGGATACATGAGAGCAAAGTTATGTTTGTGTGTGTCTAACATGAAAGAGAAAAAAAGTCTTTTGAAGCTTTTAGTTTAGAATACTGAAAAGCAGGCTTAATTCTTCGGTGTGCCACCTATTAAAATGTGTAAAACATCTGTTTGTGAAGACTGAGGTCAGATTAAAAGAAGAAAATGAAATATTTTCTACTCATTATTTTATCATCACTTCACCTCCAGCGACCCTATTAGAGACAGAAAGTTGGCATAAATGGTGAAGTTCAAAATCTTTTAGGGCTCTGAGGGAAAATGGCTAGTGTAGTATACGTGAAATGCTGCTGGCAGGTAGGAATAGCAGGAAAGTTGTAAAATAGAGTTTATAGGCATTAAGGACATATCTGTGCAGAGTCAATAAAAGCAGAAATCAGCAGATGAAGAGAAAACATTCACCATCCTAGAAAATTATGCAGCCCCTCCCAACACTTTGCTTACTTCCAAAGGCTAGATCTTTGCATTAAAGCTGGCCGATGATGGGAGACAAGGCCTGAGAGATGAAAGTAAGAAAAGGGCTCTAATATTTTGCTAAACACTGGCTCATCTGCTTAAAAGCTATGAGTTTAATGTTGAAACCCAGAAGTCATTCGTTCATCAAAATATACACATTTTCGACTGCTTGTAAGATGTACCTGACAGATGCATATGTCTGAAGAATGACCCTGTTGGATGAAGATACGGCAAGGCGGAAAGAAATATCTACAAAACAGGGTTCATGCGGGGGGGGAGGGGTCTGTAGGGAAATCTACAAGACACTTCAAGTCACTTTTACCAAGGCTATTTTTCGGTCTCAGATTTTTTAAAACACGTTTATTCAGATACAATTCATTTACCACATAGTTCACGGATTTGAAGCATACAATTCAGTGACATTCAGTGTTTTCACAGAGTTCAGTAACCATCACCACAGTCAATTTTTTTAATAAAAAATTTTTTTTAATTTGTCTACAGAAATTTCACTCCTAGGTATATACTTACAGAAATGCATACCTGTGTTCACCATGAAACATGTACAGCAATGTTCAGAGCAACACTACCTATACTTGCCAAAAACTGTATAAAATCCACGTGTCCATCTCTAGCAGACAGGGCTGGAACCAGAGTGAGGTAAGTGAAGCCCTCACCTCAGGAGCAAAATTTAAATGGTGCCCAAAAATCTAATACTCAAGATAAATAATATTTTAATGTGATGGATTTTTTCAATCAAAAGTAATGCAAAAACTCCATGATGAACAAAATATCAAATTTTTAAATAAAAGCAGGATCAGTATTACTGATTTTTCCTCAGACTTCAGGATGGCTTGGCACAGAAATGACAGTAGAATGGACAAATAAATTATGCTATACGCAATGAGAATAAATGAACTACAACTACAACAATAGCATAGATGAATCTCACAGATATAATGTTAAGCAAAACAAGCCAGACACTAAAGTGTATGTACTGGTGACTCAAAAATAGGCAAAGTTCTTGTTCAAAAGTAGGTGAAACTAATCTAGGATATTAAAAATCAGGATAGTGATTTCCCTTGGAAGGGGGCATGGGAGGGGAAGGAGGGTTCTGTAACTCTAGGAATATTCTATTTCTTGATCTGTATGTTCCATGGGTTTTAAACTTTGGGAGAATCCATCAACCAGCTTATTTATGATTTGTGTACTTTTTATATGTGCTAAAAAAAATTTAGGAGTTGTCTTACTCTAGACCTAGAGATTATCATACTAAGTAAAGTAAATCAAAGACAAATATCATATATCACTTATATGTGAAGTCTTAAAAAATGATACAGATGAACTTATTTACAAAACAGAAGCAGACTCACAGACATAGAAAAGAAACTTAGGGTTACCAAAAGGTAAACAGGGGGAGAGATAAATTAGGAGTTTGAGATTAATTTATACACACTATATTTGGGATTAACAGATACATACTATTACAGATAAAATAGATAAACAACGAGGACCGCCTGTGTAGCACAGGGAACTGTATTCAATATCTTGTAATAACTGATAATGGAAAAGAATCTGAAAAAGAATATAGATATACATATATGTGTATATGTATCTCTCTCTATACACACTCATATATATGTATAACTGAATCACTTTGCTGTACACCTGAAACATTGTAAATCAGCTACAGTCCAATTTTTTTTTTTTTTTTTTTTTTAATGGCTGCATTGGGTCTTCGCCAATGCGCGGGCCCTCTCTAGTTGCGGCGAGCGGGAGCCACTCCTCGCCGCGGTGCGCGGGCCTCTCGCCGCGGTGCGCGGGCCTCTCACCGCGGTGGCCTCTCCCGCTGCGGAGCACGGGCTCCAGGCACGCGGCCCCAGCAGCCCTGGCCTGCGGGCTCCAAAGCGCAGGCCCAGCAGCTGCGGCGCACAGGCCTAGCTGCTCCACGGCACGTGGGATCCTCCCGGACCAGGGTTTGAACCCGCGGCCCCTGCCTTGGCAGGAGGCTTCTTAACCACTGTGCCACCAGGGAAGTGTCTATAATTCAATTTTTTAAATGTGTGGGAAAACGAAAAGTATTACAAAAATAAAAAATAAAATTGAAAAAAGAATTCCCCTACTTAGGAGTGACAATATATACAAGCGACTTCAAGATGAGATGAGCCCCTGGAGGAGGAGACCACAGTCAATTTTAGAACATTTTCATCACCCTAAAAAGAAACCTCACACACTTCGGCCTTCACTCTCCAGTCCTCACATCCCCGCCCCCGCCCCCTCCCCCCAGCCCAATGCAACCAAGAATCTATTCTATATCTCTATGATTTGCCTATTCTGGACATTTCCTATAAATGGAACCCTGCAGCGTGTGGTCCTTTGTGACTCGTTTCCTTCACGTAGCATAAGGCTTGCAAGGTTCAGTGTCAGATTTTATAGAAAGCGTATCTTAGCCTTCCTTGCTATCATTTTTATTTGACTCCTTCTCAACATCCTATTTACCTTAATATACTACCATTTACTGAGTCCTTACCCTGAGCCACTGTTCTAGGCACTTTCGTGTTCTACTGTTTGTATGTACAACCTTCTCCATTTTAGAAAGGAGAAAACTAGCACAGAGTAAACAGGGTTTACTTCCCTTTTAAAGTTTTGTCTTTTCCCATCACAATTTATGTGATGAAACCCTGTTCGCTTTTTTTGACTCTTTTATTGTGTGGAAATCATCTGTGCATTGATTTTTTTATGTGGTCTGAAGTTTAGCCATCTTTGTCCAGTAAAAGTCCTTTTTTCCTTTAAGCCCTTTAATTTGGCTGCTTTCATGATTCTGCTGCCCTACAACTGCACAATTAATTTTTTAAATATTATAGTTTGTGCCCTAGGTTGATTTTTTTCTTAAACCAGGGTCTAAGGAGAGATTATGGATTCTCAGAAGGCATTCAAATCCTACTGCCCATGTTCCCATATTCATCAAAGCTCAGAGAGTTGGATTAGACCAAAGAGTGTCTTAAGACAGTTTAGGAAGATACCCTGGAACAGTGCTTCTTCTCCGCAAATACGTTTGAGAATCAGATCAAAGCTTGAACTCTCTCCCCTGAAATGCACAGACACCCAGTGTTCAAATAAAGTCACAAAGGCTTTCTGAAGCCCTATGCCCAGGGTCAAAGACCCCTGACCTAGTAGGATAGTTATATAAGCTGCAAGGGAATATGTAGATTTTCCAAAAGTGTCTCTTGCACCCTTAAAATGTGCTAAGCGTGAAAAGTAAGGGAAACTTATCAACCCTTCACTGTAAATTCCTTCTTCTGTGAGGAGGCCACATTATAACTCTGGGGTGCCACAACAGCGGATATGATTTGCTAGTCTTGATGGGAGGGCTGCTGGTTCAGTTCTGCAAATATACGGGACTGGGCTAGTTATTAACTTGGGTTCTTCCATGGTTGGCTTGGTTCTGCCATGAGGGCACATGTCTCAGGATCGCTCATGCTAAAAATGCATGTGTGTCTCCCGATTGGAGTTGAGCTTTCCCACAGGCAGCAGCAGCTGTGTTCATCCAGCCGGTCTCCGGCTTGCCCGTCTGTAAATGCGAGTCCCTGACGTCATGACCCCTGTCAGGGAGCCGTTGCCTCTACCCATTAAGAATGTCTTCCCTGAAGGCAGCTCTGGGAGATTTGTAGCAAAATGGTCTACAAACATTGAACATAATCAAAAGAAGTAATGCCAGCAAAATGGAAACCATCACCCTCCCCTCACGTGACACCGCAGCGTATTTCTACCTGGTGGTCTGATATTCCGGGCCCCATACCTAATGGAGGGTATCTGAAGAGTCCAGGGGAGTGGCTGGGGGAGCCTGGACAGAGAGGAGGAGACTCTTTCACCTGGATGTGAGGAGGCTAAGGAAGGGCATGTCTGAAATCTTACAAATCATGAACAACTTAGATAACGTGAGCATGACGTTCATAGCACAATCCAAATTACATGAATGCCGGTGGGCTCCCCTTGAAATCTGAGGGCAGGAGTGTCCAACAAAAATAAAGAGGTTCCGGCAAATACTGCAACTCATGAACTTAAGACATTGCCTTCGGTGGAGCCTTGAGAGATTCCAGATCCATTCGTTGCTAAGATGTGTCTAACGTCAGCAAGGTCAGACAGGCCCTAAATATTTGGGGAACTTTTTGGCAGCAAAACATTGGACTGTAAGCACTGTGAACGTAAAAGTTCCTCTGTTCTCACAGTTGTCCATCTAGCAGAAAGTTCCTCTTTTCACAGTATTCCCATCCTTGCTGACTTTGGGAATATATGGCCCTGGTGAGAATGTCTCTTCTATCCTGTACTTTACACATGCATCATATTTCAGTGAAATCCCTCCACCACACTCTGCTTGGATAGCTTTCATACTCACATTCTCACTACATCTGAGGGGCACAGATTTTTTAATGTGGTCCCATTTTGAGGACCTGGTTGTGAATTTGATTTCTCCCTCTCTATTCCTTTAAATATCCCCAATTCTTAAAATAGGGATGTGTTATCCTTATTCATGTTATTCATCATATTCTCATCTTCTGTACAGTGTTCCAACTGGGGTTCTTACTTGGTACCCTGTCCTGGCATCTTTTACCCCATGATCCTGTCTTTCTGCTGGAAGTAATTATTCGAAGCTCCGGAAACCTGGGCTCCAACCACAGACCAGCAGAAAGGGTGTTAGATGCCAGCAGCTTTACCAGCTGGAGCGCCAGGGGCCCCGTAAGAGCCAAAAGGAAGCGGAGCTCCAGGAACTGGGAGCTGCTGTATGTGTCCTGTTTATAGTAGACTACATGGTATGATTCCATTGGCTCCCAGAGTAATCATTTTTATTGTTGGCCCTATGCGTTTTATTGATTAATTTCTTCTGCAAATTTCTGTTTTCTTTCTCTTCATCCTCTCTTGGTTGTTTATCTCATCTTCTTATGTTTCCAGCTTTAGATGGATCACATATGCCACATAATTCTGCAGTACCTTCTCATACTTTGTTTTTTTTAAGATTTTTTTTGATGTGGACCATTTTTAAAGTCTTTATTGAATTTGCTACAATACTGCTTCTGTTTTATGTTTTGGTTTTTTTGGCCACAAGGCATGTGGGATCTTAGCTCCCCGACCAGAGATGGAACCCCACACCCCCTGCATTGGAAAGCGAAGTCTTAACCACTGGACCGCCAGGGAAGTCCCGCTTCTCATGTTTTGGATAAGCAATCTCCATTTGGCTGTGATCACACAGTGATGATCTAAACTAATTAGAGCCAAATGATTCGCATTTTACTTATATCTGAAATTGCAAGTGAATATATAAAATTATTTTGCCATCTAATCCTGCTATGCTGCTAATCTTATCCTTGGAAAATTTCAAACCATTGGTGTGAGTGTGTGTAGCATTTGTTTAAATAATGCTGAAGCCAAATTATAATGTTCCAGACACAAATACAATACTCATGGAGCATTAGAGTCCATTAACTGGCTTACCGGCCTGAGGACTCCAGGGAGCGTCACAGATATCTAGGGTGTCCCTGAATATGATGTACACTTCAGCCAAATCACAGCTGTGAAGGCCCAGAGCAACTGCTAAGCATGTGTCTGTGACAGAAATTACTTTACTGGATTTGATCAGAAGAGTCGGGGAAGTGATTTTATATCTATATGTAGACATTTCAGTTAAACCCATCTGATTTCTACTCAAAGCGATCCCCAGGTTAAGAAGGATTTGTGTATTTCTTCGGCTAGTACTTATCAAGCACAAACTAAATATTTTAGGAAATGGGGATATAACTGTGAACAGGCCAGAAGAACTGTGTACTAATAGAGTTTACCTGCTAGGAAGAAAGACAGAATAAGCAAGTAAATAAATAAAAAGATTATCTGTGATGGTGATACAAGTTATAAAGGAAGAAACAAGCTCTTGTGGTAAAGGATGACCAGAGAGGGAGAAGGTAGGGGCTTGTGAAGGTCTCTCTGAAGAGGTGACCTGTGAACCCATGACCCATGGGAAGGAACCAGATGTGGGAAGAGTAGCAGGCAGAAGCAACAGCCGCTGCAAAGGCTCTGAGCCAGGCCAGTTCGGTATTTCTGAAACAGGAAGAAACACTGCCAAGGAGCACTGTTTGAGGGGTCAAAGGAGCTAGATTTGAAGGTGCTTCAACTTTTCTGTTGTGGACTCCTTGGCCATCTGTTGAAGCCTACGGATGGATCTCTTCTCATAATCGTGTTTTTCATTACCTAAGACAAAAATACATAGGAATGCAAAGAAGACCAATTGCATTATAATACAGCTATCCAAATATTTAAAAGACAAAGCTGCGACATAAAATATAAGTGCTGCTTTAACACATTTTGTAGCAGATCTAATAACTAACTGTGAAGTACAATTTGTCTGAAACAGTTGTAATGTGATATGAAATGTCTGTGGTTTCTCTAGGTGACAAAGTCACAGGTACTGCTCATACCACTAAGATTTTCTGCATGACTCAATGAAATACTAAATTTCAGTTAGAGGCTGTGAAAATCAAGGTGTGATTCTTTCCCCCCATTGTAAAATCACAGATCCCGTGAATCCTCTCCTTGGACCCCCTGGGGTCTGTGGCGCCCTGGGCACAAACAGCGGGGCTCCATCACGCAGGTTTCTTGGGCCACGGCAAGGCGTCAGACTAAGCGCTATGGGGAGCCACTGGGGAAATCTAAGCAAGAGAAGTGGTGTGATATTGCTGCTTTATATATAGAACCTGGATTCTAGGATAACAGGAGTAGAAGAGTGAGGTGACTATTACATGGTTCAGGTGAAAGACAAGCGTGGCTTGGAAAAGAGTAGTGGCCCTAGAGAGTGAGATGTGAACGTGTTCAAGATGTGTTCCAGAACTGCCAGGACCTGCTGATGGATTGGGTAGAGGGGGCGGGGAATGAGGAAAGGCAGATAAGGATGGCACGGAGGTTGCTCACAAGAGCCTTTGGGTGTTGGTGTTGCCATGTACTGGTGTGGAACCACCTGGGAGCGGAATTGGTTTGGAGAGTTAGGGCGGTGGCTGTGAATCCAGTGTGGCATTGTGGACCTGGTGAAGTGTGAGATGTTTATTACACAAATGGAGAGAGGTCTAGTATGCAGCAGGACCCAGAAGCCTGGGGCTCAGAAGAGAGTAGGGCCGAAAGGTGACATATCCACTCTACAGTTGAACCTGACGTTTTGAACAAAAGTGGGAAGCTAAGACAACTTGAGAGGGGCTTTCACTACTCCCCTCAAAGCTGCACCTTCCCACTCCTTTGAGGGAGAGCCCCCATTTTTCACTCCCCAAGAGAGGTGACGGAACTTGATAAAGGTCCCACAGCATAAGGGGGAACCAAGAGGGGGCACCTGGAAGCAGTATCCTGTCTCCTGCTTCCAAGCACGTGTTTTATCTCTGCTCAGTGCTACTTCTCCAACCTTATCCATTGTGAGAGCAAACCAAAATTAGGATCAAGGTTTTATGTAGCACAAAAGCAAGCTGAAGGGAAGATGTGAAAGAACAGTAGGCTGCAGATTTCAAATACTGGCTCCTCCACCATATAACATTGAACAAGTCACTTAACCTCACTGAGGCTTAATACCCTAATTCAAAATGGGAATAACACCACCACCTGGTGTTATTAAATTCAGTAAAAATACCTGGCACATAAAAGGCACTCAGTACATATTTTTGGTTGAACTTGAGTTGTATATATTTTTTAAATTTATTTATTTTTGGCTGTGTTGGGTCTTCGTTGCTGCGTGAGGGCTTTCTGTAGTTGCGGCGAGCAGTAGCTACTCTTTTTTTTTTTTTGAGGTACGTGGGCCTCTCACCGTTGTGGCCTCTCCCGTTGCGGAGCACAGGCTCCAGACGCGCAGGCTCAGCGGCCATGGCTCACGGGCCCAGCCGCTCCGCGGCATGTGGGATCTTCCCGGACCGGGGCACGAACCCGTGTCCCCTGCATCGGCAGGCGGACTCTCAACCACTGCGCCACCAGGGAAGCCCAGGGGCTACTCTTCGTTGTGGTGCACAGGCTTTTCATTGCAGTGGCCTCTCTCGTTGCGGAGCACGGGCCCTAGGGCACGTGGGCTTCGGTAGTTGTGGCATGCAGGCTCAGTAGTTGCGGCGCACGGGCTTAGCTGCTCCGCAGCATATGGGATCTTCCTGGACCAGGGCTCGAACCCACGTCCCCTGCGTTGGCAGGCAGATTCTTAACCACTGCACCACCAGGGAAGTCTCAAGTTGTATAATTTTTTTTTTTTTCGCTACGCGGGCCTCTCACTGTTGTGGCCTCTCCCCCTGTGGAGCACAGCCTCCGGACGCGCAGGCTCAGCAGCCATGGCTCACGGGCCCAGCCGCTCCGCGGCATGTGGGATCTTCCCAGACTGGGGCACGAACCCACGTCCCCTGCATCGGCAGGCGGACTCTCAACCACTGCGCCACCAGGGAAGCCCCAAGTTGTATAATTTTTAAGTGGACACTTGGTATTGTCTTTTTCTCATATATTTCAAGGTAGTTTTTTTTCTAGAAAAAAGAAGATAGTAATTGTGATGAAAACAGTACAAAGGACCTTGAATAATTTACTGAATTTCTCATGCTATTTCATGACCTATGGAAAAATAGATGATGTTCCACGGTTATTTACATATTAGAAAAAAAAAGCTTGAACAGAAGCTACAGGGTTTTCACCTTGTAGCAACAAAACACTATGTAGGGGCTTCCCCGGTGGCGCAGTGGTTGAGAGTCCGCCTGCCGATGCAGGGGACGCGGGTTCGTGCCCCGGTCCGGGAAGATCCCATGTGCCGCGGAGCGGCTGGGCTTGAGAGCCATGGCCACTGGGCCTGCGCGTCCGGAGCCTGTGTTCCACAACGGGAGAGGCCATGGCAGTGAGAGGCCCGCGTACCACAAAAAAAATAAAATATGGGCAGAGCCCATTCCCCATGTGAGAACAACCACGTGTAAAGTTGAAAATGAAGGGCGAGAGGTAGTAGGAGAGACACAGAGGAAGGCAGAGGTGGGGTCAGGTTTTCTTGTGGTCCCAGGTAAACAGTTTGAACTATATTCTAACGACTGGAGAATTTTAAGCAAAGGAGCAACATGATCTGATTTATATATTTACAAGGTCACTGTGACTGCTGTTTTGGAACTGGCCTAGGAGGTGACCAGAGTGGAAGCAGGGAGGCTGTTGCCTCCCAAGTAGGAGGTGATGGTGGCCCCGGGATGGCAGCAGTGGACATGGAGAGAGGTGCACAGACTCCAGATGGATGTCGAAAGAGTGCCGACCAGACTTACAGAAGGGCTGGATGTGCAGGGTAAGACACAGAAAGGAAACAGGATGACAAAGTGACGGGGTGGTTGGTGGTGTCATTTACTGATTCGGGTTGCAGAAAAGAAAGGTCGTGAGGTCCGTGCTAAAGCAAGAGTTTGGTTGTGGACAGATTAAGTTTGAGTTGTCTATGAGTCATGTAAGTGGAGCTGTTGAGTGGACTGCTGGAGCTTTGGAAAGAGGCCGAGGCTCGAGATTGGCATTTAGGGTCATGAGCAAATCGTCTGTGAAGTTTTCACTTGAAGCGCGTTGTTTCCAGTCGGGGTTGATGGATGTCTGGAGCGAGCATCTCCTTAGCTCCCCCGGAATCAGAATCGCCTGAGCAGCTTCAGCTGTCCTGGAAATTCACTGACAGACTGCGGAGTTGGGGGATTTAAAACACTGGCGGGAGTTTGGTTTTGTTCTCTGCTGTTTCAAGTTAACTGAACTGCATGATTTTCAGGTTTCATCTTCAGTTTTTGTTTTTTTGGTTTTTTTGTGGTACGCAGGCCTCTCACTGCTGTGGCCTCTCCCGTTGCGGAGCACAGGCTCCAGATGCACAGGCTCAGCGGCCATGGCTCACGGGCCCAGCCGCTCTGCGGCATGTGGGACCCTCCCGGACGGGGGCACGAACCCGTGTCCCCTGCATCGGCAGGCGGACTCTCAACCACTGCGCCACCAGGGAAGCCCCATCTTCAGTTTTAAATCATGCAAAGGACCTGTCACATGTCTTCTGATCCTCCACTGTCCCTTTCACATTGCGGCTCTCCAGGAAAGTAAGACAGCTCAGTGCAGGCTGTGTTGGACTTTAAGAATAAGCCCTGTCCCAAGAAAGGCAAGCGCTTGGTGAATAACTCTGCCAAGTGTCAGATTAACAGGAGACGCTCAGGCAGATAAACATTGAGTAAACATTCTGAGATCATGCCTTTTTTTTTTCTTTTTTTTTCTACTCCATAAATTTGTTATGGTTCTATCACTTTTACCCCTTCTATCAGTTTCTTTCATTCTCATGATGGTTCCTCATTAAGGAGATTCATGGGGAAGGTTGTAATCGATCAAAGCTATTAGCCACCAGAGTGTAATCTGGTTCCAGTACAAACTGACCTGCCCGATGTCCTGTCTGCCTTGGAGATTTAAGCCGATTAACTTAGAGTCTGGGAGGCAGGATCTAATGTCCTGTAGCACTGCACCCTCTCACCTCTACCCGCCAGTAAGGGATTTAATAAACTGACACTGTCATTAGAACTGAACCCACAGTTAACCCACCTTGAAAGTAACCACTAGTGCCTCGCTCACCTTGGATGTACATTTACAGCCAGTGAATGATGCTGTGTCCCTGGCAATGGAATGCTGCTTTAATTCCCTCTGCTGTCTCAGGCCCTATACTGCTGATTATGGTGGAGGTTTCTGTTTTGTTTCATCGGTTGGTTGGTTGGTTGTTTTTGTACCTGCTTCCAAGAGTAGATTAATCTCATGGTTCGGGAACAAGTCAGTGATTGGAATGAGGTCGCCACAAAAAAGGGCAGCTCACTGCCAGGGCTTTCAGTAGCACAATCTCTGTCCACTTTATGTTTTTGATGGAATCAGAGAACAAAAGGCAGGAAGGTGCCCTGGGCTGCCCACAGATCCCCTGGAAGCCATATGGGTGGACCTGCCAAGTGAAAGATGCCATGCAAATTAGCATTCTCCATCACAGACCTCTGCTCTTAAAATACAGCTAACCACCAAGTACAAGCTGAGTACTAAGGTCAAACTAAAGACTCTTCAAGAATGATATTTGAGCTGCAAAAGCTGTCCACAAGCAGCAGGATAAATTACTTATCATGGTTCCCCTGGTATTTTGTACCAGGGGAACCATGATAAGTAAATATTCCTTCTTGCACTGATAACACCAGTTAAGGTGCAATTCTCCGCCCCCCTTCATCCACCCGCTCTTCTCCCCCTCCCTTCCTTTTTTTTTTTTATTGACAATGATAATATAATAGGAGCACAGTCCTTGGAGCTAGACCACACAGATCAAAGCCAAGGCCAAACTTCTACAAGTTTTTTAACTTCTCCGAGCCTCAGTTTCCCTATCTATAAAATGGTGATGATAATAATGGTACCTCTTTCAAAGATTATTGAAGAGTAGATCAGTTACTACATGTAGCAGATAAGATAGTGCTTGGCATATTGTAAGGTCTGAGTAAACATGTAAACTTAAGCTACTGTCATTCATTCAACCTTGTGACCGTTGAACGTGCTATAGATGCCAGTGACATAAAGGTAAGGGCCTACCTCAGGTCAGTGGGAAGACGGACACACCAACAAACCTGCCATTCTGCCTCAGCAGGCTCTTTACTGAATGTGTGGGAGATGAAGATGCTACTACAGAATAGGTATAATACTCTCTATATAATAAGTATAACTGTTAAGAGACGGAGAAGACATAGAAAAGCATGAAATGTAATTGAACAATAATTGAGATCAACCTTTTACCTCTTAAGAATTAAGCTAGGGCTTCCCTGGTGGCACAGTGGTTGAGAGTCCGCCTGCCAATGCAGGGGACACGGGTTCGAGCCCTGGTCTGGGAAGATCCCACATGCCGCGGAGCAACTGGGCCCGTGAGCCACAATTACTGAGCCTGTGCGTCTGGAGCCTGTGCTCCGCAACAAGAGAGGCCGCGATAGTGAGAGGCCCGCGCACCGCGATGAAGAGTGGCCCCCACTTGCCACAACTAGAGAAAGCCCTCACACAGAAACAAAGACCCAACACAACCATAAATTAATTAATTACTTTTAGAAAAGAGTTAAGCTAAAATGCATGACAATGTAGCTGAGACTAAATGCCCAGAAATTGGACCTTATTGTGGTTGAGTAAAAGAATTAACATAGAACAGAACAGCAGCCTAAAAATATTTTATAAAGTTACCATGATAACATTCTGGCCAGCCAACCATTCAGTTATCTGATGTACCAATAAAACAGCAGGACTTACCATATTCCACCAAGCTGAAAATCTGCGAAACATCTAGTGTGTGCATGTGCAGGCGTATACACACACACACACACACACACACACACACACACACACACATGCCCACGCGCACATGCAAATGCCATTTGGTGCAGAAAGAAAACATAAATATGGAGAGCAAGGAACAGAAGTGAGGCTGGTTTCAAGCTCACCTCTAATACCCACTTGCAATCTATCCTTAGGTGAGTTACTAAACTCTGCTCCCCAGTGTTTGCACCTGTAAAATGGGGATAATGTTAGCACCTGCCTCACAGGGTTATTGTGAAGACTCAATGAGACATTGCATAAGACACTCCAGATAGCTAGCAGTGGCTTGCCCCAGCCTTGGCTCTGTAATAGTTTATTTTATTGCTGTAGTTTGCTGTGCACTAGACACCTCCCTCCCCTGACTCCCTCCTCTCTCCCTGTCTCTCTCCCTCCCTCCCTCTCTCCCTCTGGATGTATATATATATATATTTACACAAGTAATCCATGTTCATTTTAGAAAAACAAGAATATACATACAAAAAGGGAAAAATTAAAGACCATTCTGATTCCACCACCAAGAGCAGCAACTATTTTGCTAGTATCCCTCTGGTCTTTGTCTATGTAAATTCACTACATCTATGCAAATGTCCATGTGTATGTAAATACATGACTACATTTACAGGATCATACTCTACATTCTGTCTAGTAGAATTCTTTTCCTGTTCAGCAATATATCATGTCAGTAAATATAAAATATACATTACCATTTCAGATTACTTTATAGTAGTCTGTTTTAAGTAAATTCCATATTGTAGTTAGACAATGCCCTATTGCTGGAAACTTGAGGCAAAATCCCATTTTCTCTGTTATAAACTCTGTTTGTGTAAATATCCTGCATTAGCCTATTTGGATACTTTGGCAGAGGTTCTTACCATGGCACAGGGCGAATTTTTCCTCAACAACAGACATTACCAGTGGTCTTATTCATGGGGCCTGCATTTGCGTAGGAGATAAATTATACTTAGTGTCCTGAAGAAGTCACAGATTTTAACATAGCAGTACCTGTTTGAAGAACCTCATACCTAAATGTGACCCAGCAGCAAACAATACAAAGGGTGAACTGAACCAAAGAAGAACATGTATAGTGTTAATAAGGTGCAGAATCCAGGTGCTGGTGGTCATGGACATAAAAAGTGGCCTGGAAATTTTTCAGGAATATAGAAGATCAAAGAACAATTAGAAAATTGGAAACTGGGAACAAGCAATAGCAATTTCTAGTTTGCCTTTGCAGTTTATTTTACATCAGAGCTCAGTAGTCATCCACAATTACCTCCTTGCATTCCTGAGTCATTTCAATGAGCAATGTCAAGGGCCACATAAAGTGCTAAGTTATTTTTAATAAAACGTACTCAGAATTCCCAAGGAACAGAAACTGGGGGGAGTCTTAGCCAATGAGATAAGCTTGTCTGTGCACATCTGTCACGTAGTTATGGAGAACCTACTATGTTCCAACAAGTGGGGACACAGAGAAAAGTAGGCCAGGCTCCCAGATCTGCTTCCAGGGAAAATCTAAGCTGTCACGGGGTGAGGGGGAGGGCGCGGGGGGTCGGGCCGCTGCTAGGTCGGCACTGTTGTTAAAGAATCTGGACTTCTTTAATGTCTTGCAATTTCAATTTTCAAATATTTTACTGACAGGACATCTGAATAAGAGTGGAGAGATTCTGATCCCCTTCTCAGTATCACCTGGAGCAGTCATTCTCCCTCACTGAGCCTCTGTAACGTTGGGATAACAAGGCCTCATTTCTACTCTCCACTTCACAGAGATAGTGCCAGTATTTAGATAAGAAAACGTTAATAACTAAGAGCTCTTTGAATTTCTTTGAAGCTGCCCAGATGTCTGAGGTAGCATGACAACACGTAGCAGGGTTAATACTGTTTGCACTTGATCATTTTGGTATCGTATTAAATTTGTATAATACTGCATTTATATTCACAGACAATATATGTTTTAATCTAATATATATTTAGATTATATTTAATTATATAAATATAATTATATTTAATTAATTATTTTAAATAAATTATTTAAATAAATTATTTTAAATAATTAATTTAATTAATTATATTTAATTATATTAAATATAAATATATATATTTAATATAATCTATGTTTTAATATATATTCAGCTCCATTTTTGAGCTGAGGTGACGTCTTTCAGCATCTCAGCCCATTTTTAAAGTGGATTGTCACTGGAAAGGGGTAATTTAGGCATACGGGGTCATTTACTATTTGCCTCAGGCAAACATTCAAGGGAGGGAACGTTCCAGAAAACTGTCTTCTGTGCCTTTGACCCCCCATCTCTTGTGCTCACTCTTTGAGGCTTTTGTGTTGGCCCTTACACAGCTCTTTCCTCAACTTGCTCGCCCTCTTCCTAGCTCGTATGTCTCTTGTCTCTGCCCCGAGCCTGGCCTTCCCCCTCTCTCCAGTCACTTCCATCCACTCTTGTCTCCCCTGTCATGGTCCTTTCCCTCCCACCAATGGTTTTGTAGGAAATGCTGTGCTGGCCCCTTGGGGTATCTGCTCAGCAGCCCACAGCACTGCTAGTCCCCGAGATGAGATGGAAGCCAGCCAGCCAGTGTCTCTCCCACCTCACCCTGTCAACTGTGTGTGACCTCACTCTTTCCCTGGACTCCTTGGCCTCTGTCATCGCTACATGGGATAGTGAGATGGGAATGTCAAATTACTTGGGCACATTTCCATGCTAATCCAAAGGAAAGCCACCTGGCTTCATTACCACTATGCACTGACTCCAACATGTAAGCATGACATTTCCTAGAATGGAAAACATCTCAGCAGACATTTAGCAGTTCCCCAAGTGGGAGGACAGCAACACTATTTCCCGTCCTGCAGGAATGCTCATCTCTAGTCTTTCAACAAGCTGACGTTTTCCCCACCCTTTCTGGAGTTGGTTCAGCCAAGATGGCAGCACAATTAAGATGTCAGAGACGGTCCTACATAGGAGGTTCAGGGTCCTAAAACATAAGGCAGGGGCATTACAAGACGCGTGGAGTCAGATGAGTCTCATTCCCCAAGACCACCCTCAGGCTCAGAGATTGACTAGAAGGACTCACACAACTCTTAGAAAAGCTCTTAGACTCATGGTTATGGTTAATTACAACAGAGGGATACCGATTAAAATCAGCAAAGGGAGAAAGTGCATGGGGCAACGTCCAAGAGAAACAAGGCACAAGCTCCCAGATGTCCCCTCCAAGTAATATCACACAGATGTGCTTAATTTTCCTAGCAACAATCTGTAACAACGTATGCAAAGCATTATCTCTCAGGGATGCTCACCCGAGCCTCCGTGTTCAGGGTGCTTATTGGGGTCAGTCACAAAAGACATGCAGCACCTGCATGAAAGACCTCAAGCTACTCAGACTCCAGCCCCTACAACAAAAATAGGTGTTCAGCATAAATCGCACTGTTGGCATAAACTATCTGCTTACACTGGCGCCACGTGGCCCAAGGCCTCAGGCATGCAAAAACGCTCTTATGAGGCACATTATCACAAGGACTCAGAGCTCTTCTCTTAGGAGCCAGTCTTAAAAAACAGGTCTTTCTTGGGAACGTGCAGGATTTGAGCAACCTGGTCCTGCTGAGTTAACCCTTTCCCGCACACGTTCCCAGGGCCAAGACGCAGGAATGCTCTGGCAGCAGACAGCACCTCCTGCACCTCAGTTACCTTCCAAATATAAGGTCCTCTCTGCCTTCCACATAGGGTCACTGTGATTCATAATAATAATCATTGAACTCTTTCAAAACCAGCAGGACACCTACAGCAAGGATGCTTTTATTATTATTATTATTACTATTCCTATCATCATAATCACTAGTGTCATATTACACTCACATCATAATCACTACTGTTCACGGGACAGGGCATGGGAATGAGCCCTTAATGCTTCTGTGTGATCTCAGAACAGGTCAGAAGTGCCTTTTTCCAGATGCTGTAGACAAGGACAACCTCAGAGTAGTGTGTCTTCACTCCTCCCTGGCATTTAACCCTGTCCTTGCTTTTCTCTGTCTCCCTTCCCTTGGCAGTGGCTCAGAAATCCAGGCCCCCAGCACGAGAAGCGGACTCTGTTTGGAGACATGGTGTGCTTCTTGTTCATCACTCCTCTGGCCACCATCTCGGGCTGGCTCTGCCTACGGGGCGCCGTGGACCACCTGCACTTTAGCAGTCGGCTCGAAGCCGTCGGACTAATTGCACTCACTGTCGCACTCTTCACTATTTACCTCTTTTGGACACTAGTAAGTATGGCCCAGGGCCTGGGAGTTAGGTCGGTGGGAGCTGGCAGCCCCCCAGCTGGCATAGCCTCCCCTCTTGCCTGTAGCTCATCTCACCCACCCGGGGGCAGACAGACCTTCAAATGCTGGCGAGAGTGTGGGATTCGGTTTACTACTGCACGTGAACGTGTGTGTGTGTGTGTGTGTGTGTGTGTGCGCGCACTGCTGGGAAGAGCAGATGAAGTAAAGAAAAAGCCCCAGCTTCTGAGAGTTCCTCAAAGACATGCACCCCAGACATCCCTCTCCTCTCGTAGCCAAGGACTCCATCTGTTAGGAGGCCTGGCGTTTTCTCTCTCTCGTCCATGCTCCTCTCTCTTGCCGGGATTGTGATGTATGGTGAATGAAGCACTTGGCCACTGTTGCTGTCGCTGCCTGCACAGATCGTGAATCCTCCTGCTGGTTATTTTCTTTTTATGTCCTGACGCGGCCTAAAGTCCTTGTTGGACACGGAGCTGCACTTCGCCTGATGATTATTCCGGGTTGGGATATTGACTCTGCTGCCCATAAAAACACTAATTCATCTAGCTGAGAAGCTGTCACTAAAGAAAAACCATTTCCCAATAAGTGTTCCTGCTGTATATGAGGGGAAAATCTTTAACCCTCTCTGGTTCTTTATTGTTTTAACCCCGTGATTGCTCGGGTACCAGTTGGCAGCACCCACAAAGCGCAGCATCTGCCGTCTCTTGACGCTTCCCTCTGAGACCTGCAGGGAAGGATGTCACGATCCTCTAGAAGGTTTTCAGAAACCGGGCCCCCTGCTTCCTGGCATGACTCTCCTGTGCCTGCTCATCTCTAATCCGAGCACATTCCATTGTTATTCAATATGTATTTCCTGTCTAGACTGTCCCATTCCCATACCGGCAGCACAGTGTTGGCATGTAGAAGCTTCTAGTGCTCACACTTGCTCCCTTGCTCTGTCTCCCGAGTCCTGTGCCACCAGCTGCCATTCCTGCCACACTGACGCAACCCCCTGCTCATCGCGTTTCCCTCTTGTCCAGCTCTTTGCCTCCTCTCAGGGGGAAATTTCAGACAATAAGTGGGGGACACATTTCAGTCTCAGTGAGAGGGGCATGACGTGAGCCTTGGTAAACAGGTAGTGTTTACGATGCTTGGAGCTTTATCAGAGTCCTCTGGTTAAGGTAGGCATTCTGTTCCCAGCCTAATGAAGCCCCCAGGCAAAACTATTATTGTCTCCTTTAAATGTCTATGCTTCCAAAGTGTGTCCTGATTCATTGTGAATCAAGCAACCATGCTCACTCAGAAGCCACAAGGACACAGTGATGGGAAGAGGCTTAAAAATAAGAAATTAAAGGGCTTCCCTGGTGGCACAGTGGTTGAGAGTCCACCTGCCGATGCAGGGGACACGGGTTCGTGCCCCGGTCCGGGAAGGTCCCACATGCTGCGGAGCGGGGGGGCCCATGAGCCATGGCCGCTGAGCCTGCACGTCCGGAGCCTGTGCACCGCAACGGGAGAGGCCACGACAGTGAGAGGCCCGTGTACCACAAAAAAATTTAAAAAATAAGAAATTAGGGAATACCCTGGTGGTCCAGTCATTAGGACTCAGAGCTTTCACTGCTGAGGGCCCACATTCAATCCCTAGTCGGGGAACTAAGATCCCACAAGCTGTGTGGCGTGGCCAACAAAAAGAAAAAAAGAAAAGAAAGAAATTGTCTGTCTACTACTGTCTAACTACTGAACCACCTTGGGAAGTCATTTCACTTCTCTGAGCCTCAGTGTCCTCATCTGTAAAGTGGGGATGAGATTAATACCCATCCTGCCAACTTCCCCTGGTCTTACGAGATCGAAGTGAAAGCGCCCATGGGAAAGCGCTTTGGAAAATAATTAAGTGTAAGTTTTTACCATGTTTAGAGGTTTGCTAGTCTCTGATTTTTCTTATACAAGTGCGTAAAGTGAAGGACGGATGAAGATATAGACTTAAATGATGGGCATTCAAACCAACTTAAGGCCTTTTTGAAAATCTGCTTTGTAAAGCACACACTTACATAACAAGAAAGAAAAAAAAGAGGGGAGTGGGCAAAAGAGGGAAAGAAAAAAAGAGATTACCTAGGATGTGATCCTATTTCATCTCTCATCCCAGGTGAAAGGAAAATTTGGGAGGGAAAGGTCCCCGGAGTGGCTCTTTCAGGAGTCTGATAACATACGTCATTCCAGAAATGCTTCCAAAAGGCAGTGCTGCGTGGTAACAAGCACATCCCTTCAGAATCCAAAGGCTCTGTGTTTAAACCCAAGGTTTAGCATCCTGATAGCTGTGTAACTTCAAACAGGTCCCTAACCTTTCTGAGCATCCTTCTCCTAATGCAAAAACTTGGGGAAACGACTGCTAACCCCTGGGCCAATGTGCTATTGTGAGGATGAGGTGGGATGACCTCGGGAACATCCATCAGAGCACCTGGCAGAGGACGGGTTTTCTTCCTCTGACTGCTGTGTTCCACCACATCCTGCACTGCCCCCCGGCTCCCCGTAAAATGCCGAGCAGCTGGAGGGAAAGAAAGCGCTTCTCCCCTTGGGTGTGAAGAACACACGGCCATAGCTCAGCAGCAGGTTATCGAATCTAGACTAACTCCTTCCCAGATAAATGCTGTTGCTGAGCGGCCCTAGCAAGAGCCGTAATTCAGAAGCTGACAGCACTTGGAAGCTGCCCTCCAGCAGAATCGCACTGTAAACAAGCTGTCAGGCTTAAGGAGAATACGCTGTGAAAACGTCTTAGATAAACAAACACAGTGTCAGTCCCAGCCCGGCTCCTCGGAGGAGCCCTCCTGGAAGGGCCTCGCCGGGCGCCATCAGGAGGAACCCGCGCCCGTGCTGCTCGCCTGCGGGTGCCTGTGGAGCTCCTTGCCTCCACCAGGGCCCAGGCTTGACGCAGACTCAGGGAGTTCTGCCTTCTGAAACCTACTGTGCGGGAACCCAGGTGTCTGGGACCCAGGAGGCCAAGACCTCTACCACCTCCCCCCTGAGAGCTGGGGGTGGGGGGAAGATACCCCAGAAACATCACTGTGCATGTCACCAACGATTTGAAGCCCATGGACACGAGAAGAGTAGGTGAGAACTGAGTCCACATGAAGCATTTAGAAAGTGTCCACATAGGATGTGCGTTAGCCCAGTGTAGCGATGCCCACGTGCAGTGACCCCCAGGAGGTACTACCATCCGCCACATCGCCGATGCAACCAGAGCCCAGCCCAGAAACCAGTTAAATCACAGGATGAAATGAATGATGCTCCGGCTCCACTGGCTGACTCCCAGTCCCACGGGTTAATCATTTAAAATCTCTTTACGAAGGGGGAAGGTCCCACAGAACACTGTCCCGGCAAGGCTCACTGTGGGGCGGGTCTAGACACACCCCGAGGGTGTCCAGCACGACCTGGAGTGGCTGATTCACGCCCGCGCCGCCCTCTTCTCTTCCACAGTGCCATCACAGGTCAGTGAGCTGCGCCCAGTTCTGGGAAGGCAGCTGCCAAAGCCCTGGCCCCACCAATATGCTTCCGTCGCACCATAAACTCCCGAGAGGGCAGAATCAAAATTCGTAATGAGATTTCCCAAAGCCTGCTGGGACTTTACAGCAAAGCTTCAGTGCAGCCCATCACCTCCCTCAGGGAGAGGTGATGCTAATATGCTCCAGCCCTCTGTGTGCCGTGCACATGACCGCAACTCTCTGTGCAGACCTTGCCCGTGACAGGAGGTTAATAAATAGCCTTTGGATGAAGAAATGAAGACACTTCAAGAAACCCATCCCATAAAGAGTAGTGTTTTTAGAATAGTGGCCCTGTGCTCTTTCTTCACCCTCTTTCTTTAAAACCTCAGAAGTTTAAGAAATATCTAAATGAAGTTCCCAGTGTTACTATTGCCATAGCTTCTTCTTCCTTCATGTTGTTTATTTTTTCCTCACTGCCTCTTTATTGCTCTACATCAAACCTGCTTTATTCCTCTTCTGTTCCACCAAGGGGAGGGAGTGTCTTGGCGCTCCTAGAGACCAAAGCCAGGACTACCCAGGGCGACTGCAAACCCACGGTCCCTCTGCCCTGCACCTACCTTCCTTTATTTTCCCCGATGCAGCGCCATCTTCATGATGCTTTCTTCTTATTGGTTGAATTTGCCTGCAGACATGGTGGTGAACAGCAATCAAGGTAGATTAATGCATAATAAGATCTCGTTCGTTTGTCCGAACAAGCGGGCTGATTTTTGTACTTCCCGGCCAAGGAACCACGAGACCTGCTAAGTCATGGACTCCCCACGTTCCCCTGTGCTTCACACGCTTGAACTTACGTGCGAATCACCAGGGGATCTTGTTAAAATGCACGCTCTGATTCCGTAAGTCTGGGCGGAGCCCACAGGTGTCACATTCTAACAAGCTCCCAGGTGGTACGGCCTCCACGGGCACACTGAGAGCAGGGCTTTCAAGGAAATAGCCCAGCCTCTCTTTTTCTTTTTGCCCCCAGTTTCCTGTATCCAGGAAGGAGTGTCACAAAGTGATCTTCTTTTCCAGATTTAACCCATCAGAAATAACAGGCCAAGAACACTAACGTGTGGCAGTGGCACTGTGCTAAGTGCTTTTTGTGCATTATCTCTGATATCATTATTCACAGTTTACAAACGAGGACACCGGGACTTGGAGGCAGCAAACAACCCTCCCAAAGTCGCGGAGACATCAGTAGAGGATGGGGCTTCGGCCTGGTGCGCCCACCCGCCCGGAACCCTCGGGCTGCTCCCTCCTGCGCACAGCTGCAGCTGCTTCTGCTGCTTACTGAAGACGCCAAGCATGCGCTGCTCTTTAACGTCCCGGACGCAGGGACCCTTGATTTCAAATCCAGCTTTCGTGTCATATTTCCAGATTCCAGACTTCTTGTACTGCCTCAGCTCTTCATTAGTACTAGTCTGTTTCCTACACCTTCCCGGCCCTTGGCCCTGAACAGCATGCTTTCCAGCCTGCCTCTTACATTCATGAGTAGCACCAAGCAGCAGCAGGACAGAACAGAACAGATAAAAGAGAATCAAACTTAAAAAAAAAAAAAAAAACAACCTCTGATCCACTTTGGCATGTTCAGAGCCTCTTGGAGAAAAGCACATCTGTGTGAGTTTAAAAGCTTTTATTTTCATACTCAAATCTCTCTGGCATTCAGCCTGTGGCATCTGCTTTCTAGCCTCAGAAATCTGAGTGGCCTTGGATTTCATGATCCTGCCATGAAGACAAACAAGCCCTTGCTGATCAAGGGCCTGCATTCTCCTCTACTTCCAGAAACACCGAGCCCAAACCACAGGGTCAGCCCACTCTTTGACCGACGTAGGCCCTGTACCAGGGTCAACATGACCCACACAACCCAGGTGGTTAAACAGCCCATACCTGGATAATTTGTCACTCTCAGGTCATGGGCACCTTCCTCTCCAGCACTTACCTAGTTATCTGGATATACTCAAACTAGAACCTACTTCCACCTTTAAAGGCGGTTTGTACATCTTCAGAAGGACAGATTATTTGAATTTCCTGGGCGGTTCATCAGTGCTTTCTGCCAGCCTTCTCCAAAGCAAACCACAGATGTAAGCATCTCATTCCAGTCTATTTACACAAGAAGCAAGCACTTTGGGGGCAAGTTATGTCACAGTTGATGATGCGTTTACTGCTCGTGCTGTCCTGTATCATGTAAGACAGGCCTAAATCTAAAGCAGTGTTGCAATTAGAAGGTACAGGATAGTCATTCATCCATTCACTCAGTGAACTTAACTAAGCAGCTTCCCAAGCGCCAGACACTGTGATAAGTACACAGCATGCAAAGATGAATACAACACAAGACCTGCCCTCAACATGCTTCTAGTGCAGGGTGAGAGAGAAACAAGTGGCGTGGTGTACAGGGCACTGATGCCACGCTGAGGTGGGCACAGGCACTGGCTCAGGAAGAACGCATCAGCGGAGTTGGTGCCCAGGCCAAAGCTTCCCCACTGGACGCCATGGAAGGACTGAGCTGGAGGCAATGGGGATCACCCACAGGGACCACCAAGTACAGTTGTTCAGTTTGTCCACAGCACAGTACGAAGGGTGCCCTTCCTATCACACTGTGAATGGGGTCCTTCGAGTTGTGCAGTGTCCAACCTACAGAAGGGTACGTGAAGCCCCAGCATCCCTCTCATTTAACAGAGAGAAACTTGATGACCAGAAAGGCACATTGCCTAGTCCCACAGCTGGCCAAGGGCTGGCGCCGTACCTACTCTGCCCATTGCCCCCAGCCAACTTTCTTCCCCACTGATACTTTGGGGCCCAGACCACTATCCTGAAAATAAATCCAAACTCCGGAGGAACCTCATTTGCTATTAATACTCCGATTTTACCCAGTTTGAAGAGGCACGAGGGAGACCTGCCCCTTGTTCACACGTGGGTGCTCTGTGGCTGGGGCCAGTCTCCCAGCGCTCAGCTGCCTGCTACAGCAGTTTCCCCCCAGCTCTTGCCCCGCTGTACTGCTGTTTGGAGCTGTTTTAAATGGCGTGTATGTTGTTTGGACTGATAATCAGCTTCCGCTTACCTGAAACCTTCCCTTATTTTTCCTCTCCTGACCCCAGGTGTCATTTAGGTACCACTGTCGACTGTACAATGAATGGCGTCGGACCAATCAGAGGGTGATTCTCCTCATTCCAAAGTCTGTCAACGTCCCTTCTAACCAGAAGTCCTTGCTGGGCCTCCACTCTGTCAAGAGGAACTCAAAGGAGACGATTGTTTGATGTTTGTGTGTTTGGTTGGTTGATTTGTTGTTTGGGGTTTGGAAGTTTCTGCACTGGGCCACCCTGAAACCCTTCCTCGAGCCCGTGGGTCGAAGAACATCCAGAGCCATGTTATCATGTCGCCCTGAGCAACGGACTCCGCCTGAAGAAAGCGAATCGCTCTTTGACTTCAAATCACGGATGCTGCAATCATATGATATTTGCTGAGCTGCCAAACGTGTATTTAGCAGATACTGTATGGAATTTTCTGAACACCTCTTTAACATATGAGGAAGGTTGTCCTGCTAAGGATGCAATTCAACTCTTCCTTTTTTATTACTATTTCAAATATATATATAGATATATATATATATTAAACTTAGATGATAATCAAAGATGAAAAGCCAATGTTAAAACTGATTTCATGGTTGGTTTGGATGGGTTTTGTTTGGGTTCGTTGGTTTGTTTCCCAGTTTCTACTGTAGATTCTTTGGGGTAATTTGATAGCTTGAGTGTCTTTTCCATCTCTTCCATGCCCCTTACTCAAGGGGACAGCGTAGCAGCTGCAGGACAAGTCATATTTGAAGGATGTTTTGTACTCAACTTCATTTAATTATTCAGTTTTTAAAGGAAAAACAAGCGTGGCGACTCTCCCCACAGTGAACTGTTTACTTAAATTTCATTAAGGAGAAAAACAATTTATGGTGAGAAGCACGCTCCTTTCAACTTGTTTGGTAATGACAGCTGATAGAAGCTATTTTCTAATAATAAATATCCAGTGTGTGAAAGACCCCCACTGATTGCAATACTATTTTTTTAATCACAAAACCTGTGAAGTTTCCCCAAGTAGATTTGAAAAAGGAAAAAAAAAAAAGCAAAGGCAAAAAGGTTGGTGTTCCTATTCCCATTTCATTTAGCGCATGTCTTAATCCTTCATTCGCACTGAACTGGAGGATCATTAGACATTTCTAGGAACCCTGGACCTGTTTTGCATATCAATTAGCATTCCCATTGCTCTGCCGAATTTCCGGCTTGACAGGTAGTCGTGGCCAAAAAAGCCTGTCCAAGCAGTCTAAGACCCCTTTGTCTGATTTTCCAAAAAAACAGAGAAAAAGGCCCCACGCAGTGCCTTCCCCCAACCACAAGCCAATTCTGTCACAGGCTGAAATAGGCATTTTCTAAGGGCTCCATGTCCCTCTTTTATCCATCGCGGTGTAAAGGGTCTAGACTGCTCCCTGCCTTTGTGTGTCCACTGAAGCCAGGGAGCAGACATGCTGTCTGAGGAGAGCACTCGCTCAGATTGGCACTCAGGCTCCCGTCCGCCCACCTACCCACAGCCCTGAAAAGAAGACGGAGCCCAGCTTTGGGGAATGCTTAAGATACGGATTTCTAGAACATGACCCACATTGCAACTATCACTCCAGCGTCTGCCTCGTGCTCCAGGAGGTGCAAAGGAACAGGCAGTGAGGAGGGTAACGATTTTTGTCTGCAGATGGATCAAGCTGATGCAGGTGTCGCCTTTGTCTGGCGAGCCCTCCGTTCACAGACCGCTCCCCGCGCTGCCTGGGGAGAGAAACAGCTGTACTGCTCTCCGCTGCAAAACTCAGATGTGCTTTATGGCCTGTGACAATAGGTTTCCCCCCACCACGCTTCACTTCGACACTTCAATTCCAGTAATATATGTCTCAGCCCTTCTGTTTACTCAGCCCTGCTCACCCCTCTGGGCTGTCATTAGCTGCACCACCATCAACCGTTTCTTAATTGGCCTTTCTAAAATGCTGGACACCACTGGCTGCACGTAGCTGTCACACATTAAATTTCCAGAGCCAAGAGTCCGGCTTGGTAGCGTGTGAATTGCAGCCCTGTAATATAGTTGACAAACGACGTCCACCCAGCCTTGGTCCCTGAGCTGTCTGGTCAACCAGCCTCTCAACGGAGTGGTGCAAACATTCATGAGGGAACCATGCCCTTGCTCCTCCCTGTTGTTTCCATGAATTAAGGAAGCAGTAGCTTCCCGGGATCATTTCCTGCTGAGGTTGGTTGGCTGCAGAAAATTCCTGCTGTCTTGGTTCATGAGATGAGATGTAATGAAGCAAAATATCAAAAGCAGGCAGGTCCCTCCCCGGCAGCTCGCTGGGGCTTCCGGGCTGGGAAGGTTGGCACGGTAGTACCGTGCCTGAGCCACGCCTCTCTCCCCCCGGTGGACACTCCCACCCCGGGAAATTAAGCAGAGTCCACACGCAAGGAGTGGGTTGCATGTGGGGTGGTGGGCAGGACACCCTGGCGGCCAAGGGAGGCGTCAGTGCCTCCCTGCCCAGTGAGAGACTCTGATCTCCACAGCACCAGGGTCCATCTGGGATTCTGAAAGCTCTTGCAAGACACTTCATCCCCTCTTGGCCCTTTAACCCTGAGGTCATTCAAGGTGGGAGAGTCCGGGAACTGCAGCATAAGCACAAGACACCAGCCAAGAGGACAGAGGCAGCGGGAGCTTCGGTCCAGGCTCTGTGTCTGTCAACAAGCCACGCAGCACCTGTCCGAAGGTGGGTGCATTTGCTAACCGGGGTGCTGCACGAGTGACCAGTGGTCCTGCTGGTAACTCCTTGTTCTCTCTCGCTCTCTCTGCTTCTTTCTTTTTGAAAGATCCAGAATGAAACAGGCACAGTAGGAGGGGCAGGTAAATGATCCTACTGGTTCACTGCTTCCCTCCACCCACCCCTTTACACAGTCCTCTCCCCGCATCCCTCGCCGCATCCTGTCTGGACCATTTTTCTTGAGAATATTAGACGGAGACAAACGTGTGTCACAGTGAAGCCAGAGAGGAAAGTAACAACAGAATCAAGTGCAGGGCACTCTCACTGGCCCCTGTGTGTACTCACGTGCCTGCCTGTTTCTCTTCTGGGGAAGGACAGGGACACAGAGCATTCACACGAATTCTCCGGCTCCTCAGAGAACTGAGCAGAAGCTCAGACGGGCTGTGAAACCCAATTAAGGAAAAATAAATGGCATGACTTGGAAGTTGCGTGTATTTGTCTTTCATGTCCAGGTCTCCCTCTCCGTGCCCCGAGCACCCAGGGTGGCCACTTGCGTGCGGCTGGGCTGTTGCCACAGTCATTTTATTTTCAGTGAAAGTCACACATCTGAGGACGTGGAGAAGCCAACAGAGAAAATGGAAGTGAACCAGCAGCCTGGCTACCTGCACTGGGGCCCCATCCAGCTGGAGGCTCCCTACCCCGGGGGCCTCTCATTCCCCTCTTGGCACTGGCCTGGGCCCGGCCCGGGTCTGCCTCGCCCCGAAGCTTCATGCCTCTTACAGAGAGGCCTGGTGCGCACAAAACCTCTGTCCTCAACCTGCCCTCCCAGGGGGTGTCCTCAGGCCGAAAGACCCAGAGGAGGAAGCAACCTGGGGAAGGGAATCGGCGGCACATGCTTCCTCTCCGCTTTCATCCAATGTCTTCCCAGAAGCTCCCTGCAGACCAGCCACAGAGCAGGCAGCCCTCGTGCTGGATCAGAATTACAGGCTGTGATTCTGCAGGCTTAAGTGGGATGGGAAGTGGGTCAGTGGGTGGGGATGGGGTTCGGGATTATTTTAGGTGGAGAGGTTGGGACCAGGACGGACCTGGTTGGACGCCATCCCTCCCAGCCATGCACATGCAGGATCTTGCAGGCTGCCAGCCGGAGGCTTCTTGCCACGGAGGCTACAGCCATGAGAAATCGGCTCTAAACTGCAGACCCTCTCCAAAATGTGTCAGTTCTGCAGAAATACATGGGCTCTTTGGTTCCACAGTCCACCTTTTCTGACTTTACAGAAGTCTTGGTGTCTTGGAGTTGTGGCTTTGGGACACACTGCCTTCCCCTTGCTGTTGAGTTGCTCTGGGGTGAGTCTGGATCTTTGCTTCCCAGTGGGACAGAGTGGGAGAGGACCAGCTGTGAGTCAGGCTACCTGAGTTTGAATAGGGCTCTGCAGTGTCCCAGTGGCGGTGTCCCACCTATGTAAGCCTCAGTTCCTGCCTCTGTAAAATGGGGACGATACCTACCTCAGACAGTCCCTGCAGGGTTTGTAAGGTGTCCAGTAAGCAGTTCATGCATGAACATCAGCACCCTTCCTACTCCTTCCTTCCACTCGCTGCTGCTAACGTCTGGGCGATCGCCTGGGTTTTGACAAACGACTTTGATCAATGATTTGAAGGACCATAAACGGTTTTAAATCCTTTTCAAAAGGAAGAGGGATTAATTTTAAATAATCAACACATTTATTGAGCACACTGTGTTTGGGAGTAAAAAGAATTGTAAGAGATCCTTCTGGAGGTTGAAATGACTGACGTGATTGAGATCTTTGAATTACGCATGGATTTCATTTATCCTTGCATTTCCTTATACTGGAGCCTATGGCTAATTGAGAATTCATCACGGATAAAAAATGTGCTTGTTCTGGCTCTAGCGCTGCGGAGGAAAACAAATATAGTCCATCAGTTGTCTGTGTTCCCAGAAATGAGGGACTCGTGAGTCACGGAGCTCATATATCTAGTGCCTTCTTGGAGGCTCTGAATTCCGGGCACAAAGACAGCAGAAGAGATGGGCTCAGGGAGGCCTGCGTCGTTTTGAAAAACTTTTTTTTGGATACACTTTTCACCTCCTGGGCCACAGTTACCCTATCAAGGAAATGAATAGATGGACCTATTGTAGGTTTTATTTTATCTTATTTGTGGACACCAGGTGCGAAGCATTGAGTTACTCCTATACTTTAGCCCAGGACACGGTTTCTGTCACCGTCAGCCTCTATAAATCCCTGTTCTATTTTATTCCACAAATGTGTACATAGAGCCAAGCACTTCCCACGAGCCATGCGCTGTTCAGCACTTTGCAAACTACCTCCTTTAATCCTTACAATGACCTCATCCGTTGTCGCCTAACAGAACACCTCCAAATTTAATGGTCTCAAACAACCATTCTACGGCACCTCACTGTTCCGTGGGATGGCTAGGGCTCAGCCAGGCAGTCTGTGGGCAGTGCCTTTTCTGGTCGCACTTGTATGTCTCAGACAGTCAGATGGCCCAGGTGCTTCTCCTGTGGTTTCTCTCCACGTGACATCTCAGTTAAAGGGCCCCTCTTTCCACGGCGACTCAGGGCTCCAAGAGGGAAGAAGCTTCTCTCCTGCTTCCTGCCTGGGCTTGGAAGTCCCTGAGGATCACTTCCTCTGGTCCTATTGGTCAAAGCAGTCACAGGTCTCTCCTCTTGATGGGAGGTGCTGCCTGCACATACAGGGAGGGCCATCTTTGGAGATTAGCTACCAGACCCTTATTACAGATGGAGAAGCTTAACCAAAGAGGTTAAATTATTTGCCCAAGGAAACAGAGCTAGTAAGGGGGAGAGCTGGAGCTCAGACCCAGGCTCTGGAGTCCCTGCTCTTAACCACTGTATTCTGATGCCTCTCAGCTTCTAGTTTTTTAATAATTTCCTCTTCATTCCTAATCTCCACTTTAATCTCCTTCCTTCATTAGTTACTCATTCTAATACGTTTGACATATAAACTGACTATGGACATATCTTTGCAAAACATATTGTTTTGTGAGTATATGCCTTAATTTACATAAAAGTGATTATGCTGTACATCTCGTTCTTCTCCCCCACCCGCCTCCCACCTTAGCACTATGTTTTTAAGATTTGTCTGCATGTGCCTCTAGTTTATTGCTTCCAATGACTGCTTGGAATTCCATCTCCTTTTCCATTCCCTTCATGTTACCTCCAACTCCCTGCTGCATCCAACAGTGCTGTGATGGCCATCCTCTTACCTGTCTCCTTAAAGCCCTGTTGGAGGGTTCCTCTGCTCTGGCCGGTGGGAATGCTGGGCTATAGGATGTTGATGTTTAATTGCAATATTTTCGTATGGTTCTCCAGGATAACTATTCCACTTTAGATGGCCCCCAGTAGTGGCTGAGTTTTCCCATTTCTCCACATCCTTTCCTGTACTAGCTATTATTTATTCATTCATTTTTAGCCAATCTGACAATATAAACCTAGGTCTTATTGCTTATATCTGTCCACCTTTACACTTCTCTATGTTTCCTGTTGGGCTGACTACCTTTTCCTTTTTAGTCTCCCTCATCAGTTTGATGTGCCGCAAATTCTCTCATTTGTTCAACTCTCTCTTAACTTGTCTATGGTATCCTTTGTTGAATAGCAATCCTGAACTCTGAACAGTCAAATCTAGTTTTTGTCATGTGTTCTGTACTGTGGGTCGTCTTATTTAAATTTTAGAAGTCCTTTCTCATGCCAAAATCACAAAGATAGTCTCCCACGTTTTCTTCCTTTATGGTTTTATGTATCACCTTTAGGCCTTCAGTCTATCTAGAGTTCACCTCTGTATCTGATATAAGGATCCAACTTTATCTCCCTAAGGTAGGTGGTTTGCCATCACCGTCTACTAAACAGTCTCCCCTTTCTTCATTCACTTGTGGTGTCACCTGGATCGTGTACCCCGTTCCATATAAACATGATCTGGTTTTGCATACTCAGTCTATGACTTTAACCCATTTGTCCATTCCTGAGTTAACCTCACTGGTTTTCTTAGTACGGCTTCATAATGTGCCTCTTAATCTAGTGGAATGAGCAACTCCTCCCCAGTCCCCCACCAACCTCTCTCCATTCTTCAAAATTGACTTAGTTATTTGTGGACAGGCTTTTAATCCCTGTGTATAAATTTTAGAATAGTTTTGTTAAGTCATTTTAAAAGGCTTGATGGACTTTTGATTGGAATTTTAGTAAATGTACATATTAATTTCATGAAAATTACAATCTTTACAGATCTTCACAATTTTTAGCCAATCTCCTATGACGACCATAGCATAACACCATGTATTCAGTCATTCTTTGCATCCTGAAATAAGAGTTCTAAATGTTGTCAGTAAAATTCTTCTGCGTCCTTTGTTAGTTTAATGTCTAGTTTATAGTTGTGTTGCTGTGGTAAAATAAGTGATATCTTATTTTCTATTCTATTTTCTCGTGGGTTAGTGCTGGTGTAGAGGAACTCTCGTCGTCCGGCACTCGCACCTTTTCTGAGCTCTGTATTAGTTCTCGCGGTTTGTAGATACCTGTCTAAGCCAGCTCTTTCCTGTCTTAGTGCAGTGGCAGGCCCTCCAGGACTGGTCTGTTGCAGTCGTGCCAGCAGGCTTATTTGCTGGTTTCCCATCTTAAAGAGTGTTCAGTGTGCCCACCATTGATATCTGCTACACACTTTTCTTATATAATTTTGTTGAGTTATTGTGTTTCCCTTCAATTTCTAGTACTCGGTGAGTTTTTACATCATCATTTTAAATATCATAATTAATTGGTGATAGTAATTAAATATAATTAACAATATAATATTGAGAAATTTGTGTGACTTTCTACTTTATAATCTGTGTAGTAAGATATACTATTGTTGAATTATCCTTTCACTCGTAGATAAACCTGATGTAATATTTTCTGTTCTCTCTCTATATATACTAAAAATTAAGAGTTCACACCAACACCACCATTTCCAATCCAATACCAGAGCTCAATCTTGTTTTTTCCATTTTCACATTTATAGCTCCCTTTCCAACGATGAGAAATCTGGCTTTCGTTGTCTTTATTCACTTATATTTAATTAACCTCTCTGCATGTAGCCAGTCTCTCGTCTCCACAGCCATCCCCTCTCCCATGTAGATGGCCCCCTCACCATCTATCTCCATCTCTGACACCCCATGCCAGGCCACCCGTCACATCTCAGCCAAACTCTGGTGCAGCCAGTGGACGTTCTTCACCTTCATTCAGTCTGTACTTACTTCCTTATTCATTGGTGTCTTATTTTCATCCTGTTTTTTATTCTTTTGTCTAGCCAATCTGCATTAATGGTTTATTTCATTAACCTTTTTGAAGAGTAAGTTCAAAACTTTCTTAATTTTCTCTTTTTCTCATCCTCTTTTGTCCTCTATTTCATTGATTTTTAGCCTTACCTTTCTTATTGCCTTACTTCGTGGGGGTTTTGTTTGTTTGTTTTAATTCACTCTTGTGGGAATTCCCTGGTTGTCCAGTGGTTAGGACTCCGAGCTTCCACTGCAGGGGCCTGGGTTTGACCCCTTGTCAGGGAACTCTTAGTTCTGGTGCGGCATGGCCAGAAAAAAAAAAAAAAAAAATCACCCTTGTTTCAGTCTTCCTGTTTGTTTTTGGATAAATGACTTAAAGCTATAAATTTTCCTCTAAGTACTACTTTATCTCCCACAATTGTTGAAAATTTTAATGTTTAAATTTTAGTTCTAAGTACTTTAAATTTCCCTTATGTTTCTTTAACTCAAAAGTCATTTAGCAGTTTGCTGTACACCTAAAACTAACACAACATTATAAATCAACTAGACTCCAGTAAAAAAATAAATTTTTTTCTTAAAGTCATTTAGGAGTGAGTTATTTAGCTTTCAACAAATGAGCAGGGGGTGGGGAGTGTTATTCTTTTTTTTTTTTTTTTTTTTTGCGGTATGCGGGCCTCTCACCGTTGTGGCCTCTCCCGTTGCGGAGCACAGGCTCCAGACGCGCAGGCTCAGCGGCCATGGCTCACGGGCCCAGCCGCTCCGCGGCATGTGGGATCCTCCTGGACCGGGGCACGAACCCGTGTCCCCTGCATCGGCTGGAGGACCCTCAACCACTGCACCACCAGGGAAGCCCGGGAGTGTTATTCTTTTGTTTTGTATTTCAGTTATTATTACATTATGGTCAAAGAACTATGTCCTTGATGATTTGATTCTTTGAAATGCTGGCATGTTTTTGTGGCTTCATACATGGTTGAGGGACTTCCCTGGTGGCATAGTGGTTAAGAATCCGCCTGCCAATGCAGGGGACACAGGTTCGAGCCCTGGTACAGGAAGATCCCACATGCCGTGGAGCAACTAAGCCCGTGCGCCCCAACTACTGAGCCTGTGCTCTAGAGCCCACGAGCCACAACTACTGAGCCTGCGTGCCACAACTACTGAAGCCCGCACACCTAGAGCCTGTGCTCTGCAACAAGAGAAGCCACCACAGTGAGAAGCCCGCGCACTGCAATGAAGAGTAGCCCCCGCTCACCACAACTAGAGAAAAGCCTGCGTGTAGCAACAAAGACCCGACGCAGCCAAAAATAAATAAATAAATAAATTTATTTTTAAAAAAGATACATGGTTGATTTTTACAAATATATATGAATAAATAAGCTACAGCTTATCAATTGTGTAGTTCACATCTTCCCATCTTTGCTTTTTTTCATGCTTGATCTGTCAGTTTCTGAGAGGGACATATACAATTTCTGATTACAATTGTTGATTTATTTATTTTTCCCTCTAGCCCTGTTGGTAGCTCCTTTATGTATTTGAGGCAATTTAAATAGATTTATCTTTATGATTATACCTTCTTGATATATTGCTCCTCTTCCCCAAATATAACATTCTAATATTCTGCTTGTCCATTTTGATGTTTTAAAAAGCTTTTTTGTCTGAATTAATGTTAAACATTTCTGTATCCTTTTATGTCTCCTGTAGACAGCACACTGCTAAAATATTCTTTTCACAATTTACTCTGAAAATCTCTATCTTTGGATTGGTGACTTTAATCCATTTACATTTGTCTTACTATTATGTTGGGTCTTAATTCTATCATCTTATTTCACGTCTAGTTTTTTTTTCTGTGATCGCATACTCGCCTGGGGATCTTGTCTCCCTTGGCTAGTGATGTGTACCTACAACAGGGGAGCTAAACCCCTGGTGGGTCAGCAGAGAGGGTGGGAGATACTCTGTGCTGCCGTTTGGACTGAACCACTCTCCACTTGCCACACCACAGCAAGTGACTCTGCTCCTCAGGGAAAATCCTATCTCTATCCCCATCACATTTTCTAAGTTCCGTCTGTCTGGATTGCCATCAGCTTTCCTTTGAAGCATAGGGGGATAGTTGGGGGCCCGGAGGGTTTGGGGAACAGGGAGGGGCGGGGGGGGCACGTGTCAACTCCATATGGCTGGCAGATCTCCCTGCACGTATGCTATATGCACCTACCCCGGCATGGATGAATGCAGCCCTAATGTTACCTCACTGACCTGGTGGCACTGGGCTGGCACTGCTATCTTCTGTTTTCTGGTATGTGATGAAGCTGGTGATGATGCCTCCAAAGGTACTATACAGGAGAGAGAAAAGGGCATGACCGCCTCCCCGCTCCCCCCCGTTTCCTGTCCCCTGGGTATGTCACCAAGCATCCATCCCTCCTCCTCACACATCTTCTGCAGCCCAAGTGTTCCTTGGGTTTTCTTTTCTTTTCTCACTTCCAGGGTTGATCATGGGGGGAAGTGAGGGGAGACAGGACTCAGGATAAGTCTGCCATAGTATCTGCCATGAGCAGTTTTCAAAAAGCCCTTCTTGGAGCCCTGAGTTGCTGCGGGGGACAGGGCATGGAAAGAGCCCCCAAACCTAGGCTCTGGTGCTTCAGCCCCACCAGCCACTTGACCTCTGCTTCATGTACTGGGGATCTGGGCTAGATTTCACCCAAGGGAAAATAATAGTGCTAGTCTGTTAGGTCCTTTTTTATTCTAAAATTCTGGGTAACCTCATCTAGCTCCCTGACTCTTGGGGACCCTGGGTCTGCCAAGGGCAATGGAGTGCTTGGCAGGAAAGGATCTGCACCTGCGTGGGCCCGTCCTGACGGCCTGCTCCCCCTCCCTCCCCATCCCCTCCCAATTCACAGCAAGGAGGCATCTGTGACTTTTAACCCAGCTGCAAATAAGTAACACTTAGGAGACAAATGAACTGCATTTTGTTCTCAGATAAGGCTTGAAGGCTGCTGACGTTAGGATTTTTTAAGGTCAGTCTGGAGATTTGTGCGAGAAAACGTCTGGGAGTGACCGCGAGGGCGACTGTGCAGAACATCCATCACAGACCTGCGTGGAGACCCTTCGAGGCCCGGGAAGCAGCAGACAAGCTTGCTATGAGCGTGTCCCCCACGAGGGGCGAGTTGGCATCACTTCCACAGTATAACAACTAGCATTGTTTTCCTGCCCCTTAAACAGAAGCTCAGACTGGCTTCCGGGAAATTTGCAAATAACTTTGCTAATGTAAAAATGTACTCCTACAGAGCTTGAAATGTCATTGGCTTTTCTCCATCATTTACCTTCCTTCTCACCGCCCCCGCCTAGTAAATGCGGGGCCAGCCACATTTGATGCCTCCAACTCAGCAGCTGAGGGTACCGGGCAGCTTAGTGACATCCACAGGACACTGACTCAGAGCTCACCCTCTATGGGTTCTCTCAGCAGCAAGGGGCTACTGACAACCTGGCCCCAGACCACGGAGACAGATTAAGGGGGGGATCTATGGGAAATGATCTAAGACTCTGTCATCTGAGCACCAGTGGATCTATTCTGCAGCCTGTGTGAGGGTACAGGACCCAAGCCTTGCAGGCAACATCTTAGAACGAAATTAGCAATCCTGAGTTAGGAGGTCCGTGTGTGTGAGAACCTCCCTGAAGGCATGCACCATCTGGGAAGGCGTGGGGCGGTTCTGCTGATCCCACAGAGCAGGGCAGCTCTGTCTGAGCAACCTCTAGAGCGCAGAGAATCCTCGGCCCGAACCTCCCCTCAGAAGCCTGTGCTCACAGGAAGGGTGAGAGGAAAGAATCTAACGGTTATGGGTAAATTTACTTCATCCCAGAAGGACCAGGAATCAGACTCAGGCAGGGTCTACAAAAGCACAGTCTATTTGAGGAGGTTCAGGTGGGATTTATTTTGTTTAATGCACCTGGTGAAAAATGCAGTGGCCGTCAATCAAGCCCTTGTGTACCACCTGGGTCCCCTCTGTATATATAGATCTCTTACAGGCTCATTGCTATTTATGCAAAGTCTTCAAAAACTGGGCACACCTGGTTGTGGTTTCTAAATGCCCTTTTCCTACTAAAAAGAATCAGGTATCCTCGGAGAAATGTCTGAGTCTAGGTCAGGGACAGGGAATGTGTAAAAGATGAATCTGGAGCAAGCACCTTGTCATATCAGAAAGCAAGGGGGACTCCTGTGGTCATGTCCAAAGGACACAGGATAAAACCCAAATAGGCTCCCACTGGCCTAAGGTGGACAATAGGGGCATCACAGAGAACAAGACTGTGCTGAATTGTTACACATCACCTATGTTAAAATTCATGAGTTTATAATGATACTAAAAAAAAAAAAAACTGGTCTTCCCTGGTGGCGCGGTGGTTGGGAGTCCGCCTACTGGTGCGGGGGACGCAGGTTCGTGCCCCGGTCCGGGAGGATCCCGCATGCCGCGGAGCGGCTGGGCCCGTGGGCCATGGCCGCTGGGCCTGCGCGTCCAGAGCCTGTGCTCCACGGCGGGAGGGACCGCAGCAGTGAGGGGCCCGCGTGCCGCAAAAAAAAAAAAAAAAAAAAAACCTCACTGGCCACCTTTGGAGCATGCTAGAGAACCAAATCATTATTCCGATAATGGCTTTTGAAAAAGTATCTTGTATGCACTGTACCTTGGAGTATAAAGGATAAAGGAAAGTTCTTTAGAGAAGACTTGCACCTAAAAAGTGTAGAAATAATGATAGAATCTAAATGAAATCATGGATGTGTCTAATGATCATTAGCTAAAACCATTAGCTGATGGGGAACTTATGATAGAAGTCAGACCCTCAGCACCCAAACCCACAGACCGATCTTAACCTCACAAGAAAGAGAAAATGTGACACTGGGTACCTCCTGATGTGATGCCGTAGGAGGTGCACAGAAACGCTGTGAGATATTCCTGCAAAAAACTGAACCTGCGTGTGATCAAGCACTGCTGTCTATTAGTTTACAGGAGTGAGAGAGATTGATGGTTTGTTAAATGACACCAACATTTAACAGCACCAGTACTATTGACGCTTTGGGGTGGATAATTCATTTAGAAAACTTTTAAAAATGTATCAACAAATATAACATATGGGCCTTGTTTGGACCCTGATTCAGAAAAACCAAATATTAAAAAAAAGAAATTATGAGACTATCAGGGAACTTTGAGCACTGGATATTTGATCATATTAAGGAATTCTTTGTTTCAGGCATGATAATAGAATGACGGCTATGTTTATAAAATGCCCTTGTCTCTTAGAGATACTTTCTGAAGAATTTATGAAGAAGTTGTGCAATATCTCAGATTCCACTGGACGGCAGAGTCAGGGAGTATGAAAGACACAAGACTGGCCGGATGTGGATCATGGTTGAAACGGGGTGATGGGTACACGGGGTTCATTATACTATTCTCTCCACTTTTATATAGGTTTAAACTTTTCCATTGTAAAACTTTATTAGGAAAAAAAAAGTAGTTGGACACAACTGCCTGACACAAACTCTAAAAGGCTTCCCGGCTCAGCAGGGAGCAGTGGGCTGGAGCTGTCGCCGTAGGAGTGAGCGGCTCCGCAAGAACAGGAGAGACCAAGGATGGGCCTGAATCAGAGGCTGTAGGGTCAAGGTTGGTCATTTTCCTTAGTGATGTTATACACGCCGAGGTCAACTACTTTGCTGTTTGCCACGCTGGAGTGAAACTCTGCCAGACGGCGCAGTGATACCCAGAGGAGGCGGCAGGGGGGAGAAGCAGCCTCAGGTTCTGTGCCACGAACAATGCTTTCGGGCACAGATAGAAGGCTGACCGTCCTCGGCGCGTCTGTTTAAAAACCCCACGCCCAGCTGAGACTGGGAGGCGCCAGTGAGCTGTCACCCATCAGCCAGGCCTACGGCTGCAGAGGCCTCCACGCCCCAGAGACAGGACGCAAGCGCCCCGGAAGCCTGGCACGCGCCCAGCTGGGTTTGGAGGCTGGGGGTGGGGTTCGTGGTGAGAGAGTGATTTTCACACGCTGGTTCTCGGCGTTCTCTCCACGTCCCCATGTCAAGGCAGGCAGTGCGGGGCGCTCCGAGGGCCCGAAGCAGGTGCAAGGGCGGGCAGGCGGGTCTGCCCCGACCCCTGCCAGGCTTCCCAGCTGGACAGAAAAGCCCAGCCCCTGTCAGGGCACATCTTATTGATCCATCCCCACCAGGGACAAGGAGGATGTGTCTGGTGGGCCCCGGGGCATAAGAGAGACTTGCCATCCAAAGGACAAAGCTTTGTGAATCGAATGCCCTCTGTGGTCCAAAATGAGTTAACAACATCTAGATAGAGGACCAAAACTGGGGTACTTCTCCTAGAGGAAAACTTAGCAGTTTAAGAAGTAATTGTGAAGCAGAAAATATGCTCCCACAGACACACACATGCGTGCACAGGCGCACATTAAAAACCCCTGTCACACAGAGAAAGACAAATATCATATGATACCACTCATATGTGGAATCTTTAGAAAATGGTACAAATGAACTTATTTACAAAACAGAGTCACAGATGTAGAAAATAAACTTATGGTTACCGGGGGGTAAAGGGTGGGGGATGAATTGGGAGATTGGGATTGACATATACACACTGCTATATGTAATATAGATAATTAATAACCTACTGTACAGCACAGGGAACTCTACTCGGTATTCTGTAATGACCTATATGGGAAAAGAATCTAAAAAAGATATATGGCTATATGTATAACTGATTCACTTTGCTGTACACCTGAAACTAACACAACATTGTAAATCAGCTGTACTCCGATAAAAATTTAAAAAAACAAAAAAACCCTGTCTCACACACACACACACACACACATACACACACCCCATTAAGAGAATCCTGGGACAAGCCAACTCTTTCCGTTGTCAGTATCAGTGTGTCTCAAGGTGACATCCTCCGAAGACCCCCCCCCCGCCCCCCGCCCCACTCCTGAGTTCAGCACCACTCAGGGAAGAAGTGCCTGGAACACAGTGATCTGAGGAGGAAAAAGAACGAGGCAGCAGCTCTGAGAAGCAAAAGTCGACCATGGAAGACTCAGGAAAGAAGTGGCCATATGTCCGCCCAGGTCAGGGCATTAGAGAGGAGGGGAGGACACATCTGTCTCCACAACTTCCCGGTAGCTCTTCTGACATAACAGGGGTCACAAAGCCCCAGATGGGGACAATTTCCGTGTGAGTCAATGAATGGGTAGTAAACACGTTCACATTTCTTGCTCCTCCCCTGTATTCTTGGAACTGAACGGAGCCTCTTCAAACAACAGCCTTCCGGAATCCTGTCCGTTTCCTCATTTCCCGCTGAGACAGTATGGGTGAGCGTTGACTTGTTTCCCAGTTATAACCACCCAGAGTCACTCACTCACAGGTCAGCTCCTGCCTCCTGAGACTGTGGATGAGAACACACTGAAAACAACTTGCTGAAGAATCGCACGGCAGCCTGTGATACACCCATCACAAGGCTGAGCTCATAACTGTAACTTAGGATGCATGAGCCAAGGATGACAGAAGCACGCCGACTGCCTTCCTTTATTTCATAATTCAGTGTTTCCCAACCTTCATCATGCAGTTTGGGAAAGAGCTGCCACAGACCCATAGTTACTTCTCCCAGCAACCTGGGCGGGGAGGCGGGGGAAGTCCCCCTGGCTGGTCACGTGCTGCTTTAGCAGCCAGAGGCCTTGCCCGGTGATGTAGCAACCCCTTTCCCAGCTGAAGGCTTGAATTATTTATTTAAATGACAGCCTGAAATCAACCTACAGACACCACATCAAGGACAAGCGAGATCCTGTCTCCTCAGTTCCGTGGATCAACCACAACAAGTCGGTGCGCAGCGTGCATTCGAGGGCAGCTGGGAGGACAGCTCGGCTTCGGCAGCGCGCAGGCCCTGCGCCAGGAGCGCACTCAGAGAAGGGCGGCCAACCGGCGCGAGCCAGAAGATTTTCTCAGCGTTCGGGTCTCGGTGGAGAACCGGGAAGTGATTGCAAACACGTTCCAGAAATCCTCTCCATTTCCCATGAGCCCTGAGCACAGGGGGCCCCTTGACAGTCACGGGCATCTTTGTCAATCTGTGATGGGTTGGCCACATTGGCACCTCCGCCCCTGCTGTTTAAAACCAGAGTTCCCAAGTGCCGCCTTCCTACCTCCTCTTATGGGAGACCAGTTGCTCCTGGTCTCTTACGGGAAACCTGCTGTGTATGGTGCCTTCCTTCTAGAAGTGCACTTAGCACAGCTGTGGTTTTCCACCTTTGTATGATTATTTGATTGAGGCCCACACTGAGCTGTAAGCTCCATCAGGGTCAGGACAAGATTTCCTTTTACTCAGTGTTGCACTTGCCCGTGCCTAGTACACAGCATGGCACTTGGTAAGTGCTGAATAAATGTTTGTTGAAATTAATATTTATTCATGAGATGAATAAAATGTGGCGCTTCTGGTAGTCTCAATGCCTTTCCTTGTTTAACCACTCAATTGACCAGAAGTGTTAGCTCTAACACCGTCTTCACTTGTAGACTTACGTACACTAAGAACAATGAACAACCTGCCATTTCAAAACCAAAGTCTCACCTTACTTCCCAATTCCCCTAATGAAAATATTTGAAGTAATCATTAGTTTTAAATTCCTATGTATTTTAGACCTACCATATTGGTATGATCTTTCTACATGCTCTAATATAATTCTCCCATCAACTCTCTAATAGGACTTTTTTTTTCTTTTAGTCTTAATTTACAGACAAGGAAACTGAGAAACAGGAATGTTAGCTTTTTCAGGATCACACCGTTAAGTGCCAGCAACTTAGCGTCACTGATGCCGTTCCTATCAGGGGTTTTCCATTCAGAGTTAGTTCAAAGGCAGAAACAATGCTGTTCTTTCTTCTATTTATAGCCTGTCTGTGGAGAAGGACCATCCATGTGGGAAAGTACAAATTTGGGACATAACCCATGACTACACTTGGCATGTTTTAAATAAGAGTTAATTCTCTATCATTAAAAAGAAAATTTTTTTACCTCCTTTGCAATCAGAGCTGAATCACAGTGCTAGTAATTCCTGTCATTCACAGCCCCTACTGCCCACTAGGATAAATGGGGTGTGCGGTGCACACTCTCTGGGCCACTTTCAACAACCCCCAGATCTGTCACTAACATGTTGCTTCCCTGAGGCCCAGCCTGCTTTCAACTACTCATTAAGCCCTGTACCACCCCTGCTTAGCTTACCTAACAGTGACCCCACAGGAGACTTTAAACCAGAACAATTAATCAGCTCCCTGATGTCAGGAAAAACACATCTTAGAACATAGCCAGTTCAGGAAAGGGCAGTCCACCCAGGCTGTAACCTGCCGTTTCATCGGAGAGGGTAAATGCAGTGCAGAGTAAGGAAGACAGAATGAGCACAAGCTTGAGCTCTGGAAAAAAAAGCAGAATGGCCCGCCCACTCCTGACTAAGGAACATCAGCTAACCTACATGAAAGCATTTTTTAAACAGCAGCATGCAAGTAATATTTATTTACCTTGACATTCATCTGAAGAACATCAGAAACAACAGAGATTTAAAATGGGGATTTGGGAGTCACCTGACAGTTGGAATTGTTCCCATTCATTGTTGACAATGAGTAGTACCACTGTCAATGGTATACTAGCTATGTACATTATTTCCTAACAGCTGCCTGGGACAGTAGAATAGAGGCAGAGCTGTTGAAGTTGGTAGCCTGGGGAATCCCCTGGCGGTCCAGTGGTTAAGACTCAGCGCTTCCACTGCAGGGGGCTCGGGTTCGATCTCTAATGGGGGAACTAGGATCCCACAAGCCGAGCAGACAAAAAAAAAAAAAAAAAGATGGTGGTGGCCTGGGCAATCAGACTGAGTTCCCAAGAAAACCACAGGATCTCTCATCTTGGTATCCCGGGTGCTGGCAAGGCAATGCCTGGCAAAACTAAATCCCCCAGTGAACGGTCATTGAAGGAATGAATGAATGAATGACTTAGCCTCTGGGCAAGTTGGCCCATCTGCAAAACAAGGATAACACTACTTGCCCAGTGTGGTACTACGAGCTTCAAGTGAGTTAATGTTTGGGGGACAACCCTGAGCAGAGTGCCTGGCTGTGTGAACATTCAACAAACGTCTAATCCTTTCGCTTTCTCCCTCCTTCCTCTTTATGGGTCTTTCCTCCTCCCGTATGAGATTGAAACTATTCCATGTGTAAGCAAGAGACCAACATGTGGTATTCTGTGCCCCCCACACAGTGCGAGAGCAGCATTGCACATCCAGGACCCTGCCCCTGCCCATTCCTCTTGGTTGGGTTCCCAAAGTTCCCCAGGTGCCCGACACGACTAAAGGCCCTGCTTCAGGTTCCTACAGGAGTTTCTGGTATGAGGCACCCTGAGTCATCCCCCCTCTGATGCCCAAACCCTTCCTTCTCCACAAAAGGATCCCGCCCAGATTTGTAAACATAAGCACTGAGTCCTGGTGATCCCATGGCCACACCTCTCAGAGTTCAGTCCAGGCTATTTCTTTCATGACGTAGAATAATGAAAACTAAGCAACAGGCGCTCAGTGAATGTTTTCAGCTCGTTTTTCCGAAGTTCAAACTTCCTAACAATTTTTCTCTTAGCAGGACAAAAACTTAAGAGAAATGGGCACCTGGGAAAATGGTTCAGAGGAAAATTCTGGCCCTAGAAAGAGCTTGGGTTCAGTCCTCTTGACACAGGTTGGAAGGCAGCATAACAAAGGAGTGGGGAGCTGGCAGCGAAGAGGGAGGCTGGGTCACGATCCCAGGCTTCAGAAGAGAATGGACCAGCTGCCAGGGCCTAAGTCAAAAAGCAGTGCTTGTTAAAGGCGGGGGTGGGCTGGGAGGCTCCCTGGCTAGAGAATGGAGAGAGAACGAGAAAGATGAAGGGAACAAGTGACCTGGGACTCAGAGTTTGGAAACCACAACAATGATCTAAGATCATTGTCTCTAAGACCGCTCTTGGCCACTAAGCTAGAAAGCTGGTTTCTGCCAGAGTGAGACCTGCTATCTGGAGACATGTCCCTCTGGTGTGGTCACACAATGGACACTTAGCTAACACTCGCAGCTAACTTACATCATAGGACACAGGATTATACGGAGGGGGTTGTGGAAATACCCAAGCGTATTTAACAGGCCAAACCAGACAGTCTGAAAATAATTATCCACATTGAGTCACAAAGCGCTGAAGAAAAAAAAAGACTAGGGAAGGTACGCGCCCCCAACTATTACAGCTGTATGGGGAGGTCTGCCGTAAGCCAGATGCATGAAGAAAGTCAGAACGCTGGCAGACCAGACGCTAGTGGCAAAGGGCATTAGGGCACACAAGCTGCAGGAAGAAGCCTTAAAAGGCAGGTGAGGATGATGTTTTAAACCACAGAAATAAACACCAATATCAAGAAAATGGTATACAAAATGCAGAGACATCATTAAGCTACACAGACTGGGGCACTCACATAATAAATCCGCATGAATATGTGTTTTATTGTTATAAGTAATCAAGCTACTGAACAAGCTGTCTCCTTAAACTGAGAGGTGCATTTTGTCTCTTGAGAAACATCAGCAGAAGACAGGATTTACTGTGCTGTTAAAGTAAAGGAAGAATACGTATCATGAAAGCGAGGATAGGAGGTGGGGAGTGAGGTGATTCCCGGCTGTCGGGTGCATGTCTCCAGGGCAAACTGGCTCCCAGGGGACTTCTGTGATCCTTGGCCCACACTCTAACCTTCCAAAACAGCAAAGCCGCATCCACTCCCAGTCCTGTCTGCATTAATTCACTGTTCTTCCCATTCAACATGTTAATGTGAAGCTCCCTCTCCAATTTGAACTGTGACCTCTGTGAGCTTTACATGTATTTTGCCTAAATATTTTCCTCATTCCCATCAACTTTGTTCTGAACGTCCCTTTAGTAAGGTAGACAAATGGCAGAAAAACCGAATCCTAAATACCACCTCTTTCAGTGCCTTTTTTTGGTAGGAAGGGAAGGAGTCAGCCTCAATTTCAGAATTCTGGGTTTTGCCTGGTAAATATTATGGAAATTCCAGAACCTTGCTTCAGGGGCTCAAAAGTTTGAACCCTAAGAGTCATTCTCCTCTGGTGGTACCCCTAAAATTCACACCCATGCCGCTACTTCATGCAGTGGAACTAAAAAGATCTGCATTTTGTTCAGAAGCCAATGATCCAGAAGCGTGGATCAAAGCGTCTCTTCAGGGCTTCCCTGGTGGCGCAGTGGTTGAGAGTCGGCCTGCCGATGCAGGGGACGCGGTTCGTGCCCCGGTCCGGGAAGATCCCACATGCCGCGGAGCGGCTGGGCCCGTGAGCCATGGCCACTGAGCTCCGCAAACGGAAGAGGCCACAACAGTGAGAGGCCCACGTACCGCAAAAAAAAAAAAAAAAAAAAAGATTTGGTAAAAGGGATGATGATGGGTAAGAAACTGAAGCCCAAAGGAACATGATTTAGCATAACTGTATCTCTTAAAACTGCACACATATGAAAATAAATGTGCATTTATTTGTATGTGTGATGGTGGAATGAACTGGCCAAGATGACCCCTTCCTTCCACTATAAAACTGATAAACTAGAACTTATTTTGGTTTTAATCTAGGACTAAGCCTAAAAAACAAGAAATGGCCAGGTGCCATAAGGAACAAAGAACTCAAAGTCTTAAGGAGAAGCCTCGGGGGCTGGAGATGGGGACAGGAAACATGGCTTTAAGTCCATGCAAGGAAGAGGGCCCGGTGCACAAGGCACAGGACCACGCCGTGCAGCCCACAGCCCAGGCAAGCAGAACACGGACTGCCTGCCGGCCCAGACCAAAACCCAGCTCCTGCTGGGGCCGGGGGACTGCATGTGAAAGTCACCTGCAAGAACCAGCAAACACTCCGCACAACTGTCCTAGTGGACCTTCACCACCACAAGGTGAGAAAACAGCAGCAGAGGTCCAGACCACTATACCACCTCATCACTGGGGAGACAGCACAGGAAACCTCCAAGTTACTCTGTAGCAAAACCCTGGGACAGGGACAACTCACAAAATAAACAGCCCTTACTGAAGATAAGTTCACAATCCTAAAAACCCCACGAGGAAGCAAACCACCAATAATTTTTCTGCGGCTGAGAGAAAAAAAAATGGGCATACTCAAGAACACAGACTAGAGACTATAAAATAAATATGATGAAAATGACCTTTTTAAAAGATGACAACTATAGTTAAAAAAAAGAAAAAAAAAGTTGAAAAGAGGACAGGCAAATTTTGAAAAAGAATCAAGCACAATTTCAGAAATGAAAAGTACAGTTAACGAAACTAGAAACTACAACAAATGGGATAAACAGATTAGACAGGGCTGAGAACATAATTAGCGAGATAAATACTAAGTTACTGAGAATACAGCACAAAGAAACCTAAAACATATGAAAGAGAACAGGTTCAATGTAAGGCTAAAAGAAATCCCAGAAGAGAAGAACAGCGAACAGGGATGAGCTGATATTCAAAAAAATACAGACATCCAGAATTCTCTTAGTTAAAAACCCTGAGGTGAGAGCTGAGCAAGAGGAAAATAAATCTGTATCTAAACATAGTGGTGAAACTAGACCACTGCAGATGAAATAAGGGGGGAAAATTTCACGCTTGTTATGAAACAGTTCAATAATGCAGATACACAGCTGTAGCCTCCACTGATGGGGAGAAGCACTTACTACAGAGAGGCAGCCGTTGAGCCTCTGCCTCCCAGATGCTCTGTGGGAACAGGTGTAGGTGCAGCTCACTTTCAGAAAATTTCTATTTAGTGTAAAGTCTGTCCGCTTAAATCGACTCAACAATCTCCTTCCACATATTCAGAGGCACCCAGCTATGTATTAACTGAGTCCTGGGTTCTTACTCTAAATTTCACTAGAGTATATAATATTCCTCTGTATTAAAACTGCCTGAGCTTCCCTGGTGGCACAGTGGTTAAGAGTCTGCCTGCCGATGCAGGGGACACAGGTTCGTGCCCCGGTCTGGGAAGATTCCACATGCCGTGGAGCGGCTGGGCCCGTGAGCCATGGCTGCTGAGCCTGCGCGTCCGGAGCCTGTGCTACGCAACGGGAGAGGCCACAACAGTGAGAGGCCCGCGTACCACAAAAAAAAGAAAAACTGCCAAATTTTCTTAATGCTTAATTAATTAAAGTGATTCCTATAACCCAATTTATCTGGCAATAAAGTACCTAGAATGAATTTTGATGGCAAGAATCCTATCTTGTGGCAACACTTTTCACAAGCAAGTTGGGCCATACCCTGCACTGCCATTCTCATTCTGAAGATAAATCTGTGTGAAGTTATCATTTTATCTGCTTCACCAGACAGAATTTCTAACCCAGCATTTATCTTGTGTCTCCGACGGCACCAGCGAATGCAGTAAATCTGCAGAGCACAGTAATTCTGGGACTTTGTGAGTTATTTTCAAGTGTAAGTTGCTAGTCTGTGCAGCTTACTGCAGGAATATTTTAAGAGAAAAGCAAACACTGACTCTGGATTAGCTTCTGAATTGTTATCAACAGTTCATTCTAGGGATGGTTTGGATATTCTACTTTCTACAAGATGAACTAACTCACTTAGCTAAAGCAATCACAAGATAAACTCTCCAAATGCGTAAAAAATGACACTCTAGTTACCACCATACGTAACTACCCCACACAGCACACACATATTTTCTATCATTCATACTGTATTCCTTGTAATCAGTGTCTCTTCTGTGTCTCAAAAGACAGTAAAACTTGGGCTTCCCTGGTGGCGCAGTGGTTGAGAGGCGGCCTGCCGATGCAGGGGACACGGGTTCATGACCCGGTCCGGGAAGATCCCACGTGCCGCGGAGCGGCTGGGCCCGTGAGCCGTGGCTCCTGAGCCTGTGTGTCCAGAGTCTGTGCTCCGCAACGGGAGAGGCCACAACAGTGACAGGCCTGCGTACCGCAAAAAAAAAAAAGTAAAACTAGATTCCAGAAATACTATCTCCATTTTTTTCCTTTAAAAGGAGTGTCTTCCCCAATTTCTCCTACTGTCCCTAATGTTCCTAAATGGCTTTCTTAAAGAGATTTTCAAAGGTCTTATTGTTAATAAGCTAAAAAATATAAAGCACTGAGCATGGTGTCTGGTTCCAAAAAATTAGCTATTATTATGGCTTTTATTAGTGCTATCATTAATGACAACAGAGTACTGAAAACAGGGGAGACCCCAAAATAGTTTGTGTGTTTATATTCCCCATTGTCAGAGCCTTAAAGAAAAATCTAGTTCAAACAAAAAGCCAAATTATTTTTATCAAAAGTAAAACTGAAACAATGCTTTTCTCCCCCAAAACAGTTCTAAAGTTAAAAGACAGCAGATTAATATTAAAAACAGCTTTTTATTTGTTAATGTCACATAAGAAATTTAAGCAAGTTACACTATCTTAAAAAACACAACTAATGCGTTTTAGGAGAAACCCTTCCCTCCCCCCTCCCCCCTCCCCCCATTCCCCTTGTGAATTAAGAATCTAAGAGAAGAAGTAACCATAAAACAAAGTTTTGTGGAATCCTTCATCCAGAGTGCTTACATGATGATTAGGTTAATATTGCCTTCTTACAAAATTTCTCTTTTCTATTTAAAAAAAATTTTTGTAGCCTTGATTGTTTATTACAAAAAAATTCAGTACAAAAGTTCAATATATTGAAAAATGCTTTTCCCCTCCCTCACAGCACCGTTATATATAGCAGAGAATAATCAAGAGCAGATTGCTAATCTAGATGGAGCAATCTTCAAATTAAAACAAATTAAAACACAGTGGTTTATTTACCCTCCCCTCCTCATAGAACTTAAAAAAAAAACCACACATACAAAAAAAAGGTCAAAATTTTGAGGGACCCTTTTCAAACAGTACACAGTTCAGTGTCAATTCACATCTTGCAACAAAGTATATGGATATGATTTCTTTTACAAAACGTTCAGTGTCAAAAAAGGAAATTAAGGCCATCAGATTCGCAGCTTAAAAATTCACATAAAGGAAATATAAAAATATTCTGTGCTTCTGAGAAGGCTCTGCACTGCATGTAGGTAAGGATTACCATACTTCTTTATTTTGAGGAAGACAGTTGATGTGAGAAGTTTACATAATTGCACAGCTTCTATTGGAACCTCTTGGGGCTCCCTGATGAGGAAAACAGAAAAAAAAATTAGTGCTAAGAAAATGGATCACGGTATTTTAAAATAAGGCGGAGATACTACAAATTCATTATTACCTAACTTCAAATGGACATTTATTACTTCTCACTTATCCTTTTTAAACTTCTCTTATGGACTTCTCCCCTAGAATACTCCAACAAATTCCAGAACAGTGATTCTCAACTCTAGCTGCACATTGAGATCCTGAGGAGTTCTTAAAACAAAATTCTGATCTAGGTCCCTAGATCAATTAAATGAGAATTTCTCATTTCGGACTTCCCTTGTGCCACAGTGGTGAAGAATCTGCCTGCCAATGCAGGGGACACAGGTTCAAGCCTTGGTCCGGGAAGATCCCACATGCCATGGAGCAGCTAAGTCCGTGTGCCACAACTACTGAGCCTGAGCTCTAAAGCCCACGAGCCACAACTACTGAGCCCGCATGACACAACTACTGAAGCCCTCACACCTAGAGCCCATGCTCCACAACGAGAAGCCACTGCAATGAGAGGCCCACACACCACAACAAAGAGCAGCCCCCGCTCGCTTTAACTAGAGAAAGCCCGCACGCAGCAACAAAGACCCAATGCAGCCAAAAATAAATAAATAAATAAATTTTTTTAAAATAAATGAGAATTTCTCATTTAACTGGGGAACAGTATCTATTTATATGTAATTTTAAAGCTCCCTAAGAAATCCTAATAAGCAGCTGAAGTTGAAACTTCCTATTCAATAACATCCTTTGGTAACTTAGGAAACAGGAGCTCAGTGGATGGCATTCTGAACAACCACATCAGGAAATATGGCTTGCTGGATCCTCAGCTTTCATATCCTGAAGCATTTGCATTGGGTTCATCTTCAAATGTGAAGTCAAAACGGCTCCCTCTATCCATTTCTTTATCACTCACTAATTCCTTAAAATCTCACAACATGACTGTGAAACACCACTTGACTACTGAAATTGGTTTCTTGAAGGTCAACCAGAAAGACTTCTAATCAACTCAAAAGGCCACTGGATTCATTCTCTAATATGAAGTCAAAATAGTTGATCCATCCTTCCATCTTCCCTCTTTTGAACTTTTTTTTTTTTTTTTGCAGTACGCAGGCCTCTCACTGTTGTGGCCTCTCCCGTTGCAGAGCACAGGCTCCAGACGCGCAGGCCCAGCGGCCATGGCTCACGAGCCTAGCCACTCCGCGGCATGTGGGATCTTCCCGGACCGGGTCACGAACCCGTGTCCCCTGCATCGGCAGGCGGACTCAACCACTGTGCCAACAGGGAAGTCCCCTCTTTAGAACTTTGATATCATTATTTCTTCTGATCACAAAAGCTAAAAACCTCGCATATCTTTGATTTTTTTTCTTCTCCCCCTCAAGTTCGGTCACTATGCCTTAATTAATGAATCTCCATTTGCATAGTCTCTCAGGGTGTCTGCAATCTCCCTTCTACAGTCATCCCTCTGATATTGTCTCAACTTCTCCTTGCTCCAAAGTGTGCAGAAGCTCCTTCCCTAGGCATTCCAGAGTATGCTGATTTAACACCAACCTCCCCACTTCACTTATCTCTCACTCACACCCTACAAACACAACTGGATGGACAGATATACTTGGTGCTCAAGTCTTGACATATACCCTGTGATGAATTAAAGATCATGATAAATTCTTTGCCACTCCTCCCATTATGAGGTGGAGACTATTTACCCTCCCCTGGAATTGAAGCTGGCCTATGACTTACTTTGACTAAAAGAATATGGGCCTTTAAGAAATCTAATGCTTTCCGTTTTCACTCTCTTGGAAGCCAGCTGCCATGCTGTAAAGAAGGTTGGACTAAACAACCAAATGATAAGAAACCACATGGAAACAGACATGGAGAACATTTGAGCCCTAGCCAAGCTTCCAGCTGAATGCAACTGCATGACTGACTTCACTCTCCATTGGGTGGGAACAAATGAATTGCCCAGTGGAGCCCAGTCAAACCACAGAGTCATAGGAATTAAGAAATCAGTTTTAAGTCACTGAGCTTTAATTTAAGGTGGTCTCCTAATGTAGCAACAGATAATTCAAACAACCACAGAACACTACCATCTGCCTTCTAATACTCAAATAATTGCCCATCTTTCAAAATACTGGACAAGCCTATTTTCCAGAGATCTTCTCAACTGTTCTGGTGGCCTAAACAGCCTTCTCCAGCATCTGACCTGCGACAACTCATGCTCTGAACCACTAGCCTGGCACCCTGAGATATCTCTTATATTGTTATTTTACTTCCAGTCATTATAATATTTCAAATAAGGGCAGAAAATGGATCTTGTACCTGTTTCTTGTTAAAGCCAAGTATAAAACACCTGTTCTTAAATATTCCTCCAAAATGTACGAGGAAGTATCCATGCCAAAAATTCATTCTCCTATAACCCACCTCAAGTGGTTCTCAACTCTGGAGGCTGAACACATAAGAAAATGTTTATTTGGAGCAGGACTGGGGCTAATTAAGCAAAACAAACAGATTTATAAATCTGGAGACATGGTGACGACATCTTATAAGGATAAGGGTAGGAATTTTGATTAATGATAGACATGAACAGCTTGAGAATATAAACTGAAGGCTCATTACTTATTAATAATTCCAATTTAATTAATTAAAATCAAATTTGGAGTTTATTTCAAGGACTCTCAAAAGTCCAAGCATCAGCTAAAATCTATCTTGCAATTAAATAATTAAAAACTTAAGACAGCAAGAATTTTGCTTCACACTGAAGCTGAACATTACTCTTTTTTTTTTAATCAGGTAATGATTTTTTTAAATTTAATTTATTTATTTTTTGGCTGTGTTGGGTCTTTCTTGCTGCACATGGGCTTTCTCTAGTTGAAGCGAGCAGGGGCTACTTTTGGTTGCGGTGCACGGGCTCCTTATTGCGGTGGCTTCTCTTGTTGCAGAGCACGGGCTCTAGGCACGTGGCCTTCAGTAGTTGCAGCGCGCGGGCTCAGTAGTTGTGGCTGGCGGGCTCTAGAGCACAGGCTCAGTAGTTGTGGCTCACAGGCTTAGTTGCTCTGCAGCATGTGGGATCTTCCCCAACCAGGGCTCGAACCCGTGTCCCCAGCATTGGCAGGCGGATTCTTAACCACTCCGCCACCAGGGAAGTCCCTACTCTTTGTTTTTCTTGAGTTTATATGCAGATACCTGCTCCAATTTAGTCATCTAAACTCAATCAAAGAACCCTTCAATAAATAATTTTTAGCATGCATTCCAATCCATATATACTTATTTATGTGGCATACATGCCCTACCATAACATATTACATACATTATAAAACAAAAGACAAAACTGAAATTTGATATGAGAAATAATTTTTAAAAAAGAAGTGCAAACATTTTCTTCCAGTACCCAAATGTACTGTATCTTGAAGATCCCCTCAGGAAAAACAAACCCCACTTGGTAGATCACTGACTTAGTTCATCAAGTAATAGGGAAAAAACAAGCTCCACTACTGGTTTTGGTTTTCATGTAATTCTGTTAATAAAATTTAAAAGACATATATTAAAGTAATACCTGCTGGTGGAAAAGTTCTTCCTCGACAGCCACTTCAGCTGTTTCTTCCTCCTCCTCTTCCTCTTCAGGTATGGTTGTTTTGAAGACTGTACTTCTTTGAGCAACCTCCTAAACACAAGAGTTTGATTTAAGTTAAAACACTGTACTTTGGGACTTCCCTGGTGGTGCAGTGGTTAAGAATCCGCCTGCCAATGCGGGGGACACGGGTTCGATCCTTGTCCCGGAAGATCCCACATGCCGTGGAGCAACTAAGCCTGTGAGCCACAACAAGGGAAGCCACCACAATGAGAAGGCCGCGCACTGCAACGAAGAGTAGACCCCGCTCACCACGACTCGAGGAAGCCGGTGCGCAGCAACAAAGACCAACGCAGCCAAAAATAAAAAATTAATTAATTTAAAAAAAAAACCACTATACTTAAAAATCACAAAGACTGTGGGAGGACAACATCTTTTCGTTGCGTAAATTTAAGAAACAGCATTCCTATGTCAGGGACTTTTCTTTTCTTTTTTTTTTTTTAAGTGGCTCATCAGTAGCTTCAGCTACTGAACAGAAATTTTTGCATAATTAGTAGCAGTTCTTAGATTTTCAATATTCCCTGCAGGGGAGCTACTGGTATCCAATTTGAAATACCTGCTGAGAAGTTCCCACTGCTTTTTATCCCATTCTGTTACTAAGAATTCTGTAAATGATTTGGCACACTAAATTCTTTATAACACTCAACATGAATTCAGCTTAAAGATCTTGGCTCCTAGCAAAGAGAAGGTGCTAAATAAATGCTGAATAAAATGAAGTCAGAGTCTAACTGCTGTGCTCTCAGGGACCTCGGTGGCAAGAGGACCACCTGATGAGTGAGATGAAAAGGACAAACTTTCATTCCTTCAGCAGCTAGTTCCTCTTGAATGAAACAGAATCAAGACACAGGAACACTATTTACTAACAACATACCAGTGAAGTTCCAATGTACTCTGTACAAAAAAACAGAACTCCTATTATTCACTGGAGGCATAACAGAAAGTAACCATTTCCATTTTCTACTGAAAGGCGCAAATACAAATAACTATCCTGTAGAGAATGCTGACTTGCACAAATGCAGCAGTGTTTCTGTTTAAGCACAAGGCTAACCTGATGATCTAGCAGCAAGTAAATGAGTGTGTCCTAGAGTGCTGCAGAACGTCTAATTTTACTCTGTACCATGCATGTCCTAAGGTTACTCAAGAAAGATAACTCCAGATGAAGACACTAAAATCACGTCAGTAAAAGCTTACCTGAAATTTAACACAGACCAGCTAGTTTAAAATGGCAGAGGAAGAAAACCAGAGAACAGTGACAGAGAAATGAGAGTTCTATTTACAACATGTCCACATATATATTTTATAAATGAAGTAAGGTAGTACAGTAGTATTTTGTAGGGAATTTTGATTATTGTTGCACGGCCGAGGAAGATAGACCATTTTGAGTCTGAATTAGCCAGAAACTTCAATTCTGTGAGATCAGTCCATGTTTATACACACAAATAGTCTTTTCACAAATAACACTTGCTGTAACCAAATTAGTACTAATAAAAAAGCATGTGAATCCTTAGATCAATTACAACTCTTTGAACTAAGATATCCACTGGGGGATGATGGCATACAAAACAGAAAAAAGATTCCCAAAAAGTTTTCAGAGTACCTAGCTTCCCTCAACTCATCTTAAAATGAGGAAAGAAAAGTCAAATAAAATCTGTTATAGAATTCTCACATTTCAGCTTCTAGCAACTCATGACAGTGTATACATCCCATATGGAAACACCGGCTCTTAGAGCTTGTGATGAAACACCAGACTATGAGCCTCAAATGAGAAGCTTAGAAAAGAGCAACTTGCCCAACTTCATTAATTATGAATTACTTCAGCATAATTGCCTTTAATGTAAGCCTGCTGTTAAGCACTTTTCATTTGACAACATTTAAAAATCAGTTAATTTAATGCAGAAAGCCTGTATGGAATATAAGTGAGCTAAATAAATGTCGACAAAATTAAATAGAAAAATAATAAAACAAATTTAGAACCAAAAGTTGCTGGAAGGTTTAGGTCCAGGAAATTATTAGTCAAGGTGCTAAAAGACAAATGTCTTTACCAAAAAATTCCTCTCAGCAAGACACCCAACCCTATCAAGTGCCCTGAAAGGCACACAAAAATGGTCTCTATCAACATGCCATGGGTCTGCCTGGGTAAAGCCCTGGGCACATAAAGGTACACCCATCTCCCCAGCAGTGCTGCAGGGCCAGCTAGCGCCAGCTCACGTGCTGCCTCTTCAACTCCGTGCTCAGTCACAGCGTGTGGGTATCCTGAAATCACCACAGTTCAGCAAATACTAAAAATCAAGGCAGTTTTTGTTGATGAAGGAGCTGACTGTTAAACTAGAATATCTCTGTATACATAAGTAATCATCTGCATATACAAAAATTTCAGTGATGCCTATATTCTAGAAGGTACAGAGAGACTGCTTTATTTTTTATTTCCCTCATTAAAATAACATTTTATTTCTCTATGGTGACATTTGCTGTTTTTCATCCCTAGGACCACCCCTCCCCAGCCATTTCTCAGTAAGAGCCCCCACTTTTACCTGGGTACCCTCTCTCCCATGGAGATGTGACATGTGTGTCACAAGCTGAATGTGATCCAGCCATGGAGAAGGCTCAAGCTCTAACTCTGTTCTCTTGACTCCAGGAACTGGCTCAGAGGTGGGCACATGACCCAGGCTGGTACTACGAGAGCAAAGCCCAGACGAAGACCTGACTAGGCACAATGCTCTTGCCCACGAGAAGTAAACCTAGAATGATGCACCTGAGGAAGATACCCAGGAAACAGACAACATCTCTGGATGGTTGGTTTTGTGAACTCATATATTCCCATTATTTTAAAGCCAGTTTAATTGGGTTTCCTGATATCTCCAATGTCTCAGCAAGAAAATATACGTAAAAAAATTACACTGACTTAAGCCAATTATCTAAACTCTTACAGAAAAGTGGTCTTTATGGTGGTAATTATGAATTATTATAAATATGGTCTGGGATCTATTAATAAACATGGTCTCACAAAATTAAATGAATAAATGCCAAAAGTACTTGCCTGACAATCACAGAAATAAGAACTGTATTCATAATACTTTCCTCATTTCTGACAGAGGTCACTTCATAGAGCCTAACAAGCAGAATGCAGAAGTTTATTAAAAGAACAGGAAAACAAACCAACCAAATAATCCATTATAGAGTTCAGTGGTTTGAATTATGAAGGGAAACCTGAGCTTCATTCAGCTTAATTGAAACATCACTGGTAATACTACCTCCAGACATATCCCATGTCATGGCATCTACTTTTTCACTTGTCGTATCTATTTTGTGCGCTTTTAAACCCGCTGCATTCCAAATATCCTCCTATAAGATCGTTTCTAACTTGGAACACATTTTCACACAGAAAAAGGTGCTGACTAGATTCCATGGTTCATGAAAACCTATTTCATCTACCATAGCCCCTTAAAACTGTGCTTTTCAATCTGGGCAAATCGGCACTCGTAACACTGTTTTGAAAGAGACATGTATTCTGCCAATTTTAGATGTCGAAGGAACTACCAGCATAGGAGCTGCAGTAATTTCAGCACTTGGGCAGCAGCACCAGTGACAACTGGGAAGAATTCCAAAGTGCCGAAGGCAAAAAGCGAGCCGGGCTCCACACAGAGAACAGGAGGAGATCCAGCTCCTCGAAGTTTGTGAATTCCGGAAGGCATCTGTAAACGCCCACACCCTGAGAACCAGCAAGTATTTGGAGATGAACTGTACTGAAGTCTGCAGTGGAAATCATCAGATGACCTTTCATTTTTAGCCTCAGTCTGAGATAAAGGGCATTCTTCATTCAGCAGACAGTGAATTCCTTACTAAGAGCAGTCTAAACACCAGCAGATGTTTACAGTGAGGGATGGCTGGAAAGATGGCTGGGCAGAGGACTTCTCGTATGCAAACACCTCAGACCCCCAGAATGAATGTTATTAATTACACTTTATTTCTCTGAACTTAAGTAAAGGTCCATGTTTGATTTTCCTAAAATTTTATCCAGTAATTTCTCACTAAGTGCCTATTATGTGCCAGGAAAAATCAGAACAGGTCCTTGCCCTTGACATGCTTATTACTCTAGTGAGAGAGGACAACGTGACAAGCTAGACAAGGTCTGTGCCTGGGCACTATGGGAGCAGAGAAGAAACCCCTAAGGGGATACTGTACTTTGACCTGAAACCACGCCATCCTTGAAGACATTTTCATCTCTTGGTATGTGTGCGTGGCTGGGGGAATTTGGGAGTGTCTTTATGTGACAGTGGGGGTAGGTAAGGTTCTTTGACAAGAGTTCTAGGACTGACGTGTTGAAAACATACACATCAAGCAAATGTACACTCCACAATCCTTAAACTCAGTTTCACGAGCATGTTGAAAGTCAGTAACAAGGTTAATAACCTAAGCATTTACCAGTGGCCAGATACTATTCTGACCATTTCCCAAGGATTGTCTCATTTATATTATTCTCATTATATTATCTTATTTATATTAGTTATCTTGTTATTACTATCTCCATTTTAAAATGATAAAACTAAGAGAGGTGAAGGAACTTACCCAAAGTCACAAAGTCACTGGGCAGTGAAGACAGAAACTGGACACAAACTGACTCTGGAACCTGTACTAACAATCATATTTCATTCCTAAAACCTGGAGTTAGCATCTCTTTCATTGACTCAGCAGCCTTGGTCTGATTTAAGCAATCAGTTACTTCACATTTAAATTTGATTTTTGAAAAGAAATCACACTTGCATGATGAACTCTCAGGTGAAACTGACACTGTGGTACGAACATAGAGAAGAGTCTGGTGGTTGCCAAGGGGGCAGGGGTTGGGGCAGGGATGGGAGTGGGAGGTTGGGATGAGCAGATGCAAACTATTATATATAAAACGGACAAACAACAAGGTCCTATTGCATAGCACAGGGAACTATATTCAATATCCTATGATAAACCATAATGGAAAAGTATTTTAAAAAAAGAATGTACACAGGAATTCCCTGGCAGGCCAGTGGTTAGGACTCCACATTCTCACTGCCAGTGGCCGGGTTCAATCCCTGGTTAGGGAACTAAGATCCCACAGGCTGCGTGGCGTGGCCAAAAAAAAAAAAAAATGTACATATATGTATAACTGAATCACTCTGCCGTACAGCAGTAATTAACACAGCATTGTAAGTCAACTATACTTCAATGAAGAAAAAAAAATTGACACTGTGGTGGTACCGATAAAATGACCATACCTCTCCCTGAGAATTTTTCAATATAACCTTCACATCTTCGCCAGTGCCCCAAGAGTTCTGGTTCTTCCAGATGAGGTCGGTGGGAGGACTGGCTGTGACACCGGCATTTGCAGCCCAGATCTAGAAAGAAAAAAGGAAATCATTCTACACAGAGCCCAGCTTTCCCACGTGCCAATAACAACATAATGATGAGACTTTAACACCTTGTAAGAGGACTGATTCTAAAAGTTCCAGAACTATGGCCTAGCTTTAGACTTGCTATATTAACTAGCTGTATATCCCATAGAGCTTAGCTAGGCCTCAGCTTCCCAGTCTGATAAATAAAAATGTTGACACACGGGACTCTGAAGTGAAGTTGCCTAGATTCACATCCTAGCTCGCCTACATGCCAGCTCACCTTGAGCAAGCTACCTTACTTACCCTCCAATGGTACAGAAATGGTACTGATAATACACGGGACTGTTGTGAAGAAAAATGATTACCCACATGGAGGAGATGGCTGACTCAATGAATATAAGCTCTCACTGTTAGCATTCTATTATTCTACGGGTTTCATGAGCCATCCCTTCCGTGTTAGAGCCTTCTACCCCTTCCAATGGTATCCTCCAGCTGCCTATAGCAGGAATTGAGGAGATGACCAACTTCTCTCAAAAGCTCTGCAGCAGACAGCCTATCTAGAATATTCTAATGGAAGGTGGTATATATCCAACCAGAGACAGTGTCATAATACCCCAGTGTCTGAGTCTGAATTCCAAAAAGAATTCAGGAAACAAATAACCCATTATTCAATGGAAAATATGACTGCTACAGAAATAGGCAAAAGAAACAGAAAGATTTCCCTTTTCATAAGCAGGGAAATTCTGCAACATTTTTTATGTATTTACTGGCAGAAGAGCATTGGTAGAATAGAGAACACTTGAGAGTTAGAAAACCTGGGTTTGTATCATGGACATAACACTACACCTCTACAAACCTCTATGTCCTCACTTGTAGGGACACTACTACCAGTCCTGATCTTTCTAAAAGACCATATGAAGAGAGACAGGAAAGTTTTGTACTCCATAAATTGTCTTGCAATATAAAGGGCCATATGATGGCAGAATGAAGACTGGAGATAGTATAAGCAGGTATTCTTTTAAATGGGGAGAAGACCTTATCAATTACTAATTAGGAGAGACCCCTTCCTCTTAAAGTGCTCACTTGAAGCTTCCAGATCTTCCATCACCATTATAAATGGAAAGGGGCAAGGAGCATTACTAGGATAAAACTGAAAAGAGAACTGGATCTGGGCTGACTTTCAGGTTATGTGGAATGTTAGTCTAACCTCAAGCTATACTTTTCACTAGTCCATATGGAATCATACAGTTGCTTTAGTGTTTAATAATAATCGTAACACGTCAGTAACCTTACTGGGTAATTTAACCTAAAACTAGTATGTCCTAGAGCTGTGTCGTTCAATATGGTAGCCATATGTGGCTTGTGAGCACTTGAAACATGGCTAGTCCCAACTGAGGTGTGCTGTAAGGGTATCTCGAAGTGTCAAGATTTAGTTTTTTTTTTTTTTTTTTAAAAAAAAGGGATTTCCCTGGTTGTCCAGTGGTTTAGACTCCACGCTCCCAAAACAGGGGGCCCGGGTTCGATCCCTGGTCAGGGAACTAGATCCCACATGCCGCAACTAAGATCCTGCATGCCACAACTAAAGATCCCACATGCTGCAACAAAGATCCTGTGGGCTGCAACTAAGACCCAGTGCAGCCAAATAAATAAATAAATAGATATTTTTTAAAGTGATCTAATAACTTTTATATTCATCAGATGTTGAAATGATAATATTTTAGATATATTGGGTTAAATTTAAAACATAGTTCTAAAGTTAATTTCACATCTTTCTTTTTCACTTGTTTTTAATGCGGCTACAAGAAAACTTAAAATTACATAGTAGTTCCCTTACTTCTGTTCTGGAGGGGGTTTTTTGCTTTTTTTGTTTTTTTTTTTGCGGTACACGGGCCTCTCACTGTTATGGCCTCTCCCGTTGCGGAGCACAGGCTCCGGATGCGCAGGCTCAGGGGCCATGGCTCATGGGCCCAGCCGCTCCGCGGCATGTGGGATCCTCCCAGACCGGGGCACGAACCCGTGTCCCCTGCATTGGCAGGTGGACTCTCAACCACTGTGCCACCAGGGAAGCCCCTGTTCTGGAGTTTTAAACTGATCTTTGCTATTGCCCTGCCTTGTACAATTTTACAGAAATATCACTTATGATTACCACATTCCAAAGAGCTTCTTAACACATTTATGCCAGCTACCAAAGGAAAAAAAAATGCCTTACATTTTTTTATGTGAAAATTGAGTTCTCCACTAGACCTATAGAATATATATATCTATTTAGTCACTGAGGAACTGTATCCAGTGGAAAAAGCAGATGATTGGCAGAGTGGTTTTATACTTTTAAAGAGATAAAGGGCACGCTCAAATCTGAATCTTCTGAATTAAAAATGTCAGACTCTTTCCATCACATTATGCAGCTTCCGTAAGACACATTTCTCAGGGCTGAGAAATTTCCTCTCATTACAATAATTACTAAAGAAAAGAAAAGATAGCGTGGTTAGGATATCTTTTCCAATTTTTACCCATTATTACAAAATTAGCATCTGATATTTTCACAATGTGGTGGCAAGTTCTATGAATACACTTTTTAAAAGAGAAGTTCTACCCTGTTTGAGCTTTTGATCTTAAACACTCAGTAAGGTCTGTATCAATCATAAAATCTTAAACATGTATTTAATATTTTTACAAAGGAATTGATAAAAGGAGACAGTCACCTCAACTTCTTTAGGGGTGAAGGGGGGGTGTCAGCTGCTAATTTCTACTGGAGTAGAGAAAATAAAAATAATTCAAAGATCAATTCTTTCACTTTTAATAGTCACTTACCACTCTCAATAACAAAGAATTTTAAAAATCTTTAATAGCACTTGTAATTCCCTAATAATGTCAAAAACATTTTAATGCCCATTTCTAAAATGCTTCTCTTTAAGCTAAAATGGTTTTAATTACTTCAACTATTGGTTAAGACAATGAAGTTAAATTAAATGATAACTAAATTAACTTACTGTAACAGTCTGGCCTGCCTTCAGCACATATCTTGAGGTATATTTGTAACTGACTGATGTGTCTCCAATTTTTCTGATCATCTCCCAGCCTCCCATTGGTTGATCCTATTGAAAGAACAAAATAAAACAAGGTCACTTCAAATATACAGAAAGTTATGGAATAATCAAATAAATCAATCCATAGGCAGTTAAACTAAGACAACTTTATGACTGTCTTCCCATGGTTCATATTTTCCTACTATGAAAAGAAAACATGGTTTTGTCATTCAGAAAAACAGAAACTTTGACAATGCTGCAGTTTTAATTATTAAAGTGTTTAATTTTAAAGAGGACAAAACTGCAAGAAAAGGGATGTGTACCAAATTAAATGGTGATATTCAATGCTAGAACAGGTATATAATTTAAATTTACAACACAATCTAGCTTCATAACCACCATTATAAACATCTAATTTTTGATGCTTTAAGCTTTTAAAATATACATACATAAAGCTTGGAAAGAGAAGGAAGAAAATATGTCCTTTTTCTTCTTCATCTGTACCACTTCTGCCCATATTTAACTCTTACCTTAAAGCATAAGGGGCTCAATGACATAATGAGCCAGTCCCAAGCACCGGCTATCAACGCTAGCCCGCAGGCTGCCCAGAGCTGCCTGACTCTCCTGAGGAACGGTGCAGGGTATTAAAGCAATTAGCTGAATTAATTTATTTATATCCATCTCTAACTCAAAGACAGGAGTAAACAAGGCTGAGAGCCAGCTCCAGAATAGCTCCACAAAGCACAGCAATGCCATTTGAAAAACAGCCAAACTACTACAATGGAGTAGCAGTACTCTGTTACAGTACAGAGTAAAGTACTCTGTTCTTTAGTTTCTGAAGTCGTGACTAAGAGGGCTTAGAACCTATGCTCTTCCATATCAGGACTGCTAAAGCTCCTTTGCCCATCCAAAGTATTTATTCATCCACATGCAAGATAGTTTCAATAGCTTTGGTGAGAAAAGGAGTGATTTTACAAACATTTTACAAATCCTGAACATGCTTCTGGAAGTGACATCCATCCCACTGCATCCCCACTACACCCCAGACCTGCCTTCCTCTGGCATCACCTGATACCCCTTCACGACCCCAGCTCAATGATGCCTAGCCAGGGTCTTCCCAAGACCTCCACTACTGAGCTCTCAAAAGCCCCAGCGCAAAAGTTCAGAATTCCCTGCTATGAATATTTTATGTTTACTTTTAAACAAATAATTTCAAGATAGGGCTTCATACTAGTCTTGATATAAATTAAATCAGTACTATTCATTCATTTATTTAGAGAGAAAAACACTCCCTACACGTGTCCGAGTCTGGGCTCGTATTTCCTTCCTTCCATAAAATTAACAGCTGGGAAAGAACATCTACCATCTATATTCATAATCTAACTTCTTCACAAATCTGGCTAGGTAGGACAGGGAATATTAATAATTCATCCTTAGGAAGGCCACGGTGACAAAATGACCAGATGTGAAAAACAGCCCTGGCTCTCTAAAGAAGAGCTAAAGAATAAAATCTTTAAACTACTAAGCGCACCATCCCTCTTCCTCCTCCTATTTAAATTTATACTACATTTCATGAATTTAGGTTAACAAGGAGAAGGAAACTCTTATTCCACAGACTGAATCCAAATAAAGGCTGAGAAGTTATTACAATTGCAAGACACCAATCAGCAAAGCCACGCTGGACAAAAAGGGGTCTGTGTTTCCACCTGTTCGGAAGTGTTCTTCAAGCGGATAAATTTCCCATCAACATCTATCTCTTCAATGCAGACATTCCCAGTGGCTGAGGCAGAATGAGAGATGCTGACACTACTGCTGGCCTCGGATTCTTCCACGTCCACTCTCTTCCGCTTCCCTCTGGTTGTACGCACGCTGCGACTCGAGGATGCGCGTGATACTGTCACACGGGAAGAAGGGCTCGGAGAGAGCTTCAATCTACATGGAGGAATAAAACATTCCAATTATGAAACACATATGCCCTTCCTACCTTAAAAAAAAGGATATTAATATCCTGTACATGCATTACTAAAGCAAAACATTAATGACAATCTGTTAGACAAAGCCAACATACATTTTTTTTTTTTTTTTGCAGTACGCAGGCCTCTCACTGTTGTGGCCTCTCCCATTGCGGAGCACAGGCTCCAGATGCGCAGGCTCAGCGGCCATGGCTCACAGGCCCAGCCACTGCGCGGCATGTGGGATCTTCCCAGACCAGGGCATGAACCCGTGTCCCCTGCATCGGCAGGTGGACTGTCAACCACTGCACCACCAGGGAAGCCCCAACATATATCTTAACGAAGAGAAACTTATTTGTGCTACAATGCCCACTGTCATACATTTTTTTCTTTTTAAAAAAGTATTATTTGAATGTTTTAGGTAGGAATAGACTATAACCATAATGCAGGAAGTTTGGAAAACCAGGGGGTGGGGAGATGAGGGGAGGACATTGGGGTGAACATGTCATCTACCACCACCCTACCACAACCCCTGTTACACTTAGTACACTTTCCTTAAGTTTTTCATACCTGCATTTTCTTTTTACAAAATTACAGTCACAATGTATACAATACTGAAATTAAATGGCTTTTATTCTAAATCAGACACTTTCCCCTTTGGAACTTTTTTCTCAGAAAAGGTATAAAAGGATTAATACACTAACCAGATTTGAAAAATAAGTATAAAGTCTCTTTCAGCAAATCTGATATTTTGCAACATATTAAATTATCAAAACATTTTAAATCTCAAAGGAAAGACTCTATCCTGACAGAGTTCAGCATTCAAAATAATAAGACTGCTTGAACAACTTCTACTGTTGAGGTAAAAGTATGATCTATTACTACCTATCTCTACAGCTAGGTATTAAAAGAAACAAGAAAATATTTAAAGTTGCCTTAATTGTTAAAAAAAAAAAAAACCTATTTACTTTTCTTTAAATAGAAAGGGTGGGGGCAAAAAGCAGACTATGAGGTAGGGTGACAACTAAGTTACTCACCTTTCTTCTTCGCCTTCTAAGAGCTTCCTGTACGCACTGATTTCCATGTCCAGGGCTAACTTTACATCAAGAAGTTGTTCATAATCGTTCAGCTGTTGCTGCATCTGATCCCATATTTCCGCCATCTCTCTCTCTTTGTCAGACAGCATGCGGCGAGAGTTGTCTCTTTCTTTAGCAAGCAAGTCCTCCAACTCTTGAATCCTCTCCAAACATGCTCTAGACTTAAGATTCAAGGGAACACATTTACTTTCTAGGAACATTCCAACAGTAGCACAAGGCAGCTATTCTAAACTATTTCCTAGACTGGAACAAATCCAATCTCTGACACCAGAATCCAAGAAAATTTTTATTTTAAGAAATTAAAACCCAAAAATTTCTCCAATACAAAATACAGCCCTCAGGAAAGTTTTATCTTATAAAAAGGCTAGAAAAAGATATATTCCTCAAATCTGTCATAAATGTACATATAATTTTTCTTTACTTGACCAAATAAAACAAAATTGTAAGCTGTGGTTTTAGTAAAAGTCAAGTCTGGCTCCCCTACAAACCAGTGAGCTCAAAAGAATAAAGTAACAAAAGTAAAGAATTAAAAGACAGAAAACTCATTGACAAAAGAAACCTAGTATCTTTTGGAGAAATGCTGGAACTGTTCAGAAACTGAAGAAAAGCGATTCCAGTTACCACTTTAGAACTGTTGTTCTTTCCCACGCTCAATCAGCATGCAAAGACTATATGATATATGGTAGTCTGGAAATATTATTGTAAACATAGAAACTTCATATATGGTATTAAAAAAATGAAAAATCACACATCCTATACCAGAAGGTTCATCTTAGAAACCCTGTGGTTCACTAGGTAATTATTCATCTGTATTTCTCCAAGACAGAATTCATCTCCATAACCTCAGAAAATAACAAAGGTAATCAACTCAGAAAGACTGATATATAGCTTAGGCCCTTAAATCACAAGTACCTGCGCATCAAAGCAGGAGAGAAAGGGCACATACTGTGCAAAAGTTAAATCTAGAAGGCTAAAGATAAAAAGGAGCTCTATGTTATGCAGAAACACTACACTCCAGGTTAGTGAATTTATTTCTCACAGGGGTACAGATTAAAAAATCTGAAATTACTTTGCATGTATACTGGGGCTGGATAAATAAGTAAATGGGATGGCAGAAGCCAGGTTTCTTACTCTCAGAGAGCAGTTACAGGTAAGCAAGGAAGGAAGCCTAAAGTGAACCCAGTGGTACAGGGTTAGAGTCAGAGACATATGTATAAACTCTTGGTTACCTTAATATAAACACAAGTGGACAGAGATACAATTACAGATAAATGTGTAAACATAGGTTAGCATATACACATTTATTACATAGTTCTGCCCACAAGCAGGCCTAGAAGCAATGACACCCCAATACCAATGAGCATACTCAGTGCCCAGATCTTAATTCTAGATGCCACTCTTCAATAAAAAGAACCAGGGCTACTTGCAGAAATAGCTGATTCTAGAGCTGGGGCAGGGAAAATACAAGATGAGCCTAGAGCATCTTATAGAACCAGAAAGTAAAGAAGTGCTCAAAAAAAGGAGGAGCATGGTAGCCAATCTGACAGAACTCCTTATAGCCAAAGCTAGAACAATCTGAGCCAGTAAAACAATGTAGTATTCGATATTGTATTAAAAAACATTTTATAAAAACATTTCCATGAGTCCATACTGATATAAACAAATGAATGAATAAATAAATATACAAATAGGGGGAAAAAAGATGAATCTTTACAAAAGAATTCCATTTAATAAAGGTAAATACTTTCTTCAGGGTGTGGAGCTAAATTCCTGCCCTTTACCCTTGAGAGTGGGATGGACTCAGTGACTTGCTTCCCAAGAACAGAGTATGGAAAGGCAAAAATAGTAACTTAACAGTGGAGAAACCTGGCAAACACTGTCTTAATCAATGGTAAGGGTTAACATCACCAGTGATGTTGTGTGTATGTCACGTAATCCCTGATATGATGTAACAAGAAGGGCACTTAAAATCCATAACCCCAGGCTGATCATGAGAAAAGCACCAGACAAACTTAGATTGGGGGACAGTCTACAGGACACCTGGCCAGTTCTTCTCAAGACTTTCAAGGTCATGAAAAACAAAGAAAGCCTAAGAAACTGTCACAGACCAGAGGAGACTTACAGAGACCTGTGGTATCCTAAAACACAAAAACTACAGTACAGCCTAGAGTATAGTTGATAGTAATGTACCAATGTCAGTGTCTTAGTTTTGACAAATGAACCACAGTCACCTAAGATGCTAACAATGGGGGGAAAACTCAGGGAGGGAAATAAGGGAATAATAAGTCTGTACCAGCTTTCTAACTTTTCTGTAAAGCTACAATTATGCCAAAATAAAAAGGTTATCTAAAAAATAATCAACCAGGGACTTCCCTGGTGGCGCAGTGGTAAAAAATCCACCTGCCAACGCAGGGAACTTCAATCCCTGGTCGGGGAAGATCACATGCCACGGAGCAACTAAGCCCATGCACCACAACTACTGAGCCTGTGCTCTAGAGCCCATGCACTACAACTACTGAAGCCGGTGCACCCTAGAACCCACGCGCCGCAACTACTGAGCCCACGCGCCGCAACTACTGAGCCCACGCACTGCAACTACTGAAGACGGCACGCTCTAGGGTCCTCACGCTGCAACTACTGAAGCCCACGTGCCTAGAAACCATGCTCGGCAACAAGAGAAGCCACCACGTTGGGAAGCCTGCACACTGCAACGAAGAGTAGCCGCTGCTCACTGCAACTAGAGAAAGCCCATGTGCAGCAATGAAGACCCAACACAGCCAAAAAAATTTTTTTAATTAAAAAAAAATCAACTAATCAATTTATTAAAATCCAGAGACATTCTATATCAGAAGCAGGCATTCATCTCAAGAGTGATACTAAATAAAATCCTGCCTCAGAGAATTTGCATTTAACTGCATTTGCAAAAAACCAGGCTATAAACTGAGAAATCCATTTCTTCTCCCTCTCAGGCTTATGATTTTTTTTGGAGGAAGAAAATATAAGAAGTGTAAAATGTGTCCTCTTTGGGAACTCCCTGGCGGTCCAGTGGTTAGGATTCCTCACTTCCACTGCAGGGGGCACGGGTTCAATCCCTGGTCGGGGAACTAACATCCCGCAGGCCACGCAGTGTGGCCAAAAAAAATAAATAAAACGTCTCCTCTTCAATCAATCTCTTCACTTTTATCTCCCATGTGGGAGAAACAGATGGGCAACAAGGTGGAATCTAAAGGGACATAAATCACCCAAGATTCAGACTTAATTTCTGAGCCTCAATTTGTAAACACCAAAATGTCTCTATTTGGCCGCCTCTGATGTTATAGAGTTCTTTAAGAGGGAAAAATCACAATCTAGGTATAAATAAGTTTTAAAGTTACTCTGAGTCATTTTGTATTTTAAATAGAAATAGTTAAATGTAGTTTAAATAGCTGCTCTACACCTGCTTTGTAGTGAAATACAACAAAGAACACAACATGAGAGATAGACCTAGATTCTTCTTCCTGATTCTGCCATTAACTGTAACATACCTCACTAAACTGGTATCCACATTAGGAAAACGAAGAGGTCTAACTAAACTATCTGTTAAGATTCTACCTGTAACTCTACAGGCAGATAGAGTTAATATTTTACTAACTGGTTTCTAATGGTCTTCGGTTTTCTTTGTTTTAAAGTATGTAACATAATTGTACCAGTTTATTATGATCTAGCTGCAACAGAAGTTTCCAGAGTTCAGGTGTTAGAAAAACAAAAAGTAGAGGTAATCTCAAAGTGCCACTGTAGACTCTTTTGCCACTCAAACAGTCTCTGACCAATCAATTAATTTGGCCAAAGTCAAACATCTAGATAGAAATGAAAGAAATGCTATAAGCAATGTATGAAACTCCTAATTCCAAAACATAAAAACACTATCATATATATATATATATATCTTAAAAAATATTTTCTAAGTCAGCATTTTTTTTTTGCGGTACGCAGGCCTCTCACTGTTGTGGCCTCTCCCATTGCAGAGCACAGGCTCCGGACGCGCAGGCTCAGCGGCCATGGCCCACGGGCCCAGCCGCTCCGCGGCATGTGGGATCTTCCCGGACTGGGGCACGAACCCGTGTCCCCTGCATCGGCAGGCAGACTCTCAACCACTGCGCCACCAGGGAAGCCCTTTTCTTTCTTTTTTTGAATTTTATTTTATTTTATTTTTATACATCAGGTTCTTCTTAGTTATCCATTTTATACATATTAGTGTATATATGTCAATCCCAATCTCCCAGTTCGTCACACCACCACCACCACCCCCTGCCACTTTCTCTTTCTTTCCTTTTTTCTCTCTTTCCCTCTGAGCCATATGGCTGACAGGGTCTTGGTGCCCCAGCCAGGTGTCAGGCCTTTGCCTCTAAGGTGGGAGAGCCAAGTTCAGGACATTGGTCCACCAAAGACCTCCCGGCTCCACATAATATCAAACAGCAAAAGCTCTCCCAGAGATCACCATCTCAACGCTAAGACCCAGCTCCACTCAACGACCAGCAAGCTCCAGTGATGGACACCCTAAGCCAAACAACTAGCAAGACAGGAACACAACCCCACCCATTAGCAGAGAGGCTGCCTAAAATCAGAAGTTCACAGACACCCCAAAACACACCACTGGATATGGTCCTGCCCACCAGAAAGACAAAATCCAGCCTCATCCACCAGAATACAGGCACTAATCTCCTCCACCAGGAAGCCTACACAACCAACTGAACCAACTTTAGCCACTGGGAGCAGACACCAAAAACAACGGGAACTATGAGCCTGCAGCCTGTGAAAAGGAGACCCCAAACACAGTGAGTTAAGCAAAATGAGAAGACAGAGAAATAATGCAGCAGATGAAGGAGCAAGGTGAAAACCCACCAGACCAAACAAATGAAGAGGAAACAGGCAGTCTACCTGAAAAAGAATTCAGACAAATGATAGTAAAGATGATCCAAAATCTTAGAAATAGAATGGAGAAAACACAAAAAATGTTTAACAAAGACCTAGAAAAACTAAAGAGCAAAACAAACAATGATGAACAACACAATAAATGAAATTAAAAATTCTCTAAAAGGAATCAATAGCAGAATAACTGAGGCAGAAGAACAGATAAGGGACCTGGAAGATAAAATAGTGGAAATAACTACCGCAGAGCAGAATAAAGAAAATAGAATGAAAAGAATTGAAGATGGTCTTAGAGACCTCTGGGACAACATTAAACGCACCAACACACGAATTACAGGGGTCCCAGTAAGAAGAGAAAAAGAAAGGGACTGAGAAAATATTTGAAGAGATTATAGTTGAAAACTTCCCTAACATGGGAAAGGAAATAGTGAATCAAGTCCAGGAAGTGCAGAGAGTCCCATACAGGATAAATCCAAGGAGAAACACGCCAAGACACATATTAATTAAATTATCAAAAATTAAATACCAAGAAAACATATTAAAAGCAGCAAGGGGAAAGCAACAAATAACATACAAGGGAATCCCCATAAGGTTAACAGCTGATCTTTCAGCAGAAACTCTGCAAGCCAGAAGGGAGTGGCAGGACATATTTAAAGAGATGAAAGGGAAAAAACTACAACCAAGATTACCCAGCAAGGATCTACCCAGCAAGGATCTCATTCAGATTCGACAGAGAAATTAAAATCTTTACAGACAAGCAAAAGCTAAGAGAATTCAGCACCACCAAACCAGCTTTACAGCAAATGCTAAAGGAACTACTCTAGGCAGGAAATACAAGAGAAGGAAATGACCTACAATAACAAACTCAAAACAATTAAGAAAATGGTAATAGGAACATACATATCAATAATTACCTTAAATGTAAATGGATTAAATGCTCCAACCAGGGCTTCCTGGTGGCGCAGTGATTCAGAGTCCACCTGCCGATGCAGGGGACACGGGTTCATGTCCCGGTCCGGGAAGATCCCACATGCCACGGAGCAGCTAGGCCCATGAGCCATGGCCACTGAGCCTGCGCGTCCGGAGCCTCAACGGGAGCGGCCACAACAGTGAGAGGCCTGTGTACCGCTAAAAAAAAAAAAAAAAACAGCTCCAACCAAAGACATAGACTAGCTGAACGGATACAAAACCAAGAGCTGTATATACGCTGTCTACAAGAGACCCACTTCAGACCTAGTGACGCATGCAGACTGAAAGTGAGGGGATGGAAAAAGATATTCCATGCAAATGGAAATCAAAAGAAAGCTGGAGTAGCAATTCCCATATCAGACAAATTAGACTTTAAAAAGAGACAAAGAAGGACACTACATAATGATCAAGGGATAGATCCAAGAAGAAGATATAACAATTGTAAATATTTATGCACTCAACATAGGAGCACCTCAGTATATAAGGCAAATGCTAACAGTCATAAAAGGGGAAATCGACAATAACACCATCATAGTAGGGGACTTCAACACCCCACTTTCACCAATGGACAGATCATCCAAAATGAAAATAAATAAGGAAACACAAGCTTTAAATGATACGTTAAACAAGATGGACTTAACTGATATTTATAGGACATGCCATCCAAAAACAACAGAATGTATTTTCTTCTCAAGTGTCCACGGAACATTCTCCAGGATATATCATATCTTGGGTCACAAATCAAGCCTTGGTAAATTTAAGAAAATTGAAATCGAGTATCTTTTCCGACCACAACGTTATGAGACTAGATAACAATTACAGGAAAAAAATCTGTAAAAAATACAAACACATGGAGGCTAAACAATACACTACTACGTAACCAAGAGATCACTGAAGAAATCAAAGAGGAAATCAAAAAATACCTATAAACGAATGACAATGAAAACACAACGACCCAAAACCTATGGGATGCAGCAAAAGCAGTTCTAAGAGGGAAGTTTACAGCAATACAATCCTACGTCAAGAAACAACAAACATCTCAAATACACAACCTAACCTTACACCTAAAGCAATTAGAGAAAGAAGAACAAAAAAACACCAAAGTTAGAAGGAAAGAAATCATAAAGATCAGATCAGAAATAAATGAAAAAGAAATGAAGGACAAAATAGCAAAGATCAATAAAACTAAAGCTGGTTCTTTGAGAAGATAAACAAAATTGATAAATCATTAGTCAGACTCATGAAGAAAAACAGGGAGAAGACTCAAATCAATACAATTAGAAATGAAAAAGGAGAAGTAACAACTGACACTGCAGAAATACAAAAGATCATGAGAGATTACTACAAGCAACTATATGCCAATAAAATGGACAACCTGGAAGAAATGGACAAATTCTTAGAAAAGCACAACCTTCCAAGACTGAACCAGGAAGAAATAGAAAAATTTAAATAGACCAATCACAGGCACTGAAATTGAGACTGTGATTTACAATCTTCCAACAAACAAAAGCCCAGGACCAGATAGCTTCACAGGCAAATTCTACCAAACATGTAGAGAAGAGCTAACACCTATCCATCTCAAACTCTTCCAAAATACAGCAGAGGGAGGAACACTCCCAAATTCATTCTATGAGGCCACCTTCACCCTAATACCAAAACCAGACAAAGATGTCACAAAGAAAGAAAACTACAGGCCAATATCACTGATGAACATAGATGCAAAAATCCTCAACAAAGTACTAGCAAACAGAATGCAACAGCACATTAAAAGGATCATACACCCTGATCAAGTGTGGTTTACCCCAGGAATGCAAGGATTCTTCAATATATGCAAATCAATCGATGTGATACACCATATTAACAAACTGAAGGAGAAAAACCATATGGTCATCTCAATAGATGCAGAGAAAGCTTTCGACAAAATTCGACACCCATTTATGATAAAAACCCTCCAAAAAGTAGGCATAGAGGGAACTTACCTCAACATAATAAAGGCCATGTATGACAAACCCACAGCCAACATCGTTCTCAATGGTGAAAAACTGAAAGCATTTCCTCTAAGATCAGGAACAAGACAAGGTTGTCCACTCTCACCACTGTTATTCAACATAGTTTTGGAAGTTTTACCCACAGCAATCAGAGAAGAAAAAGAAATAAAAGGAATCCAAATTGGAAAAGAAGAAGGAAAACTGTCACTGTTTGCAGATGACATGATACTATACATAGAGAAGAATCCTAAAGACACTACCAGAAAACTACTAGAGCTAATCAATGAATTTGGTAAAGTAGCAGGATACAAAATTAATGCACAGAAATCTCTGGCATGCCTATACAGTAATGATGAAAAATCTGAAAGAGAAATTAAGGAAACACCCCCATTTACCACTGCAACAAAAAGAATAAAATACCTAGGAATTTACCTACCTAAGGAGACAAAAGACCTGTATGCAGAAAATTATAAGACACTGATGAAAGAAGTTAAAGATGATACAAATAGATGGAGAGATATATACCATGTTCTTGGACTGGAAGAATCAACATTGTGAAAATGAGTATACAACCCAAAGAAATCTACAGATTCAATGCAATCCCTATCAAACTACCACTGGCATTTTTCACAGAACTAGGACAAAAAATTTCTCAATTTGTTTGGAAACATAAAAGACCCCAAATAGCCAAAGCAATCTTGAGAAAGAAAAACGGAGCTGGAGGAATCAGGCTCCTGGACTTCAGACTATACTACAAAGCTACAGTAATCAAGACAGTATGGTACTGGCACAAAAACAGAAATATAGATCAATGGAACAGGATAGAAAGCCCAGAGATAAACCGACACACCTATGGTCACCTTATTTTTGATAAAGGAGGCAAGAATATACAAAGGAGAAAAGACAGCCTGTTCAATAAGTGGTGCTGGGAAAACTCAACAGCTACATGTAAAAGAATGAAATTAGAACACTCCCTAACACCATACACAAAAATAAACTCAAAATGGATTAAAACCTAAATGTAAGGCCAGACACTATCAAACTCTTAGAGGAAAACATAGGCAGAACACTCTATGACATAAATCACAGCAAGATCCTTTTTGACCCACCTCCTAGAGAAATGGAAATAAAAAAATAAACAAATGGGACCTAATGAAACTTAAAAGCTTTTGCACAGCAAAGGAAACCATAAACAAGACCAAAAGACAACCCTCAGAATGGGAGAAAATATTTGCAAATGAAGCAACTGACAAAGGATTAACCTCCAAAAGTTACAATCAGCTCACGCAACTCAATATCAAATAACAAACAACCCAATCCAAAAATGGGCAGAAGACCTAAATAGACATTTCTGCAAAGAAGATATACAGATTGCCAACAAACACATGAAAGGATGCTCAACATCACTTATCGTTAGAAAAATGCAAATCAAAACTACAATGAGGTATCATCTCACACTGTTCAGAATGGCCATCAACAAAAAATCTACAAACAATAAATGCTGGAGAGAGTGTGGAGAAAAGGGAACCCTCCTGCACTGTTGGTGGAATGTAAAATGATACAGCCACTATTGAGAACAGTATGGAGGTTCCTTAAAAAACTAAAAATAGAATTACCATATGACCCAGCACTGCCACTACTGGGCATATACCCAGAGAAAACCATAATTCAAAAAGAGTCAGGTACCACAATGTTCATTGCAGCTGTATTTACAATAGCCAGGACATGGAAGCAACCTAAGTGTCCATCAAGAGGTGAATAGATAAAGAAGATGTGGCACATATATACAATGGAATATTACTCAGCCATAAAAAGAAACAAAACTGAGTTATTTGTAGTGAGGTGGATGGACACAGAGTCTGTCATACAGAGTGAAGTAAGTCAGAAAGAGAAAAGCAAATACCGTATGCTAACACATATATGGAATCTAAAAAGAAAAAATAGTTCTGAAGAACCTAGGGGCAGGACAGGAACAAAGACTCAGACATGGTGAATGGACTTGAGGATATGGGGAGGGGGAAGGGTAAGCTGGGACAAAGTGAGAGAGTGGCATGGACTTATGTATACTACCAAATGTAAAATAGAAAACTAGTGGGAAGCGGCTGCATAGCACAGGGAGATCAGCTCGGTGCTTTGTGACCACCCAGAGGGGTGGGATAGGGAGCGTGGGAGGGAGAAGCAAGAGGGAGGAGATATGGGGATATATGTATATGTATAGCTTATTCACTTTGTTATAAAGCAGAAACTAACACACCATTGTAAATCAATTATACTCCAATAAAGATGTTAAAAAATTTTTTTAAATAAAAAATAAAGGCTATGTCAATTTTAAGTAAAACTAAGGAAGTACTTCACTAACATGAGTCACTTAAGCAAAAAGGAAGTTCTATGGCCTAACATGCAGCATGATGAAACTAAGACTCCACAACAAATACAATTAAGATATACAGTATGAAAAATATATGGTTCTTTTCTTTTTGGTGATCTTTTTAAGGTTAAAATTTATCAACCAAAGAAGATATCCCTTAAGATATATTATTTATCATAAAATCTGATACCAGTAATGAATAGATGAAAGGATCATTCCCCATCCCCCTGAAATTTAGAGAGAAATTTTAAACTATTCTGGCTGAAGGAGGTGCTTCTCTCCTATTTCCTAAGGAGTGAGCTCCTCAAAACCCCCAGGGCCCTGCCTGCCATTTTTTAAAAACCACTAACATGAAGTTAACCAAAAAACTTGCAAAGATGCGAACATAGCTACCAGGCAAACAGGGAAACAGCCCTGGACCTGAGTCAGAAGACGTAGCTACCAAATTTCAGAGCCTACCACTGTTTAACCACAGGCAAGTCTTCGTCTTTTCATCTGTAAACATCCATACGTAGCATAATCAAGTGGATTAAGCACCAGCCACATCCCCACACCCCCCAAAAGACAGGGAATTGTAAAATTGAGGAAGAGGGGATAATTAGAATACGATTTATTAGATGGATAAAAGTAGTAAATGTCAACTCAGAGTAAAAACAGACAGGACTATTTTTGGAAAGGTACCTATTAAATGGTGCAATGGAAAAGAGATTGTTAAATTCTTTTCTTTTTTTTCTAGAATGCACTTATTCTCACAGGCATTCTCTGAAAGGCCAAATTCTTTTTTTTTTAATCTTTATTGGAGTATAATTGCTTTACAATGGTGTGTTAGTTTCTGCTTTATAACAAAGTGAATAAGCTATACATATACATATATCTCCACATCTCCTCCCTCTTGCGTCTCCCTCCCACCCTCCCTATCCCACCCCTCTAGGTGGTGAGATTGTTAAATTCTTAAAAGAAAATCTTTGAAGAGAGTGAGGTGTAAAGGGAAAAACTGGGAACTATGAAAGAAACCCATTTATCAGCCTACATGCTCTGGGCCGGTCATTAAACTCACCCAGGTCTGTGGTCAGACTGAATGAACTCAAAGGTCCTTGTCCTTCCAGCTCTACTGTTACATGAAAACTTCAAAATACTATCAGGACAAAATAGGTCCAAAATAATTTTTAAATTTTTGTTGTGAGTAATAAAGTAAGTACACGATAAGCATTGTAAAAACTTCTGTTTTTTAATTAACTTTTTTTACACCACCCTGTTTTATATAACTCATTGCTTTCTAAATTCCTACAATAAATGTCTTCAGTTTTACAATCAGAAAAGGATATTACTAAACACAAAGGAAAAAGAAAGCTTAATCAAGAATAAAAAAGTTTATTCATGTGGAAAATTTAAAACAACAAAATTTCCTCCCTTAAGGAAAACAGAAGCTGAAGTTACTTTCCAAGTAATTAAGGTGAGTAGATTATCAAAACATTCTGCATACTTCTATGGTTGTATATGTACTTTGTGTGCACATCGACATCACCCTTAGACTAAAAACCAGATTTCAGGCAGTGTCCACACCTGCTTACGCTGCACTCAGAGTGCACCATCACATACTGACAGGCACCCATCAACACAACCAGTAACAGTCATGCGACAGTTAGGCGTGCCAATGAATCAATGAGTCACTAAATTCTTAAATAAGATGCAAATTGATGCTACTTCCCAAGATACTAACTATTGGGTATTCTAAGCACGGAAAAAATTTGTCTAGAAACACAAAGCATTTACCACCCACACAGAATTTCTGCAGGTTTTTCTTCATTATGGTTTCTAAATGTGATGAAAAAGAGTACGTTGGAAAGAGCACTATGTGGAGATCAGGCTGCTGGATGGGTCAGAAAACCTGGGCCCTGGGGTAAATCCAAGGAATAAGCCAGCAGGTTGCACCCTCAAGGGCAGCTCTGAGTAATCTATTAGGTCAGGAACAACAGTCTCTGCTCAGAGGATGCTTATGAAATGACGAATAGAAAAATAATCTGGACAGCACTGTGAAACCAGAATTCAGGAAAATACTATCCTCTCTGAAAAGTGATTTCAGGCAGAGCTGAGCAGGTAGACTACCATGGTGGAGGTGGCCTTCAAGTACAACTCCCATGCTTACTTACCTCTTTCTGTAGATTAGAAAGTTGAGATGAGAGACTCTCAATTCTCACACGACTTTCCATCAGTTCTTCCCTGGCACTATTGACAGTAGATGTATTCATCTCTGACGACAGTCTGGCATTCTCAAGCTAAATAAAGAAGCAGACCATAGTCAGTTTCATCTAGTGAATTAGAACAAACAAATGAGGAACCATGATTCATCTCAAGGCATCTCATTTCAAACCTAAACCCTGCCAGTAACTAGTTGATGAAACAGGAAAAGCATCATGAAGTTTGCTGATGTGCTATGAATTACCTTAAAAGTCTTTCTGCCTTTTCGGCTCAATTCCCAATATAGGAGCTTAACAATGCTGATATACCTGGGTCTTTACCCAAAATTTAGTGCTTCAATATTTCATCCATTATATATCTAATGTCTCAGATAACACTGCTAATAAGGAGACTGGACAGGAGCAATTTAACTGTGGTGGCATTTGTAGGAAAACAAGCATCATATACCCCTAACCCACCAAATCTGATACAGAATATAAAGCAATAAGCAGAAAGTACTAATTTAGAGATTATTTCAAACCAAACAGACACACTTCTTTTCAGAAGCAAAAAACAGCTCCTCTGGTAGAAACAATATCCCGCTCCTCCAAATGCCCACAGCATTCTGTTCTGCATGTGTCTCAGGCACGTTTTTTATGTAGGTCTCCTCCCTGGCTCCCTTTGAGGCCAGAGTCTCTTTGACTGACTAATCCTTACTTAAGCTCTGTCACTGCCCAGCACAATGCCAGCACTGAGTAAGTGCGGAACAACTAAACGTAGGGATTAAAAGATCTCTCCCTCTCACCAGGCAATTATTACTTCATAACGTGGATTAAAAGCAACATGAACAATTTGAGGCCATGCAATGGAAATTATTTTCAACAGCTCTATGACCCTAATTTTCTAAGTCTTCCACTAATAACTCTTTTTAATCAAATCATGTAACATTTAACACATTGGGGTAAAATTATTTACTATGAAAGCCCGTACTCAGGGAGTTAATAAATTTTTGCATGGTCTCCTAATACAAGAGAGAAGTTTCTATAGTCTTTTTTTAATGAATAATTAGTGGCAGAGGAAACTGCAGACACTGTCCATTTGGCCTTTGTTCAAAAAAGCCCAAAGTGTGGTGGTCACAACCTATGTACAATGATGACATGGAAGTCAGAACTAGATGCAGTCCAACAAGATTAGTACTTGTTACTGAAGGAGAAGCTATTTTCAGATGGCTGGAGTTTAACTAATATGACTTGACATAAATGATCAGTTGGACAAAGAGAAAAACCTTACCTTTGATAAAAGTGGAATAACCCTACTTTCTTTGAATAATCTCTAATAACATTTAATTTATAAAAAACTGCTTTCTTTAAAAAAAATCCATTTTTTATATCCATGGAGACTAAGGGAATTCATTTAAGAAAACTAGAACAAACCAAACATCAAGTCATGTTCTCAGGGAGACTATGAAACAAAGGCTTCAAGTGTGTAAAGCCATCCCTGGAAGAGTCTGCTCACTTTGGCGTGGTAAGTCTGCTCCATCTCTTCCTTGTACAGCTTGACTTGGGCATCGTGTTGCTCTCTCATCTCATGAAGGGCTTGAGCCAGCTTGTACTCATACTCAATCTGACGCCCAGAATCCACCTCTACCAAGCGAGTTTCATGCTTCCTTCTGGTCTCATTAATCTCCTGTGGGGAGCAGGGAATGACATAAAACCAAGTTACTTACCATAGCTGCACTGGTACAAGTCTGAGTGACATCAAGGCCATCTGAGGTATTACACACCAAGCTCCTCATGTTTTGTCCTAGGGCAAGTATGTGAATAGATACTTTTTTGCCTTCATTTTCAAGTAAGAAGATTTTTGAGCTGGAACTAATGACAGAAATGGTAGCATCTCAAGTCCTAGGAATTTTATGTTTCTTTTTAGTAGCATACCTATTTATTTCTCTAAAGGCAAGGAATGGCTGGAAGACTTACTAAAGTACCAGGCAATCGTGGATAACTAGGTACACTGAATAGCACGTAATTATTTTTCTAAATTGTACTGATGATACTAAGGACAACTCTGAAAAAAATCTAAAAGATAAGTTAGAAACTTATCAGCAAAACTTCAACTAGAAGATTTATACATAATAAAACTTTTCTTAGGCATACTAAGATGCAATAGACAGAGCAAGCTAATTTACATGACTTATCCTAACAGCTGGTAGTGTGCTAAGGTATCAACATCAATTGATACAGAATCTTACAATATTACGTTGCTATCTCAAGTACATATGACAATTCACTATTAAAGAATAGAAATAATAGGCATAATCCTTCACATTATGTTTTAAGGAACTATCCAAACTCGAATGGCTAGGAACACAAGTCTAAGAATAAAATTTTCATTCTAGCTTCTAGCTCTGAAAACACAACAGATCTGTCTTTAATGGCAATAATTAAAGAGGCCACAAGAGGGGGATATAAGAAGAACATGTTTCTGTATCATCTTACAGCATGCAGTTTTTCTTTGCATTTCCTCATTTTTCTCTTAACCAGAGGAAGATACACTCGATAGAATCAGAAACCCAGGGTTCAAATTCCGGTTCTGCCATTAATCTCCCAAGGCTCACATCTATATGATGACGCGAATGATACTTAAATCATAAAAATATGCAAATGAAAGGTTTAGTTCAACAAATATTGAGTACCTACTAATCATTTTGCCCTTTGCCTCCTTTCCTCTTCTTCCTGTTTTTCTCCTTCCTCTTTCTTACCCCTAAACTGTTCATAATAAGGAATTTACATATATTTATTGCATAGAATTTTATTCTCCATGTTAAAAGAAAGAAATGAGGAATATTTTAAATTCATTCTCAAAAAGGCAAAACCCCAAAATTCAAAGTTGCTACCCAAACATTCTAAAAATACTAAATTACTTTTTACTGATGCCGTTTTTCACTTAACATTTTATGTAGAATCAGTGACTTACAAAGAAAAAAATACTCACCTCCTGGTTTAAAGATGCAGGAGTACACACAGTGTCAAAAGTAAGAAATAATAGATCACGGACAATTTTAACAAAACAAAACAAAAATGTAGGTCAACTTAATATAAAGATACTTCAATTTATAAGCAGAACTGTAGTTAATAATTATATGACAGGGACTTCCCTGGTGGTGCTGTGGTTAAGAATCCACCTGCCAATGCAGGGGGACGGGGTTCAAGCCCTGGTCCAGGAAGATCCCACATGCCGCGGAGCAACTAAGCCTGTGCACCACAACTACTGAAGCCCGAGTGCCTAGAGCCCGTGCTTGGCAACAAGAGAAGCCACTGCAATGAGAAGCCCGCGCACCACAACAAAGAGTAGCCCCCGCTCGTCGCAACTAGAAAAAGCCCGCGTGCGGCAACGAAGACCCAATGCAACCAAAAATAAATAATAAATAGATTTATTGAAAATAATAATAATGATAATAATTATTACTATATGACAGCATTCACTGTAGTTTACAAGAAGCTATCACACACAATATTCCACTTTGATCCTCACCACACCTTGAAGAAAAAATAGCAGGTACTGATATTTCATTTTTAAATAGGAAACTGACGCAAGAACTGTCCAAAGTCTGGCTGTTTATCCAGTGAGTGCACTTTGCCCCCACAATACCTAGTTTAATATTATATTGTCACAAAAATGGTCAGATTTTTATTATATTATTTTTTCTCCAAATAAAAAATATTATTTAACTTCTACAATAAATTTCTATTTTAAAAGCATTGTTAGTCACCGTTTTCAAAATTACATTACTTTTAAAAACATTATGTATTTAACTGCATGTTCTCTAACCTGGGTGAATTCCAACCATCTTCAATTTTGAGAAAATATATATTCCCCTTTCTTCAACTGTATTACAGTACACTTCTTTTTTGGCAAATGTTGCTACCTTCACCCCTCAAGGCTTAACCAGAAGTTACGGCTTATAAATGATACTGTTAGATATACATATATAACTGTAAGTGCTCTGGGTAACCAGCCCCCAGTGGTTGCTACCTCCCGGTATTCACCCGCTGTGTGATCCCCCTTCCATAGTGCATCTTGGTTGGTCTGTGTGATGGGGAGTGAGGGTATATCACTTTGGGATTAGTTAATAGAAGTTAATGTGGCTTGTCTTGCTCTCTCTCTCTCATCACTCACTCGAAGAGTCCTATCGTGAGCAGCGCTATAGAGAAGCCCATGCTGAACTGATACCTCTGGCCAAAAACCTACGAATGAACTCCAAACCGGTTCCTGCAGCCCAGGCTGAAAGCCTGACTACAACCTCATGAGAGACCCTGAAACAACCATCCAGTTAAGCAGCTCTCAGATCCCTGACCTTCAGAAACTGTGAGATAATAAAAGTCTGTGGTTTAAGTTACTAAGTTTTTGAAGTAATTTGTTAATTTGAAGTAATTTGTTAGGCAAAACATATAACTAATACAAGTGCAGAGGTTGATAGTAATTAACAGCTGTAGCCAAGCCTTTTTAAGTTAGGTGGAAGTAAAAGCTTTTAAGTTTACCATAGCACCCTGACTTCTTCCTCGCAGTCCTTTAGCATCAGTGCCTTAAATAATTTGCCTACAAAATTCTTCCTATTTTTCATACGTATAGCTTATAACAAAGCCTTTTGGGATCCCTCCATTCCTTAAAAAAAATAAAATTATATATAATTACCTCCTCATACATGTTTTTACGAAACTCCAAGTCCTCAGTAAGGCTCTGACAGCGATTCTCCAAATCCACTTTAAGTAAAGTTTCATCTGCTAACTGTTTTTTCGCAGCAGCTAAAGAGGCTTCCAACTAATATAAGAAAAAAGAATTAATGAAAATTATACAGCAACCATTTAGCAATGAATTTAATAGATACCTACAGATTGAATCAAATCAAGTATTACAATTTCTATATATTTGTTAATGTATGAGAGTCCCTCATGATAACATTTATCACAGAACTGTGGGTTCAACTGCTGGTCCCACCCACAGAGTGTCACATCAAAACACCTCTCAAATTTGGTAAATGGCAACAGGGAATGAACAGAAACCTATGACTTACATTTGAAAACTCAAACTAACGATTTTAGCTACCACTTTCATTTTTTCCTGTGTGCAGAGCACCATTATGACACCTTCTCTCTTCTTACCTCGCATTTTGGTACAATAATGAAATAGGCTGTGAGAGCAAGAAACAGAATGAGCATAAGCACAACAGAGAGGACGGAGAGCAGCAACAAGATCTGCATAATCCAGACACAAGGACTGAGAGGTGAGGGTGCTTTACATGTTAGCTAGTTCAAGTCTATCCTTGCAGGTTAACCACCCACCAAAATAACTTAATAAATTTTTAAAAGTAAAAAGCATAAAATAAATTTTACAATCAATCAATCAAAACAAATGGGGCAATTAACCTGCCAAATACGGCTCAAGAGCAGAGTTTACCTTACCTGGGCAATCTGATCCTTCAGATCCTCCAAATCGCTCTCTAAACTTTTTTTATCACCAAGAGCAGTAGCCAGAGCTGCATCTTTCGAATTCAGCGCTGCTTCGTATTCTCGAAGCTTGATCTGGGCTCCATTAAGATCAGATTCTTTCTTAGCATAACTGCAAGACATTTGAAAAAGTGCAAGAAATCAAATTATACCTCTGACTTGAAGCCTTCTCCCTCCCTGCTTAAGGGGGAAATAAAAGAAGAGGCAATTTAAATAAAGGCTGCCATAACCTACTAAAATTACAGGAGCAATTCAGGAACACTAGATCTAGAGTTTTTGTTGAATAATAACTTTCTCTTTCAATGATTTCCCTTCCCTGATTAGGAATGACTCTAGGTCTAAAATGTCCATAGGCCCAACGTACAAGAATCCTGGTTGTCTCTGAGGGAGAACACAAGTCCTCCTTTTTCTATAAAGAGGCATCTATATGCTTCACTAAAACATTTTTGAAGAAATGGAAATTTACTATTTTTAAATACAATGAATATTATAAAATAAGATGTACAGGAGACATAAATCAAGATAAACGATGAGATTAAGTAAGTGAAAATGAACTGTTACTTTAAAAAATAATTTTATGACTTGATGATATATAGAAACTCCTTTGACATTACCTAAGAATTAACTGACCCTAAGCTTGCAAGTAGTTTCCATTTCTTACATAAGAGGTGATTTTAAAATTTCCTTAACTACAAATAAGGGGCTTCCTAGTATTTTGAAGAAAAGTTAATTTTTCCTGTTTATACTATTAACTACCCAAGAATGAAACTCAAATTAAGGTTTCTTTTACTTCTAAATATCACTTTTTATTAAATGGAATTCTACATTATAAAATTAAGGTTCCTTAGGATACATTTTGTCAAATAATTATATTTTAAAGATCAGTATTTTTTAATCCAAATAAGTCCATTATCATTAATTAGTCATATGGGCAAAGCCTTAATAACATAAAAATTTTTGATAGCCATTCTTAATTAAAACTGATATTACAGACAAGTATTTCTACTACTGATGTGTGAGAGTGGGCTTAACAGAGGAATCTTTAGTTAACAGAACTTTTTAAAAATATTGTAATATTATAATAAAATGAAGAAAACAGCTATCCATAGGATAAGCAAAGGTAGTTTGAAGAGAAGATTTAATAGTACTCATTTCTTACTCATTTTGGTATTATACAACAACTACGTACACACATAAAATCTCAGCAGTCATATCACAATAATTTTTTTCTTAAATCCTGTATTTTTAAAAACCACAAGATGGCAGCCTTTCCCTGAAGACTTTGTTTAGAAAGGTGGTGCGGGGGGACGGACTGTTGGGGAAAAAAAATTCCATACAGTCACTACTTTGTAACAAAAATGCCTAGTTCATACAAGTGCTGAGTCTGAAAGCTAGGAACACCATAGAAAAGAATCAGTGCTTGTAGAGGAGCTATTACTTTACCTCACTATATAAATGACCAGAGCTGACAGGGAAAAATACCATGATAGAGAATTGCACAATATTTACAAAAGCTACTTACTCAAAATTACTTAACAGTTACAAAAATTCTACTGCACCACTGTCTAATATTTAAGTCTCAGATCATAATGTGGTGCTTCTGAACATGGTGCCTCAAGGCAGGAGAGTGAACCTGTGCTTCCCAGAAACCAAAATGGCCCACCAAGAAGGATACTGAATTAAAAAAAAAAAAAAATTCACACCAATTTTACTGGCTACTGCATGTTCTGTCTGTTTGATTTCATTGGCTTAATAGATAATAATACATGTCATGATTCCAAATTCAGAATGTTGTAGCACAAGTGAAATTACTGCACAATGGTCTTGTGGAGTGTAGGAAATTCGAGAAGCCAAAAATTAGGACACTACACCTAAACGGCTAGAATATGGTGATTTCTTCAACAAAAATCAAGACCAGGTAAGACAAGGAGTAGTGGACTAAGGGGATGAGTAGGTTATGCTATTATTTTATTGTGATAGGTACCCTCTAGCCCTGCAATGGTACCAGCTGAAATCTGATGTCACGTTCTCAGTCACTTATACCACCGTTACTCTGTAAAAATATAAATTGTTTCATTATAAATTCTTTCTTAAAGTTGTAACTTTTACATTACTGAACAAATTAAGCAGATATACATCAGAAGTTGGAAATGTGCTTAAAATTACAAATAAAAGCTAATCCCATACATGCCCTGGCTTGAGGGAAGAGAGTCGAAAACTGCTTCTGCACGTGGCACATACTTATATTACACTTACCATACTGATTCTATCTATTTGTGGATATACTTAGCTACCTTGAGAGACAAAACTCTTTGAGGGCAATGGCCATGACTTATTATTCTTCTATCTTCTGTATAGACAACCTGTAGACAATGAGTGTTTTGGTAATTGTTAAATGAAAATCCCCCATACACTCCCCCCAAAAACTCACTCTGCTTTTTTTATGCGATGTAAAATATCACGTCCTTTCCTACAAGAAAAAATAACTGTGATACTTCTGTAATCTCTAAAATTCACATTCCTAGATGTCCTCCCTATTACCTTGCCAATTTCCGAGGCTAGATGGGTCATGAAAGAAATTTTTGCTTACACTCAAGTCTCCATCTGCTAAGAAGCCACAAATCAGTAAGTTTTATATGCCATACAAGCACAACAAGGACAAACGTGGGCCAAGCAGCAAGTTAACATCTTGAACATAACTGATGTCATAGTTTTCTAGTTGTATTATTTTTCATTCATTAAAAATGATGCAGGTAAAAAAAAAAAATGATGCAGGTAGATTGGTTCAAAATGGTGGAATGGAAGGACGTGCTCCCACTACCTCTTGCAAGAGCACCAGAATCACAACTAACTGCTGAAAAATCATCGACAGGAAGACACTGGAACTCACAAAAAATGATACCCCACATCCAAAGACAAAGGAGACACCACAATGAGACAGTAGGAGGGGTGCAATCACAATAAAATCAAATCCCACAACTGCGGGGTGGGTGACTCACAAACTGGAGAACACTTATACCACAGAAGTCCACCCACTGGAGTGAAGGTTCTGAGCCCCATGTCAGGCTTCCCAACCTGGGGGTCCGGCAACAGAAGGAGGAATTCCTAGAGAATCAGACTTTGAAGGCTAGTGGGATTTGATTGCAGGACTTTGACAGGACTGGGGGAAACAGAGACTCCATTCTTGGAGGGCACACACAAAGTAGTGTGTGCATCGGGACCCAGGGGAAGGAGCAGTGACCCCAGGGGAGACTGAATCAGACCTACCTGCTAGTGTGGGAGGGTCTCCTGCAGAGGCGGGGGGGGGGGGGGCCGGGGGGGTGGCTGTGTCTCACCATGAGGACAAGGACACTGGCAGTAGAAGTTCTGGGAAGTACTCCTTGGCGTGAGCCCTCCCAGAGTCTGCCACTAGCCCCATCAAAGAGCCCGAGGAGGCTCCAGTGTTGGGTCATCACAGGCCAAACAACCAACAGGGAGGGAACCCAGCCCCACCAATCAGCAGACAAGCAGATTAAAGTTTTTACTGAGCTCCGCCCACCAGAGCAAGAGCCAGCTCTACCCACCACCAGTCCCTCCCATCAGGAAACTTCCACAAGCCTCTTAGATAGCCTCATCCACCAGAGGGCAGACAGCAGAAGCAAGGAGAACTACAATCCTGCAGCCTGTAGAACAAAAACTATATTCACAAAAAGACAGACAAGGTGAAAAGGCAGAGGGCTATGTACCAGATGAAGGAACAAGATAAAACCCCAGAAAAACAACTAAATGAAGTGGAGATAGGCAACATTCCAGAAAATGAATTCAGAATAATGATAGTGAAGGAGATCCTTCAAGGAGAAGGACCTTGAAAAAAGAATGGAAGCAAAGATCGAGAAGATGCAAGAAATGTTTAACAAAGACCTAGAAGAATTAAAGAAGAAACAGAGATGAACAATACAATAACTGAAATGAAAACGACACCAGAAGAAATCAATAGCAGAATAACTGAGGCAGAAGAATGGATAAGTGACCTGGAAGACAGAATGGTGGAATTCACTGCTGCAGAACAGAATGAAGAAAACAGAATGAAAAGAAATGAAGTCAGCCTAAGAGACCTCTGGGACAACATTAAACACAAAAACATTTGCATTATGGGGTCCCAGAAGGAGAAGAGAGAGAGAAAGGACCCAAGAAAATATTTGGAGATTATAGTTGAAAACTTCCCTAACCTGGGAAAGGAAATAGCCACCCAAGTCCAGGAGGCACAGTGTCCCATACAGGATAAACCCAAGGAGAAACACGCAGAGACACATAGTAATCAAGCTGGCAAAAATTAAAGACAAAGAAAAATTACTGAAAGCAGCAAGGGAAAAACGACAAATAACATACAAGGGAACTCCCATAAGGTTAACAGCTGATTTCTCAGCAGAAACTCTACAAGCCAGAAAGGAGTGGCATTACATATTTAAAGTGATGAAAGGGAAGAACCTACAACCAAGTTTACTCTAGCCGACAAGGATCTCATTCAGATTTGATGGAGAAATCAAAAGCTTTACAGACAAGCAAAAGCTAAGAGAACTCAGCACCACCAAAACAGCTCTACAACAAATGCTAAAGGAACTTCTCTAAGTGGGAAACACAAGAGAAGAAAAGGACCTACAAAAACAAACCCAAAACAATTAAGAAAATAATAGGAACATACATATCAATAATTACCTTAAACATGAATGGATTAAATGCTCCAACCAAAAGACACAGGCTTGCTGAATGGATACAAAAACAAGACCCATATATATGCTGTCCATAAGAGACCTAGGGACACATACAGACTGAAAGTGAGGGAATGGAAAAAGATATTCCATGCAAATGGAAATCAAAAGAAAGATATTCCATGAAAATGGAAATCAAAAGAAAGCTGGAGTAGCAATACTCGTATCAGATAAAATAGACTTTAAAATAAAGAATGTTACAAAGGACACTATATAATGATCAAGGGATCAATCCAAGAAGATATAGCAATTATAAATATATATGCACCCAACGTAGGAACACCTCAATACATAAGGCAACTGCTAACAACTATAAAAGAAGAAATCGACAGAAACACAATTAATAGTGGGGGACTTTAACACCTCACTTACACCAATGGACAGATCATCCAAGCAGAAAATTAATAAGGAAACACAAGCTTTAAATGACACAATAAACCAGATAGATTTAATTGAGATTAATAGCACATTCCATCCAAAAACAAAAGATTACACTTTCTTCTCAAGTGTGCACGGAACATTCTCCAGGATAGATCACATCTTGGATCACAAATCAAGCCTCAGTAAATTTAAGAAAATTGAAATCTTATCAAGCATCTTTTCTGACCACAATGCTATGACATTAGAAATCAATTACAGGGAAAAAAAAACATTAAAAAAAAAACACATGGAGGCTAAACAATACGTTACTAAATAACCAAGAGATCACTGAAGAAATCAAAGAGGAAATCAAAAAATACCTAGAGACAAATGACAATGAAAATACGACAATCCAAAACCTATGGGATGCAGCAAAAGCAGTTCTAAGAAGGAAGTTTATAGCAATACAATCCTACCTCAAGAAACAACAACTATCTCAAATAAACAACCTAACCTTACACCTAAAGGAGCTAGAGAAAGAAGAACAAACAAAACCCCAAAGTTAGCAGAAGGAAAGAAATCATAAAGATCAGACCAGAAATAAATGAAATAGAAACAAAGAAAGCAATAGCAAAGATCAATAAAACTAAAAGCTGGTTCCTTGAGAAGATAAACAAATTGATAAGCCATTAGCCAGACTCATCAAGAAAAAGAGGGAGAGGACTCAAATCAATACAATTAGAAATGAAAAAGGAGAAGTTACAACAGACACTGCAGAAATACAAAGCATCCTAAGAGACTATTACAAGCAGTTCTATGCCAATAAAATGGACACCCTGGAAGAAATGGACAAATTCTTAGAAAGGTATAATCTTCCAAGACTGAACCAGGAAGAAATAGAAAATATGAACAGACCAATCACAAGTAATGAAATTGAAACAGTAATTAAAAATCTTTCAACAAACAAAAGTCCAGGACCAGATGGCTTCACAAGTGAATTCTACCAAATATTTAGAGAAAAGCTAACACCCATCCCTCTCAAACTCTTCCAAAAAATTACAGAGGAAGAAACACTCCCAAACTCATTCTATAAGGCCACCACCACCCTGATACCAAAACCAGACAAAGATACTACAAATAAAGAAAACTACAGACCAATGTCACTGACGAACATACATGCAAAAATCCTCAACAAATTACTAGCAAATAGAATCCAGCAGCACATTAGAAGTATCATACACCATGATCAAGTGGGATTTATCACAGTGATGCAAGGATTCTTCAACATATGCAAATCGATCAATGTGATACACCATATTAACAAATTGAAGAATAAAAACCATATGATCATCTCAATAGATGCAGAAAAAGCTTTAGACAAAATTCAACACCGATTTATGATAAAAACTCTCCAGAAAGTGGGCATAGGGGGAACCTACCTCAACATAATAAAGGCCATATACGACAAACCCACAGCAAACATCATTCACAAGGGTGAAAAACTGAAACCATTTCCTCTAAGATCAGGAACAAGACAAGGATGTCCACTCTCACCACTATTATTCAACATAGTTTTAGAAGTCCTAGCCACAGCAATCAGAGAAGAAAAAGAAATAAAAGGAATACAAGTTGGAAAAGAAGAAGTAAAGCTCACTGTTTGCAGATGACATGATACTACACATAGACAATCCTGAAGATGTCACCAGAAAACTACTAGAGCTAATCAATGAATTTGGTAAAGTTGCAGGATACAAACTTAATGCACAGAAATCTCTTGCATTCCTATTCACTAATGATGAAAAATCTGAAAGTGAAATTAAGGAAACACTCCCATTTACCATTGCAACATAAAGAATAAAATACCTAGAAAAAAACCTACCTAGGGAGACAAAAGACCTGTATGCAGAAAACGATAAGACACTGATGAAAGAAATTATAGATGATACAAACAGATGGCAAGATATACCATGTTCTTGGATTGGAAGAATCAATATTGTCAAAATGACTATACTACCCAAAGCAATCTACAGATTCAATGCAATCCCTATCAAAATACCAATGGCAGTTTTCACAGAACTAGAACAAAAAATCATAAAATTTGTATGGAGACACCCAAGACCCCGAAGAGCCAAAGCAGTCTTGAGGGGAAAAAATGGAGCTGGAAGAATCAGGCTCCCTGACTTCAGACTATACTACAAAGCTACAGTAATCAAGACAATGTGGTACTGGCACAAAAACAGTAATATAGATCAATGAAACAGGATAGAAAGCCCAGAGATCAACCCATGCACCTATGGTCAACTAATCTATGACAAAGGAAGCAAGGATATACAATGGAGGAAAGAGTCTCTTCAATAAGTGATGCTGGGAAAACTGGACAGCTACATGTAAAAGAATGAAATTAGAACACTCCCTAACACCATACACAAAAATAAACTCAAACTGGATTAGAGACCTAAATGTAAGACTGGACACTATAAAACTCTTAGAGGAAAACATAGGAAGAACCCTCTTTGACATAAATCACAATAAGATCTTTTTTGATCCATCTCCTAGAGTAATGGAAATAAAAACAAAGATAAACAAATGGGACCTAATGAAACTTAAAAGCTTTTGCACAGCAAAGGAAACTACGATGAAAAGACAACCCTCAGAATGGGAGAAAATATTTGCAAACTAATCAACGGACAAATGATTAATCTCCAAAATATATAAACAGCTCATGGAGCTCAATATTAAAAAAACAAACAGCCCAATCCAAAAATGGGCAGAAGACCTAAATAGACATTTCTCCAAAGAAGACATACAGATGGCCAAGAAGCACATGAAAAGATGCTCAACATCACTAATTATTAGAGAAATGCAAATCAAAATTACAATGAGGTATCACCTCACACCAGTTAGAATGGGCATCATCAGAAAATCTGTAAACAACAAATGCTGGAGAGGGTGTGGAGAAAAGGGAACACTCTTGCACTGTTCGTGGGAATGTAAATTGATACAGCCACTATGGAGAACAGTATGGAGGTTCCTTAAAAAACTAAAAGTAGAATTACCATATGACCCAGCAATCCCACTACTGGGAATATACCCAGAGAAAACCATAATTCAAAAAGACACATGCACCCCAATGTTCACTGCAGCACTATTTACAATAGCCAGGACATGGAAGCAACCTAAATGCCCACTGACAGACAAATGAATAAAGAAGATGTGGTACACGTATACAACAGAATATTACTCAGCCATAAAAAGGAACGAAATTGGGTCATTTGTAGAGACGTGGATGGAGCAAGAGACTGTCATACAGAGTAAAGTAAGTCAGAAAGAGAAAAACAACTATCATATATTAATGCATATATGTGGAACCTAGAAAAATGGTATAGGTGAACTGGTTTGCAGGGCAGAAATTAAGACACAGATGTAGAGAACAAACATGGACACCAAGGGGGGGAAGTGGCGGGGTAGTGGTGGTGGTGTGATGAATTGGGAGATTGGAATTGCCATATATATACTAATATGTGTAAAATGGATAACTAATAAGAACCTGCTGCATAAAAAAATAAATAAAATAAAATTCAAAAATAAGTATACTTACAAAAAAATAAATAAATAAAAGCCTGCCCTGCTGAACTCCAGAGTAGCTATGGGCTCACTTGGCCAATGAAAAGTGGACAGAAGTGACACTAAGAACATAGTTTCCCATCTTTCTTTCCCTCTGTCTCAATGACAGGAAATGTTCCCAGGAGAGGCTACTCCATCAGCTTGGCTTCAGTATGGAGATATGGAACAGAGTGGCAGCTGAGCCTTTATAGGACATAGGAGTGAGAAATAAACCCTTATTATCATTTTAAAAAAAAAAAGATGCAGGAGGGCTTCGCTGGTGGTGTAGTGGTTAAGAATCCGCCTGCCAACGCACGGGACACGGGTTCGAGCCCTGGTCCGAGAAGATCCCACATGCCGCAGAGCAACTAAGCCCGTGCACCACAACTACTAAGGCTGCACTCTAGAGCCCGCGAGCCACAACTACTGAGCCCGCATGCCACAACTACTGAAGCCCACGCGCCTAGAGCCCATGCTCCGCAAGAAGAGATGCCACTGCAGTGAGAAGCCCGCACACTGCAACGAAGAGTAGCCCCCGCTCGCCGCAACTAGAGAAAGCCCACACGGAGCAACGAAGTCCCAATGTAGTCAAAAATAAATGAATAAATTTGTTTTTAAAAAAATGATGCAGGAAGTCTTGAGCTAATTACCAGCACATGGTCAAAGTGCAGAAACCTGCAAAACTGACATCATAAAACATTCGCACATGAATAGAAAAATACACATTACCTAAGCACAGAGTAACATCTGCCAATGCTCCAAAACAAAGAGTAATTTAGACAGGAATCCAAAGTTATCAGAAAGTATCACTGAAGAGATTGGCATTTTTCTTTGACTATATTTCCTAACTGGATTTGTTCACTTACTGACCTGCCTATTCCTACCTCCAGATAAGGAGACATTCTCAAGTATGCACACTGCTGAGTGTAAGTCAGAAAACATACCGATTTACTGTAAATGTTCACGTGAGAACCTAAACTTTAATTGCAGCTAAGAAAAAAGTTTTATAAAGGGCTTCCCTGGTGGCGCAGTGGTTGAGAGTCCACCTGCCGATCCGGGGGACATGGGTTCGTGCCCCGGGCCGGGAAGATCCCACGTGCCACGGAGCGGCTGGGCCCATGAGCCATGGCCGCTGAGCCTGCGCGTCTGGAGCCTGTACTCCGCAACGGGAGAGGCCACAGCAGTGAGAGGTCCGCGTACCGCAAAAAAAAAAAAAAAAAAGTTTTATAAAATGTAATTAACACTCTATTCTAATTAAGAATTTCCTACCTTAATAAACAAAATTAGGGCTTCCCTGGTGGCGCAGCGGTTAAGAATCTGCCTGTCAATGCAGGGGACACGGGTTCAAGCCCTGGTCCGGGAAGATCCCACATGCCACGGAGCAATTAAGCCCGTGTGCCACAACTACTGAGCCTGCACTCTAGAATCCGCGAGCCACAACTACTGAAGTCCACGTGCCTAGCGCCCATGCTCCGCAACAAGAGAAGCCACTGCAATGAGAAGCCCGCATACCCCAATGAAGAGTAGCCCCTGCTCGCCACAAATAGAGAAAGCCCGCGCGCAGCAACGAAGACCCAACGCTGCCAAAAATAAATGATAATAAAATAAATATTTAAAAACTCTTATCTATAAATAAAAATAAATAAAATTAGCTTTCATTTCAAGTAAGCTTGACTGTCAGTCATAGCAAGCAACCAGGTCTAATCGAATATCTGACCATTAAAAAAAATAATCAACTGGAAAGGATACATTTACATTCCTGTTAACATTCTATAGCAGTGAGTCAAGAGTTAAGACATAGCCTCAGTGATGTACTTCTCCAACAGAACCTGCTTCTAATTAACAATCTGAGACCTGTCCTTATAATCTCCTGAGGCCTGTAGGACTAATCTAAATGCAACTCGTTACTTGCTACTTTCTGAATTACTCCTGACCACCTCTGACTACCAGCAATACCACTGTACTTCACTGCTTTAATCATCTTGGCTTTTCAACTTACCAACTCTTTGAACTTGACTTGTTTTCAGATCAGCATTTCAACCCTGGCTTCTGCACTGAACTACCTGGCTCTGGAACTCAGTGTCTGCTCGCTTAGGACTCTGTACTACCCTTTCTGTTTGGATGACTCAAGTATCCCACTCCCTCAGGGGTATCCTTTATTTGTCTAAGGGTACCCCATTCCAGACTACTCCCACCAATAAGGAAGTGGAGATTAGAAAATTCAACCAGGACTTCCCTGGCGGTCCAGTGGGTAGGACTTCGCACTCCCAATGCAGGGGGCCCAGGTTCAATCCCTGGTTGGGGAACTAGATCCCACATGCATGCCATAACTTAGAAGCCTGCATGCTGCAACTAAGAAGTCCACGTGCCACGACTAAAGATCCTGCATGCCGGAATGAAGATCCCATGTGCCGCAACTAAGACCCAGCACAGCCAAAATAAATAAATATTAAAAAAAAAAGAAAGAAAGAAAATACAACCAATTACAGAATTGCTGGAAAATGAATGAAGGTAAATGCATCATTGCTAGGTAGTAATTGTAGAGCATTTAAATAAAGTCATATCACATATATATGACACAGAAAATAACTTAAGACCTAGTAAGATATAATAACTACTTGAATCATATTGTAATTTTAACACTCGAAAAATTAGACTGACCACTTAAACAGGGAACAAAGAATTAGTGTGAAAAATTAAGAAGCAGAACTGGAGGGACAAACACATACTTAGGACATAATCTGAAACTCATTACAGAACAGTTTTTAAATTAAAAACTATTAATTAAAAATTACAGTTTTAATCAAGCATTGGCAAATTATTGCCTTTCTGTTAACATTTCACTGGTCAGTTTATACCATACAAGTCAGTATATATCACAGACGCTCAGCTGAATGAATTTTCTAGTTTGACTAGTAACACAGCCACAAAAGTCCCTGAACTCAGCTTCTCTAAATCACCTATTATGTACCCGTGAACAAAGAATCCATGTTCATTTTCAGTATGGGATCTATACACATGCTTGGGTTTGGATTCCTTCTTTTACAAGCGCCATTAATTTTCACTTTTTTCGCAAGTACTTTTGTCCTTGTTCATTGATTCTCATATACAGAAATATAAGAACAAAGTGTTACATAAAGCAATTGAAAATGAGACCTAAATTATTAGATGGTCTCTTAGAGATAGAATAATTGCATATCTAGAAAAAGGTATACAAAATTAGTTTTTGGATATTAAATGGCATTTCCATGAAACCCACCAAAGATTATTACACTGCATATATACAAGAATAGATAAGGGCAAGAATTTGTGTTCACCAAATGCTTGCTAAATGCATAAAATCTGTTGGAGATGTGTATTCTTACGGAAAAACTCACCCAAACTATAATATTGATAGACTTAAGAATACAGCCTTTTAAAAGCTACACATCTGAAAAAAACAGACAAGAAACATTCATGTTTCTAAAGATAAAAAATAGAAATTCAAACATCTGGATTTTTTAAATGACTGCCTTCACATGTCAGATAAAACAACAGCTTACGGAAACCAAAACTGACTCTGAGGTCAGTTTTAAGTCCCATTCATAATATTCTATAGCAAAATACTAGGCAACTCTCTGGTTGCTTAGATCACTTCTTAGCAATTTTGAGAAGCTACTAAAGATTGTCAGGTTCACCTTATGTAAGAGTAGCTGGGCTTCCCTGGTGGCGCAGTGGTTGAGAGTTCACCTGCCGATGCAGGGGACACGGGTTTGTGCCCCGGTCCGGGAAGATCCCATGTGCCGCGGAGCGGCTGGGCCCGTGCGCCATGGCCGCTGAGCCTGAGCATCCAGAGCCTGTGCTCCGCAACCGGAGAGGCCACAACAGTGAGAGGCCCGCGTACCACAAAAAAAAAAAAAAAAAAAAAAAAAAAAAATCAGGCAATCCCTAATTGCAATCAGATTAAAATTAGGAAAAATATTAAATAAGACCAACACTGGACCACAGAACCATTTCTCTGAACAAAAGAAATCCACTGACATAATAGACACAGGAGTGGGGAGTGGACACATACAGTTTAAGTCCTAACAAAAAATGACTTATTGGGGAAAAAAACAACCAACAATCACAACTTCGTTATATACGCCAGGCCACTGATCTGGGTGTGTGGAAATCAGCAACGAACAAAATATACCATCCCGGGGCTTCCCTGGTGGCGCAGTGGTTGAGAGTCTGCCTGCCGATGCAGGGGACACGGGTTTGTGCCACGGTCCAGGAAGTTCCCACGTGCCGCGAAGCAGCTAGGCCCGTGGGCCATGGCCGCTGAGCCTGCGCGTCCGGAGCCTGTGCTCCACAATGGGAGAGGCCACAACAGTGGGAGGCCCACGTATGGCAAAAAAAAAATATATATATATATATATACCATCTGATCTTATGGAAGGTACTCTATACTGGGAAGAAGCAAACAATAAACAAATACCTATACAGTCGGGGTAATCAGTATTTTGAAGAAAAATAAATCAGAATAAAGAGTTACAGAGGGACTTCCCTGGTGGCGCAGCAGTTAAGAATCCACCTGCCAATGCAGGAGACACGGGTTCAACCCCTGGTCCACGGAGATCCCACAGGCTGTGGAGCAACTAAGCCCATGCGCCACAACTATCGAGCCTGCACTCTAGAGCCCGCAAGCTACAACTACTGAGCCCGCGTGCTACAACTACTGAAGCCCACACACCTAGAGCCCGTGCTCTGCAACAGAAGCCCACACACCGCAACGAAGAGTAGCCCCGCTTGCCGCAACTAGAGAAAGCCCACGCACAGCAACGAAGACCCAACACAGCCAAAAATAAATAAATAAATAAATAAAATTTATTTTTAAAAAAGAGAGAGAGAAGAGGGGAGGGTGATCATTTTATATAGTGTGGTCAGAAAGAGACTGATTTTATGCCAATAGCCATTTTTCACATCAGAAAATCACTTTTCAAACCCAGATTTTATCCAACAATACAGTTACTAGTATCATTAGTTATTTCACTGCTCCTCTATGGGTTATATGCAACCCAATCTTATAGGAAAATAGTCTCCTAAAAAAATGGTTATTACTAAGTCAATAATTATTTTGGGGGAGCCTAGAGAGTGCTAGGAAATGTGCTGATACAAGAAGCAAAATCAGACACTAGCCCTGTCCACAGAGAGATTCCACTCTAATAAGGGAATCAGTCAATCACACAAAATTGTCTTAACAAATCAAACTTGTCAGCAACTTTCTTGTCTAAGACAAAAAAGTACACAGTGCTGCAAGAACACCTGATGTAACTTCTGGGTAAAAATGGCACATTAGACATTACTCCACTATTACCCCTTACAGAAACACAACTAAACAACTGAGGAACAAATTCACAATGAAAACAACTGAGAGGAAAGAACAAAATTTTAGAAGCTGAAATTAGATGAGTGAAAACGAGCTTAGTCCACCCAAGAGTGCTGAATCCCAAAGCCAGACACAGGGCTATGTGAGAAGTAACCTAATTTATACTGCAGATACTGCTGATAGCAAGAGATACCCTGGTACTCTGAAGCAGGACTAGATGAAAATCTATCTAAGAAGCAAAGCAGATCGCACTCCATGCTCCTGGGCCAATGGCCCCTCATTCACCAGGATAAAAGAGGAAAGGTTTACTCTCTAAGGAATAAAAAAGAATCTCAGACCTGGTGTCACCTGGTACAGCCAAAGGCAGCACTACCATACTGAAAAGGCAGGAGAATTCCAGTGGACTTTTACAGATGCTGATGTTGCCTCTCAATCTCCCTCAGCTTAAAGTACGCTGTGCAGCCAAAGCCCAAGAGAGAAGACCTGAAGACACTGATACTGGGTGTTCCCAGTGAAATGATTCCACTGTTACACAATGAAGCTTAGTCAAGAAGCCCCACTCATGCGTAGAGCTTCCCATCAGATTTTTAGAGCCCTACTTCTGAATACAGAGGACATACAATAGTCATCAGACCTCAGAGAAAAATTCTGTGAATTGACTCACCCAATGGCCATACCACCCTCCCAGTTGTGCTTTCTTAAACTAGAAAACTAAAACCTACATTTGCCAGAATCTCTTGCAGCTAGGCTTCTGGATGCAAATTAGGTACTCTAATACATCCATAAGCAATGAAAGAAGGAAGTATCACGGGGCCACCGTCCTGGTCTTTGTGGCAATTTTGCTGCTGACAAGCAGGGTCATTAAAACCTGAAATTCTGGGCTTCCCTGGTGGCGCAGTGGCTGAGAGTCTGCCTGCCAATGCAGGGGACACGGGTTTGTGCCCCGGTCCAGGAGGATCCCACATGCGGAGCGGCTGCTGGGCCCGTGGGCCATGGCCACTGAGCCTGCGCATCCGGAGCCTGCGCGTCCGAAGCCTGTGCCCCGCAACGGGAGAGGCCACAACAGTGAGAGGCCCATGTACCGCAAAGGGGGAAAAAAAAAACCTGAAATTCTTTTGTCCTATATCAATACCACACACATTACTGTAGTAAACTTTGAAACCAAGAACTGACTCCTCCAATTTTTGAGATTGTTTTGGCTATTCTGGATACCGTGCATTTCCATTTAGATTTTAGGCTCAGCTTCTCAATTTACAAACGAGGCAGCTGTGATTCTGATAGAAACTGCACTGAATCTGTAGGTCAATTTGGGGAGAACTGCCATCTTAACAATATTAAGGTGTCTAGACATGGCTGTGGGCTCAGGAAGTCTTAGGGCAGCCTGTCTGCTGATGGGTGGGGCTGTGTTCCCACCTGGTTGGCGGCTTGGCCTGTGGCATCCCAGCACTGGAGCCTACAGACTGTTGGGTGGGGCCAGGTCTCAGTCTGGTTACCTGGGCAAGATGTCCACCTCGAGGAGAGTTCATGCAGATGGATACTCCCCAAAATGTCTGCCACCAGCTTTCATGGTCCCAGAAGAACCACAGCCAACGCCCACCTCCCCAGGAGACCCTCCAAGACCAGCAGCCCCAGATCCAAGATGTCCAGTCCCCTGAAGCAGGTTCTGGCTGTGATGGTCACCACCTTCCACAAGTACTCCAACCAAGAGGGCAACAAGTTCAAGCTGACTAAGGGGGAGATGAAGGAATTCTGCACAGGGAGCTGCCCAACTTTGTGGCGGAGAAGGTGGATGAGGAGGGCCTGAAGAAGCTGATGGGTGATCTGGACGAGGACAGCAACCAGTAGGTGGACTTCCAGGAGTACACTGTTTTTCTACCCCTCATCACTACCGTGTGCGATGACTTCTTCCAGGGCTCCCCAGAGCAGCGCTGATGCAGAACTCTTGGCTCCCTGCCATGGGTCTCTTGGGCCCAGGAGGACTCTGTCTTTTTTAGTTTTATATTCAGTAGATGTTTTTGCTTCTTGACACCGCCCCCGCCAAAAATACATATATATATGCCAATATTAAGTCTTCTAATCCATCAATATAGGATGTCTTTCCACTTATTTAGGTCTTCTTTAATTTCTTTCAACAATGTTTTGTGATTCTCAGTATACAAGTCTTGTACTTCTTCTGTTTAATTTATTCCTAAGTACTTCATCTCTTTGATGCTACGGAAAATGAAGTTTTCTTAATTTCATTTTTGAAAGTGTTCACTGCTAGTTTACAGAAATACAGCTGAGTTTTGTACATTGCTTTCATACCCTGAAATCTTGCTGAGCTTATTTATTAGCTTTCAAGAGTTTTTAGTTTTTGTTTTTTACAGATTCCTTAGGATTTTCTTAGAATCATTTCATCTGCAAATAGAGACACCGGTTACCCTTGAACATCAAAGGTTTTAACTACAAGAGTCCACTTATGTGAAGATTTTTTTCAATACTAAAAACTATATTACTACATGATCTGCAGTTGTTTGGCTACAGAGGGTTGACTATAAGTTATACATGGATTTTTGCCTTGCAAAAGTCGGCCCCCCCCAACCCCCATGCTGTTCAAGCGTCAACTGTGTAGCTGTTTTACTACTTCTTTTCTGATCTGAATTTCTTTTTTCTGAATTTCTGATCTGAATTTCTTTTTCTTCCTTAACTGCCCTGGCTAGAACCTCCAATACAATGTTGTATATAAGTGGTAAGAGTGGGCAACCCTGTCTTATTCCTGACCTTAGGGAGAAAGCAGTCAGTCCTTACCATTAAATATGATGTTAGCTACAGGTTTTTCACAGATACCTTTTACCAAGTTAAGAAGTTCCCTTTTATCCCTCATTTGAATATTTTTATCATGAAAGACTGGTACATTTTGTCAAATGCTTTTTCTTCCTTTATTGGGATGATCATATGGTTTTGGTCCTTCGTTCTATTAATAAGGTATATTACACTGTTTACTTTCACAGACTGAACCAACCTTGCATTCCCAGGATAAATCCCACTTGGTGATGGTGTATAATCCTTTTACATGTTGGTGGGTTTGGTTTGCCAGTATTTTTGCACCTATATTCATAAGGGATATTGGTCTGTAAAGTTTTTCTGAAATAATGTCCATTCTAAGTCCATTCTCCAGTTTGCTTGGTGTCTTGAGGCAGTTATTCTTACAGCAACAGCAGTGACAGCTTCCTGGTCCTGAAGTATAGCTATACACTGTTTTTCAATTCAGTGGTTTCAGTGGTGACCTCAAACATAAAAGCTCCCAAAGAAGATCAGTTCTACAGTGTTTGAGGTATTGTTACTGCTTCTCTGACCCTTCTAATAATTTTTTATAAGCATCTACTTTCCATATTGTTTTCCTTTCTGATTAAGATATCTATTGGTTTCCTGACAGATACAAAGACCTAAACAATTAGAAAAAGAAATTAACTTGGAACAATCAGGAACTATGAAGGAAAACGGAGACTTCTGAAAAGAGCAACCATTGCATCCATGAAACTGAAATGAGATCAGTATGCTCTAAAGAACCATTGAGAATAAAAAGAAGCTACTGGAAATTTTGAATATGACAGCAAAAATTGGAAGATAAAATTGAGAACATCTAGCAGAGAAAAAGAGATTTTTTAAGATAAGAAAACTAAAGGATCAATTTAAGAGGTCCAACATTTGAATAACAGGAGTCTCCAAAAGTAATAAGAGGAAGAAATCATCAATAAAATAACTTAAGAATGTTTCCAAGAACTGAAGACATGAATTTCCAGACTGAAGAATTCTCACCAAATGACCAGCACAGTGGATGAAAAAAGATCCACACCAAGGAACATCCTTGTGAAATTTAAGAATTAGACCACAAAGATGATACAAGCTTTTTAACTTTTCACTCATTAGTACTTAGCAACAACAAAAGCTAGAAAACTGTAGAGCATGCCTTCAAAATCCTGAGGAAATATTCTTTACAACTTAGAATTCTATACCAAAACTATCAATGCTTATGAAATGCAACTAGACTAGAAAAGAGCACAGACTCCAAATGCTACTTCTTTAATAAGATAAAACTGGGACTTCCCTCGTGGTCCCGTGGTTAAGAATCCACCTTCCAAAGCAGGGGACGCAGGTTTGATTCCTGTCAGGGAGCTAAGATCCCACATGCCGCAGGGCACCTAAGCCCACACTCCACAACTACTAAGCCCGTGTGCTCTGGAGCCTGTGCGCCACAACTAGAGAGCCCACGTGCTACAACTAGAGAGCCCGCATGCTGCAACTACTGAGCTCACGTGCCACAGCTAGAGAGAAGCCCACACACCACAATGAAAAACCCCACATGCCACAATGAAGATCCCACGTGCCACAACTAAGACCCAACGCAGCCCAATGATAAATAAATATTTTCTTTTAAATAAGATAAAACTAATAGAAAGCCTCCTGATTCTGAATGACTTGGTGTTTTAACAACTGGTATCATCTTTCTTTATAGTTAGACAAAACTAAGTAAGTAGGAAAAATACTATTTTCACAGGCAATCAAAAGGTGGTATAGGGAAGGGAAACTAAGTATAGTACACTGTTGAATTCTGCTGGGGGTTATGTTCATAGAGTATAGGTATTTTTGCTATAACACAATATATGCGTTCCTGAAAACTCTTACATTCTGCACATATTAAAATTAACAAAGAATGGGAAAAATAAGGTTGGAACAAACCACTAAAAACCTATGCAACCTTGTAACCAGAGCACTAGCAGTAACATAATTAGTACCCCAGGGACTTCCCTGGTGGTTCAGTGATTAGGAATCCACCTGCCAGTGCAGGGGACACGTGTTTGAGCCCTGGTCCGGGAAGATCCCACATGCCGTAGAACAACTGAGCCCGTGTGCCACACTATTGAGCCTACGCTCTAGAGCTCACGAGCCAGAACTACTGAGGCTGCATGCCACAACTACTGAAGCCCAACCGCCTAGAGCCCATGCTCCGCAAGAGAAGCCACCAGTGAGAAGCCCATGCACCACAACGAAGAGTAGCCCCCACTCACCGTAACTAGAGAAAGCCCACGTGCAGCAACAAAGACCCAACACAGCCAAAAACAAATTTTAAAAATAAAAATAAATTTTAAAAAATAATAATGATGATAATTAGTACTCCAGGAGATGACTTGGACAATGCAAGCAGTCAGTTTAGTGTGTCTAGAGCTGCCTCAAGAGATGCTCAGAGATGCACAACAACATCGGAGTGGCCATGCTGGCTTGCAGAAACTGAGACATTAGAGATAGAAATAGACTCTGAACACAACCCCGGCTACAAGAACAAAGGTGGTGCACACCTCTCTGGGGGAGGGAATCCTGGGTGCAGGCACTCCTTTAACTTTCTTAAAATAGAGTTGAAATCAGAGCTTTCTTTCCCTCTGAACTCTACTCTTGATATTCTGACTCTCCTTTACTAGGAAAAGTCATATATAAGTCAATACAACCTCTAATTACAATATCATTTCTCTATTTACCAGTCACATGTGAGCGAATTGGTGCTACAGACGCATTTGCAGCAGAACACAGTGAAATAATACTTTATATACCAAAACTGATCTAAACTAATCTCAACTAAAATGTAATGTATGACTATTGGGAGGATAAGAGGAAGAAAAATTTGTTATGAAGAACAAAATGCAAAAGTCAATTCCTCATCTTCCATGGCACAAAGTCAATAATGCCATTTAGATATCAAGATAAATATCAAAGGAGCAGTTAAAATAGTTGAAGGTAATTTTTTCATAAGAAATCTTGGAGATCTCTGAATCCTTAAATTATGTTCACACATACGCATTTGTTGGATAGTCACAGGTTTTGGGGGTTTTTTTGTAAAAGCTCACATTTACAAAACCGGATAGGGAAGATTTCCCTAAGAAATGAATTAGAGATCTGAGGTTTAAGGAGGAGTTAACCCAATGATGACAGAAGTCCAGACAAAGGAAACTGCACATGCAAAGGCCCTATTAAGAGACAGCATGGTAAACAGGACTGAATAAAAAATTTCATGGTTGGAGAGGAGAGAGCAAGACCAAGTATGGTGTGAGTTGAAGCCACAGTCATTCAGGAGCCAGCTCATGAAGAGAAGAACTTTTAGGTATGTCCAAGTTTGTCTAGGGTAATTTCCATTGATGCCAGTGTCCCAGCATAATTATCAATAGCTCCCTCTCTCACACCAAGAAGGAAGTAACCCTGTTTGAATGCTAAATTATACGGCCACCCTAGTATTAGGTAATACTGAGGATTTTACTCTTCATCCTAGAAGCTACTATCCTGGAAGCCACTTAAAGTGTTTTAAGCAAAGGCAGTGAAGCAATCATTTTTTTAGTGCAGAATGTTAGAGGGATAAGTGTTCTGGTACCCTATCCAATGTTTTGTTATATAAACATTGAGTAAGAATCTACTTTAAATCGACCTTTAAGAATGTCTTCTTCCTTTCACATCAAATACTCTTTATGACCTAAACTCATGACCTCTATTCCCATTTCTTCCTTAATTATGGTCAGTGGCTTTGACCCTACTGCTCTTCTCTACCATTAGATGCTCCTCACAGTCAACAATAAGTTCCCACGAACCAAAGTCAATGGATACTTTCTAGGCCTTATCACACCAAAACTGTACTACCATTCCTTTGTAAATCTCCTTGCCTTTCAGGACAACACCTCTACTAATGTTTTCCATTAGAAGCCAACCCTACTTATCTCTCAACACTCAGATTTCACTGCCTCCCCAATTCCTCTGGGATGTCTCTCAAAACTTTACAAAGCTCCTACTCTGCTTTACGTGGTATGGAGAAAGGGGTAGCCCCTTTCTCCATAGCAAGATGTGGATACTGCTATCACAGCATTTGTTACATTGTACTAGCATATTGCAGTTACAGTATCACAATACTGTAGTGCATTTTATGTCTTCCTCACTACATTGTAAGTAACTTGTTAACAGGCACTAAGTGTCCCATCTCCCTGTTACCAGCATCTGATTCAAGGCCTGGCATGTAGTACTTGTAATAGGGAAGAACCTGACTCCATATTGATCTGTTTCTTCTACTTTAACCTTTGTATTCTATTGCTTTTGCTATAAGTTAATCATTAAATGGATGTTGCCTACAGCTTAAAGTATACATAATGAGCATCTCCAGGAACCCTGTCTCCCAGTTAAGCTAAAATACCTTCGTTTAGTTCACTAGGAATACCCTAACCAGGCCCACCTGGGAATGGATGCAGGTAAGAAGAAATGAACATATCCCCTCCCGTTCTGGCCTGAACCAGGAAATATTAGCAACAACGTATCACCTTTTTTACTTTACCCCTCACCTCCCCTTCTTTGTTCTGAAAGAAACTAGCACCCAAACCCAGGCAAGATGGTTCTTTGGGAAACTAGTCCACCATCTTCTTGGTGTGCTAGCCTTCCAAATAAAGTCACTATTCTTTGCCCTAACAACTCGTTTCTCAATTTACTGGCCTTCTGTGTGGGGAGCAGTACAAGCCTGCACTTCGTAACAGTACCTGTTCCACAAATGTGTGCTGAATAAAAAATGAAAACAATATTTCTGCCATGAGTATTCAAGACTTATTTAGAGATTTTAGTTTATTTTAAAGTTATTATTAAGGCACGGAGTAAAGTAGGAAGTTCTTCAACAAGGAAGAAAAGACAAAAGAGGTCTCTTTCAGTAATTCATTTTTAGCCTTTCCTTATTAGCAAATGAAGCCCTCAGTATTTCAAGCAGCTGCCTCAGTTACTGCACCCTCCTGACAAATCCAAGATTATCTCAAATATCACTGTGAAAAACTCACATCTAGTACCATTTCCAAAAGTAGCACCCAAACCTGAAAGTCAACTGTCTTATGTAAGACTTCAAGTCCAAGGACAGATGACAGCTCTCCACGGGCCTGCTTCAGGTCGGTATTAAATGACATGATCCACGTAAAAACCCTGTTAACAATGCTAGAAGACAGAGCTAGGATCTATTCTAGCTCTGCCATTGATCTGCTAAGTTATCCCAGGCAAAATATTTAACCTCTCTGAGCCTCAAGTTTCCTCACCCACCAAACAGGGTTATCATAACACTTAAAAGACAGTGTCTGTAAAGCACCTAGCATAGTACCTGGCAAACACAATAAGCAGAAGATAAATGTTAGCTCTTTTTGTCCCGCATCTTGTACCAGTATTCTTATCTCTCTAGGTCTCAATTTCTGAACCTACACAGTGGGCTGGATAGATCAGATGATCCAAGTCCCCTCCTAGCTATAAAAGTGCTATAATCCTATGATCAATAAACACAAATGCGGGGCTTCCCTGGTGGCGCAGTGGTTGAGAGTACGCCTGCCGATGCAGGGGACACGGGTTCGTGCTCCGGTCCGGGAAGATCCCACATGCCGCGGAGTGGCTGGGCCCGTGAGCCATGGGCGCTGAGCCTGCGCCTAAGGAGCCTGTGTTCCGCAACGGGAGAGGTCACAACAGTGAGAGGCCCGCGTATCGCATGCATAAATAAATACATACATACATACATACAAATGCAATAAAGGCAAAAAATTAAATTTAAAAAGGACCAAGTAGGGCTTCCCTGGTGGCGCAGTGTTTGAGAGTCCACCTGCCGATGCAGGGGATGCGGGTTCGTGCCCCGATCCGGGAGGATCCCACATGCCGCGGAGCGGCTGGTCCCGTGAGCCATGGCCGCTGAGCCTGCGCGTCCGGAGCCTGTGCTCCGCAACGGAAGAGGCCACGACAGTGAGAGGCTCGTGTACCGTAAAAAAAAAAAGGACCAAGTAAACATATTAGCTAGGGAAAGTCTCACTTATCATCTAGGTATACAGCAAAGATATCAGCAGAAACCTAAGATTATGACCCAAATGTGGATCTTTTTACTCCTTTATGTTTGCAACATGAGCACAACAATAAAAATGATCGAGAACTAAAAAGAACCTGCAGAAATTAAAAATAAATTCCCCCAAATGGACACCCATATGCTGTTACTGGCATCAAAAACTGGCCAAGTTGTAATTACTTTATCCAATGGTTAACATTTCACCAGTAAATTAGTTTAACATTTAACCATTTTTATCAATATGTTAACCAGGAGAAAAAATTTGATATTGTCAGAAAGCGGGAAGAGGATAATCATGGCCCCCTATGGCCTCTGAGAAATTAGGTAGTCACTGCAAAGCTGACATCTCTGGTCACGGTAAACTAACCCTACCCATTAAAGGCTGTTGACGTATCTTCAAAATGACGATATAGCACATTTACTGACATGTAAAGAAGTTCACAAAGCAGTGTAGCATGAAAGAAGGTTATGCATCAATATTTATCATGAACCCATTTTTCGTTAATAATATGGATATAAAAAGAAAAACTTAGAGCTCTTATTTATGGAACTAAGGGTGACTTTTATTTTCTTCTTGGCGTTTATCTGTATTTTCTAATTTTCCATAATGAATATATAATTTTTGTGTAACAAAAAAATTAGTTTTTTAAAATTTCCCAAATATAACAGCCAAAACACAATCCCTTTTATCAGAAAGATATATTGGAAAAAAAAAAAAAGAAGTTAAAAACTCTGATTAGGAAACTTCCCTGGATCCCAGAAATAATTGGGAACTTCAGTTAGACAGGGTGTCGTCACCCAATTAACACTTAAGGCTCATTCTCACTATTTGTGCATGAAATAGACCTACAGTGATGATGCAATAGTCTAAAGATCTCTAACTCAGAAATACCTGAGGTGAAGTCATCTGGACAAATGAAAAGAACAAGCATAATGGAGTATATGGAGAAAAAAAAAAACATTCAGCAGCATATTTTTACAGTGCTTTATCTTTCATTCTGTGTGTTTACTTCCTTGAGCCTGGGTACACCAAAAGATTACCTAGTCTAACCTCCTAGTTTAAATAAACAACTCCAAAAGATACGCTCTACCAAACATCCTTTGAAAGCATGGGAAGGAAGCATCATGATGGTTTCATTACTTAGGACCTGTCACCTAGACTTTAACACCAATTCTAGGCGTCTATCCTTCCTGTTCTTCCCTTGAAAATTAAAGTAATATTTACCATGAAGTTTTATACCTCTCATATTAAGGCAAGGGTGTTACTGGCAACTTGCTTCTACCAGGGCAAAATAAGAACATAAACAAAAGACCAAGTAATATATGGGATCAAATTTTTGTTTTTCAATTAATTATTCTACCTACAAAGGAAAGTCCCTAGAGCAGATTAGCATTTATTACTTTAGGTTTGAAAACTGAAAAATATTAATGTTAAAACAACCCTGAAGATACTGTTTAGCCCTGCACCTAAATTTCATTCTGTGCGACCAAAATATGTAGAAAGTCAACACAGTAAACATATACAATAAGTCCAAATATACAGTAAATCCCCAGCACCCCCTTCTCCCCAAAGAAAGAGAAAAAAAATAGTTTATCTGATTTACTTTCACTTCCATATACTTCCTAATTTATTCAAATAGCCAATTCTGATAAAAATCCACCCGTTATTATGAGACAAGTAAATGACAGGCTAGAAAAAGATCTGGGTTTCTTAATTCTTCCTGAGATTCAGAAAACTACTAGTTATGCCTCATCCCAATTACACAGATGAGGCATGAAAACTCAAAGAATTAAAGTATTAATACCTGCCCCAAGTCACAAAATGTAGGAAGGTGCAACTTCATGTAGTGCTCTTGCTTAACACTACTGTATCTCAAGCTACTGTGACTGACAAGTGTCCCAATTATACATGCGAGTAGCACGTGAACATCTGTACGTATTTTTTAACGAAAACACACAAATCCAAATTTCCCAACAGAAGTTTCCTTACTAACGTACTGACAAAGCAAAATCAGAGGAATGTCGTTTTCCCAAAGGAATATACTATGTAGGCTTGATCCCCTCAACCTCAAACCTATCCTATTCAAAACTTGCTTGGGGACGAAGGTAGGAAGCCTACAAATCTTCAGGTGCATATATACTGTGAAAAAAATACAAGCAACATTACACTTTATTCTATTTTGAGAAAAACTTTTCTTTTCATGAAATTATATTTAAAAAGAAGCACCATCTGTTTTGAAAAGATATGAAATTTTGCTTTAAATAACAAATTTTTTGTGCAGTATCTCAAAGACTAATTTGAAAACACTGGCTTTGAGGCCCAATACCTACAATACACTAAACTATGTTTCTTGGGACATCCTTTTTATTTTTTTTTAAGATTTAGTTTTATATTTTTGGCTGCACTGGGTCTTTGTTGCTGCGCGCAGGCTTTCTCTAGTGGTGAGCAGAGGCTACTCTTTGTTGCGGTGCATGTGCTTCTCATTACATTGCGGTGCATGTGCTTCTCATTACATTGCGGTGGCTTCTCTTGTTGTGGAGCACAGGCTCCAGGCACACGGGCTTCAGTAGTTGCAGGATGTAGGTTCAGTAGTTGTGGCGCACAGGCTTAGCCGCTCCATGGCATATGGGATCCTCCCAGACCAGGGATCAAACCTGTGGCACCTGCATTGGCAGGTGGATTCTTTTTTTTGTTTTGTTCGTTTGTTTGTTTGTTTTGCGATACCCGGGCCTCTCACTGTTGTGGCCTCTCCCGCCGCAGAGCACAGGCTCCAGACGCGCAGGCCCAGTGGCCACAGCTCACGGGCCCAGCCGCTCCGCGGCATGCGGGATCCTCCCAGACCGGGGCACGAACCCACGTCCCCTATATCGGCAGGCAGACTCCCAACCACTGCGCCACCAGGGAAGCCTGGCAGGTGGATTCTTATCCACTATGCCACCAGGGAAGTCCCGGGACATCCTTTTAAAAATATTTTTTTTAATGAAGGGACAGTAAATTGACTTGCTCAGCATCTCAAACAATGCTATAGCATCCATTATATTAGTTATATTCCAGTGAGCCCCCATCTCCAGTTTCCTAATTAATTCATAATTCTCAAAAGAGAAAATGACTTTAGAGTCAATTTTGCATCCTTTCAAGCTTGAATATCTACTGTGAACCAATCAATCAATCAAATTTATTTGTGTTTGAGGAATAAAGCACAACTTCTAGAACCTGATGAGTCAAGCGAAGTTACTAAGAAGTAGTCAATTAAAAAACATGAATCATTACTCTTATATGTAATCCCAGAGCTCTAAAACTTAAATTTTCATTAATTCATTTGGTGACAAAACTTGACCTGAATGGACATGAGGCTATTTTTAGTTGTCTTTCTCCATTTACTGTGACTATTAATCTTTCCCTGCAGAAATACCTGTTTCACATAGAGTGCTACCCCAGACCCCACTGGGGTGTCATATACAGTATACGCATCATACTACCTTCTTAAAGTTGGAATTGCTTTTAATTCCAAACACTTGTGGCTATAAGGGTTTTACATAAAAGACTATGGATCTGTACCACTGAAGAAAAAAAAATGTATGCATCCACAAAATTAGTTACTGAACAACTGTTAAACATAACTTTCTCTTACATTTAGTTTTCCTGCAGAATTAGTTAATTCTGAAATTCTCAATTAAGTCAATTTTTCTTTGCTTTTTTGTTTAAAGTGTTGACTGATGGTATTCATCATCATTCCTGGCAAGTATTCTAAAAAGCTTCCAATGAAATATAATTAGGCTTGGAATGAACTGGAGTAGCTATATCTTAGATCTAAGATCAGTTTCCCTGTAAGAGACCACCTGCACAGAAGCCGTTGTCAAATTCTTTCTAGCAGGACAAGTGTCTCCAAGAATTCTTCTGTCTTTGAGGTATGTTGTATGCTAAAGAACCAAAAAGGGACTAAGTAATTTTGGAATCTATAATTCTCTCAAGACTTGCTTTCTTTTTTTTCTTTCTTTTAAATGAAAGCTTATTTATTTATTTATTTTTGGCTGTGTTGGGTCTTCGTTTATGTGCGAGGGTTTTCTCTAGTTGCGGCGAGCGGGACCCACTCTTCATCGCGGTGCACGGGCCTCTCACTGTCGCGGACTCTCTTGTTGCAGAGCACAAGCTCCAGACGCGCAGGCTCAGTAGTTGTGGTTCAAAGGCCTAGTTGCTCCGCGGCATGTGGGATCTTCCCAGACCAGGGCTCGAACCCGTGTCGCCTGAATTGGCAGGCGGATTCTCAACCACTGCGCCACCAGGGAAGCCCCAAGACTTGCTTTCTTAATCTAAATCCACCTAACAGACTAATTACAAAGACTCTAACTCCAAATAAGTTACAGAAAATTATTCTTAAACGAAAGAGCTCAATGGACCCAAACAGATAATAAAACATTTCTTCCTTTTCATCTTACAAACTACTTCAATTATTGTTCAAAATTAAAATATTTCCAAGATTTCCAAGGATTACTATGCACAGGCACTGACCTCCCCACTAGACCCTAATAAAAAAGCAGTAGGGACTTCCCTGGTGGCGCAGTGGTTAAGAATCCGCCTGCCAACACAGGTGACACGGGTTCGATCCCTGGTCTGAGAAGATCCCACATGCCACAGAGCAACTAAGCCCGTGCACCACAACTACTGAGCCTGCTCTCTAGAGCCCGCGAGCCACAAATACTGAGCCCACATGCCGCAACTACTAAAGCCTGTGCGCCTAGAGCCCGTGCTCAGCAACAAGAGAAGCCACCACAAATGAGAAGCCCACGCACCACAATCAAGAGTAGCCCCTGCTCGCCACAACTAGAGAGAGCCCGCATGCAGGAACGGAGACCCAACGCAGCCCAAAAAAAAAAATAAATATTAAGGAAAAAAAGCAGTAAACAACGAATAAACCCATAGCAAGAAAGTGAACAGAAAAAGGATCATTAGCAAACATTTCAACAAATTTCTAGTAGATAAAATGTAGAGGACATCCCTGGTGACACAGTGGTTAAGAATCTGCTTGCCAATGCAGGGGACATGGGTTTGAGCCCCGGTCCGGGAAGATCCCACATGCCCCGGAGCAACTAAGCCCGTACGCTACAACTACTGAAGCCTGCGTGCCTAGGGCCCATGCTCTGCAACAAGAGAAGCCACTGCAATGAGAAGCCTGCGCACCACAACGAAGAGTAGTCCCCACTCGCTGCAACTAGAGAAAGCCTGTGTGCAGCAACAAAGACCCAACACAGCCAAAGATAAGTAAATAAATTAATTAAAAAAAAATAAAAACTTAGTGGCTTAAAAAAAAATGTAGATAAAAGTACCTACCACAGAACGTGCACACAGGGGCTACAGGAGAAAGTAAGGCAGACTTAAAATGAGGGATTAACTCATGAAACAGCTTTGCACCTCACCCTCCTGGGCACCCTTTAACATAACTGCAGGCTTTCCAACAAGTTGGCCAAGAATACATCCCATTCCTACATAAAGAGATCCTAATTTGCTCTTACACTCAGAAAAGTGGGAAGGAGCTACCTAAATAACCCGGCAGTAATATTCAAGCATTACCTAGTTCTTCATTTGAAAATGTAGACAACCAAGGATCAGCAATTGACAAAAATGAGTAGGAAGATAAAAAGCAAACCAAACAAAAAGAACAAGTGACCAGGGAGGGAAAAGAGATAATCCAATTAACAGAAGAGAATTTAAAAAGAAAACCCTAAATATTACTCTCAGACAGATTAAAGAAAATAATGCATCCTTAAAAATAAACGCAAGCTGAAAAAAAGAGAAATACCTGTACAAAAAGATTTCTTGGAATTAAAAGTATGACTTGTGCCTTTAAATGTCACTATTGAGCTGGAGAAGAGCAAAGTAATTTCCCAGGATGAAAAAAAGTATAAGGAAACAAGAAACCCAAGAGTTCAACATTCCAACAAGAGAGAACAAAGAAAATGGAGCACAGAAAACATACAGAAAAAAGTAAATTTCCCAGAGCTAAACAAAGACCAAGACTTTAAATGGAAAGGACCTGCTTATAACAACTACAATGCATAAGAGAATATCCATACCTAGACCTATCACCATGCAATCCCAGAAAACCAGGAGAAAAGAAAATTCCAAAGCTTCCCGAGAGGCAAAGCAATTACCAAAAGAAAGTAACTGTGACTGGCATTAGGTAGACATGAACAACAACTGGCTACTAGAAGACAACGGGGCAATATGATACTTTCCAAGCTGTAAGGAAAACTGTTGAACCAGTATTCTATACCTAGCCCAACTATTCATCAAGCATGAGACAAAAATCAAAATTATTTTCAGATACACGAGACTTGGAAAGTCTACCTCCTGCCATCTTTTCTGAATAAGTAACTTAAGGATGTTCTCCAATAAAATGAAGGAAGAAACCAAGGAACTGAAAATGTATGATACAGGAGGAAACTGGGTCTAAATCAGGTAAATTCCTAGGACGTCAATTGCACATCATGTCTTAAGAGCAGAGAGCTTAAGGGAAGAAAGTGGCCTCATATAATAGATATTATGATTAGATGTCTTTTAAAAGTTTGAAGATATGCTAAAGGCAAAATTTTCTTTAATCAGCAAGAAAAATGGAAGGCTATTTAGGAACAAAATTGTACAAAGAAAGTCAGGATTGAAATATGAAAGTAAAATGTGGTATGTTTTGAGGAATTGATGGCACATCAGAAAATAAAATACATCTAATCCTAATAGATATATATGTTCAGGCTCTCTCTATATAGTTATATATAGATATTTATCTATCTATAAAATCCCAGTACACTACCTGACATCTCAAAGAAAATTGTTTTCAATTGTCAAGCCCTCAGACAGGCCTCCCTTAACTATACCATCCCTTCACCCTGCTCTATTTTTATTCCCCTAGTATCTGTTATCCTAACATTATATCACATTCACTGATTTCATTGATTCTAACACATATATTCTTCACTTTTTAATCTTGATGAAACCAGCATGCATTTTACAATCCATGCAGAGCATTTTACAACTACAGTCAGCCAGGTGGCAGTCTTGTTACTGTGTGAAAAACCTTCAGTGGATACCTTCTGAAAAGATTATAAAAGCACCAGCATCAAAATGTTTCAGATTAGCTGAAATACAATTTTTATTCGCTTGCTGGGTATCTCCCCTATCATCAACATAAGGGCAGTAACTTATTTTTTTCAAATCTCTGTATCCTCTACATAAAACAGTGACTGGCAGGTAACATACTTAATCTGTGTCACACTTTAACATCTCTGAAAACAGGGTGGGTCCAACAGGATGGATCCTGCATAGTTGGCCCTGAAGTTTTTCTTCTTAGTGGTACATGTGATAATGGTGAATCATATAAGCAATGGCATCCAAGATATGAAGAAATTCAGTAATGAAAAGTTTGGAGGAAGATGGAGACAGTAGTGAGTGAATTGACCCATTTCAAAAGACGACTCCAAAGATTAGAAAATCCAGGAAACAGAAACATAAGCTTATTATTATTTTTATTTTGTGGAACTAAATACTCAAAGAAATAAAAACAAAAAAGGCTAAATGTGATTGTCTCCTGGAAGGAGGCAAGAGACATCGTTTTTCACTATAAGCCTGTCTATACAATTTTTTTTTTTTTTACCAAGTGCACATATTCTTTATGAACCGTTTTTCAAGTATTTAACAAGATGGGGAAGTTGAGATTCACATACTGAAAATCACAGAGACTGAAACAGGAACATTTACACGGAGACAGAGAGACATTCAGGGGAACACAAAGTCAAAGTCAGAATCAGGTATCTCCAGAGATTTCAACTGGCAAGAGGGGATGAAGACCACCGGAATTCTGGAGGCAAACCGAGCAATATTCTAAAGCGTGACATCAACACTAGCTGCCTACTGAGGATAACTATGCCATTTTGCTCATCAGAAAGGCAAGGTAGGATCGGCAAAGGCTTGCTAGTTTACCCGTGTGCCCTGAACTGAAAAATTCAGACCCTCTGATGTGAAAAAATTACAAGCTCTCCCTCGCCACAACTCTCCACGTTTACACAACACCCTTTCACCTGCCCTGGCCTGTCAACATAAGGACAGATGCGGGGACTGAGCTGGGTCTCCCCTACACCCGAAAAAGCAAATGACTATGTCTGGGCGATACAAAAGCTAGGGGAGAGGACTGCTGCGGGAGGGCAGGCGGTTCGTCCATCCGAGAACGGTGGCCAAGAGGTGAAAAAACCCAGCTTGCGGAGTCCGGTGCAGAGAAACACCCAAAGACCGCGGCCTGTCTCGGCATAAAGAAAGGACACATTTCCCCAGAAAAAGCTAACCAGCTTGAACACCCAACTTGCCCAGAGTCGACAGTGGCGCGCAGTTCAGACTCCGCCCCTCCCTCTTCGCCCAAGGCAGGCGCAGAAAGATCGCAAAATGTCACAGGGCCAAGACTGAGCGCGCCAAAGCGGGACCCACCCCCGGGAGACCGGGACGCCGGAGGCAGGTCCCTCCCCTTCCTCTCTCCGCCCGCGCAGAGCTCATTCATTCTCCAGGCGGGCAGCCGGTCCTCCCCGGCCGGCCATTCCTGCACCGCAAACCCAACAGATGCTTTGTCTCGGGCCTGGCCGGAAACCGGGGCGCGCATTCGAGCGCGCGCCCAGACGCCACCTCCCCGCATCTGGTGCCCGCCCGATCTCCGCGCGTTTAAAGCCTTCTGGATCCCGGGGTCCGAGGCCCGAAGCCGGTCGCCTGTCGCTGGCGGCCCCAGGCGCGCACTTCGCCGAGTCCCACTGGGTATCCAGGATCGGGAAATGTGCATCCCGGTCCCACCATCACTACAGCTTGAGACCCCCGCGCGACCCCCGCCCCCGCTGAAATACACTAGATTCTTTCTCCTTCTTAGAGACCGAGACCCTGCCCCTTCCGAAGGACGTGAGCACCCCGGCCCTCGCCCTCCCGCCCGAGCTGCGCCCCCGGCACTCACTTGAGGAGCAGCTGGTCGTGCTCGGCCTTGAACTTGCCCAGCTCGATCTGCAGCTTGGCGCGCTCGCGGGCCGTGTCGTCGAGCGCGCGTCGCGCGTCGGCCAGCTCGGTCTCGTAGAGTGCCTTGAGGCCGGTGAGCTCGCGGCCGCGCACCTCCTCACGCTCCGTCACCTGCAGCTGCAGCGCGCTGTTCTCCGTCTCCAGGCTGCGCACCTTGTCGATGTACACGGCCAGCCGGTCGTTGAGCTCGCGCAGCTCCTCCTTCTCTTGCAGCCGCGACAGCCGCGTGGGGCTCAGTGGCGTGGCGGGGCCGCCGGCGCGGCTGCCCGTCCGCTGCTGCACGGGGGTCGCTGTCGCCATGGCGATCGGCGAGGAGAGCTGAGCGCTGAGGCCGCGGGCAGCGCCGGAACACGGAGGGGGCGTCAGGCGGAGAAGCGTGAGGGAAGGCACGAACCGACGATCCGCGCTCGCGGAGAGGCAGACGTCGGGGGGAAGGACGAAGCACCTGGGATGGCGGGAGAGGGGTTACAAGCACAAAGGGCAAAGGGGGAGGACTACGAATCAATTAAACGTAAAACGTCCTTTGTAAGAAAACATGCACACACTCACACACGCGCGCACACACGCTCAGGAAATACAGGGTGAGGGTGGCCGGGAGAGCCGAGCAGAGTCCGCGCGCCGCCGCCGCCGCCGCCGCCGCCGCCGCCGCCGCCGAGTCTCCCGCCCGCAGCACTTTGTTTCCTCTCAGGCGGCGCTGAGCCGCGGGCGGGGTGAGGAGGGCGGAGGGGCGGGCTGGCTGCGAGCCGCTGGGGGCGGAGGTGGCGCGGGCCGCGGCGCCGCGTTCCCCAAGATGGCCGGCGCGCTCCGGCGTATCCACGTGACCGTCGCTGGCCAATGGAGGGCCGGCAACTCGGGGGCCGGGCCTGTAAATTCAAAATCTGGCCATCAGGCAACCGTCGGCTCGGCGCGCCCGGCTGGGCGTGGCTGGGGGCGGAAGGACTGAGGGCTGTGGGGAGGGGTGCTGGGGACTGCTCGAGCGGCGGCTTTGGGCTCCGCGCCGGCCGTGCTTTCCCACCAGCGCGCGGGGACCGCTTATCGGGTCGGGTCGGCGGATGGCGGGAAGGGGCCCAGAGGCTTCCGGGGCGGGTCCGTGCCGCCGCCCACACCCGGCGGTTCAGGGAAATTCAAATGTAAACGTCTCTAACTGACACACGCACAACTCGTAGAGCCCGGGACGACCGCGGGCGTTGTAACCTTACACCCGCCCCGCGGTGAGGGTTCGGAAAACGGCCTGAAGGCCCGGCCGCTGTGTAGTTATGTAATGAGCGCTACTGTCCGAGGTTCAAGACCAACTGCGTGCGGGTTCCAAGTGCAAACCTTTATTTTTCTCTCAGGTGGAAAACGGTGTAGCAAAACACCTCCTCCCATCAAATTGATGCACGCGTGTCTTGAAGCAGATGGATAAAGACCACAGAAAAGCCAGTGCTGATGGGCGGTCCCCGATCCGTGTATTTCTTAACAATTTAGGGCTTTATAAAATCAAAACCACCTCACAAGTGATATGATTAACATGTTACTAAGTAAATAGCACAAGCTCTTCATGGTCATGCTTCACTAAAATCCCATGTATCAAAATCGAAACTTGTGAAAACTTAAGTAGAAATGCTTTTTGCTTTGAAAAGGGATTCCCCTGAAATGTAATTGACCACAGTTCTAATAGAATGTCCATCAATCCCTTTGAAAACTTTTAAAACTTTTAAACTTTTAGACTTAACATTTATTGAAGTTTACTATGTGCCCTGCCCTGGGCTTTTCGTGGATTATCCATCCACACATTCTGGGAACCAGATTCCTTCCATTTGAAAATGTATCCACGTAATAGATGAATTTCCTTACAGCCGCCCGGCAGGCGACAAGACTGCCTTTGAACCCAGGCGATTTCAATCGCCTCCAGAGCCTCGCCCTCAACTATAACCTGGAAGGCCAACTCAACCCTTTAGGGACGCATCGGTAGAGTAATTACAGGTTAGTTACCTTAATAATGGCTGAAATGAAGACTAGAATGTTTTCTTTCTTTCTTTCTTTCTTTTCCGGTACGCGGGCCTCTCACTGTTGCGGCCTCTCCCGTTGCGGAGCACAGGCTCCGGATGCGCAGGCTCAGTGGCCATGGCTCACGGGCCCTGCTGCTCCGCAGCATGTGGGATCTTCCCGGACCAGGGCACGAGCCCGCGTCCCCTGCATCGGCAGGCGGACTCTGAACCCCTGCGCCACCAGGGAAGCCCTAGAATGTTCTTTAAATATTAATCATGCACATAATTAGTGAAGGGCACCGGTTGAATATCATCCTCCTTGAATTTCCGGGCTCTCTATTAGTGATGATACTCTTCTTGTTAACGGTTCTATTTCCTACCCTGTTTGTTATCTAAAATACCTCCTTCCTTAACGCCCTTGACAATTAAAAAGTTGAAAAGGGGGCTTCCCTGGTGGCTCAGTGGTTGAGAGTCCGCCTGCCGATGCGGGGGACACGGGTTCGTGCCCCGGTCCGGGAAGATCCCACATGCCGCGGGGCGGCTGGGCCCGTGAGCCATGGCCGCTGAGCCTGCGCGTCCGGAGCCTGTGCTCCGCAACGGGAGAGGCCGCAACAGTGGGAGGCCCGCGTTCCGCAAAAAAAAAAAAAGTTGAAAAGGTTCTTTTATGAAGTTGGTGTTAGGAGTTTATAAGTATTCAAGTAAAGTTTTAATAACTTAAAAGGACCTTGAAAATCTAAATTACTTATAAAGAAATGAGGCCTAAAGAAGGTGAGTGCTGTGTCCAAGGTGGTAGAATCCGGATTGCAATGTAATTCCAGTCTTCTTGAGGCCCTTTCCACTACACTGACAGCTTGGCTTTCACTCCATACCCTCCTTTTACCTCAGACGTTAAAAAAATATATTTGGAAATATTTGAAAATTATTTTCTCTCCATTTTTGAAGACTGTATGTGAAATGATTTCAGGCATGATTTCTACTGCTCTCAACCCCACTAAGCTTTCCCTTGAAAGCTTGAGAATCCCTCAATCTCATTGTTTTAGGAAACTCAGATTATATCCTATTAGCTGAAACAACAAATACACTGGAGTCAGACGGTTGGGGATTTGCTGTTGATAGCAATGTAACTTTATGGAAGTTACTCCTCAGTTTCCTCATAGGAAATGGGGATGATTCCTACCTTGCAGGCGTTTGCAATAATTAAAGTAATAGGTGTAGGGTTTAGACATAATATGGGAAGGCTAAATAGTAATCCTTACTCATAGTAATCCTGTGTCTCCTACCAAAAGCAATGAAAAAAGATGGAAAACCTCTTAGCCTTAGAATTAGGTACTTGCGCAAACATTTGGTCAGGCACTTTACTAAATGTAAACTTCTCTTATTCTCTTGGCTTTTCCCAAGCCTAACTCCGTACCTGGAATAAGGCCTATTTCATCCCTGCTCTTTCATACTAAATGTGCCCAGCCCTCTTCATTTAAAGAATTCCTGCAATCCCATTACCACCACTGTTTTCTCCAATAAATGAGAAGTAGCAAATACTATATGAGTATGGTGACAATGCTCCTGCATTTACAAAGACAATCATGATTTCAAATATTCTGTCTGATTTTTTTCTATAAACCTTCACTTACTTGTCAGTGCACGTATTCTGATTAGTGGTTAGGCCATATACATTGCCACCAAGCTTCAACTTCCCATGGCATCACTTACCTCTTTGAAACTCCTCCCAAAACACACAGCTGCCTCGCTACATGCAGCGAATTTATTTGACATTTGCCCTACTTTCTGTATGTCTTATGGATCTGGGACAAAAAAACACAGGATACCTATCAGGTCTGGGCAGAAGGGACCCAGACTAGGATGGGGATAGGTAGGAAGGGAGAAGAGAAGGAGAGACTGAAAGCTAGCAAGTAACCCAATTTTGTCCCAGGAGAGGGGGGAGACAGCTGGCAGTTAGCTGAGTATACAGTGTAAACAAATGGGGAAGCTAGGGATGCGGTCCAAAATGAAGAAAAGTATTGCTAAGCAGTGTCTCTCTTTTTAACTGGTATCTCTTCAGTATATGTTTTCTGAATATTTGAATGACGAAATAAATTAGTACATGGTCTTCCACTAGACCAGATTGTTTCTATTTAATATACTTTGCAAAGTTAATACTTTTTCTAGGTATCGTAAAAACATAAGAATAAATCATGTTTTAGAAGGTTCAGTGACTATCCAGAATCCACTCCAACTCTGATAAAATATTTGTGTTTTAAAAAGAGCTTAAGAGTTTTAAAGGGTATTTATTACCTTCAATAGCATTCTCTTAGCGTAGCCCCATGAAGTTTATACACTGCTCAAAATTGTTTTCCAAATTGCTTGTTAAAATCTGGATACATGGCAAGAGTAGGACTGGCAGGATTATTTTAACTCAGTGGTTCCATCTGACTGATCGCTTGTGATTTACTCAAAAAGAAAAACCAATTTGCACTTTTGTATTTTAGTTTTATTTTATGCCAAAATATGCTCATAAACCTACATTTTATTGAAATTATTTTTAAAAGATATCTTTCAAGCATTTGTTAAACTAAACTATGCATCTGATTTTTAACAGCTTTTTTTTAGTCGTACAAAAGTATGCCCCTTCACCCTGTATTCTGCATCTTTGCCTTTAGAATGGTAAAAATAACAAAAAAGACGAGTCTAAGTATAGAGTTTACATGTAATTCAGCTGTTTCTGCTCTGATTGGAACTGACCCCACTCAAAGAGTTTTTCATGAAAAAACAAAGTCTTTAGTCACTTTATCTGGATGTATGGTTTATCCCTCCCAATAACACTTTAATTTATTCATTTAGTTCATAGATTATTGAGGTAAGACTTTCCTTGCCTAAAATATCTTCCCCACCAGTCTTCCTCTGTCGCTTTGCCTGAAATTTCCCCATAAAACTTAGTCTTTTAGGTCAATCTAGAAAAGTAAGGGCACTGTTTCCAGACCCCACAGCTGAGTTCAGGAATGCAGAGGAAAAAGGAAGTTACATCATTTGCACAGTTGATATGGTAAAGTAGAAGAATGAAGTTTCAACCAGCTGTCAGGATGTTCTTTTCTTCTTCCTCATTACCACAATTTTGGGGTGCCATTCTTCCCAGAATGGCATGGTTAAACCAGAACTAAAGATAATCACACCATTCTCAGCTTTTAAGTTCAATAGCGTTGACATTTGTATAAGAAAAGATTTGAAAAGAAGTGTAATCTGGCTAAACCAGTCCCCTCCACCCCATTTCCCATCCCTATCACCCCAACCCCAGTGAATGCCTCCTGGCTGGGAAAGGAAGGAGAGTTTGAAGCCAGATGCACTGTGGGAGTCATGGTCCCTTGTCCCATTCCTGAGCTGAGTTGAGGATGGTTTGTGCCTCACAACAAAGTCTCTTGTTTCCTTCTGTCTTGAGGCAACAGAACAGAAGCCAAGAGCAGCCTTCCTTAGAACGATTGTAGACAGCAGCCTCAAAACAATGGCAACAAGGGGTATGAAGAGCAACAAGGGGAGTGCAGAACAGCCTAACCTTCTGTGATTGTTAATGTTATGTGTTAATTTAGCTGGACCACAGTGCCCAGATATGTGGTCAAGTATTATCTGGACATTTCTGTGAGGGTGTTTTAGATGAAATTAACATTTGAATCAGTGGACTTTGAGTAAAGCAGATTGACCTCTATGCTGTGGGTGGGCCTCATCCAATCAGTTGAAGGCCTGAAAAGAACAAAAGACTGATATCCCCAATCAGGACAAAATTTTAACAGCAGACAGCCTTCAGACTTGAATTGCAACATTGGCTCCTCCTGTATCTCCAGCCTTCCAGACTATCCTGTAGATTTTGGACTTGCTAACCTCCCTAATCACACAATCCAATTCCTTAAAGTAAATCTATCTATATATACACCTCCTACTGGATCTGTTTCTTTGGAGAACCCTTATGTACACCTTTCCTATGCCCATAAGAAGAATGTGGAGGAGCTAAGGAAAGCCAACAGATTGAATTGAGTGAATTGCACAGGGACGCTGCAGACTGAGCTGGGTGAACTGGCCACTCAAGGCATGGTGGAACTGCAGACAATTCAGCAGGAGCATTGAAGACAGACGTGACAAAGGCCAACGTACTCAGGAACTAAAAGAAGTCACATATAGAAAAGGCCAGCACAGAATGGAGACAGAGCAAAACCAAGAGGCAGATGGCTCTCCCTATGGTTGGTAAGAATCTCCTTGGACTTAAAATCAATCTAAGGACAGAAAGGATGAGGTGAAAAATCTTTGGAATATTAAACTCGAATATAATTAATATATAAACCTCAACTGGTCCATGCCACTGGGAGATTGCAATCCCATCATCAGAATGGTCTCCTTCTAGATCTCTTCACACTGCTTTTCCTCCCAAGTAGGCTTTATTCTAACATGAGCTCTCACCACAAGGTTGAAAACCTGGCTTCTAAACACTGAAGCCAAAGTTCTACTAACTCACAATATAACAAATCTCAGGAAAACTGATTTGCCTCTTTGGGTCACATGCCCAGCCTTGAATGGACTGCTGTGTCCAGAGCTAGGATGTACTCTGGTTAACCAAGTCCAAGCCCAAAATCACCTGTTTGACAGTCAGGGGTGGGAGAGAGTCAGGAGTCAAGGCTGGCCTCACCAGACCATATAGGATGGGATTCCACCAGCAATGAAGAGTTCATCCTAAACAGGAATGAAGGGATGCTAGACAAAATAACCCAGCATATATCTACCTCATGGAAGGACAGTAAGAGAAATAACATAAATAGTGCTCTTCTGGCCTAAAATTCTCCATAAATTTGCATATTAAAAAACATTAAAGTAGAAACTCTTAAAGGTTCAGGATACCTAAAAAGTCGTGCCCATTTTCTCACTCATTAATCCATGCATTTATTCATCAAACATTTGTGGAGGACTTACTACATTCAGAGCAAGGATGACTGAAGTCCATGCATGATCCCTGCTTTGAGGAGCTTGCCAGTCCAGTGGTGGACAGGCAAACATTCATGTAAATAAATTCTGCCTCACAGTGCCTGGTACTAAAAATAAGGCATGAACAAGGTAGTGTAGGTTCAACAAGGACCAGACAGGCCTCTGAGTTGGGAGGAGGAAACCACTCACAGACAGATGATCCCTGAGCTGGGCTGGTAAGAATGTCAGTCTTCAGTGACTGGCAAATGGATCGGGTACTTAATGGAGACCTGTAAATGGCAACCCACATCTCCAGGGAGAATTAGAGGGAAACCCCAGATGGAATCCTTAACCTCCTTGTGGTGTGCTTTTTATTTCAAACCACACTGTGTAGGGGGTGCTTCAAACTAGGAATTAGTAAGGTGGTAAGGGAAGCAGATTTTAGTCAACAATCTTAACTTTTTTCGCTTGTTTTTATTTTTATTATTTTTTAAATTTATTTATTTTTTATTTATTTTTGGCTGTGTTGGGTCTTCGCTGCTGCATGCGGGCTTCCTCTAGTTGTGGCGAGCAGAACTACTCTTCATTGTGGTGCGCAGGCTTCTCGTTGCGGTAGCTTCTCTCGTTGCAGAGCACTGGCTCTAGGCAGACTTCAGTAGTTGTGGCACACAGGCTCAGTAGTTGTGGTGCACAGGCTTAGTTGCTCCGCGGCATGTGGGATCTTCCCGGATTGGGGGCTTGAACTCATGTCCCCTGTATTGGCAGGTGGGTTCTTAACCACTGCACCACCAGGGAAGTCCCAACAATCTTAACTTTAAACATGGCTTACATTAGTCAAGAAAATGGAAAATTGAGGAAATTACCATATAATTAAAACATTACTGAAGCTGAGTCATAAAATAACAGTTATGCCTTTTGCCTAAAGCAAAACAAAAATAGAAAACCAACTAAGCAGGAAATTTTATTGAGTAACTCCTGTGTGCAAAGTGCAGCACCACATGCTATCAAAGAAACTTTTTAAAGTATGAAATGTGGTTCATTTCCTCCATAAAGGTATTGTATTGTGTGTGTGGAAATGAGATGTATACATGCGAATAATTAGGTTAGGAAACTAAGCCATGAGTGACAAAGGCCCAAAGGAATGACATCGATGACAGGTGTCAAATCTCTGGGGCTGCTAAAATTTAGAGAATGAAGAAATTAGAGAATGAGAGGACAATGTGAAAAAAGAGGATTTAACTAGACATTGAAGTAGAGAAAGTCTTATCCAGTAAGTGATTTGATTTATAAAAAATTGTCTTTACAGGGTCTTCCCCAGCAGTACAGTGGTTAAACCTCCACGCTTGTGCTGCAGGGGGTGCGGATTCAATCCCTGGTCAGGCAACTAAGATCCCACGTGCCACATGCTGTGCGCCCCCCCCAAAAAAAATCTTTACACACAGTTTTTCAGGAATAGCACTATCCCATAAAGTGAAATGATTTTATATTTTTCATGAAATATTTGTATTTGTCTATGTTGAGTACGTATATTAGAAACTGGGCAAGACTTATCCAGAATTTGGATACCCACGTGCTTGGGATTTAACAATATCAAAAATATTCTGTTAAAGTCACTAAAAGAGATGACATTGAAAAGCACTTAGTGACCTCTCTGATTTACATGTATAGTGAGTAAAGTAGGAACTGAAACTTTCACATATTGCTGATGGGAGTGTAAAATAGTACAACCACTTCAGAAAACTGTTTAACTGCTCCTTATAAAGTTAAAAATGCTCCTACCCTGCATTCCAGCAGTTCTATTTCCAAGACAAATGAAAGCACATGTCTCCTGAAAAACTTGCACAAGAAGTTTGTAGTACCTTTATTCAAAATAGCCCAAACCGGAAACAATCCAAATGCCCATCAACAGAATAGACAAATAAATCATGGTATAAGTACTACTGAGCAATTAAAAGGAATGAGCTACAGTTACATGTAACAACATGGATGAATCACACAAGCAATACAAAGCACATTTTATGTGACTGGTTTATATGAAATTCAAGAACAGTAAGTGTAATCTACGTGAAAGAAGTCAGAACACTGGTTGTCTACTGTGGTAAGGATTGATTGGAAGGAGACATTGAGGAACTTTCTGGAATGATAGGGTCATAGGTACATGGACAAATACAGTAATCAAATCTCATTAAATTGTACACTTCAGATCTGTGCATTTCACTATATGTAAATTTTACCACGATGAAAACATAACCTGGTCTATTACAGATTAGATTTAAAAATTCATAAGGTATACTTGGAAGCTTTTTTTATTCCTTTTTTTTTTTTTTTTTTGGTAAGTGGATACCATTTCCACCTTATTTGTGGCTTGAATTTTAAATTTTCTGTGGACTCTTCATTTTTTACACCTATGCTATAAACCTGTGTGATTTCTTCAGGAGTCAGAAATTGTATAAAACCTTTTTTTTTAAGCCTATGACTTAATCAGATTTAAAAGATGTATTTGAGTGGCTTCCCTGGTGGTGCAGTGGTTAAGAATCCACCTGCCAATGCAGGGGACATGGGTTCGATCCCTGGTCCAGGGAAGATCCCACATGCCACGAGCAGCTAAGCCTGTGCACCACAACTACTGAGACTGCACTCTAGCGCCCGTGAGCCACAACACAACTACTGAGCCCGCAAGCTACAAATACTGAAACCCGCATGCCTAGATCCCGTGCTCTGCAATGAAAAGCCCGTGCACCATGATGAAGAGCAGACCCAGCTCGCCACAACTAGAGAAAGCCCGTGCACACCGTGCACAGCAACGAAGACCCAACGCAGCCAAAAATTTTTAAAAAATAAATAAAACATGTATTTGAGTAATGAAGCCAGGTGTTAAGGGTGAAACTGGTGACTTGAAGAGAGCTACTGCCATTTTTGTCTTAAAAAGGTTGGAATATGAATACTAAAAAGCTGAGAACTTAATAAATTTCTAAAGAAAGAAATAAACCTAAAACAGTAGTTTCTACCTATGAAATTCTGTTTTTTACTACTATGTTTGTTTTATAAGTTGACATATTTGGACACTGATCATCCTATTGATCAGATACAAATACTTATTTCTAGTAATCCAAGGACCTAAATTCTTTTATTAATGTAACAACTTTCTAAACAAAAAAGACATACCACAAGTTTAATTAAATAAGGATAGAGAAGAAATTTTCAAAGGGGATGAGGATAAGGGAAGAAAAAAGGGAGTTATCAAAATCTAGGATAGCAAAAAATATTACCTATTGTTTTAATAAACATATTTAAAAGTTTGACTAAATCTTCTTGGCCAGACAGGCTTTGTAAAAGCTGTGATTCTCAACTGAAGGTGGGGAAGGACATAAGGCACCCTGTTTATAAGGGGCTTTCTCAGGTTTGGGGGGGCAGATGAGATTTTTATGCTTATCAAAAGAGATCATGGGATGATAAAGTTATGAGACACTGCAGTGGAGAACGTAGAGGAAGCAAAGCACATAGCTCCTGCCATTGGTCTCACTGGGGCTCTTGAGTTACATCCAGAACCATACAAGCCTGTATACCATTACATACCTGAAGTAACTAAGTCAGACAACCCACCATGACAACCATGACTGCAGAAAAGTTCCGTCACTGTGACTTTCATTTGGAAAAGTCACCCTGTGATAACTTGAATCAACTCCTTCACAAGGTTTTCAGAAATGTATTGTCATTTAAAAGAAATTGGTTTCATTTCTCTAATCTTAACTTCTTAGTTCTTTTCATTTACTATATACTTCCTTTAAGGGATTTAAGTTGGGTTGATCTCAAAGTGAGGGATGTAGAAACAAGATCTCAACCGTCATAGGGAAAAGAGAAGTTACAGCGATGAGCCCAGCATCGTTATTTTTAAAAGTAAAGTGAATCCAAAATGTTTTCACCCCAAAATAATTTAAATGTCATTCCTCCTATGAACCCCCATGGCATGATCATCTATAGCAGTCACTCGGAACCAAGCATATTGCTTTTTGGTCCATTATTTTGACCAAATCATAAGATTCTTTAAGGTAGGAGAATTTCCCTGGGGGACAGTGCAAATGATGAAATGTTGTCACTTTTGTGTCCACAACTCCCAAATGGGAGTAGAGCAATATACAACAATGGGTAATCTAAGTATCCTGGCCTTTCACCAATCTCTCATTTCTCATAATGGGTCTACCTCATCTAAGAGGAAGTGAGCAAAGAACTCTAATAAGCATGAGTCAAGAGACACTCGTAAAACTTCCCAAAACAATTATTTAAAGACTTTGTAAGAATTCCATTTGGAAAACTTCTTATTTTCTATAACTTTTGCCTGAAAATAAGAGTCTGATCCATAATGTTTATTTCTGTGATTATCTATTATTGATAAAATAGTACCAAATATAGTAAATAACAATATGTAATATAAGACTTTTTCTCCTTAAATATGAACAGCCTATTTCAGTTTCAGGTTTACTATGTCATCTCAAATGCTTCCAGCAAACTTCGTCATGAAGAAATTGGAGGAAATCAACGACTTGACCACTTGATTTTTTTTTTTTTTTTTTTTTGCCACACTGCCCGGCTTGTGGTATCTTAGTTCCCCAACCAGGAATTGAACCTGGGACCTCAGCAGTGAAAGCACGGAGTCCTAACCACTGGACAGCCAGGGAATTCCCTAAAATGCATATTTAAAAAATTGATGCTAAGCAATGAGAAAGAGAACCAAAGATGTATCACCTGCCCCAAATGGAATCTACCTAACATCCAACACGTTGCTAGATCTAAAACATGTTCAGCCCATAGGATAAATATCAAATACAAGAATAAGATACATGTGTCACATATTAGCAAGTACAAGGTGAATGTGAAGGTTGAAAATTTGGTAGAAGGGAATTGCAGAATTGTACATTAGGATCAAATTAATGCTCTGTTCTGGATTACCGGCAATATACTATTTCACTTCCCGTTTGTCTTTTAAAGCTCTGAAAATGATTTAGTGTGAGAGAGTTAAGCAGTTGAAGACCTGGATGCCAGATCTCTGTCTGCCATTGGGATGGGGGAAAGAAGGAACGTGGAGACTACTTTAGAGGAAGAGTAGGCTGACTCAACCAATCACTGGACAAATAAAACAGAATATTGGGGGGACCAATGGAGATACTGGGGTTCAGGTAGAATAAAGGCAGGACAGTAGAGTTAGGCATACCCAAGTGTGTATTCTGCTTAGTCACTATGTGACCTCTAGCAATTAACATCTGTGAACTTCCATTTCCTCATCTGTAAAAAGCAGAGAAAGAACTACCATGTAGGGATGTTGAAAAAATTGAATATGTTAATGTATGTAAATTATATGTTACATAGTCAGTACTTAGTAAATATTTATTCCTTTCCCTTCCTCAAAAACAGATATCAGGACCTTTACTTCCCAATTTTGAAAGCTATTTAATTTAGCATATAAAGCCCTATACCAGCACTGAGAAAAATCCATGCCTGTTACAACACCACATTTTCAAAATGTTAACTGTTTAACTTTGTCATGCTCACTAATATTTATCTTGCATAAAGTCAATAATTATACAAATATTGAATAGTACATATAGTGGTTGACTTACTATAACTTCATTCCATTTAATGAACTTTCAGTGAATATCATTATGGCCAGCTCCAGAGAAATTGCGAAATGATCAAGCCACAATCCCTGCCATACAGAAACTGCTGGTGTCCAAGGAGCAAAGTCAATGCTAGTACCTCTGACACGTGCCCTGCTGAATCTTCTTACAGTTGTCTATAAGCCAACCTCTCTCCAAACACAAGGTGCTATGGTATTCAGTTTGAACTTCATAGCCGGTTTTATCATTTTATTGATTATCTTTTAGATATCCAGACACAGTTTGATTAGTTTGGATTTATTTTTTTTAATATTTATTTATTTGGCTGTGCTGGGTCTTAGTTGCAGCATGTGGGACCTAGTTCCCTGACTAGGGATCGAAGCCAGGCCCCCTGCATTGGGAGCATGCAGTCTTAGCCACTGGACCACCACCAGGGAAGTCCCTTGGACTGATTTTTGTAATAGAAGGAACAAATCACTTTCAATTGTTGTCAAAATATGAATGCACATATACTTATTGCAAAAGATGGAAGGAGATACGATCTATTTTTCTTAGATACATATAACATTTAAATCTAGATTTTTCCTTTGTATGCTTCTCCGCCACTTCCACATTTTGAAGAGAAAAAAAAGTGCATGCTTTTTGGGGCTTCCCTGGTGGCGCAGTGGTTGAGAGTTCGTCTGCCGATGCAGGTGACGCGGGTTCGTGCCCCGGTCCGGGAAGATCCCACATGCCGCGGAGCGGCTGGGCCCGTGAGCCATGGCCGCTGAGCCTGCACGTCCGGAGCCTGTGCTCCGCAACGGGAGAGGCTACAACAGTGAGAGGCCCGCGTACAGCAAAAAAAAAAAAAAGGGGGGGGCATGCTTTCTGCCTGACCACAAGGTTCAACCACTACTGCCTGCTGGACAAAAAAAAAAGGGTGGTATTAAGGGTGCAGCCATCTGCTTGACACTGGCTCTGGGTGAGCCAAGGAAAGCTAATTAAGGCCTCTACCCTCCCTCCTCTCCTCCCCCCACCCTTCTCTCCATGCCTCCACCATCTGGCTGACCTTCCCTTCCCTCTCACACCAGCTTCTTTCTGCATCCTATGGCTTGGGTAGGTTAGAGACATTTGCCCATCCCAGGAAGAGACAAGAATGGACTTCAGCAGCATCCTGGGCCATGAATTTCTAAAATTTGAAAGGAAATTACACAGATTACCTCCCCCACTCCCACCAACGGTGCTCTCTTTCACTGATGAAATCTTACGTGAAACATCTTTTCTTCCATGTTCAAGGAAATTGGTAGGTCTGGAATCCAATCCACTTTGTAATGGACAATAGTCTGATAGGCAAGTACCTAATTCGTACACTGAGTCTCTCTCGTCAGTTTCTTTAGGGGCAATTAGTTTTAGGGGCAGAGATGGAATAGGAAATCACAAAGTAAATATAGTATCTTTCACCATAAAGCCACAGAAAATGATGCGAGGGGTACATTCAATGTGAATCGGCAGGGACAGCTCAAACGTCGTTACTCATTAAAAAGATATCAGGTAAATAGGACATCAATGAAGCAGACTAAGATTTTGAGACTTTAAAGAATAAATAGTCTTTGAACTAGTAAACAAACACAGACTAGCTATTAACACACAAGAAATATGATTCTGTTTACCTGAGAAATAATGCAACCTGGATAAACTGATGTTTCACTAACAAAAATCCTTGTTAACCTTGGATTTGGTTACAAAGATAACTATTTTTTTCCTGTACTTCACTCTTGTTCTGCCTTATTTTTTCTCTTTTTCGACCTTGTAGTAATACAAGCTATGTACTTTTTTTTTTAAAGAAAATCTAACGGTTCCAGTTTAAAAGAAGAAAGACAATAGAAAATAAACTCTGAAAATTACAAAACTGTAAATATTGGGTCAGAATAAGAACCTGATTAGAATCTTGAAGGTAAGCTATAGTTAAGTTTACTATAAAAAGACTTGCTCCATAGTTATATTTCAACACAATAATGTAAACTTGAAAAAGACAAAAATACTGTGAGGTTTTGATGTCAGAATTTTTACATTTATAAAAGAACTTGCTAAAATAAATTGCCCAAGTGTATCTTTTTAAGAACAGAAAGGGAGGCCAACAAACCAGTTTAGAGTATTTTTCAAACACAGATAAAATTAAGCTGTGACTCAGATCTGTACAGAACACCAGATGCTTCCTACCTGTAGAGGACATCTGTAACTTTTTTGGTTGCTCACTCTGAACTGTCTTCCTATGTTTGGGGAATTCCTTACCATTTGAGTCTTAGCAAGAGACAGGGTCTGCCTCCCACTCTAGATGCTAAAAAAGCCAGCCAGCCAGCCGTTTCTTTTTCAGGCCTAGGTTTAGCCAATCAGATGCAGCAGGTCCAGAATCTGACCCAAAGCAATGCAAGACTGGCGAATCCATTCTGGTATCGACCTTCAATTTCCCAAAGGCACTGGGGACAGAGTACCATCCTACCTGCAGGGTTTGTGGATAGCAGCTACAGAACCTACTTTTACTTGGAACACTAACGACCTTCCCAGACAAGTTCTGGGCCCCTGATATGAAGCCCCCTTTGACCTAGGACCTCTAGCCTTCCCACCATTCTGTGAGTTACACAGTATGTTTTCAGTACTTTCCTTTTCTGCCTAAGTCAGAATTAGCTTCTGTTGCTTATAGTCAAGAACCTTAAGGCACACAGAGCCTCTGGAATACTGACAGAATTTCAAAGAGAGGAACCAGGGAATGGATAACAATTTCTCACAGAAGCTATATATGACTCATAAAAGAGTTGAAGGTAAGCTCATTAGTGATGGGATATGTGCATATTTTCCCTTATTGTAAGTCAGGAGTGTGTGTCCAGGATATATGGGGAAAGGCTGGTTTCAGTGATAGTCTAGAAACAAAGATGGGAAGCCTTACCCCTTTATCTAGGTCCAGGCCTAGATAACTTACACAGGTCAAAAATGCAGGAGTACAAAACTGTACACATTTTACGAAAACATAAAACAAAATAATGTACGTTAAACACATGAAAATGGTTGCCTATGGGAGTTGGAAATAGGAGTGGGGAGTGGAGTTAAAAGGGAGTGGTTGAATAAACTCATGCAAAATGCAGGGCTTCTATCTGAAAGCATCTGGCGCACATGCCTGGTGCCATTTCTTCTGCCTCTGAGATCTCCAGGAGAGAAAGAAACTCCAGCTGCCCATCCTTTGGGCTTGGAGAGGAGCCTGCAGGTATCGATGGGATTCACCATGAGGCTGGTGCTCCCAGCTCAGGTACCAACAGGAAGCAGGGGGTTGTAAGAACACCTGGGGTGGGGAACCATGGCAGAGGATGATGATATTAAACACCCTCTTTTATAAACAAAACTCTTTCGGTCTAGACCTAATTATACCATTGCAATATTGTGAGCAGTTTTGTTTAGGGTGATGAAAAAGTTTGGAATAGACTGTGGTTATGATTATACAACATCATGAATGTAATTAACGGCACTGAATTGTACACTTAAAATGGTGAATGTGGGGCTTCCCTGGTGGCGCAGTGATTGAGAGTCCACCTGCCGATGCAGGGGACACAGGTTCGTGCCCCGGTCCGCGAAGATCCCACATGCCACGGAGCGGCTGGGCCCGTGAGCCATGGCCGCTGAGCCTGCGCGTCCGGAGGCTGTGCTCCGCAATGGGAGAGGCCACAACGGTGGGAGGCCCGCGTACGGCAAAAAAAAAAAAAAATGGTGAATGTGGCAAATTTCTTTAGATTTACTTTAACACAATTTTAAAATATTAATAATGTAACATACCAAAACCCATTGAATTGTACACTTTAAATGGGTGAATTGTATCATATGTGAATTATATCTCAAAAAAAGCAGTTAAAAAATTATTCTAAGCGTTTAGGGATCTTCACTTTTAAACATTTGACACTTGGTGCTGAACACTGGTTTTTTGAACAAAAGGTTTTTTGGGAACTGAGAAATTGTTCCTCCAGTCTAATGGATAACCAGTCACTTCCCTTTCACAGCACGTTAGAGGGATATATCTGGGACAATAGTAACACAAACATCCCAAGATTTGGAATACATCAGGGGTTTATCATTGAAAAGAAATAAAATGAAACGAATCACAAGAATCTAGCAGAGATGGACAGCTCACCTAGAAACTGGCAGCACTGCTGGAGGGAAGTTGAGAATATTCAAGAGAAAATGAAAACCACACTTGGCAGTAATTGGCTGCTTTTTTTTTTTTTTTAAATCTATGAGGTTTAAAGGAGAAGCTGCTGGCTCCAGGCCCACAAAATGTAACACAGCCCACTTGAAAGCTCCCAGGACTGGATCAACCGCAGCTGGAAGGGTCTGAGCTGCGGCGGGAGCCCAGGCCTGCCAAACATCGCAGCTGCTGAGTAGTTTTCCAGACCCGTCCCTGTATCTGCCCTGGACGTTCCTATGTCTGTGCCATCACTCATGCTGTTCCCTACACGTGGAATGTCCTTTCCACTTATCAGCAGACTTCCCAATCCTACTGATCACTCAAGGTTCAGCCAGAATAGCATTCTCTCCTTTCCTAGGGCCCAGCAGGAGGGATGCTGCTGAGAAAAACCAAATTGATTTCAAAGGGATGATTGCAGACACATCTCTCAGATATTTTTGACCAGGCAGGGCGTAGGGAATGGAGATCAGAGGTGTAACATGACTCTCATCGCTGGCAGCGGGGAGACCAGCAAAATTGTCTTAAGAGAAAATACTATCCCTACTGCTCCCTACCATTCTACAAGTTTAGACTTACTAGATCACCTGATGATCTTTCAATATCAAAGAAGGCATTTTTAAATAATTACTTATGTAATGTAGCTAGTGGTTTTAACATCTTCATTCAAAGTAATGGCCTCTCGGGGCTTCCCTGGTGGCACAGTGGTTGAGAGTCTGCCTGCCAATGCAGGGGACACGGGTTCGTGCCCCGATCTGGGAAGATCCCACATGCCACGTGGAGCAGCTGGGCCCGTGAGCCATGGGCACTGAGCCTGCGTGTCCGGAGCCTGCGTGTCCGGAGCCTGCGTGTCTGGAGCCTGTGCTCTGCCAACAGGAGAGGCCACAACAGTGAGAGGCCACAACAGTGAGAGGCCTGCATACAGCAAAAAAAAAAAAAACAAAGTAATGGCCTCTCTTTACAAATTATTCTTCTATAATTAAATATTATGGGAAAAACACCTTGTATGCACATTGTTTTCTCTCCTGGTTTGACATTTAACTTTTGTTGAATTGCTATTAATTGCTACTTTTGGTGGCTTCCAAGGAAATGTTTGCATTACCTAGAACAGCTGCTTCCCAATCGTTTAAAAGTCACACCAATAAAAATAATTTTTTATTTAGGAATACAGAAGCAAAAGGCTGAGTCAACCATATCCCCAATCCCTCAGCACAGGGAGCGTATTTATTCATTCATTCATTCATTCATCCGTCCATCCATCCATCCCTCTATCCCTTTTTATCTCCACTCCCCACTCCTATTTCCAGTTCCCATAGGCAACCATTTTGACATGTTTAATGTATATTATTTTGTTTTCTGTTTTACTGTAAATGTAGGGTTATTTTGTACTCCTGCATTTTTAATTTATGTAAGTGATGTCAGGATGCAGATCTCATTCTGTTTCTTTCCTCATTTCCTCAGCACAGCTTTGGAGACCCACAGTGTTGCTGTGTGCGCATCTAGTCTGTTACTCAGGACTTCTTGGAGGACATCTCCTACATTAGCACCCATCCCCAGAGACACACACCTTGATTGCACGGCTCCCTGTCTCTAAACACCTGATCATGGTAAATACTCTCGTACGTGCCCCTTGAGAGGGAACTGACGGGTCATAGGGTACCTAGACATTCATCACAGTGACGTACCCTCTACTGCTCTCTAGACTGCCTACGTTCATCTAGAAGCTGTACATAAGGTTTCCTAGAGGTCTACAGTGCCACCAGCACTTGGCATGAAAATGTGAGTATTTGTACAGCACGCTGGGGTGAAACAATGACTCTGCTCCTTGGAAGAAAACGGGTCCCTGGACTCTTGCAGCCTCATCCATGCAGCCTCCCTCAGGGCAGAAGCATCAATACTTCTGGTATTGATCTATTTGCCTGTAACCCCTTTCAAAGCATTTCTCTGCAGCACAACACAAATGAAGAAATGCCAGAGCAAGAGGCCTTCCCTCCCCATCTCCCACTGTCTTCTTAAAAGTTAAGTCTCAGGAGTCTATGGAATGAGGAACAAGTGTTAAATTTCTCAGGGTGGCACTTAATGTACCCGCACCCCCCAGGTGTGAAGGTGTCTACAGGAAGAACCCAGGGTTACCACTAGCAGCCACCATCACTTCCAGCATTCCTTCCCGGTGCCACTGACACTATTGCTTACCATCCTGCCACAGTCCTGGACCAAATATTGCTATTTCCAGTTTAAGGAAGAAGCGAATACTAAGGACAGAACAGTCAGAGCCTCACATCAGGGGGTGTGAGGGGCAATTGGAATCCAGGCCTGCTTGACTGAAAACCCCAGTTTCTTTGTAGGCCCTCCTGGAAAATACTGCAAGAACAAAGGGCAGAAATAAGGCCTGCGGGAGAAATTAACCTTGCTTCCCTGGGGAACCTGGGAGCTATGCTTAGGGAGCTAAAGACTCCAAGACTGAGCTTTCCCGTGAACACAGCAGATTCCAATGAGAGCATGGGTCACTTTCTTTTGCTTTGTTACCTCAGATTTCTGGGATTTCAGTCTGGTGGTTGAGGTACAAACATGTCAACTTTGTTTGGAAAAATCTGATGATCTAAGAATCATTGAATTTGCTTTGATAGATTTTTCTTTTTTCTATTTGGTGTTTTGTTTTCCTTCAGAGGTGTAAATTGCGTGACTAATGTGTTTTCACCATCTGTGGGTTGAGGTTGACAGAGGGAATAAAATAGGTACCTTTTCTATTACTAAATAATGGAAGAAAAAGGAAAAAACCCCAAAGTTAATTTTTCTAGAGAACTATAAAAAAAAAATCCCAGCGAATGCAATGATGAGATAAATAGTTCAAGAAACGACATCTTCATTTATTTATGTGAAATATAGTCTTTGTTGCCGTCTGGAGTGAGGATTTCCAGGACTCCCCTGTATATTAAGTTCTGGGAGAGGGAGAAACATTTTCTTCTATGTGTCTCTAGAAATGAAGACAACTTATTAACCAAGCAGGAAGTTATATTTGCATTCTTGGCCTCCTTCACAGTTTCTAATGGCACCAGGAACTGGGGATGGAGCGGGGCTGACACAATCCCGTTCCTAGTACTGAAGTGTTCAAATCTGGGATCATTGCAGGCATGCTGAGCCGTTCTCTGGATTTCCAGAAAAACATTTTGACAGTCTTTTCACCTCAGGACTTGCATTAGGTGTATCATGTCCAATGTATCATATAGCTATGGGAAACCGACTTAGGACATTTGTGTGAGACAAAAAAAAAATGAGCCTTTAAACAAGCACAGGCTACCAAACTAGTGACTCCAACAGCTACATTTACATGCACATAATATAGGCATTGTTAATTATGGTTTTCCATCTGTATATTTAAAAAGACTGTAATAGCATAATTTTTGTGTGTTTTTTTTTATAAATTTATTTTATTTATTTATTTATTTTTGCCTATGTTGGGTCTTCATTGCTGCGCACAGGCTTTCTCTAGTTGCGGTGAGCAGGGACTACTCCTCCTTGCGGTGAGTGGGCTTCTCATTGCGGTGGCTTCTCTTGTTGCGGAGTGTGGGTTCTAGGTTCGTGGGCTTCAGTAGTTGTGGCACGTGGGCTCAGTAGTTGTGGCTCACAGACTCTAGAGAGCAGGCTCAGTAGTTGTGGCGCACGGGCTTAGTTGCTCTGCGGCATGTGGGATCTTCCCCGACCAGGGCCCGAACCCGTATCCCCTGAACTAGCAGGCGGATTCTTAACCTCTGCACCACCAGGGAAGCCCATAGCATAATTTTTGGGTGTGATGAAGGACAGTGATGTTAAAATATATGTACATGTGTCTATATGTATATATACATATTCAAGAATAGAAGCCAATTAACATCTGTGGCATAGAACAATAATGATACATTTTAGATGTTTAAAAAATTTTTTAATTCTATTTTAAAAGCTAATTAGGGACTTCCCGGTGGTCCAGTGGTTAAGAATCTGCCTTTCAATGCAGGGGACGCAGGTTCCATCCCTGGTCGGGGAAGATCCCACATGCCACGGGGCAACTAAGCTCATGCACCACAACTACTGAGCCCACGCACTCTAGAACCCCTGCACCACAACTAGAGAGAAGCCCATGCCGCAGTTAGAGAAGCCCACGTGCCGCAATGAAGAACCCACGTGGCGCAGTGAAAGATCCCCGCCCCCCGCATGCCACAGCGAAGATCCCACGTGCCGCAACTAAGACCCGAAGCAGCCAAATAATAATACAATTTTTTAAAAAAAGCTAATTAAATAAGAGATCTGTTTTTGATTGTATGTTTATAGTAATAACTGCAAGCTGTTTGCCTCTCACATATCTTCCACTGCATATCAAGATGCCAGACTCATCCTCTATTTTCCATTGGTCACGCCTCTGACTCACATCACTGCACTAAGCCTTAATTTTGTAAAGTCTTGAAAATAGAGTATTAGGAAAGAACAGATCATTTAATGTGTTCATCCCTCTGCTATGGAAAATAAACAAAGCTTGCTTTTAATTGTAATACATGGTTATTGTATTAAACTCCATGTGTGGGGAGCAGTGGACTGCTCCCCACCCCTCCCTACCCCCCGTCCCTGCCTCCCTCACCACCATTCCCCTTAAGAACTTCCCACTTGGGCTTCCCTGGTGGCGCAGTGGTTAAGAATCCGCCTGCCAATGCAGGGGACATGGGTTCGAGCCCTGGTCCGGGAAGATCCCACATGCCATGGGACAACTAAGCCCATGCGCCACAACTACTGAGCCTGCACTCTAGAGCCTGTGAGCCACAACTACTGAGCCCACGACCCACAACTACTGAGCCCACGCGCCTAGAGCCTGTGCCCTGCAACAAGAGAAGCCACCGCAATGAGAAGCCCATGCACCACAACTACTGAAGCCCGTGCGCCACAACTACTGAAGCCTGCATGCCTAGAGCCTGTGCTCTGCAACAAGAGAAGCCACCAGAAAGAGAAACCCGTGCACTGCAACGAAGAGTAGCCCCCACTCGCTGCAACTAGAGAAGGCCCACGCAAAGCAATGAAGACCCAACGCAGCCAAAATAAATAAAATAAACAATTAAAAAAAAAAAGAACTTCCCACTGTCTCCAGATGAGTGGGTTATCCTAAGTCTTGTTTCTGCTGTGTGGTTCGTTCCTACGAGAATAGTTGACCAGTCCAGAGCAGAACCCTGAGCAAAGAGGGACAATCAGCTTCTGTTCTCGCGGAAGCACATTTTGACCAAGAAGTGTTTGAAGCAGCAAGCCCTTTAAGGAGAAAGTCTCTGACTGTGTCTGGGTTCACCGAGGTCCCCAGAGATGCCCTGGTTATGCTGCTACCCACTCTTCCCTGCATTCAAGGCCATGCTCGAGTATTCTCCCACAAGGGCCTCCACCCTTCAGGACTTTTTTGCTCAAGTTCTCTTTGTTTTTGCTCACTTGTAAACAGAGGAAATTCAATTTAACACAACACAACACACATACGTAATATGACATTATTTCAGTGCTAACCTGGAATTTATGGTTTATGGTAGAATGAAGATCATAGACTCATCTTCCATCTGACACTGACACTACCTGACACTGTCCTTTCTGAAGAACCCCAAATTATTTGAAGTAGGTTAAAACAGTATGAGAGAAAATGATTTAAGGAATTTGTGGGGAAATGTGGGGCTTGTTAACTTGAACACTAACTTTAAAAAAATAAAAAGGTCTGTTAGACTTCCTTTTAGAATCCCAGCATCACACAGAAGACTATTTGTGGACTATCACTAAAAGCTATTCAATTTCCTATAACCAAAGGAGGGTCTTTGTTTTGGCTTAAGCATCAGATATAAATGTCCTTGCTCGCCTACTCAGGATTTAAAAGTCTTAAGTCATTACATGGCAGTGACGTTTCAAAAAAATTTTAAAAAACAGGAAATAGAGCAGAACTCTTACCAACACATGCAGACTACAGTTGCAGCCACAAAATACATAGTATCCTGTTCTGCCACATTCACTGGGCTGGATTATATTGTTTCATAGGCCCAGTTAACTCTGGGAGAATTAATAGGTGCATATTGTTTAGTGTGGGTGTGGGCAGTGTAATTAAACCCAGAGTCTTTAATTCTTCTCAAGGTCAGATGAAAGAACCATTTTGGTTTTGTCTAACATTCAGGGTGTGTTTCCAGTTAAACTAAAATCAGAGCAAGCAGCTCTGGGTTCTTCTTCAGGATCTCTCTCATGAAAACTAATTGCACGGTTCTGCTCCTCCCAGGCCCACCCCTTTCTTCTGGAAGCAGCACTATCTTTCTGTACCTGAAACATCTCCATTGAGGGCACAAGTAGGCCTCATAGAATTTATCTGATCTCCTTTTTTGCCCAAAAATAAATGGCCTAAAACTGGGGGCAGTGTTTTGTTTTTTTTTGTGGTATGCGGGCCTCTCACTGTTGTGGCCTCTCTCGTTGCGGAGCACAGGCTCCGGACGCGCAGGCTCAGCGGCCATGGCTCACGGGCCCAGCCGCTCCGCGGCATGTGGGATCTTCCCGGACCGGGGCACAAACCAGTGTTCCCTGCATCGGCAGGCGGACTCTCAACCACTGCGCCACCAGGGAAGCCCTGGGGGCAGTGTTGGGTAAGATTAGACATGGTGATTTGAGTTAGAGTTCTAATCTGTCCCTAACTAGAACATCCTTTTATTGACCCTGACCCCTCCCACCAGTTCATTAAGGTTCTTTATCACTCAAGTAATTGTTTATAAGAGAAGATATTAAAATAATCCTTAGGCCTACCTTTTTGTGAAGATGTCTTATAAGAGTATACCTTCCCTGGTCTAAATGAGAAATTCAAACATGTCCTAGGGGTCCCCTGGTTAAGTTCAGGAGTGAACTTATTGTCAGCCCAAACTGCCAATTCTCATCACGCTGTGAATGAGTCCTTGAGTGCCATTCAATTCATCTTTGCATCCCTGGCACCTGCCATCATGTGGGCTATTAGGAAGGAAGCTCAATAAATATTTGTCAAATGAACATATCTTATTCATCTTTCCTATTAGAATTTAGTTCTCAAAAGGAGTAAGAACCATATGGACTTATACTTTAGAGTCCATGCAATACAGACAAATTTCATGCCCAGGGAAAGAACTTAAGACATATCGCAACACATATTTATCAAATTAAAGAAAACCTAGGACTTCCCTGGTGGTGCAGTGGTTAAGAATCCACCTGCCAATGCAGGGGACATGGGTTCGATCCCTGGTCCGCGAAGATCCCACATGCTCAGAGCAATTAAGCTCATGCGTCACAACTACTGAGCCTGTGCTCTAGAGCCCACGAACCATAACTACCGAGCCTGCGTGCCGCAACTACTGAAGCCCGCACGCCTAGATCTCGTGCTCCGCAACGAGAGAAGTCACTGCAATGAGAAGCCCGCACACTGCAACAAAGAGTAGCCCCCGCTCGCGGCAACTAGAGAAAGCTCGCGTGCAGCAACAAAGACCCAACACAGCCAAAAATAAATAAAATTTTTTTAAAAAAGAAAAAGTAGTAAGTTTGGCAAATACAAAGAGATTTCAAAAATAGAGTCTTCAGTCAAACTGCAGCACCTGAACAAGGTATATAAAAAGACCACTCAAAAACTCAGAGCTCTGCACTTGGAACCAGATGGGTAGTCCCCAGAGAAGGGGTGGTGGGGCTGGAGATTTCGAGGAAAGCCTCAGGTGAGAGGTGGAACCCACTGGAACTGCAGTGACTGGATGAGAGTCAGACCACTCCCACCTCCACAGAGCTTCATAAATAGTCACCACCCCACTCTCATCTGTTGGATGATGAGTCAAACCAAAACTGTCATCAAAGCTGCTAGGATTTTCCCCTCTGTTCTTTTTGCACCTAAGGCATAATAGGGAGAATAAAAAGACAAAAAACAAAAACAAAAAAACAAAACCCAAACCCTTCATAATAAAACAGTGCGCTCGAAGGAGTGACATTTATTGTCTTTGGCAAGTGTCTACTGAAGGGTTTAACTCAGCGTCTCTCCCGCACTGTAGTTTGTGTGAGAGGAGGGGGGCAGCAGGAGTACTGACTTCATTCCTTCTCTACACAAACTTTCACTAATCTGACTCTGAAAATAACTATCTGAAGTTTAAGTGGGACCAGGTCTAATGGGATCTCACATGTGATATTTTTTAAGTAAGAAAACAAGAAACAAAAACCTAATACAGCAAATGCCACTGAACTGTACACTTTAAAATCGTTAATAATCAAGTTTATGTTATGTGAATTTTACTCCAATTTTTAAAAAAAAGGTGTGGGGGGGTACTTCCCTGGCTCTCCAGTGGTTAAGATTCTGCACTTCCACTGCAGGGGTCACGGGTTCGATCCTTGGTCTGGGAAATAAGATCCCACGCGTGGGGTGGTGTGGCCAAAAAAAAAAAAAAAAAAAAGAGTGGAGCAACCTTAATTTGCTGTTAAAATCTTTCCAGGGTCATGAAATTTGTCCATCCTACTTTGTGTCTGTAAAGGGCTGGACAAGACCAAAAGGAATTTAGCACTGTGAGGAAGCCCTGGACTCGGAATCTTGAGTTTATAGCGCCAGCTGTGCTTCATCTTGGGGATCCTTTAACCTCTCTACGCCTTTGTAAAAAAAAAAAACTCCAGCATTGGAATATCTGGTCACCTAGGTCTTTACAAGAAGTAAATTGTTTAATTTAAAAGCAAGAGTCATTTACATCTTTATTGTTATCTTTCAAAAGAGCTGCTTTCACATTTCACTATTCAGTAAGTCTAGAAGCCCAGTGACATGACATGAGCACTCAAAGCCAAGCAAATCACTTTTCCTGGGTCTCTCCCTACCTAAACACCCATTCATTGAAAAAAGCAACAAATTAACGCATTCCAAGACACAAAAATAAATAAAACCCAATCCTGCCCCCAAGAAGTGAGCAGTCTACTGACCGTTATGCAACCATTTACAGAAGGACAAATGACAGCACAGGCCGGGCAGCGTGGAGAAGCAAAGCGCCTTGAAAGCTAAGGAAGGTGGTGGACCCTGAGGGCGTAGCCGCGGGGGAATGGCCGGCGGGGCTGAGACCTGCTGGCGCAGGCTGGGCGGGGCAGAGAAGCAGATGAGCTGCGGGAGCGGCCCCCTATGCACCCTTAGGCTTCCCACCTGGCCCAAGACGAGCTTGGGCTTGGCGGTTGAGACACGTAGGTCCCTACAATATGCTTCTTAATTACTAAGAGAAAAATTAGTTACCTTACAGTGGAGAAAACTGGCAAACAGCTTCTTATCCAGGGATAAAAGTTAAAATCATTAGGTAGAGAACAAATTGACATCATGTGCTTCCTGATATAGTGCACTGAGAAATCTGTGGAATTTCTGCCCAAAGTACCTAGTCTGATTTTTTTTTTTTGCGGTACGCGGGCCCCGCGGGCCTCTCCCGTTGCGGAGCACAGGCTCCGGACACGCAGGCTCAGCGGCCGTGGCTCACGGGCCCAGCCACTCCGCGGCACATGGGATCTTCCTGGACCGGAGCACGAACCCGTGTCCCCTACATCGGCAGGCGGATTCTCAACAACTGCGCCACCAGAGAAGCCCTATCTTACTTTTTAAAAGGTCAGGTCTGAGTTATTCACTCACAAAGAGCCTGACAGTGTTCATTAGAAACAGCTAAGAGCAAAGGCGGAGCACCCAATAGAGCTGGGCAGGGCTGATCTGTTGAAACTTCTGGTCCTGCTGGTCTCAGGGTCAGGTTGGGGACGAGCACTTTTCACCCCCAGCTACAGTGTATGGACCCACTCCCTCCAAGAGAGCACCATCCGGGAAGGTGTGTCTAAAATGAATTATCAGAGCGAGCAAGTGGCCCGAGACAGGAACTGGGAGAGGTGCAGAGCCAGGGAAGTCAGATGCCAGAGAAGGTAAGAATAAGGAACGCATCGAATACAGCAGAGGAATGAGAAACTTCTGGAGCAATTTCAGAGGCTTTAGTAATTGCCTAAAGCAGAGCTTTACATTCTACTAATAGAATGTTGCTTGGTCCGGCTGAATGCTTTGGAATGTTCCAGAATAGAACACATAGGAAGAATAAGAAAGTTTAAAAGAGGTTTTGAGGTCAATGTCACAAAACAAAGGGTAGAATGGAGCAGAGGCAAGTGGCTCTGACAAACCAAAAAAGAATTAGATTCAATTATTGAGAGAGCTGATTGAGTCAGTAACTTTTAATAAGTTTGGAAAAATAGTGTTTATGTAGGTTTAAAGCTCTTGAACTCAACTTGACAGCTAGTATACATAATTAAAGAAGTGCGTCTATTGGATATTTGTATTTGAAGTAAAATTTTTTTCTTAAAAATCTTTTAACTTTGTCATCATCCTTGGTATTATGTAACAAAGTTTTAAAAAGGAACTGACTTCTATTTTGTAATAATACATACCTATGTAAAATACTCTGTAAGAAGAGGTGTTGTTTTTGTTTTCTTAGTTTATGTTCCCAAAGCTTTCCATGCCCAAAAGGGAGTGCCTGTGACATGGTTCAGAAGACACCCATGATCATATGGTTTTGGGCATGCCAAAACCTCCCTGGTATGTGTCAGACACTTTATTTTGGCAAATTAGAGCTTGTATATTTCCATGATAAATAATGTGATTCTGTTTGTTTCTCAACTACTTAAAGAAAGGTGAAATTGTCTACTCCCCAAAATCAAACAAAATCCAATCTGCAGAAACAGATCTACAGGATTATTTTTTAATATCTTAACAAAAGATAAATGTCATCAGAGAGCTGTATCAATTTGGTTGTGTTGAGGTGGGATTTACAGAAAATCCCTCAAACATAGCCACTTGTATAATCTGCTTGAGTCAAGAATTTGGACTTCCCTGGTGGCACAATGGTTAAGAATCCGCCTGCTAATGCAGGGGACACGGGTTTGAGCCCTGGTCCGGGAAGATCCTACATGCCGTGGAGCAACTAAGCCTGTGCGCCACAACTACTGAGCCTGCGCTCTAGAGCCCTTGAGCCACAACTACTGAGCCCACGTGCCACAGCTACTGAAGCCCAGGCACCTAGAGCCCATGCTCTGCAACAAGGGAAGCCACCCAATGAGAAGCCCACACACCGCATCAAAGAGTAGCCCCCGCTCGCTGCAACTAGAGAAAGCCCGCGCACAGCAACAAAGACCCAACACAGCCATAAATAAATAAATGTATTTAAAAAAAAGGAAATTGGACCGACTCTGCAAATATTAAGGGTCTACTATATGGACCATTACAGTTATGATATCCAATGAAAACTCTAGAATAATATTGGCTAGGTTTCACGTTTTAAATATTTGGAATCTTTCAGTTAATTAAATCCATTTAGAATCAAAACCTTAGGATATTTAAAGGAATAACCCAAAGGAAACATCAAAAGCAGACTAAAGTGTTGATTTAGTGGCAGCATCAATTCATCAAAATTTTTAAAAAACAGATTGATTCAAAACATGAGGCATATTCTTTTCTTTTCTATGAATGTCCAGAATGTCCAGAAAGGATTAGCAAATTACAGCTGGGATACATAAAAGTTTCAGTTACGGATTTTTTCAAAGGGCTCTTTTTTTTTCTTTTTTTTTTTTGCGGTACGCGGGCCTTTCACTGTTGTGGCCTCTCCCGTTGTGGAGCACAGCCTCCGGAAGCGCAGGCTCAGCGGCCATGGCTCACGGGCCCAGCCGCTCCGCGGCATGTGGGATCTTCCCGGACCGGGGCACGAACCCGTGTCCCCTGCATCGACAGGCGGACTCTCAACCACTGCGCCACCAGGGAAGCCCAAAGGGCTCATTACTTAAAGCATCTACTTTTTAGACTCAGGTAGCCAAAGGATACTCATATTTGGAGGTTAAATAAATTTGCTTTTAGGAAAAAAACAAATGAATTTGCCAGGAGACTTAATTGTTAACAAGGCCAATTTTCAAAAATGCCAGAAACCCAAAGAAAACCACAACTGTGAAGGGAATCTTTCTAGTACTCCAATGGGAATGAATAGGTCTCCCTGAGCTTCCTTTTCACTGGAATGTATATCCCATTAGGAATGATATCTCAGCGGAGTAAATGCTTAGCACCACTCAGGCTGGAATCTCACCAGCTATAAAGATTTCAAAAATACACATCTAAGCCAGCCTCGGCTAGGAGCCAAGACAATACAGTAATCCACTTGGACAGCTGTGAGGGTGAAGTTGGGTCAGAGATAAGCAGCTCCCGCTGAATGTTTATAGTTCACCTCCCACCTGACAAGCCCAGACAGACACTGGGCTGTGAAGTCCAGGTGTCCTGGTTGTTCCTGTCTAAGGCTTCAAGACACCATGATCCAATCTCTGTTACTGTAACTACACTCACCCCTGATACTTAACATTTGCCGAAGTGAATAAATTTCCTAAATTCATGCATGGATACTAAATTTAGCTGCACTGTTTTTCATTTTAAATTGTTAAGTTTCTACCGGGTTCTATTTCATGTATTCAATAAATATTTATTGAGCGCTTCCTATGTGTTAGGGTTTCTTTTTGGTTAAGCCAAACAGAGGAAAGAGAGCTGCCAAGGTTTGCCCTGTTCAGTTTTCTTCCAAGTGAACAAACTCCCAAAGGAGTCCACAGTTTAGACTTGATGTTTTCTGTAGCAGCTGCCAGCTGCAGGGAAATAAAGTGTCATAGCTCACTGATGACAGATGGCAGTAATGGCTTGGGTTCAAAAAAATTGCAAGTTTATGGACCAACAATATACAAAAAGCAAATTACCTTAGTTACACAATGCTTAAGGTAGGAAGTAGCATAAAAGCATAATTTAGATAAGCCCTTTGGTGTTACTAAAATACTAGTAGATTTGAAAATTAAAATATTGTGATTATGAAATACGTTTACACCCTCCATACACTCCCTGCCTCTAGTGTACTAAGCAGAATGCTTTCCCTTGCAAGTGACAGAAACCCAATGTAAAATTGTCTGAGCATAAGAGAGTTTACTGGTAATTTCTGGTATTACCAGTGAATAAAAAAACTTCCTGGTAAGTTTACTGTAACTGGTAATTTCGGGTTATGGCTGGCTTCAGGATGACAGATCCAAGATCTCGGATGAACTTGTTAGGTCTCTCAACTAAGCTTTTTCACTGTTCTCGACCTATTCTCTTCTGTGCAGGTGGGCTTTTTCCACATGGCAGGCAAATTATCAGACAATGTCCCCCAGTTAACATCTGCCCCCACCTCCACAATGCGAAAAGCAAAGCACTTTCCCCTCCAACTCTAAATGTAAAATCCCGGAGGGATTTTCATTGGCCTGACTTGGGTTGCGTACCTTTGCCTACTAAAGCCAGGTAAGCAGGATATCAGGAATGTTCTGTGCCCACTGTGGAATAGGGTCCTGGTTTTAGCAGCCCCACCAAAATCACACGATTGCGTTGCTGTGGGAGAGAACGAGTTCCGCAAAGGAAGAGCTTTTTACATAGACAGAACCAAAAGACATTCCTGAAGATTCCAAATTCAGATCTGCCCTTACCTTTTGGTTCAGCCATGTTCCACTGAACGTTTGACTAATATGGTTATATTTCTGGCTCATCGGTTCTTAAACTTTAACATGTATCAGAAACATCTGGAGAGCTTGTTAAAACACAGATTGCTGGGGACCACCCCAGTGTTTCTGATTCAGCAGATCTTTTTCTAAGTGACGTTGATGCTGCTGGTCTGAAGACCACACTGTGAGACCCCCTGTTTTGGAATTTATTTTTTAAATTTTAAAACAGCTCCTTATCCAAGTAAATACCGTTCCTGGATATATCTTGCAGGTAAAATCTTTCTAATTTTCAATGAACATGTCATCCTGATGCTGATTACCATTGTGGCCTTGGGCAAGTTACTAAATCACTCTCCCAATTTTTCCTTGTGTAAAATGGAAATAACAGTACTTACTTCATATGGTTGTTGCAGAGATTAAATTCATTAATACATGTAACACACTTAGAAGTACATGGTATGTAATATATAAGTGTTTGCAAGTATTTAGCTCTTCCAGAGGATAGAGAGGGAAATCATGCAAAGTACTTTATAATGGAATCAAAACATGAATATCAAATCCTGAAAAGGATTATGCACACCAGCCTCACCTATGAATTAACCATGAAATCCTAAATGAAATATTAGCAAATAGAATACAGCTGTATATTAAAAGAATACAATATCACAACTAAGTGGGCTTTATTCCAAAATTGGAAAGATAGTTCAGTGAAATCTATTAATATATTTACTATAGTAATAGGTCTGAAGCAAAAACATCATATGGTCATTTCAAATGCTGGAAAGGTAATCAGTATTGAGTCCTGGTGAAATCTTTTAGTAAAGTCAGAATAGATGAGTGGTAGACACATGTCACTTATATTTTTAGCTAACCAGCATCAGCTTCCTATTCTGGGTTATGGAGTTTGTGTGAATCTTGGTGGGACACGGGGTCCCACTAGAAAAGCCAGGCACTTGCTTTTCCTGACCCTGGGAGACACAGTGCAAGCACCAACCCAAACCTGGTCAACCAGAGACCCTCACCTGGTACTGAGTCAGAAGTTGGTAATGCAAAGAAGTACAGGTGGCAGGAGGCAGTCTCAACCTGACTCCTCTTGGGGCCTAATTTTGTCTGCAGTCTGGCTTCCCAGCATTTTTTTTTTCTTTTAGAACAGATATAATTTTATTTTACATTTAAAAGATCAGTATTATTGTTTCTTTTGAAGGTGGAAAAAAAGCATTCTTGGTAGAGAGAACAGAATGCATTGGGTTTGTTCCAATAACCCAAGACATAAAACTAGTAACGAGGGCTTCCCTGGTGGCGCAGTGGTTGAGAGTCTGCCTGCCAATGCAGGGGACACGGGTTCGTGCCCCGGTCCGGGAAGATCCCACATGCCGCGGAGCGGCTGGGCCCGTGAGCCATGGCCGCTCACAACGGGAGAGGCCACAACAGTGAGAGGCCCGCGTACTGCAAAAAAAAAAAAAAAAAAACTAGTAACGATGGGTAAATGCTATAGGAAGTCTAAAAAAATTGGCAAGACCATTATTGGCATTTAGACAGAGGCTAATTGATCTCCACTTCATAGGAATGTTGCAGTGAAGAGTCAAATATCATATGGATACTTGGACCAGATGAACTCATATTTGCAAACTGGAGATTTATTACTGGCTGTTTCTCAGTCCAGAAATAAACAAAACCCCAAATATCAAAAGAACCCACAATTTTATAATTCTTAATCTTTCTTGTTCTTATGAGCCAAGTTTGGAACTTCAGCTGTCCCAGAGATTCCATGGGCTGTCAAATAGGCTTCCAAAATTTTCTTCCCATAAGTTACCCAGATTCTATTTGGGATTTTGAAACCAAGAATTTTGACTAGTCCAAGATGAATATCTTCTTGACCTGACTTAAAAAGTGTATACCTCGGGCTCCCTGGTGGCACAGTGGTTGAGAGTCCACCTGCTGATGCAGGGGGCACGGGTTCGTGCCCCGGTCCGGGAAGATCCCACATGCCGCGGAGCGGCTGGGCCCATCAGCCATGGCCGCTGAGCCTGCGTGTCCGGAGCCTGTGCTCCGCAACGGGAGAAGCCACAATAGTGAGAGGCCCGCGTACCACAGGGGAAAAAAAAAAAGTGTATATCTCAAACCAAAAGCCAACATTCTATTTAATGGTAAAACATCAGAAAACAATCCCATTAAGGCCAGCAATACGGCAAGGTGATCTCTATGCTCACCTACCACAGGAGTCTCTAGATTGTTTTAGGGAGAAGGTGTCAGGGAACAGCTTTTATCTCACGAAAGTCTTGTGAACAGGGCACGGGCAAGGCAAGCTGAGTGGCCAGTAGAAGGCCTGAATCAAGTCTAGGAGAGAGTACCACATACCAGGTCACAGGAGCCACAGCGGGAGAACTTGATAATATATCTTATATCTTAAAAGGCTTAACAAATGTTCTTACCCTTGTCTCAGCAGTTTACGTCTGGGGATTTGGCCTAAGAAAATAACCAGGGCTGAAAACAAAGACTTGTGTGTGTAAAGAGAAGAAAATAGACAAGAGAATAGACAATAGACCTGGCCCCAATAGATAACAAGTAGCCTGTCTTTTAAGTAGGAAAGTACTTTCTCTTTCTTCTCCTTTTGCCCCTACTCCTCTTTTCTCCATCTTCCTCCTCCTTTTCCTCCTCTCCCCAGCTTGGAGAAAGAGGAAGAGCCAGTCCAGCCCCAGCTCTGGGCCCTGCATGGCCCATCTACTTTCCCTCCCTCCTCCCAGCTCTATTCTGGCCATAGGGGGTTGTATGCACCTGTGGGAACGTGTCATCCTCATGTCCAAGCTCTTTCCACATGCTTGCCCACCCCTCCGGGCTAAGAGCAAGCACACCAGTGGTGTGGCCCGTTCTTGGGAGAATGGACCAAAGATGGGGCCGAGTCAGTCAGGTCTCAGAAAATGAGCTTCTTGAGGCAATTTGGCCAGGGAATTCCAGGGTACACAGATTACACTTGAAGGGGGAATTGGGACAGGGAGGGACCTATCAGGAGAGGTCTGGTTCAAGTACTGGATCAAATCCAAAAAAGCTTTTCAAAGATGATCTATCTTAAGCTTTGTTTCCCCTGTGAGTTCAGCAGTCTTGTTATGGGTACAAGGATATCTGAGTACAGGTATACTAAAGATAAGTCTAAGGAAGAAGTACAGTCCAAAAGATGTTAGTAAGAAAAAAGAAATAACTAGATAATGTAGAAAATGACTCCCTAAATTACTAATGTAAGTTTTTAGCAGACAGCCTTCTGTTCAAGTATTCCCAGGTTGTACCTCGGAATCTTAGGATTCTCAGCACAACAAATCTTCTCGAGAAACATTTGGGGGTTTTGTTTTGTTTTTAATTAATTAATTAACTTATTTTTGGCTGCACTGGGTCTTCGTTGCTGTGCATGGGCTTTCTCTAGTTGCGGCGAGCTGGGGCTACCCTTCATTGTGGTGTGCGGGCTTCTCCTGGTGGTGGCTTCTCTTGTTGTGGAGCACGGGCTCTAGGTGCATGGGCTTCAGGAGTTGTGGCTCAATAGTTGTGGGTCACAGGCTTAGTTGCTCTGTGTCATGTGGTATCTTCCCAGACCAGGGCTTGAACCCGTGTCTCCTGCACATGCAGGCGGATTCTTAACCACTGCGCCACCAGGGAAGCCCCCTCCTCGCTCTTTAAAACACCTTGCAGACGGCTTCCCTGGTGGCGCAGTGGTTGAGAGTCCGCCTGCCGATGCAGGGGACACGGGTTCGTGCCCCGGTCCGGGAAGATCCCACATGCCACGGAGCGGCTGCGCCCATGAGCCACGGCCGCTGAGCCTGCGCGTCCGGAGCCTGTTGCTCCGCAACGGGAGAGGCTGCAACAGTGAGAGGCCTGCGTACCACAAAAAAAACAAAAAAAACAAACAAAAAAAAACCACACCTTGCAGAACTGCCAAGAGTGTGAAAAGGGTCTGTGTTAGTGAGCCACAGTTTCAGCCGTGTTGCTTTGGACACGATTAGCAATGGCATGTGATGGCAACAGATGTAAGTAGAGAGCTCTTTGATTACCTAGGTTTCAGCTGGGACACCACTTCCCTCTGGCTACAGCAACAGCAGCATGGAGGCTCCTTCTACTCTAGAGCAACTGTCTTCAGATGTGGAAGCCTCCAAGGCTCACAAGACGGGAGTGGAGGGCGGGCATCTGAGTTTTGACTCCAGCAGTGATACATGAGCAAGGAGGACTGCCCCGTGAAACGAAGAAGCACTGAAACCCTGCGTCAAGTCCGTTTCACCTGCCTTCACTAATCAAGGTCGTTTTAAGACTTGCGTGTCCTCCAAGCAGCACATAGCCTAAAGATGTTTGCCCGAGTTGTTTTCCAGGAATTTGGAGTCAGCTGTGTCTAGTTCCAGCTGAGCTGGGTAAGGGGCTAGGACTGCCCCTTAGCACTGAGCATGCGCAGGTGTCCGCTCAGTGACCTTTTGACATCAGAAGGCCAAAACTCCACCCTCAAAGCGTGCTAAGTGCCTCCATTTTTAACATGCAGAGACCTGGAGATGAATTACCCCTGTTCAGAATGACGATTACACACCTTTTCCCAATCACCTTTTGCTATACTCCTCTGCTTTTGCCTCAGACCACCCTGCTGCTGTATTTTTTGTCCCATAAGTACCCCAGCCCCTTGGCTTTGGAGAGGCCGATCTGAGACTTGTTTTCCCTTCTCCTTGTTTGGCTGCCTTGTGAATAAACCCTCTATTTGCTTCAAACTTTGGTGTCGCAGCATTTGGCTTGCTGGGCGCCAGGCAAAACAAACTCGTTTTGGTAACAGCACTTTGAGAGGCTTCCAAACATAATGGGGTTGGGGGCATGGGGGCCGAGGGATAGAAATTGAGCTTACAGTTGTACACCTGAAACTAACACAACACTGTAAATCAACTATACTCCAATAAAAATTAAAAAAAAAAGAAATTGACCTTGCTGATAATCTGAGGATATATGCAAGTGGGAAGCATTGCTTGCACCCCCAAATCATCATATGTAATCTCAGTTCCATTTTTATTTATTTATTTATTTATTTTTTGGCTGCGTTGGGTCTTCGTTGCTGCGTGGGGTCTTCTCTCGTGGTGAGCGGGGGCTACTCTTTGTTGTGGTGCACGGGCTTCTCATTGCAATGGCTTCTCTTGTTGACGGCCATGGGCTCTAGGAGCACAGGCCTCAGTAGTCGTGGCTCGGGCTCTAGAGCGCAGGCTCAGTAGTTGTGACGCATGGGCTTCGTTGCTTCACGGGATGTGGGATCTTCCCAGACCAGGGATCAAACCCATGTCCCCTGCATTGGCAGGCGGATTCCTAAACACTGTGCCACCAGGGAAGCCCCCTCAGTTACATTTTGAAGAGAACTGGGCATTTATACTGTTGTGCTGAGGTCCTGGAATCTACACTTTGGACTTTGGAGATGACTTTAAAGATTGGCTTATTAACGATACACCCAGTATTTAAATCTTCTTGCCAGGAGTTGTCCAACCTATTTCAACAGAGCTCAAGACTGGGATTCACTCTTTTCTGAAGCACCTCATTCTATGTTTGGAAACATTAATAAAATAGTATCTTGAAGATTAAGCCTGAGTTTGTCTCCGTGTAATGTTCACTCTTTGGTTCTACAACCTGAGGCAGTAAGGGTTAGACTTATCTAATCCATCCCCCACAAAATACCTGTCAAAAATTTAAAGGCAGTCAGCCTGATACATCACTTTTCAAGGCTAAACACGCTAAGGTTGTTTGTGCAACTGTTCTTTGTGTGACATGTGTCAGGGCCCTTTGTGCTCCTGATTTCTCTGAGAACTTTGCAGTTGTCTCTTTTCCTTATGAGATGCAACATCCAGAACTGAATGTCATGTTTCTGGGGTAGAGAGAGAGCAACTGTCACCACTGCTTTTCTCTTAATGCAGACCAAGATCATAGTCGCTTTTTTGGTGGAAACCTCAAAATGGGTGTATACTGATATAAATGCTGCCTGCATTCCCTAAATCATTTTCACATGAGCTACTGCTAAACCCTGCTTTTGCTTTGCTTTGCTTTGCTCAAGGCAGCTGCTGTACTCTTGTGAGACTCAAATGCCCTTAGGGGTAAGTTCTAGCAAAGAGGAAATAGTCCATCCAATATTATTAAATCTGTGTCTCCAGATTCAAAACAATCTAACGTTTTCAATCACGAGTTGTTTCCTTTCACAAAAGAATGATTAAGTACCTTTTAAAATGACAGGGAGAATGGCAGTTTCTCTAATGTTTTAGCAATTATTACGCCTTGCTGTGCAAATGTGGAAACAGCATAAGAGTTATAGCCATTTTTTGGTTTTCACATAAAATTTAGGTTCAATTTATTTTTTAAAATATATTTATTTATGTATTCATTTATTATTTATTTGGGCTGCACCAGGTCTTAGTTGCAGCACATGGGATCTTCGTTGCAGCATGCAGGATCTTTAGTTGTGGCATGCATGTGGGATCTAGTTCCCCAACCAGGGATCGAACCCAGGCCCCCTGAATTGGGAGCATGGAGTCCCACAGGACCACTGGGAAAATCCCCAATTTAGATTCAATTTAGAAATATCTTTACTATTTCAGTTCTGAGAACAATAGATTTTTAGGAGAATATAGTAGAATATTTGTATTAAGCTTAAAGACTAATATTTGAGATCCTGTAAGGGAAATAGCTACTTTTCTGATTACAAAGTCTAACTCAAAATATGAAATTATAGTTCAGCTTTTAGGGTTTTTTATTTATTTAGTTAGTTAGTTACTTTTGGATGCGTTGGGTCTTCGTTGCTGTGCACGGGCTTTCTCTAGTTGCAGAGAGCGTGGGCTACTCTTCATTGTGGTGCACGGGCTTCTCTTTGTGGTGGCTTCTCTTGTTGTGGAGCACCGGCTCTGGACATACAGTCTTCAGTAGTTGTGGCACGTGGGCTCAGTAGTTGTGGCTCGCGGGCTCTAGAGTGCAGGCTCAGTAGTTGTGGCACACGGGCTTCATTGCTTCACAGCTTGTACGATCTTCCCAGACCAGGGCTCAAACCTGTGTCTCCTGCATTGGGAAGCAGATTCTTAGCCACTGCACCACCAGGGAAGCCCTCAGCTTTTAGTCTTTAAGGGATTGAAAAAGATTAAAATTAAAGTAAGAGTCAGCAATGTGTAAGAAACCTTATTGGATTTTTCAAAGCACTAAATTGTTGCCCTTTTAAGTTTAGCTTCGATAAGTGTTTAAAACCTCAGAAATCAACGTTACACAAGCAAAGTGTCAGTGCTGAGATTACGGTGCTCAGAACTGCCAGTGCTTGCATATCTGTCTAGCATAGGAAGTGGAATTTGTCAAGTTCTAACAAGTATGCGAGTTTCTAGGTTTTTTAAAAGCCTATTTGGGTCATTAAAAAAAAAAATCTTACTACTAATTCAGCTGAAACTAGTTTATTAGTCCAAAACAAATTACTTCATACTTCATCATTCTTTGGTATTTTAAATCACATTTGGCCTCAAGCTAATCATAACCTTATCCGACATGTAATGCCATAAAGGGAAGATTACAGAATTTGGGGGGCCAACTTTGGTGTTTTTATACTTGAAATATTTCATTTTGCTCAAAGTAGAGAAAGGCAAAGGGTTTCATTTGAAAACTTCTTTAAAAATTACTGAATAATAGAACAAAACTATTGATGTTAAATTAGCCACCCTACAAGAAGACAACTGTTTTATTCACTGACATGCAGATAGACAGGGTATATCCAGCACTGGCCATTCCTCCCCACCTTACCTGGAGAGCAGGGTCCTGGGTGGCATCTCTGGAGGTAGAGTTTGCAAAGTTCGCTGGTGGTCTTTGAAATGTGAGCTGAGAAGTAAATGCAGACCCCCTCCATCCTTCCCTGTCCTTAAGTTCTGCCCCCTCCAGATGGCCCAACCCCAGTTAGGGATGCAATGGGGAGTGTTTCCCCAACACCCCACTCAGTTGGAGAAGGCTCCTGCCTTGTATCTGGTCCAGTCTTGCTTAGATGAGGGCTGTCAATGATGGCCACAGAAAGGCCAGCTGAACGCATGGAGCCCGTGGGGTGGGAGGTGGCAAAGCCTCTGTTGGGAAAGAGGCTGGTCATTGCTGACAGACAAGCAGTGTGTGGCATGCTGACTGCTCTGGGTGTCAGAGACGGGAAGGAGAGTGACAAGACGAGGATAATTAACACGGCAACACAGCAGAGCAATGAACCATCCTCACGTGTCTAGAGACTGGATGGCCTCTGGGAGCTGACTGGCCACTGACACTGGGCCTCCTTGTTCAGGCTGAACACTGATGCCTTTCTCCATCCACCTCTTCCTGTGTGGTCTCTCCCCTCTTTCTCTTCTTTCCTCCAGTGGAATCTTAACTTGTTCAGAAGGTCAGAAGGGGTGGGTGGGGAGAGGTGGGTAGGGAACTGTAAATGTGTATCTGAATTTTTCAGTCTTCACCTCAACCAGTGGCTTTATAACTTTAACATGCCAATAATGGAACCCATGCCCCGAAGCAAGAATGACTCATATCTAGCTGATGGGAGAGGCCCTCAAGGTACAGGTGAAGAATTGCAGTGAGAGCCCCTTGGGTGGGAAGGGATGGAGATTACACATTATTTATCCTTTGAAGTTTCCTACAACCAAATGATTTTAGAGAGAATGGCAATGGATAACCTGTAATTCATAATGAACTAAAAATATTTATATGGGTAGTTCCTCTAGGTTCTATACAGAAATAAAATGAGGGAAAGCACATAAAAAAGAAGATAACAAAACATATGCAATTCTTAGGAAAAAAGATAACAAAACATATGCAATTCTTAGGAAAATTAATGTTGGCAAGTGTTATTAATATCTATTTTTTTAATTCCTGTTAGTGAATCTGTGTGTGTGTGTGTGTTTGTTTGTTTTTGGTGACATTCAACACAGTTGACTGTACATTCTTTTTTTTTTCTTTTTTTGGGCTGTGTTGGGTCTTCGTTGCTGCACCGCAGGCTTTCTCTAGTTTCTGCGAGCAGGGGCTACTCTTTGTTACCATGCATGGGCTTCTCATTGCGGTGGCTTCTCTTGTTGTGGAGCATGGGCTCTAGGTGCGCAGGCTTCAGTAATTGTGGCACTTGGGCTCCCGTAGTTGTGGCTCGCAGGCTCTAGAGTGCAGGCCCAGTAGTTGTACCACCCGGGCTTAGTTGCTCCACAGCATGTGAGATCTTCCCAGACCAAGGCTCGAACCCATGTCCCCTGCACGGGCAGGTAGATTCTTAACCACTGCGCCACCAGTGAAGTCCCCATACATTCTTATTTTACAAAAAGTTATATGTATACAGCGTAGAGTCAAATATTTTTATAAGGTTTATTATTTTAAAAATCCCAGCTATTCCCCACCCCCCAACGTGTCATCCCTGCAACATCCCACTTCTGTTTCCCATTTCCCAGAGTAATGTTTTTTAACTATTTTTGCTCATTCTTTTGATAGTTAACCTCTGTGTCTCTAAATAATGTGCTTATAATATCACTTCTTGAATTCCCAATTTTAGGCATTATCTATTGATTTCACACCGTGGAGAGAGAAGGGATTGACATGACTTCTAGTTCTGTCTCTGTATATCTATCTCTGTGTCTCTCTCTCTCACAGACACACACACACACAATTTCTCATCCCCCTTGTCTCCAGAGTTATACTGTAAGATTGCTTATATAAATAATCAGAATTTCATTATAATGACTATGTAAACACTATTCACAGCTGAGCTAGGTGATATACAATGAATGAATGAATGTTCTCCCTTTCCTGTATAGCATTCCTCCCTGCCCCACCTCCATTCCACTACCCTAGCTTTATTCATTACCTTTTTTCCCCCATTTCCTTAATTTTCTCTGAATAGTACAATTGACCTTTGAACAATGCAGGTGTTAGGGGGTGCAGCACCACCCCTCCCAGTCAAAAATCTGCATGTACCTTATAGTCAGCCCTTTGTATTTGCCATTCCTCCATACCCCTGGTTCCACATCCACAGGCTCTATTTCCACATTTAGACACATGGGGGTTAGAGCTTAAACATGAATTTTGGTAGGGTAGAAACATTCGGTCCATAACATAGGGAATATAAAGTAGTATCTCTGTGGATTTGATTTGCATTTCCCTAATACTAATGATACTGAGCATCTTTTCATGTGTTTATCTTCTTTGGGGAAATATCTGTTCAAATACTTTGTCCATTTTAAAATTGAGTTTTTGTCTATTATTATTGCTTTGTAAGAGTCTTTAATATATTCTGGATACAATTCCTTTATCAGATACATTATTTGCAAAAGCATATACTTTCTTGAGTAACAATTTTAAATTATAAAGGCCACAAAGCCATGAACTTCTCCAAATATCAGATTATCAAAAAAGCAAAGAAAACAGATTACATCATGAAAGAACTTAAAACTTATTTAAAAAACAGAAAAAAGACAAATATGTCAAATTTTTTAAAATGTGCTTATTTATCTTTTAGAAATATGCAGACTTTCAGACTAGAGCACAAGGCAAGAACCCAAACTTTATAGTATATAAAAGAAACACACCTAGAACAAAGTGATTCACAAGGTTGAAAATAAGAGGATTAGCAAAACTAAACTAGGCAAATGCAAATAAAAAGAAAGCAGGATTTGCGATCTTAATATCAGGCAATAGAAATTCATACCAAAAAACCATAAAATGAGACCAAGTAGGGCAACTTATAATATGAACTTAGAAGATTTAAATCATAATGATGATATAACAGCTGTGATATACATGCAATTAAAGCATGGTAGCAATATTCAAAGAGCAAAAATTACAGGATATAACAAGGGGAAATAGATAACACTTATATTCGGAGACTCATTTGCATCTCTTGGTCCAAGGTAGATTACAGACATTTTTAAAATGATGTGAGGATATAGACAACATAAGCAACATGATAAGGTAGAACTGGTCACTATATCACATTTCACTGAATGTAAGATGTAGTCAACTGTAAAACATGTCATTTTTTAATAGAGCACCAAGAAAATAAATGCTATCAGTTAAACTTTGACACATGCCTATGGCCTGCAAAATGCATGAAGTCTCACTGTTCTCTGCTTGTTATGAAATTTATTTCATCTATTTTGACAGATTTGGCAATTTCTCCTAAACTCAGTTGATTTACTTGGTGTGCAATAGGTTTCCTCTCGTGCTTACCTCAGGAACAAAATGCCCCACAGATTCATCTACTCATGGTTATTGTCCTTTATTGTTTCAAGGTTCTGTATAGTCTTTGGTTGTTTTTTGCAAGAAAATGTGGAATTATAGTAATACTTCCATCAATAATATTTGCTTTACTAATATCAAATTTATACCTTTCCAAACCTTTCTATGTAGCCAATAACTTTTAGTTTCAATGCCAAAATACACTGTAATCTTTTCAACCACATTTTCAATGGTAATTAAACCCAACATGTATAGATCCAGCAATGTAAACATAACTCAGTTGAAGTGTCAATGATGTAAATAGCGGTGACCAAGTTTATGACAGTGCCAGCAATAAGAACTGCATTATAAATGCCATCTGGCCAAAAGTAATTATAAGGTGCCAAAATGGAAAGATGAATCTCATGCAGGGATTTTAAAATGTAAAAGAAAGAAATTGTGACTAGATTCAACAAAACATGGTATACTGTGTTTCCTTAAGATAGATAATACACTTCATTTTCAAGTGTCCATTGAAAATTGACCATACATTGGTCCACAAAAAAACCTGAACAAATTTTGAACAGTAATAATACAGGCCACATTCCCTAATCACAATATAGTAAAACTAGACTTACTAACATTATCACAAAATAAAGGCCCTTCTACACAAAAATAGAGAAAACAAATTCTCTCATGTAACTCTTAGATCAAGAGGCACATACTAAAATACTAGGCAACCAAAAGAAGTAAAGGTGAGAGTGGGTGCTCTCAAAGTTAAAGTACACTGAAATTCTTGAATTGTTCAAGGAGAGAACAAAATCATCAGTTTTTTACTTTGTCAAATAATATATTTAAATTTTAGGAATTACCAATGAGAAGAATAAATTACATGTATATTTTCTAAACCAGTAGAAGAGAAAGGTGCAATATAAACCAGTGTCAAGGAACTTACCCCCGTGTTTGCTTCTAGGAGTTTTATAGTTTCAAGTCTTATGTTCAAGTCTTTAATCCATTTTGAGTTGATTTTTGTGTATGGTATAAGATAGGGGTACAGTTTCATCTTTTGCATATAGCTGTCCAGTTTTCCCAACACTATTTATTAAAGAGACTATCTTTCCCCTTTGTATATTCTTGGCTCCTTTGTCATAAATTAATTTACCATATATGCGTGAGTTTACTTCTAGGGCTTCTTTCTGCTCCACTGATCAATGTGTCTGTTTTTATGCCAGTACCATACTGTTTTGATCTCATTCAGATTGAATTAAGTCCCATGCTACGGGCCTCATTCTAACTTAATCACCTCTGTAAAGGCTCTGTCTCCAAATACAGTCACATTCTGAGGGGGAATTTTAAGGGGACACAATTCAGCCTATAACATAATTTATAATAAAATATTATGCAATTTTTCGCTATTTCAATAAGTGAACCATCGGGCGTGGCTACACTCTCACAGTGCTTCTCAAACTTTAGTCATGCATACGATTGCCCTGGAGATCTTGTAAAAAAAACACAGATCCTGATTCAGTAGTTCTGGAAGGACCTGAGATTCTGCAATTCCAACAAGCTCCCAGGTGAGGCTGATGCTGCTTGTCCTTGGACCGTACTTTTGAGTAGTGGTGAAGCACTGAAAGACATGAAATAGTCAGATCCTTGCCACTCCTTGTAATCGATAGGACTGCATTTAAGAGAAGGAAGAGGATCAGAAGATATTCCATAAAAGAAAAGCCGAAAATGAAAGAGCAGGGGAACAAATGGGGTCTATATTTGTAGATGATCAGAGAAGGAAATTTAAGGATCATGTGCCAACACAACATACAATCTTAGTGGAGAAAATGAGGAGGTTGGTTACTCCCACAAATGGTATTAATAGTCACACCCCACCAGGGCTATCAGACTTTTTTTTTTTTTTCTGTTATCAGACTTTTAAATCTACAGATTTGCTAAACAGCTTTTCATGCCATTACATAATTTCAACACTACTACAAGCGACACATTGGGATGCCTACCAAGTTTTCAAAATGTCTTTAAAAAGGGAAATTATTCAATCAGTACTAGTAGCTCCCTTTCCAGTTTATTTACTGTCGATTCTTTTTAGAACTATAATCATGCATCACGTAGAAAGGAAGATCAGAGTTGGTAAATTATTCAAAGACTATGTCTTTCATCCGTTCATGTTTCCTTCTTCACACCAACTTCCCCTAAATTACAGGGTATTTTTTGTAACTTCTTGTAAAAGTAACAACAACGATAACAGCAACAAGCTCTTCATTATTAAAATCTACCAAATTAACATTGATTTATATTTGTAGTGGGTTTAGTCTGGTGGGACACTGGACAGTTGTGCAAAACAAGGATAATTCTTTGTTGTGGGAGATACTCCCACACTGCAGGTGGTTTAGCATTCCTGGTCCCCACTCTTTAAATGCTAGTGTTGCATCCTCCAATCATTGTGAGGGATAAAAATAGCCCCACAAATTTCCAAAACACACTTTAGGATAGGGGTTTAGACCTGTTAACCATCACTGTATAGATCATCCACTAGACTGGACTAAACTTTACATCTTGAAGATTTCATACAATTTCCAAATGTCTGAATTAAAACCAGACATTTAATATACCAAAGCAAAAAATACTTGATAACTGTCCTGTAATTCAAAAGTTTCATGCAGAAAGATCAAGCCCCAGAAAAACCTGACATATTCACTTGGGATTTACCACTAAAAACCTCAGGGAGTTGGATAGCTAGTGAGCTCTGAAAGTTCTTCCCTTACTAACTGGAAATACCTGAACAACAGCTTCTATTCTTCTTGTAACCTGTTTTACCCAAGTATGGGCCTTCTTCACTCTCTGTTCTAAGCACAGCACCTGAAGATGCTTTGTTTAAATCCACCCCGTCTGCAGGATTTTGTAGCATTTTCTGTGGAAAATGGGACTATACTTCGTATCATAATTTTCATGCTTAATTACCCTATTCTGAATGAGGTAACTTCTGGGGACCATCTGTTCAGAAAATAACTGGATGAACACCTCAGAGTAAATATATGAAAAGGGTAATTAACGTGGTAAGCGAAACAACAGTGAGACATACAAGAACATATTTGGTTAATTCGGAAGGTCTCATCAGATGCTTCTTTTACTGAAGCATCAGTGTAAAATTATGTGATGTTCTATCAGGCCCCATAATTTACAAAATTACAGTCTTGCCAACAAATTGTTAAACTCTGGCTTATCTGTCCATAAGGAAGAATATGATCTTGAGACCAAAATCTAGATAGATTAGTAACATCAATAAATGAACTCTTCCTAGCCTTAGTAAATTACGAAAAATATATTGTGGCACTAAGTGCCTAGATTCAGGGGATTCCCTGGTGGTGCAGTGATTGAGAGTCCGCCTGCCGATGCAGGGACACGGGTTCGTGCCCTGGTCTGGGAGGATACCACATGCCGCGGTAGCGGCTGGGCCCGTGAGCCATGGCCGCTGACCCTGCGCGTCCGGAGCCTGTGCTCCGCAGCGGGACTAAGTGCCTAGATTCACAAGATGCTCTTTTAGTATAAACGAAAGCCCTGTATTTTTGCAGTCTGTCACCATCATTGTTCAATTTACGCCAAACATTAAAGCAAATGGGCCACATTTTAATTGTTTGCTACATCTGATTTTCAGACATCTATCGATGTACTGTGATGACAAATTGATGTGACGTATAGAATAAAATCTGGAGGACTAGACCACAAAATATTGTCAGTAGTTGTCTCTGGAAGCTGGGATTATATGTGATCTTTATTTTGCACTTTATATTTTTCTGTTTTTTTTCTTTTTCTAAATTTTTTTCAATGAGTATGTTTTACTTTTATAATTAGAAATAAATAAAAGTTACTTAAAAAATATAATGCATTAGTAGTGGAATGTGACCAAAGCTGCTTGTTTAAACATGTCTTACTGAATGGAAACAAATACCACCCCATAATAAGAAGTGCAGAAAAAATAATGCATTGGAAAGATTAATACCACAAACTATGCCAAGCATTACCTGGGAAAATAAAAGTTTTAGATGTTGGACAAATAAAATATATGACAATAAAAGTCATAAATGGGGGCTTCCCTGATGGCGCAGTGGTTGAGAGTCTGCCTGCTGATGCAGGGTACACGGGTTCGTGCCCCGGTCCGGGAAGATCCCACATGCCGCGGAACAGCTAAGCCCACGAGCCATGGCTGCTGAGCTTGCGCGTCCGAAGCCTGTGCTCCACAACGGGAAAGGCCACAACAGTGAGAGGCCCGTGTACCGCAAAAAAAAAAAAAAAAAAAAAAAGTCATAAATGGAGCCTTAAACAAAAACTTTACTATTAAATATTGTTTAAATTTCCAAAAGACTCTGTGTCATGAGAGCACATTCAATCTCTGTTTTAAAACCTTTTAAAACTTCAGGTAGAATATTTTTTTAGGTAAGGTCTATAGACTGAATGTTTGTGTCCCCCAGCCCCAACGGATGTGCTAAATGTGAATTAACCAATGTGGAAGGTATTTGGCCGGGTGAGGGGGGGCAGGTTTGGGGAGGTGATTAGGCCTTGGGGGGGAGCCCTCATGAGTGAGATTAGTGCCTTTATAAAAGAGACCCCAGAGAGCTCCCTACCCCTTTCTCAGTGTGAGGACACAGGGAAAAGACTTCTGACGTGAAACAGGAAGCAGGCTCTCACCAGATACCAAATCTGCCGGTGCCTTGATCTTGGTCTTCTCAGCCTCCAGAACTGTGGGAAATAAATTTCTCTTGTTTCTAACTCACCCAATCAATGGAATTCTGTTAGAGCAGCCTGAACAGACTAAGATGGCAAGGGTAAAATTTTTCTCTTTAGATCAGTTTCTGAGGAACCCTTTCTGGGGTAGTTGTAAACTTTGTGGGTTGTAGTACTGGCCAGTCGCCTGAGGTCGCTGCGTCTCCATGCTTCTGAGTCAGGTGGGTCCACTCTCTCACTTTCACATGTGGGCAAGCTTTCCCAAATACACACACATTATCTGGCAGCCGTTCTCAAAGTGGGATCCTGGGCCACCTGAGGCTCCCTAAGACCTCTTGGGGAGGATGTAGGAAATCAAATCTATTTGCATAATAATAAGACGTTCTTTGACTTTTTCCTTCTCATTTTTGCACTAGTGTACCATGGAGTTTTCTGAAGGCTGCGTGTTAGGAGATATGGTAACAGTGTCAATGCAGAAGTAATGAGACTTCAGCTGCCTTCAATTAAACAAGACATTAACAAGATGTGCAGATTTGGTCCCTATCTCATATTTAAGAAAAATAGTTATTTTTCTTAAAAACATTATGTTAACATATGAGTTTATTATTATTTAATTAATTTTTCATTTTGGTTCCAATGTCTAACATAGTAAATATCAATAGATAAAACCCACATAAACAAAAACTCTTTTGAGGTCCTCAATAATTTTTAAGGGACTTCCCTGGTGGCGCAGTGGTTAAGAATCCGCCTGCCAATGCAGGGGACACAGGTTCGATCCCTGGTCTGGAAAGATCCCACATGCCGCGGAGCAACTAAGCCCATGTGCCACAACTACTGAGCCTGCACTCTAGAGCCTGCGAGCCAGAACTACTGAGCCTGTGAGCCATAACTACTGAAGCCCGCGTGCCTAGAGCCCGTGCTCTGCAACAAGAGAAGCCACTGCAATGAGAAGCCTGCACCACAACAAAGAATAGCCCCCACTTGCTGCAACTAGGGAAAAGCCCGCGTGCAGCAACAAAGACCAAATGCAGCCAAAATATATATATAATAATAAAATAAAAAATAAAATAAATTTTAAAATAAAATTAAAAAATAATTTTTAAGAATGTAAAGGGTTCCAAAAGACAAACAGTTTGAGAAGCACCATTTAATAGTATAACTGACCTGAAGTCAGAAACCACAGAGGACTTAATACCTGAACATAATTATTGTTAGAAATAATTTAGCAATGAGCTTCAAGCAATGTTTTGTTTTGTTCATGGAAGATACAGACCAGTAGAGAATGGGCACACATTCCTACAGCTGAAACTCGCCCAAATTAATTAATAAATTAATTCAGTGGGACAAATTTATATGTCAGTACATGGGACTCTGCCATAGAATAAAAAGCATATGATGTGGCTTCACTCTGACAAGTACTGGGAAACACTAACCTATCTTTTGTCTTGCTTTTCACAGCTACAATCATTAGACTAGACTGTCATCTATGTAATGCTTGTGTGCAGGAAATTACAATGGTGGAATGGTCAAGTTATAGCTTAATACAGCCAGTGACGTGTGAACAATTAAAGGCCTGATGATCCCACCAATTACGTCAAAACAAAGGAGAATTATTATAGGTGTTGGTTTTATAGGTGTTGGTTTTCTTTTTTTAAATGATACAGTTTAGGGAGATGACACAGTTCATATGTGTATTTAGATACATGAATTTTTGTCATTTTCATTATGGAAATCGTCAAATAAAACAAAAGTAAAAAGTGTAGCACATTAAACCCCAGGTGCCCATGCTTGGTTTCAACAATTACTAATGTTTTACCAATATTTTTTCATCTATCCCATCACCTTTCTGCCCCTCTTTTTAGCTGCAGTATTTAAAACAAATCCCAGACATTATTTCACTCACAAATAATTCAACATGAATTGATAATAAAGACTCTTAAAATTATATCCAATTGTCAATAATTTCTTGGTATAATCTAATATCCAGTCCATGTACAACTTGCCCTGATTGTCTCAAAACTATTCATTGGCACTGGTCTTTTTTTTATCCCCCTCAAGATTGAAATAAGTTCCACTGATTTTATCTCTTAAGTCTCTTTCAATCTCTTTTTTTTTTGACAAACTTAGGTAATATATGAATATTTTAATTTCATAATAAAGAGGCACAAGAAAAAGATAAGGATGCCAAACCTACTTTTAATTTTCTGGCCATGCCACAGGGCATGTAGGATCTTAGTTCCCCAACCAGGCATCGAACCTGTGCCCCTTTGCATGGGAAGTGTGGAATCTTAACCACTGGACCACCAGGGAAGTCCGATGCCAAACCTATTTTAAAATGTAATGGTTTCAAATTAGATGTAGCTAAGAATCTCTGTCTAAAATTAGACAGGGAGATAAAATATGGCATTTTTCATTTAAAATAGAGTTGTAAATTACTTTCTCAAGTCACGATTACTTTGCTTATTTCTCTTTCCTCCGCTGTCACCTGAAGGAGGATGCGTGCACTAAAGGAACATAAGGACCCTCTTGGATGAGATGGGAGGATTAGGAGGTCAAACAGATGTCAGAGTCATCAATTTAAAAAGAGTGCTGCCGGACTTCCCTGGTGGCGCAGTGGTTGAGAGTCCACCTGCCGATGCAGGAGACATGGGTTTGTGTCCCTGTCCGGGAAGATCCCACATGCCGCGAAGCGGCTGGGCCCGTGAGCCACGGCCGCTGAGCCTGCACGTCCGGAACCTGTGCTCCGCAACGGGAGAGGCCACAACAGTGAGAGGCCCGCGTACCGCAAAAAAAATAAATAAATAAAATAAAAATAAATAAATAAAAAATAAAAAGAGTGCTGCCAGGCTCCAAAGACAGTTTCAGTGGGGGACTTGCAGTGCTAGCCTCCTATAATTTCAGAGTAGAGTACTGGCTCCTTGCTTGCCCCACCCAAGCTATTCTATCTAGTTATTTTGGAAGAAATTCAAATATACTTTACCCCAATCCTGTCGTCAGGCTCAGGAACTCATGGTTCTGCTGCTGGCAATATCGGTGGGAACTGGCACAAGCTGCTGGGAGCTGCTCTCCCAAGTCTCCATCCCTCCCAGAGGGCAGCCCTAGGCCAACGACTGGCTGAGGCAGGGGTGCAAAGTCCTGGTTTCCTTGCTTCGGTTTGGGACAGTGAGTACCATCCGGCTCCAGAGTTCACCACAAGACTGTAGGACGGGCGGAGATCCCCGCTGCAACTGCATTGTGGGTCAATGTCTCCCTTGCCGGTGTAACTCTTGAGCTCACTCCCCAATAAACCTTCTCTGCTCATTGTTGTCTATGTCTGTTTCCAAAAAACTTGATCTAAAACAGCTGGTTAAAAAAGTAACTTTCTTCCCACCTTTATTGTCCAGCCCCCCAGTTGCTTTCCAGGAGCAATCATATTTATCAGTTTGCCATATATATGTGCAGAGATATTCCATGCCGTTATAAACATATGTGTGTACATTCTGTCCTGCTCGTATTTTTTGAAAACCTATGGTAGCTTACTACACAAACCATTCTTCACTTTGCTCTTTTCTTTTAATTGTATATTTATCTCTTAATAATATGTTTTGCAAAGCTGCCTTATTATTTTTTTTTTTTTTTTTTTTTTTTTTTTTTTTTTTTTTTTTGCTGTACGTGGGCCTCTCACTGTTGTGGCCTCTCCCGTTGTGGAGCACAGGCTCCGGACGCACAGGCCCAGCGGCCATGGCTCACGGGCCCAGCCGCTCTGCGGCATGTGGGATCTTCCCGGACCGGGGCACGAACCCGTGTCCCCTGCATCGGCAGGCGGACTCTCAACCACTGCGCCACCAGGGAAGCCCCTGCCTTATTATTTTTAATGGATGTTTACAATGGATATATCACAGTTTATTTAACCATTACTCTATTATTATTGTATATGTAAGTTGTGTTGAATCTTTTAAAATTACATACCATGTTGTAATTCATAACCTCGTGTGTGTATATTTTCAGAAATATGTGACTACACCTCTATAATGCCTAGCTAGAAGTCAGATTGCTTAGTCGGAGTATATGCATTTAAAAAATTGACAGATGTTGCCAAATTGTCCTCCATAGAAGCTGATATATGAGAACGCTTATTTGCTTATACACTAACCAATATCTTGAGTTATTAACCTTTTTGATCTTTATCAATCTTATAGGGAAGAAGTTATCTAATTATAGCTTTAAATGAGTGACATTGAGTGTCTTATGCTTAAAAGGCATTTTTTTCCATGAACTATCTGTTCATATCCATTGTCCATTTTTCCTTTGGGGTTGTTATTGTTGTTTCTTATATACTTGTAGGAGTTCTTTATATATTAGGAAACCTAGGATTATAATATGAGCTACAAATATTGTTTCATGGTTTGTCATTTTTATGTAGACTTTGCTTTTGGTAGTTTTTGCCATACTAACTTTTAAAACGTAATTTAATTTGTCAGTCATCTATGGTTTTTGGAATTTGTGTTATAAGAGTACTAGGAAAAAAAGGTTTTGAGATAAAATTCAGGGTGTGCTAGAAAGGAACATTCTAATTAAAACTTTGGATAAGACCAGAACTACCTTAAATTATCACTGATAAACTAAGAAAAATCTTGATCTACCCTCCATCCTACTCTAAAATTTGTTCCTTTCATAGTTTATTCCATATCGATAATGCCAACTTCCTTCTACTTACTCAGGGATAATGTTGGAATTATCCTTGGTTCTCTCTTTCTTTCACATCCCATATTCAAACCATCAGCAGTTCTTATCAGCTCTATTTTAAAAATACCTCTAGAATCTGACCTCCTTTCAAACCCTTCACCACCACCCTAGTCCAAGCCACCATCTTAGCTTATCATAGATGCTCCTAAGTGGTTTTTCTGCTTCTACCCTGGCCTATCAGTTTAGATCAGGGAACTCCTCTGCTCAGTGCCCAGCAAAGTCTCTGCATTTGACTTAGGGTAAAAGTCAAAGTCTTCATAATAACTTACGGTCCACTGAGACCCTCACCCTCATCTACCACACGCTTCCGGGCTCACTCCGCTCTCCTTGCTACCTATTACTAGAACACCAAAAGTTCCTGCCTCAGGGCCTCTGCCTGTCTTTTGTCTATCTTTAGAATGCTTTTTTCCCTCAGTAGCCACGAGTTCCTACCCTTTAAGTATTTTGTTCAAATGTCACTTTCTCAGAAAGACCTTCTGTGATCACCATCATTTAAAATTTCTCCCCCCAACCCAGCTACTTCTGGTACTTCCCATCGCCCTCCCAACTCCACTTTTCTCTATAGCTCACATTTCATATGACATGTTAAGCATGTTGCTTATTTATTTGTTTAATGTCTTCATTTCCTACCCCTGCTTCCCCCATTTGAGCTTCATGAGTGCATAAATTTACTCCCGTTGTTGTGTTCAGTTTTTTTATCCCTAGCCCTAGAACAATACCTGACACATAACTATGAGAGAATGGATCTTGGATTGTACCTGAAGATCTTCATTTTCTAATTCAGTTCCACAAAAGTGTACTGAAAACTAGCTATGTAAATGGCTCTGCACTTGGAGTAGTGGAGGTTGTGAAGGAAAACAAAACCAGCTCCTACTCACATGGAGAAAGTTTCAAAGGAGAACTGAGGCATAATATGAAAAACGGTGCATATGTAAGAAAGTTTCAGCTTTTCCGGGTAGTTACGTTAGAGTTGGATGTGTGAAATAGGTACTAGGAAATTAAGGCTGGAAAATGCAAATTTGAGCTTAATTTTAAGAGATGCCGGGCTGAGGTTACCCATAATTATATATAAAACAGGAAACCACTGAGAAAGATTGAGCAGAAATTAACATGATGGGAATCGGGTTTCAAATGCTTAGTCTGCTAGCATGTCTAAGATGTATTGGGGCTGGAAATGCAGTTTAGAATTTAATATTACAGTGTCAGTGAGAGGGCCTGAAGTAAGTGAGAGTAGCCCTAGAAAGGAATGAAAAACCTTGTGTATGTTGAATAAACATAAATTGGCAAATGATTAGCTATAGAAGGTAAAAGGCGGTCACGGGGTGGGGACTGACGGTGCTCAGATTTTAAGTCTGGGTGGTCCTTACAGCATGTCCGAGACACCTTATGGATCCTTCAATATGTCCTCTCGTGGTCTGATGTATTTGTATGTAAGGAGACATCAGACTTGTCCACAGATCCTCAGCAGTGAAAGCCAGCAATGCCTTAGCTCTCAGTGCTTAAGGAAATAGCCATCCTCTTTACACTAATATTAGAAGTGCAAGGACAGCCCAACACTGGGAGCCAGGCTTGCGGCAGAGCTGAACAGAGCCAGATGCTTGGTGAAGCGGCTGAGGAGATCATCTGCCTTTTCTGTCCCTTGAGGTGCTTTACCAGATATCACTGCTGGAGCTGCATCTTACCCCTAGAAGTTGACAAAAATGTGCATGGCCATTCAGGGAGATATAATCCAACAACCTAGATTAAATGCAGCAGCTCTTTCAACCTCTGAGAATTGCTCATCATCCTCACCTGTGAGGAAATCAGCATATTCTACAGTGGGTAAGACGCAAGGCAGCCCAGAAAAAGGTCAGAGAAAGCCCCAGATATTTTCCAATCCCTTCCTTATCTACAGTTGGCCCAGGTTCCTTACGCAAACACCAAGAGATTAATGAAATGCTCTGTCCAGTACAAACAAAACAAAACAAAACAAAACTATGTGGTTCAGAGACACAGAATGTCAGAAGACTTGATAGTTACTAAGGAAACAGATTTATCTGTAGTAGCTTCCAGAACTTTTTCTTTAATAATTTTGTGCCTTCTAAATCAGTGGTCCTGGGACTTCCCTGATGGAGCAGTGGTTAAGAATCCACCGGCCGATGCAGGGGACACGGGTTTGAGCCCTGGTCCGGGAAGATCCCACATGCCATGGAGCAACTAAGCCTGTGTGCCACAACTACTGCGTCTGCGCTCTAGAACCCGCAAGCCGCAACTACTGAAGCCCGTGTGCTTACAGCCTGTGCTCTGCAACAAGAGAAGCCACTGCAATGAGAAGCCTGCACACCGCAATGAAGGGTAGCCCCCGCTCTCTGCAACTAGAGAAAGCCCACGTGCAGCAATGAAGACCCAACACAGCCAGAAGTAAAATAAATAAATTTTTTAAAAATTTTTAAAAATTAAAATAAATAAATTAAAAAAAATAAATTAAAAAAAATTTTTTTTAATTTAAATAAATAAATCAGTGGTCCCCAACCTTTTTGGCACCAGGGACCAGTTTCGTGGAAGACAATATTTCCACGGATGGGGGTTGGGGGGCAGATGGTTCAGGCGGTAATGCCAGTGATGGAGAGGGATGGGGAGCAGCAGATGAAGCTTTACTTGCTTGCCTGCTGCTCACCTCCTGCTGTGTGTGCAGCCCAGTGCCTAACAGGCTGCGGACTGGTACCGGTCCGCCCCCCGGGGGTTGGGGACCCCTGTTCTAAATGACTTCTTTATGTTTGTTAATTAAAAAATAATAATAACTGAAACCAGTAAACAATGTTTTATTGGAACACAGCCACGCCTATTTGTTTATAAAGGAAACAAAACTTCAATCAGCTTACGGTTTACTGTTGGATTCATTGTCAGTGTGGGCTGTGTCACTGACATGGTCATGGCCCAGTGCCCTGGAGTGTTTCCTTGGCATTGCCAAACAGCCATTTCCCACTGGACTCACTTGGCCCTATTTCCTACTTCTGATACAAATCATCCCCAATTACTGCCTCAATTGAATGCAGTATTTGAGCTGTTCGAGACAATTTGACTATACCTAGAGCCGAAAGCAAAGAACCTAGTGTCTTTGACTCACCTCCAAATTTTGAAGTCCAATAATAAAAGATAACTCTGTGATTAAAGGGTTTATTATAGGTTAAGTTTAGTGCAATATATAATGCACTAAAGTGCTGTGCTCCCACTTCTCCCAGGCTATAAAGAGCTGTTGCTGTACATTCTTTGAAGAGATTTAATACTATACAGAGAAGCAAGGACTACACGAGCTAGAAAGGACCTTAGAGGTCATATTGTCCTCATTCACATTGCATTTTATTTGCATTTTACAGTTGATGAAACTGAGGCTTAGAGAGGTAAGGTTATATTTTCCAGACTCTATAACAGGCTGGTCGAGGAGCCAGAGCTAGAATCCAGTTCTTCTGACTCAGTGGTTTTAAACTTTACTATGTTTACTATAGGATAATTAAATGATACTATTTAACAACATAACCTTTGAGTACAATAATTCATAAATTTCAGAAGAAATGTATCAGAGAATCTGTATCAGAAGGGGCCTTCAGAAGCATCCAGTCCCACTTCATAGTATGTCAGGAATCCCGTTAGAGTTCACAGGTAGAGGATATTAGAGTAATGCAGCTGCTGTAACAAAAGAACCCACAGTCATTTAACAATACATGTGTTCCTGATTGGTGGCAGCTTCCACATGGTGACTCAGGAACCCAGGCTCCTTTTATCGTGTGGCCTCCTCTTGCCAGGGTTTTCATGCCCTTTGCATGCAGGAGGAGGAAGGGGAAAGAACAAATGGAGAAAGCTTCTCAATCTTGGCCTTGAGAGAATTCACCTCAATAGTTCTCAGTGAGAACTATTCACATGTCCCCATCTAGTTGCAAGAGAAGCTGGGAAATGTAGTCATGGCTAGACAGATGTCTCTGTACACTATGGAAGGAAGAGTCATCTCTGACTTAGGCGCCTCCCTTCAGCCAAATGCAAGCCCCGGGGCAGAGCACAGGTGTGAGCCATTAGCAGCCAACACTGGCACACCAGCCTGTAAGGGGGAAGGCACCAGCTGCATCTGCTACAGTCTACACTTTGTACCACTCAGAGCCACTTGTTTTCCATGGTAATGTCACTCCATCTGGTCGCAGGTCCTCCAACATTCTGGTTGGTGCAATTTCTGGTATTTATAAGAGAAGGGTTACTGGAACAAATTACAACTCTGACCGTTGCAGGTGGTCCTCAGGGTATGATAATACCACCATGAATTGTTGTTCTTTCCCAGCATGAAGGGTGTCTGATATAGCTAGCTGGCTTTCTCAAGAGGTTGGGCTGTCTGGGGGACTCGGCATTGCTCTTCGTTACTGGTGGTTGGATATGCAGCAGCAGCAGTAGCTAGATCAGCTTTGTGGAGCAAGAGCCCATGCTGGTGAACTCATGCATAACCCACATCGATGCCTGTTCTGTTCATAAGCCAACTGTGAAAGGACTGGTGGGGCTGAGGATAGAAGCTGGCTGACGTCTGCTGGGTGGCTCTTCCTGTGCCTTGGTTGGCTAGTGCCTCACCTGCAGCCGACACTCCCTGGTGGACATTAACCAGGGCTTCTTGCTCACTCCCACTGATCCACTCACAAGTTCTCTCCACACTTGCTCTATGATTTTCCAGTCTTGCTCTTTCCCAGCCACTGACTGACCAGCCAGGCCATTTGCTAGTGCCCATGAATCTGGGAATAACTTTTCTGGGGGCCCGTTTTCTCTCCACACAAAGTAGATAACCAGGAGAACCATCTGAAACTCTACCCACTGAGATAATTTTCCTCCACCACCGTCTTTCAGCACGAGTGGGCTGTAGCGTACGAGTAGTCTATTTTCAACGTGTATTCATACACCAAGAAGAAGACTTTTCCTCCTCTATCAGCTGGTCCTAGGAAAACTTTAAGAGGCTACAGCTATGAGCTGAAGGAAGTGTTTATGTTAAGAGCAATGAAAGTAGTAGTTGTTCTGATCTACTTGTTTGACAGCTTTATTATGCTTTGGGGATCTGCTTGAGCCCAGCTTCAGATATACCCAGCTTATGATGGATGTTGCTGGTGTACCCAATCTTATGACTTGGTAGGTCTGACCAAACCCAGCTTGTGGCGAGCAACTCTAGTTTCGTAGTCATTTGATGTCTCGTAATCAGATAGTCTCTTCCAGGTCCCAATAGTGTGTCAGAAGCTGTTGTGTGAATGGTGTATAGTTCTCTCCTACAAGTAACAAGGCCTTGCCCAAGAACCCTAGACATCTGCCCTGCAATTCTCATATTTGGGCTTCCCACGTATTTCACACAGCATCTTTATCTACCAGAGATACATCGAGTACCCTAGAATCTTTAGGGTCACATGGCCCAAGAGGCAGTGTTTCTTATACCATAACCTAGATCCACTACAGAGCCCTTTTCTACTCTGAGTCCCACTTAAACTGGTAAACTTCCTCATCACCCACTAAATAGCTTGGAGCAGTGTTCCCAAATGTCATAAATACTGTCTCCAAAATGCCTACCATGCTCTGTGCTTTTCTCTTGGTGGCAGGAGTCGCAAGGTGCAGTGACTTGTCCTTTACCAGAGAGGAGATGTCCTAGGATATACCAGAACACTGTGCCCTTAGAAACCTTGCCAATGTGGTAGTCTCCTTTATTTTTTTTAGGATTTTTTTTTCCACCTTCTGAAGTGTACTTCAGCATCCCAGAGCACTTGCCATTTCCTTCTTATCAGGTTCACTTAACATCATGCTATCAATATAGTTGACCAATGTAAAATTCTGTGGAATGTCCACATGATCCAGATCCCTTTGGACTACATTATGACAGAGAGTAGGAGAGTTAAAGTAGCCCTAAGGCAAAGCTGTGACTGTATATACTATTATCCATTCCTTGTGAATGCAAACTTTTACTGATTCACCTTTCTGATGGGTATAGAAAAGGATATAGATGTCAGTTAGGGCTTTACACCACATACCAAAGTCTATGTTAATCTATTCTAATAAAGGTACCACATACAATGAAGTGGCATCAATTGGGGTTATTTGGTTGAGTTTCAGGTAGTCCATGTCATCTGCCACAATTAATTTGGTTTTTGAAGAGGTCAAGCTATTGAATCAAATGGGGGTATATGGGAACCATTGTTTCTGTATCCCTGAAGTCCTTAATGATGGTACTAATGTTTACCATTCCACCTAGGATATAATATTATTTTTACATTATTGCTGTTTGTTGGTTTTCATTTTTAACTTTTTGTTTTGAAATAACTACAGACTCCCAAGAAGTGGCAAAAATAGTCCAAGCATTCCTGTGTACCAAGCTTTCCCCTGTTTTCCTGATACATGTTAAATACCAGAGCCATTGCACAATTTAATGCAGCTTTCTACCTATATTTTGTTCTAGTTCTCTGCAGGTGAAAATCTTAGCAACTGCACCCCTACAGCAAGTCAAGCACTAACAATAGTTCACTCACTACCAATGACAGGGTTCTCATTGCCATCTAGTGGATGAGTTATCCAACGCCAAATCTAGATCCAGTTGGCTTCCTAGGACCACTTCTCTCACCAGCTGTCTTTCTTGTGAACAGAACCTAAGATAGGAATTCCTGCTTAAATGATCTTAAAGAGAAACCTATTAGGTGAAAAAAGTAGGGGACAGCAGGGGATGAAGTTCAGCAAAGATATGGCTTTAGGAAGAGTCTAGTCTCAGCCTGATCCCATGGGAAGCCCTGAATCGTGAATTGCACCACAGAAGTTGTGCCACCCAGAGGTGAGGAGGCTGCTACATCCTTTCATCACTTAGCCTTTGTCCACCGCCCTCCCCTGGGTAGGGGAGGTAACTTACCGCCATTATCTCCGGGACCACTGCCAGGTGAGGAGGCTCCTGCCGGCCAAGAGCAATTCCCCATAAAAGGACAAAGGCCTGAGTCATGAGCAGCCAATACCCACAGCATCTGGGGGATGAATGCACAGCCTGTGAAGAGCCTATGGGCAGGGCTCCCAACAGCATCTGCTATCCCTCCCTGAGGAGAGGATACCGTTTAAAAACTGAATGATGGGGCTTCCCTGGTGGCGTAGTGGTTAAGAATCTGCCTGCCAATGCAGGGGACACAGTTTCGAGCCCTGGTCCGGGAAGATCCCACATGCCGCGGAGCAGCTAAACCCATGTGCCACAACTACTGAGCCTGCGCTCTAGAGCCTGTGAGCCACAACTACTGAGCCCACGACCCACAACTACTGAGCCCACGCGCCTAGAGCCTGTGCCCCGCAACAAGAGAAGCCACCGCAATGAGAAGCCCATGCACCGCAACCAAGAGTAGCCCCCGCTCTCCGCAACTAGGGAGAAGCCCACGCGCAGCAACGAAGACCCAAAGCAGCCAAAAATAAATAAATTTATTTTAAAAAACTAACAAAACTGAACGATGAGAAGGAGGCAGCCACGGGAAAATCTTGGGAGGAACACTGCAGGTAGTTCTGAGATGGGGACTAACTTAGCATGTTTGAAGTGCAGAAGGAAGGCCATTGCCAGGGGAATGGGGTGAAGGAGGAGAGGAAGGGAGAAACTGAGCTTGTGAATCTGACAGAGCAGCATGACACAGGCAGCAGCTGGCTTTTACTCTACCACTTCCTCAAGACACTGTACATCTTCAAAGCATGTTAATGTTGTTTTTGCACTGAGAAAATTTGAGTTGGTGGCATGATTAGAAATGTTATTCCTTACTACTTAGTCATAAAAAAGAATGAAATGCCATTTTCAGCAATATGGACGGACCTAGAGATTATCATACTAAGCAAAGTCAGGAAAAGAAAGACAAACACCATATGATATCACTTATATGTGGAATCTAAAGTGTGACACAAATGAACTTATTTACAAAACAGAAACAGACTCACAGACATAGGGAACAGACTTGTGGTTGCCAAGGAGGAGCGGGGAGGGAGTGGGATGGATTGGGAACTTGGGGTTAGCAGATGCAAACTATTGTATAGAGGATGGATAAACAAGGCCCTACTGTATAACACAGGGAACTGTATTCAATATCCTGTGATAAACCATAATGGAAAGGAATATGAAAAAGGATGTGTATATATGTATAACTGAATCACTTTGCTGTATAGCAGAAATTAACACGACATTGTAAATCAACTATACTTCAATAAAATAAAAATTTTTTAAAATGTCATTTCAGCTTTTGTTAAAAATATACAGCCCCACATCAGCTCATAGCTCATTCCAAATGTATCAGATCTCAGATATGAATGTATGAGCTCTTAGATATTACTGCTTTCTTGAATTTTTATAAGTTAACAAAGCAGGTCCAATCTTGACCTCGGGTGCCTTATTTATTCCTTCCTAATTAGGCTATACTGAAATGAACTACCTTTGAAAAGGAAAACAGATTAGTCACACTAAATGGCTTTCTTAAAATACTTCACGATAAAAAAAAACGCTGCACCTCTTGCTACTTCTATACCACACATTGATTTTTCCCCCTCTGCATTATCATCTGTCTTTCTAGTAGAAAGTGTTTTATACCTTTTCTTGGAGGTTAAAATGGCTCTAATAGGTAATTCCCTGGCTGTCCAGTGGTTAGGACTCTGTGCTTTCACTGCCGAGGGCCGGGGTTCAATCCCTGGTCAGGGAACTAAGATCCCACAAGCAGCCTCAGCAAAAAAAAAAAAAAAAAAAAGGCTCTATAGTGCCTTACTGACCTCATTTATAAAGGTAACTTACCAAGTGCAACTAAACTCCTCTCCAGGATAGGTTGACCTTATTTCCATGTGCTCAAGCCTTGCTTGTGTGCTTCATTCACCCCAATATAAACTGTCTCGAGGGAGCCCTCTGTTCCCCATCCACATATCTTTGATCCTAATCGGGGCTTCTCACCTGGGTTTATTTTCAAACAAGTTTATTCATCGCTTAATCTCCAATCCATCCTTTGAAGTGTTGCCAGATTAATTTTTCTCAAACTCTGTCATGATCATTAACATAACTCTCTATATAGTAATCTATTTCGATCACTAATTTGGGGATTGAAAGTCCTCGATAAGCTGGATCCCTTTTCCTAAGATTACCTTCTTTTATTTCCCACCAGGAAACTTTTCTCTGCCCAGGATATTCTCACCATTCTGGAAATGCAGTGGCTTTTCCCTTCCTCATCTCCTCTATTTATGCTTTTCCCATGTATAGAAAGTCCTTTCTAGTTCTCATTGGCTCACATCGTACCCGTCGCCCAGATCTGCATCCTCCTGGAAACCACCCTGACTTCGTTGACTCTCTAAAGCTTAGCTCTCTTCTGGAAGGTAGCATCAGTCCAGGACTGATCTTCTAATAATCACTTAGGATAAAATGCACCTGCGATTGCTTGAGAAAACTGTAATGCAAACATGACTTTTGTCTTGCAATACCTGGATGACAATGAACCTTGCTGTACCTGCAAAGTATTCTCTTAAATCTCCAGAAAGACCAAAGGATGAACAAGTTACGTCTCCTGATCAAATTAAAAACAGAGCTGTCACAGCTCATTGTTGGGGGAATTAAGTCTGTCTGCCCTGTTCGACTCCCACTGAGAGAGGACTCTTGGAAATTAGTGCTCTCTGTCCCTTGGACTTCATGTGCCTTTTTCCTTTGCTGATTTTGCTCTGTATCTGTAACAGAGGAGAACCCTAGGGGGCCCTTCCAGAACAGCACCCGCCCACCCCGACATGTCCCCTGCCTTCCTCTTGTCTGTAGAAAAACTTTAGCCTCTTAGGCCTTCCCCAAATTCTAAAGAGTAAATTTAACCAGAGAAGTGAGAAAATGCAGAAAGAAAGGAAAAGAGTCAAGCAAGAAAAAACAATAATATTTTAGCCATTAAACCAAGGGCAAGGGCTATAGATAATATTCTGAGCCATGTCCTTTGAGCTGTTTTGCAGAGCCTGAAACCTCCACCAGGTGGAAGAAGTTAACTGTGTGCTGCCCACAAGCATGTAGACCCCAGACTTGTTGGAACCAGAATGTTGATGATGTTGACTCCCTGTTGCCTCACCATGAAACAATCAGAAGAATGTCAGCAAACTGATCACACACCCCACGACCCTGGCCCTCACCCTGTCTTTAAAAACCTTTCCCTGAAAGCCTTCAAGGAGTTTGGGACTTTTAAACACCAGCTGCCTGAACTCTTTGGTTGGCCTGCAGTAAACGCTGCACTTTCCTTCACCACAACCCAGTGTCAGTAGATTGGCCTGTCAGTAGATTGGCCAGCAAGTGGATCCAAGTTTGATCTGGTAACATATCCATTTGTTGTAATAAATCATAGCCATAAGTATGACTACATGCTGAGTCTTGCATGTCCTCCTAGTGAATTATTGAAACTGGAAGTGGTCTTGGAGACCTCTAACACAAAAGGCAAATGAGCTTCAATGAGTGAATGAATAAACAAATTGTGGGGACTTCCCTGGTGGTGCAGTGGTTAAGAATCCACCTGCCAACGCAGGGGACACAGGTTCGATCCCTGGTCCAGGAAGATCCCACATGCCGTGGAGCAACTAAGCCTGTGTGTCACAACTATTGAACCTGCGCTCTAGAGCCTGTGAGCCACAACTACTGAGCCCGTGAGCCACAACTACTGAAGCCCACGTGCCTAGAGCCCGTGCTCCGCAACAAGAGAAGCCACCGCAATGAGAAGCCCGCTCACCTCAACCAAGAGTAACCCCCGCTCACTGCAACTAGAGAAAGCCCCTGCGCAGCAACGAAAACCCAATGCAGCCAATAAATAAATAAATAAACAAATAAATTGTGGTACATTCATACAATGAAATACTATTCAGCAATAAAAAGGAACAGCCTGAACTGATGAAATAGCAGCAGCACCAAAGCGGCTTATAGGTGGTGAAAACCATTTACCTGTGATCCAAATTCTTTAATCTGTATCAGCTACATGGGCTGTGGCTTTGATTACCTTTGGACAAACTATAATGTTTAAGGAACTTCTATATATGCTTCTTGCATAGAAGCACTTTTTAGACATGTTGACAGTACTTAGTGTGGTCCACACATAAGCTTCACCTGGAAGCTTGTTAAAAATGCAAATCTGGGGGCCCCATCTCAGAACCGCAAGAAATGTGGTTCAAGGAGGAGAGTAGCTCTTCACGGGCAATGAAAGAGGAGACAGCTCTTAAAGATACTACCATCTACCTACAAGGAACAGGTATAATTGAATGGCTTTGTGGGGAAGGGGAAAGGGGAGCAGACGGGATCTAATGTGATTTCTGAGACCCAGAGCACCCAGAACATAGGACGTTATTAGGTGATGGTATTTACCAATGTTAGATAACTTGTACAAATAGTTAAGTCAGGAGAGAACAGTAGGCCTGAAAAGGAGAGTGGGGAAGATGAGGAGCTCATCTGATGAATGTGAGGCTCCTGGTGAGACAATTATTTGAAAGATGCAGCTTGGAACAGAAATTCTAGCCTAGCCCCTAAAAGAAATTAGAGATATGAATTTTGGGGTTTTTTTCTTAGTGGTGATATTTGAAGCAAAGATGGTTGATGAAAAGCGTTCCTCTTCCCATTTGAGGGGATTTCCTATTTCCTGCTATTCCTGTATTCTTCCTCTCGGGAAAAAGCTACTTTGCAACTGAGTTAGCCATGGTATGGCTAAAATTTAACTCCCAACCCAATCCATATGTCTATCCACAGGCCTAATAAGAATCTAAACATCATTATTTAGTGTCACGCTAAGCGCTTTTCTGTTCCCTAACAGACTATTTACAACTCTATGAATGAGCTATCTGTAGCCTCATTTTCCAGATGACAAACTGAGAGAGAGGAATATGGTGCGTGGAGCTGCTTGAAGCCACACAGTTAGTAGTGACGTCAGAATTCAAAGCCAGGTCAAGCTCACTGAAGTCCATGCTCTCGGAAGTGCTTTACTGATGGCTTTTAATTTGTCCCTAGAAAAGACATGTTTTCCTGTTTAAATGTGTTCTCCCTTGTTTTCTCTTTTTTAGTTTTCAAATTTTTACATATCAGATGAAATTGCTCTGTGGCTCAGTAAAATGCAAGGCACTGATGACGGTACCCAAAGGGTTTAAGCTCCCCTTCGTTGATAAAATGCTCTCTTTGAAAATTTTGTTAGTTTCAGAGGCACTGAAGAATTTTTACCTTTTTAAAAAAGCGCAAACCAACAAAACATTTTAAAAAAAGAAAAAAAAAGAAAGTAAGCTTTGTCTTTTTTTGAGTGACGCAGCAGAGACCTCTTCTGGTCAAGAAGGAGAAGTCTTAGGCAGAGAACCAACTTGGAAAAGGTTAAGGTGGAGAGAACTGGTACAGGAGAAAATAGGATATGAAATAGGTTTCATAGAAGAGTTGATAGTTATGTTGGATATAAAACTCTGACAGCAGAACAGAGAGGAGTGCTTTCCACACATGTGGAGAAAAATACATGTTTGCTGTAATTTACAAAGACACGAGGATGTAAATAAGAATCATTTATAACTCCACCAACCAAAACTAATATTGTAAACATTTTGATGCACTGGCTTCCAGCATTGTTTTCTGGTCATATGCATTCTTTTTATTCACACTGGGTACACCCTGACTTTTCATCTAGTGTTCTATCACACACATTTTGCCACATTCTCCTTTTTTTCATTTTAACAGTTTTTAATGAAAGTTATATATAAGATTACTTTATTCTTGCATCTTCTCAATTTCTTCTTTCTTATGTCTGCCCTTTTCCTTTCCTACCTGGAGAGATTTGACTTTACGTTCAAGGATCTTTTTGTGGTCTTTGTCCAGTTTTAGTCTAGTGACAAGCACCTTGCTGGGGCGAATGCCCACATGGACAGTGCCATTAGCCTCCTCTCGCTGCACTCAGTCAGTATAGGTGACATACTTCTTCCCGTAAGCCTGGGCTACATTGCCAGTTTGCTGCCCCTTGCAGTGCCCTCGCGTAATCTGAACTTCCTCATCCTTTTGGATACGCATGGATCGAATACTGTACTTCTGTCTCAGCTCTTTGGAAAGAGGGGGAAGACATAATCTTCCTGTGAATGTGGGAAGGTACATTGATGTGCCTTTTCTGGTTCTTGCTTTGATCAGAAGCCACAAAGGGATTGAACTTCATCTTGGCTGCTGGTACTTCAGCAATGGTCACTGTTTTGGTCACATTCTTAAAAGAAGAAAGATGTTTTCTGACAGCAAGGCTTTTATTGGTAAATCGCATAAAAGCCAGAGAAGTTTCAGTGAAGACTTTTGTACTGGTCCCCATGTTGCTGGGGTCCCAGTTATGCACTGAGATGCACACAGCTTGGGGAGTGTGGTGCTGGCTCCATTCTAGCCGCTGCTCACCTTCTCTGCCAGACGCCCCTGGCATCTGGTGTGGGGTACACCTATTCACCTGCTCTTGGTGGCCCCTCAGGCTGACGGAAGCTCATCAGTAAAGGCCAAATATGATCACCTATATTCTCAGTATGTGAAAAATATATCCATTGGCATTTTTGACCCTGGAAATCCCAGAGATTTCCCAGTCACTGGGACTAACCCACCTGGGCCAAGATGCAGCATCATAATCTGCTCTCTTGCAAGGAAATTTAGTTTTAAACTAAACCACAGTGGAATGGGGAGTTTTGAAAGGAGGAAGCCAAAGGTACAAATTAGAATTTACATTTAAGAGAGTGACATTAGATGAGGAATAATCTGAAAGAGAATCACTTCCTGGGACATAATTTAGGGGTCACACAAAATTAGAGAAAATTAAGTAGGACAGAATAATTGATACCACAGGGTGAGGAGACTGTCACTGGGCCAGACCTCACAATTAGCACAATTGGATGAGAACAATATACTCAGGTGTTTTCATGAAGCAAGAACCAAGCACTGTACATTGCTCAGTGCAATTCTTTTGTTGAAGGGTTTTTTTTTTCAGTTTATTCCTAGAGATGTACAAAGACCCTACTCAAATGAGCTTCTGCAGTTCTAGGCACCCCTTCATAGAGAGGTGAACCTCTTCAGGATGTCCTGCAGCATTCCTATTCCTCATTGCTGTGAAATTGAGCCTCAGGTGTCACCTTGGATTTTAAATTCTAGTTGAGTGGTATAAACACAGAGAAGTATCTCGAATTTTAACTTAAAGATCTTGCTGATAATTATCCCACCACCAGCCAAATTTTCTTTTGTTTTCAATGGAAGAGAAAATAATGGAGAAATACTTGACAGGAACATAGTCCTGTCAATGCTTACTCTTGAGAAGAAGTGGGTTAGTTGGCTCAGGTCTATTTTAGAGGCAAAGTAGGGAATTACAGGAAGCAAAAATATTCAATTTATCCTAAATAGCTTTTAAAATTCAGAACTGCTTTTTTTTTTCTTAAATTAGATGTATAAATTGTCCTCCTGGCAATTTCTCAAGTTTGGACTGAAGTGTGGGTAGAATGACATAATTATATAAATTATATTTCACAGTTTTCTTCCTCACATACCTTTATTTAGGCTCTAGTACTTGTCAGTTGAGGAGACAGATATATTCTTTTTGTTTTGTTTTTGTTTTCAATTTATTTGCTTATTTATTTTTGGCTGTGTTGGGTCTTCGTTGCTGCCTGCAGGCTTTCTCTAGTTGCGGTGAGTGGGGGCTACTCTTCGTTGTGGTGCACGGGCTTCTCATTGCGATGGCTTCTCTTGTTGCAGAGCATGGGCTCTAGTACGTGGATTTCAGTAGTTGTGGCATGCAGGCTCAGTAGTTATGGCTCATGGGCTCTATTGCGCAAGCTCAGTACTTATGGCACACGGGCTTAGTTGCTCCACGGCATGTGGGATCTTCCCGGACCAGAGATCGAACCTGTGTCCCCTGCATTGGCAGGCGAATTCTTAAGCACTGTGCACCAGGGAAGTCCAAGACAGATATATTCTAGTATCTCTTCTAGTTCTTCAGACTGGGCTTTATGTTCTCTTGAGAACTTGGATCTAAAGGACTACGGGATTCCTTAGAACAATTTTTAAAAGACTAGAGTTTCACTTCCAGCAAGACAATGTGAGGAGCTCTTCAGACTCACTACCAAAAAAAAATCAGTAATAATTATAAAAGGACGGCCATTTAAAGTCTCTGGACATGGTCCTGGGTGCATACAGCAAATGAAGAAATATTTATTTAATGAAATCTCCTAAAGCTCAGTGAACCCTGAGGTGTTTGATCCAGGACCCACTTCTCCCCTCTCCCCTCCCAGCTCACCATAGTGGAAACTCTACTGCAGACTGGTGCAGCCAAGAGCACAGGGTTCCTCTCCCCACAGATCCCAGGTAGAGGGCTGTCTTCCTAGGCAGGGCAGGATATCAGCATTTCTCATCCTGACCCCGGCTACCTGTTTCTGAAGCTAAGTTCTATGCAAGTGTGGCCAAAAGGTGGGGGACTCCTTTTTTTTTCTGCTCAGCTCCAATTCATGGGATGGAAGCTCTGCCTTGGGCATAGAGGCTCTGAGAATACTGGGGCCCTAATTCTCCTTGTCCCAGATCATAAGGTGGTGGTTCCACACTGGGAGAGACAAGCTGAGAAGACCTGAAGCTGAAACCAAGCAGGACCCTGCAGAGCCTTCCTAGGTACAAAAGCCCATCTGTGTCTCCCATTTCTTGTTTGTAGAAAAAGGCTTTGGTCTCCTAGGCCTTCCCAAAGTTCCAAAGAGCAGGCACAAGCAGTTATTAATTAGGGAAGTGAGGGAATGCAGAAACACAGAAAAAGCAGTCAAGAAACAATAGTTCAGCAGTAAAACAGAGGCCTACTTCCTCCTCAAGGGATATATACAACAATCTGACACATATCTTTGAGTTGTTCTGCAGGGACAAAGACTCCCACCCAGGCTGAGGATGGTGACTACATGCTGACCACAAGCATAGAGACCCCATACTGGTTGGAACCAGGTTGGTGAGTAAGATTCCTGAAACACCACCCTGTTAACAACCACCAACCAATCAGAAGAAAGTCATACCCACTGCAACCCTCACCCTGAATGTTGCCTTTAAAAACCTTTCCCTGAAAGCTATCGGGGAGTTTGGTTCTTTTGAGCATGAGCTGCCCATTCTCCTTGCTTGGTGCCTACAATAAATGCTGTATTTTCCTTCACCACAACCCAGTGTCAGTAAATTGTCAAGTGGACCCTGCTTCAGTTCAGTATCACTTAAATTATCTTCCTTAATAATTTATTTATGCTTTCTTTGCTGATTTTTAAGTTGTTATTAGATGGACAGCTCTATCTTTTTCTGTAATAGTTTCCTCGGTGCTGTTATCAGATATGAACACTTGGCTGAATGAAGCATAGCTTAGACCCACTATGGTCTTTTTAAGAAAAGAAATTCTGGTAAAATATATATGACATAAAATTAATGATTTTTACCCTTTTTGAGTGTACAATTCAGTGGCGTTAAATACATTCACCCTGTCGTGTAACCATCCATCTACAGAACTTTTCATGTCAAACTGAAACTCTTTACCCTTTAAATGATAACTCCCCATTCTCCCCTCTTCTGTAGCCCTTGGTAACTAACTACCATTCTATTTTCTATCTCTAAGAATTTGACTACTCTAGGTATCTCATATAAGTGAAATCACACAATATTTGTCTTTTTATGTCTTATTTATTCACTTAGCCTGTTGTCAAGGTTCCCCATGTTAGAACATGTAACAGAACTTCATTTTATGGCTGACTAATAATCCACTCCATTACATTCATATACCATATTTTGTTTATCTGTAGGGAAACAAAATTTGCCACCCTAAAATGTCTCTGGCATGTGGATTATTTCAAGCTGAAAACAATCAAGGCCCAGAAGACTCAGGAAGAACTTTTGACCTTCCCCCTAAGTGCCTAAAGGAATTTAGATAGAGGGCCGATTACTGGAATAGAGCTATCACCAGAGATGTCTGCAAAGAACATGAGCTAGATGTGGTGGGGGAAACTCTTAGAGATCACAGGCCACCCTGTGCCCCACTGTCTCTGCAGGCTCAGAAAACATTTACCAAACGTTTACTTTTCCATCTCCATGTCAATTGCCTTCCTCCCTTTGAAGTCCCAAATCACTATTCCCAAATCCTCTTCTGTCTTTAGCTGAAGGTGGTATTTAAAGTGAGGGTTTCAGGGACTTCCCTGATGGCTCAGTGGTTGGGAATCCACCTGCCAATGCAGGGGAGACAGGTTCGAGCCTTGGTCCAGGAAGATCCCACGTGCTGCAGAGCAACTAAGCCCGTGCTCCACAACTACTGAGCCTGTGTGTCAAAACTACTGAGCCCGTGCTCCTAGAGCCCTTGCTCTGCAATAAGAGAAGCCATTGCAATGAGAAGCCCACACACCGCAACAAACAGTAGCCCCCGCTCACCACACAACCAGAGAAAAGCCCGCACGCAGCAAGGAAGACCCAACGCAGCCATAAATAAATAAATACAATTTAAAAACAAAGTGAGGGTTTCAGTCATTTGGGTGAGTTACTCAGTTTTCCTGGGCCTCTCCCATGTATACATGTTATTTAACTTTTGTTTGACTTTCTCCTGTTAATCTGTCTCATGTCAATTCAATTCTTAAGCCAGTCAGAAGAACCTAGAAGGGTAGAGGAAAATTTCTTCCTCCCCAACAATCCATTCATCTGTTGATGGACATTTGACTTGTTTCCACCATTTGGATATTATAAATAATGCTGCTATGAACATTGGTGTACAAATATCTGTCCAAATCCCTGCTTTCAATTCTTCTGGGCATATGCCTAGAAGTGAAATTGCTGGATCATAAGGTAATTCTGAGTGTAATTCTTTGAGAAACCACCATACTGTCTTCCACAGTGGTGCATCATTTTTGCATACAGTGATTATTATGTCTTAAGTTATGTGAATCAATCCTTCACTATAGGAAATTGATACTTGGATACACTGAACCAATATGGAAACATATGTCTCAGCTAAAATTGTATGATGTATCACAGAGTTGTCTACTAACACTTCTAATAACCATGCTGATTAGCTGCTCTAATAACCATGCTGATTAGCTGCCGGTCTCTATAGCCTTAGGGGTGTGTGTGTGGTGTAGTGGAGCGGAAGGAAGGGTGTTGGAGCAGTCAGAAAAGAAGCAAAAATAATTCCACATCCTGCAACTCTATTTCAGTTTGGCTTTCTTGACACTGAGTTTTGGAGGGAATGAATAATAAGGGTGGAATAAGAAGGAGAGAAAGGTAGAGGAGTGTGGTAAGGTTAGATGGTAGGACTGGATCCGTCTGCTCTTTCTTAACTACTTGGTGTGAAATTAATTTCAGTGAGACAGTTTTCCTTGTTCCCCCACGTCATCTCAGATATTCTCACAGCCTATTTCCTTTCTAAGCTAGTATAATTTAAAGAGTATGCAGTTGACTTATAGCCTTTGAACAAATTGAACCTATAGGCAAAATACAAATGTACAAGGACTTAAACATTATGGGAGAGAGAGAGAGGGAGAGACTGAAATACTTTATCATTTTATTCTTCTTTCATCAGATCAGTCGCCTCCTGAAGCCATGGGAAATCACAGTGCTTTGGTACTTGGAGAGAGGTGAATGCAGAGGCATATCTGCAATTTTTATTTCTGGTGGGATTTTCTTCAAGACAACTTTACGATCTTCCCCATGGCAAAGCCTTTCACTGTGATTCAAAAACAGAGAGTCTTCCAAAGGGCCAGCATGGATGCCACATGCTTCTGCATGCTAAAAGAAAAAAAAATATGCTGTATATCACACCAAAAATCACTTTATTAGGGACTTCCCTGGTGGTGCAGTGGTTAAGAATCCGCCTGCCAATGCAGGGGACACGGGTTCAATTCCTGGTCCAGGAAGATCCCACATGCCGCGGAGCAACTGGCCCTGTGCACCACAACTACTGAGCCTGCGCTCTAGAGCCCGCGTGCCACAACTGCTGAGGCCCGCGCTCCGCAACAAGAGAAGCCACCGCAATGAGAAGCCCGCGCACCACAGCAAAGAGTGGCCCCCATTCACTTGCTGCAAATGGACAGGACCCTCGTGCGACGATGAGGACCCAACGCAGAGAAAAATAAATTAATTAATTTTTAAAAAATCCACTTTATTAGATTGAGATGGAAGTTGCCCAATAGTTTTTCTAACTGTTCCTGTTGAGAAGGAAGGTCTAGTGGGCAGAGCAATATCCCTTTTTCAAAAGCAGTGCTCTCTCACTTGTGTCTTCCGATCAACAGGAAGAGCCAGTGGTGTGGGCTGCAGACTATAAACTTGGAGTCAGATCACTGACTTTTAACTTCACTAGTTTTGTGTTCTTGTACAAGTCATTTACCTACCGTGAGACTCAGTTTCCTCAAACATAAAATGGGAATTATTAAAGGATTCTTTGAGTGTTGAATAAAACATTCTATGTGAATGAAAAAACTTTCGCCAACTACTAAGTAAAAGAGCTACACAGTATGCAGCTGCTGCTGCACCCTGCTGCTGGATAGATAACAGCTACTTAAGATTCTCTTAGTTGTACATCTATTTCTGATTCTTTGATACTGCTGAACAGCAGTCTGGCCTGGTCTTGGGGTGCCGCTCCCTCTCTCCTATGCTGTGTTCTTGTTTTTATGTTGTTAAAGAGCTATATCATCAGGAAAAATGGTAAAATGAAAAGAAAGCATAGCTAGCATTTATTCAGTGCACATTCACTTCACTGTAATTCTCATTTAATTTTCACTTTTACTCTGTATGGTAGAATATTCCATACACCAGTCGCTAATTATATTTTTTAAGTTGTTAGGAACACTGTCAACTAAATTGGAGAAGTGAAATAACAATGAAAGAATTATGCTGACTTATAGCTCTAAAGAGTAAGGGCAAGACTAACAGAAATGCTTTGATGCATTCAAAACAGTTCTTCATTATTGACTTCAACTCTAAGTTTATACCCGATAGTTCTAGTAAATGAAAAATATAAAGTCAGTACTAATATTGTCACCATGCTAAAGCTACTTAGGACATTGAAAATGACTTGATAAGCCACTAAGTTACATGAAATACAGCCCAATATTAAGATATTAGAAAGTCTTAATAACCATACAAATTTGATGTTTAAGTCTGGTATTTGAATCGTGATTTCCTTAGTTTCATATTTGTTTTCAAAATATCAGATAAAAATACATATAAAATAATCATCTCAAGGCAAATGGCAGCCTCATTTATTACATTGTATGTATGCATTTTATAAGAAAATAATTGAGCCATATTTTTGTATTTTGTATATCATATAATATTCATATTTTGTAATATCTCTGTCTTCACAAAGTACATTCTTATTCAACATTAATTGCTTATCCTTTAGAAATTTGGAAATTAGTTACATAAACACATTTCTTCCTAGGAATCCTAACATGAAATCTCTTCTTACTGATTCTTACAAAATATTATAATCTCCTTTAAAGAAACAACTTACCTTTTCACAAGTGAATGGTCAATCAATCTGAATTTGGAAAATGTTTTGAAACTATTGACTACTGAATCAGAGCACTGAGTGAGCAAGGAGTCTTATCTGTAAATCTAGCCAAAGTGTTCCCATAGCTCTCAACCTGAGTGTGCAGTACAACTGTAAAAATACACGCTCTGTAAAGAACAGACTTGTGGTTGTCAAGGGGGAGGGTGGATGGGGGAGAGTTGGATTGGGAGTTTGGGGTTAGCAGATACAAACTATTATATATAGAATTGATAAACACGGTCCTACCGTATAGCACAGGGAACTATATTCAATATCCTGTGATAAACCACAATGGAAAAGAATATAAAATATACATATATATATGTATAACTGAATCACTTTGCTGTACAGCAGAAATTAACACACTGTAAATCAACTATACTTCAATTAAAAAAAAATACATGCTCTGTACGGTAGCTTTAATGTTAATGGCGCCTACTTCTGATGAACTTAACAGCTGTGAGTTGCCATTATGTAGAGAAAAAAGTAGACACATATTTATGAAATCTTTTGGTTTATCTATTTTAAGTTTGTAATTGGGTTATTTGAATAGATATTGCTATTTAACTTTTGTTTGCAAGTTTATGTGAAGGCGCATCAAATAGTTTTTGTCAGAACAGAATGGTGGTTGTCGGGGCCTGGGAGAAGGAAGAAATGAGACAAAGGGTACAAATTTTCAGTTTTAAGAAGAATAAGTTCTAACGGTCTAATGTTCAGCACAGTGACTACAGTTAATAATACGGTATTATATACTTGAAAGCTGCTGAGAGTAGACCTGAAGCATTCTCACTGCAAGAAAAAAAGAGTCAACAATGTAAAGTGATGAATGTGTTATCTTGATCTTGGCAATCACTCCACAATGTATAGCAAAGCATCACGTTGTATACTTTAAAGGTACACAATCATATTTGTCTATTATTCCTCAATAAAGCTGAAAAAATGAAAAATAAATTTCAAAGCAGCTTTTGTAGAGTTATATATGTCTATTCACAGATATATTAAATAGTATAGGTTTTTTATTATAAATACCTATAGGAAAATACCTTCAGATTCACATTCCTGAATTTCATGTTCTGTTTCCAAGGCATTACATAACGTCTTGGGATCATCCCATGCTTTAATGAAAACCGTGGCAAATGAATCTCACCACACCTGAAGATTAGGAAAAAGCAAGAAGAAAGGATATATTGTGAGCTAAATTCAATTATTTTAGCTTCATTTTATGGAATGGAAGCAGCTGTGTCTGTGAGGTTTGGACCCTCGCAGATGCAGCACAGAGCTGTGTCACTGTTTGAGGCTCACCTAGTAGATAACCAAGCCATTAAATCCCCGAGTATCACCAAGATCAAGAGTCTGGCCTGGGTATCTGTAGCTCTAACTGCACGCTGTCCTTTACAATTTGCTCATGATGTTCATTTTGGCCTGACTTTATGGGGGAAGACAGCACACCATGACCTACCTCAGGCCTACTCATTACCTAAAGGAATCACTGGCCACTCACAAAAACCAGTAACGAATTTAGCTTCTGAATTTAGTACATGCCCTACACTCAGGTCAGACTTGCTTTCTTTGCACACACATTGTTTTGTTCTGGAACATAAAGCTTTCTATATAGATGCCAAGGGAAGCACAGAATTAGCGTCCTCATCTATGTAGCTCCCAGATTGAAGACAAAGAAACAAAAAACAAACAAAGAAACCACCCCAAAACCCAGAACCCTTAAGTCCTCACTTATTAGCAGGCTTAGATGAATTCTCATTAGAACAGTCGTTGGTGAGTTTAGGTAAGATAGGACAAGTGTCTTTGCCTGAAGCCATCACTGCCAGTAGTGACAGGAATTCTCATCTAGAACTTCACTAGTCTACTAGTCTAATTATGATGTCATTGCTGCCTCAGATCTAACAATGTTTTGCTAATTTCATAGCAACCCATCGCAGTTACTTTAGAAGTTAAGAGTGTGGCACTTAGAGCTATTTTCGGTGTTTTAGTACACCTTGAGTACACCGTCATTCTTATCACGAACACTTAAAAAATAAGGATGCTTGCAGATATATTACAAATTTGACAGATACTAGAAAATATACTGGACTAAAGAATTATTATTCACAAATAATCACTTCAAATTAACACTATTTACCCTTAGCTGATTTTCCTCTTTACATACTGCACGTGGTTGATATGTGTCCCATTTGTTTCACCATTACTTAGACACACTTCAAGGTGTAAATCAAACTTGCCTAAACCCAAACCAATCCAACCCATTTTATCTCCTAAGATTTGAGTTATATCGCAGAGTATTTTAGGTAACAAAACTCATTTTAATAAAGAAAGGTTATGAGTGAGGATGAGCACCTAAATTACTAGGCCAGAGACATGGAGGGTTATTACTGCTAATACTCCTAGCCAGAAGGAGGAAAAATGTTAGGCTGAGCAGGAAGAATGACTGCAATGTACACTGCCTTGGTGAGAGTATTAACTGAATACACATCCGGCAACAGTCTGGAGAGAACTTTCTAGATCTGGATAGTCAGAAAGGTTTAGAGAAGAGTAATGTTAATACACAAAACTTTACAGAACCTTAAAAACTGAAGCACTGGTTTCTATATATAACATTAGGATGTACTACAATCCAGAAATCTGGTTTGCAAATGTTAAGGAAATAACAATTGATGAAAACAATCCGGGAAGGGGGGAATGAGGGAGGAGCAATCCATTGAAGATGAAGTAGCCTGAGGCATTAATGTCCCTCAAAAACTGTAACTTTCACTAGAAAAATTAGCAGTATTTACATGAGTAAGTGGCATTTAGATTTCTGAATGTTGATTATCTTTCCTGATATACTATACCTTTTTTTTTTTTTTTTTTTTTGCGGTATGCGGGCCTCTCACTGTTTTGGCCTCTCCTGCCGCGGAGCACAGGCTCTGGACGCGCAGGCTCAGTGGCCATGGTTCACGGGACCAGCTGCTCCGCGGCATGGGCATGTGGGATCTTCCCGGACCGGGGCACGAACCCACGTCCCCTGAATTGGCAGGCAGACTCCCAACCACTGGGCCATCAGGGAAGCCCTACTATACCTTTAAAATCACCTTACATAAAATAATCTCAGGGACTGTGGTGATCATTTTACAAGGTATAAAATACTGAATCACTATGTTGTATACCTGAAACTAATGTAATATTGTAAATCAATTATACTTCAATTTAAAAAAATTCTTTAAATAAATAAATGGTTAAAAAATCTCAGGGATAATGTTTAAATACTTACCTATTTAAAATGTTTCTTTCCTAGGTTATAGCAATTTTATGAAAGAACATTTGAGATTAAAAAATAAAATCACTTGAAACTCATTAAGGACTGCCAGAACTCCACTTTTATTTTTGCATTCTTTACGAAAAAAACGTAACCAATTACCATTTCCTTTTCTTTCCCTGCTTACTTAGCTTCAACATCAATGATCATGTATTTCAGAAACTACTGAAAGACTTCAAGTACACTGCTGCAAAGAATAGCTAATAATTGCTCCCTACATATTTTTGCTTAATCTATTTTGTAAACTGTAGTCAACTCCTGGAACATCTTAAGTAAACTACCTTTATTTCCTTAAATAAAAATGAATAATTTTAAACATCATGCAGATGAAACATTTTTAATACCTAACTTCCTTAACATAAGGTAAAACAGTCTTAGGCAGGCTGTCACTGGGAATTTTTTAAATGTCATGATAATTATGCAGGTATGGATCATATTCAGTATTTAACATATGACCAAGGTAACTAATAAGAGGTCAAAAACAAAGTTAAAGTTAAGCACAGATACTTCTTTGAAAAGCTTCTGATGTTTATTTACTTCTGCACAAACAACTTAAGTGGGAAGAGCCACTAGTATAAACCTATTTTTAGTCTCTATTATTAAAACTGCTTAAGAGTTCTTAGAACACAGAAAAACTAAATTTGAATGCATTTGTAATAGCTTAACAATTTAGGTCTTAGGATCTTTTAATGGAATGTTTGAAACCAATCATAATTCACTGCAAAGATAAATCAGAAAAAGAAAACAAACTTTTGAATGCTATGTTATAATGACCTGGACAAAACTGATTATCAACTAGTAATGATTAGCACATGCAATAGACTGAGAAATTAAATCCTCTGCTATATACTTTTGTCAGACATGAGAAAGTTTTAAATGTTCTTATTGCATTCATCTCCCACATATTCAATTTTATTTAAGACAACAGTTCTCTCCAGATTTTTGGGTTTATCAGTGCAAAGTAAAATAAAGCAATCTCAGTAAAAATGGTTTATTACAATGTTATCTTAGAAAGGCTTATTTCTCAAAATGTCCTAAAAGATGTCCAAATCATGAGAATGATCAACCTCAATGGCTTCCTCTGCATCCAACTTTGTTTCTCCGTGTCCTTCCTGTGATTCATCAAGAGAGGCCAGGGCCTCATTTGTGTCACTTGCAAAAGTCTCTCGTGATGTATCATCATCTTCTAGAAAATTTAGGCTTTTAATAGCTTGTTTCATCTTTTTTCCCAACACTTGTGTTCTTCTCTTCTTAGCAGCTTTTTTATTTTCATATTCCTTTTGATTTTCAATGTAGAAAATGTCCTACAATAAAGGAACAACTTTAGTAAACAAGAACTACCATTTATTGAAAGCCTGTTGTAAGGCAGACTCTTTATATTATCTCCATTTTCCACACACAAAAAATATTAGATTCATAATTGAACACAGAGTCCAAGATATTTAATAAATCCTCATTGCAAGTTGAGAGGATGAAGCTATGATTCAAACTCAGCCTAGCGTTAGGTCTAGGGTCCATGCTTATTATACCATATACATCAATCTATAAAGGTTTTCTAAATAGAAATATACAGTAGAAAAATCATATTGTTTAGGATTTAAATAAAATATATTTTATCACAACAAAACAAAGTCTTTGGTATAATAATTTACTAACTCTGAAATGTCATCATAACCACATGTTATATGCTAAGAAACTGGCCAGGCCCGAACTGTGTGACTAAATATGATCATGTAACCTACACAACGCAAGAAAAATTCCAGCCCTTAAACACTGCTGTAATTAACATGTGAGACTGTAACTCTCTGCCAAAAACTTTTATCACAAGGCATAAAAATGATATAGTCAGCACTTGGATTCCAGGGTGCCAGAAAAGGGATTTTATAGTATGAAAATATGAGAATCTTCTACTCCAGGGTTTTTCAAGTATGGCACTACTAAAACTGCAAACCAAGGAATTCTTTGTGTAGCAGTCTGCTGTGTGCATTGCAGGATGTTCAGCAGCCTACCTGGCCTCTACCCACTAGCACACCCACCCCACCGCCAAACGGTGACAACCAAAAATACCCCTAGACATTGCCAAATATCCTCTGAGAGGCAAAACTGCCAGTGAATGAGAACGGTTCAAGTAGAAAATACATTTCCATTAAAACACTACATGGAAAAACAAAATAACTTCTGGGAACCTTGATACAGATAGATAAATATAATTTTAGAGGGTACAAAAAAAAAGGTCAGGGATCTAAAGAGAAGGCAAAAATGATGATGCTAATACAAAAAAGATTCAAAGATTTAAAAGAGAAGCTAGTACAGGCAGGACACACTTTCGACATCCTATTATATTCTAGGAAGTGACTCTTAAAAGCTGTAGCCAAGGGCTTCCCTGGTGGCGCAGTGGTTGAGAGTCCGCCTGCCGATGCAGGGGACACGGGTTCATGCCCCGGTCCGGGAAGATCCCACATGCCGCGGAGCGGCTGGGCCTGTGAGCCATGGCCGCTGAGCCTGCGCGTCCGGAGCCTGCGCGTGCAGAGCCTGTGCTCCGCAACAGAAGAGGCCACAACAGTGAGAGGCCTGCGTACCGTAAAAAAAAGAAGCTGTAGCCAAGTCAGTTCCTATTACATTCTTAAAGTGCATAAAGTGTAAATCCCTTCTTGTTTATAAAAAACAATATGGAGGATGGTGAGATAAACGGGGCCCTCTGCTTCGCTAAATAGTAAAAGCAGCACATGGAATTAGCAGAGGAAGGAGTAAGGAACCCCGAAATGAATGCAATAAGGGAAAGCGTCAGAATATGAGAGCTTTGATGAAGAGAAGGAATGAAAGTGTTTGCTAAAGAAATGAGGATGGGGGTGGAGAAGGAGGGTACATATGTGAGAAAAAAGCGCAGGAAGGACAAAAAGGATGAATTCAGAGGAAAATGAGGCCAGCTACCAATTCCTGAATGAGCACTTTTATGTGCCAGGCATTACGCTGAGAACTTGACACACGTGTGAACTCTTTTTCATTCACACAAGAACCTTATGAGGTGGGGATTATACTTGTTTTCAGATGAGGAAAGTGAGGCTCAAGATTAGAGCCAACAGGTAAAGGTATAAAGTCTAAACTCATAAATGATTTCTTCAAATCCATATTCTTAAACCTTAAACCTTCGCAAGAGTGTGATAATTCACAATTTTTTCAAGAGTCTACTTACCTTCAAGTGGAGCAATAGTAGAAGTATTTTCATTTTATATGGAAGCACATCCAAACATCTTGATAAAAACAATTCTAACTAGTACAATGCTTGGCAACACTAAATAAAATTACGAAGTTCCCCTTTTCCCTCCAAATATGGCAATCCTTATTAAAAAGGAATGTCATTCTCATGGGTTACGAATTTAAACAGAACTGGGATGACCCAAAGAAATGTCTTTGTAGCATATTATTAATGTTGTTACAACAAATGCAGACAACAGATAATCTGAGAGGAACTTTTTTCTCCCATCCATCTCTTTGTATAATTAACTCTGCAAGTTAAGAACCTGAAGTGCATACTATTTTCGGAGGGAGAACGTTATAGGTGGACTTATTAACTTTTTTTTTTTCTTTTAAATATAGTCAATTTTATTCTCCTTAAACCACAAAATAGAGTCTTTGGTTGTAAAAACACCACTAGCTACAGTCTTGCCAGGAGGTCCTGGCTGGGGAGGGGGCAATTAGCTGGCAGCCAGAACTCCTGAGGGGGGGACCTCTTTAAAATGCTGACAGCCAGGTGGCGGGGCCCACACACCAAGTCGGGGGAAGCACCCCGACCCTCTAGGAGGGCACCGGGCCAGGCCCCGGCGCCGCAGCCTCACGGCGCAGCAGCTGCTGCACAGCACCACCTCCTCAGGGTCCGCGGCGCCGGCAGAGGGCCTGCCCAGAAGCACCACGGCCACCTCTCCATCCTCCTCCAGAAGACCGGGGCTCAGAGATGGCTCTGAGGACCTCAGTTCCTCAGCAAAATCTGGGGACAAGCGTCCCGGAAAGGTGCTCGTCTGGGGGCCGAGGTCTTCCCAGGGGGTCGGTGATGGGGTGGGCGTGGGCGAGGGGGCCTTGGCCAGGCACCCCAGGGGTCCCCGCTTCGCAAATTAACTTCTAACTATTCTTACTTTTTCTTTCTTCACAAACTTTGTATTGTCTAAACAAATTACAAGGCCATATACCGAAACAAAATCAAATGAGAAAAAGTTGTAAACAAGCCCACTCAGTTCAGTTTTGGCTTCCAAGCTCTACAGACTGTGATTGCTGGCAATATAGTGACGAAAAGAATAATTATAACACCATTATTTGGATGGCACATGAAATTACCTATAATAAAATTATATCTGTCTTAGGCTTTTCCCTCTAGTAACAAAGACAGTCAATCCACGCACATACAGAAAATTTGGTAAAAAAAACCAGAAAAATCTTAAAAGACAAAACATTTATAATCCCTCACAACAGACCAAATCATTGGTAATATTTTGGTGCTTTAACTGCCAGTCTATTGTCCCATGCCTCTTTTTCTCTATAAATTTGTACTTTGTCGTTTTAAAAAATTCAGTTATTATTGCATTTTCTAATTTTCTTAAAATTGCTTCACAAAAATAGAGGCTACAGGATAGTTGTTTTAGGAATGTCCCTATTAGTCAACATTCCCCTATTATTAGATACTACAAACGTTTCTGTTTATTATAATGCAATGTTTCTGGTTGTTCAAGATAAAAATCTACTAACATTAAATCTCCTTCTCCACAATGAGTTAGAAGAAATGAATTTCAAAGATAGGTGATTCAGATCTTCCCTGGTGGCGCCGTGGTTGAGGGTCTGCCTGCCGATGCAGGGGACACGGGTTCGTGCCCAGTCCGGGAGGATCCCATGTGCCGCGGAGCGGCTGGGCCTGTGAGCCATGGCCGCTGAGCCTGCGCGTCCGGAGCCTGTGCTCCGCAACGGGAGAGGCCACAACAGTGAGAGGCCCGCGTACCGCAAAAAAAAAAAAAAAAAAAAAGATAGGTGATTCAATGAAAACAGCATGGGTTTGAAGTCAGAGTCCTTCCTGTGTGATCTCAGACCTGTCCTTTTTATTGCTCTGCATTTGCATATCAGGGTAATACCCAATGATAGACAGTGCCAGGCTGATGGTGAATAAATGTTATTTTCTTCTCTCCCGCTTCTGGAAATTGTCCAAGTTTAGTTGACAAACAGCTTTTCTAGACATCATTTTATTTAACTCCTTTATAGCAATATTAAATAGGCAGGACACATATTAAAGTCCTCACTTTATAGATGAGAAAATCAAGGCTGAGGGAGAATAAGCAATCTGCTCATAGTCATATAATCACTAAATGGCAAAATTAAGATTAAAACCTAGATTTTGCATCTCAGAGAATTCTTTTCATCACACCATGCTATATCTTTGAAAAGAGTCACATTTTGCTATCTAACAAAGACCCAAGAAGAATGTTCCTTCTAAGTACACACTCTGATCAGGGGTTATACTGGGGGAGGAGGGAGAACATCATTAAGGTATAAGCTCTGTTCTACCACTCAAAAGTTGTGTTCCCAAGGAAATTCACATTGTTATAAATTTATTATCAAAATAATTGTTCCAATGAGGAAAAAAGTAGTTACAAAGTAGAGATTTCAAACGTGCAACAACAGTAACATTTCCTGTAGGAATTTCAGTAACAGAGTTTTAAAAAAATGACTAAAAGTGAATAGTCAGAAAAAAGAAAAAAACATTGAGCAGATGCAAAATATGCTCACATGTAGCATCAGCTCAAGAGAAAAGGTTTTTATTTTTCTGTCATCATCAGCATTACATTAGTACGGCTATAGCACATTCCTATGACCTTTATCACCCACTGTTATAATAAAGAGAATACAAAATTTCTCAAATATTGTAGCTGTGTTGCACATGTGTACCATCTCCTTCCTATGCAAGAAGACAGTTCTCAATTTTGATCACATGTGCTAAATGCGAGTCATGTTCCTTAATTAATAAATTAAAAGGTAACTGAATTCTGAGCTGTGAAAAACCCACAGTGTATAAGATTTCCCATATGACATTCTGGTAATACAAAAATGATACTAAAATGCCTGGCTTCCAGTTTGTGAGGAATGAACAAAACAAATGTGTGAGCAGACAACAGAATGTAGTATATTCTATAAGAGAGCCATAATGGACTCATCAAAAGGTCTAAATCATGGAGAAAAATGTAGGATTAAACAGATCAAAAGACATATAACAAATGGGATGTGGAAATCTAGATAGGATCCTGATTTGGGGAGGAAAAAAGCTAGAAAATACATTCTTGGGACAATTCAGGAAATTGGAATAAGGGCTAGATAGATACTGGGATGATGCTATGAAACTGTTCTTATTTTTCTTAGGTGTGGCTGTGTAGGATATTGGGAGATGCCTGTTGAAGTAATTAGGGCTGAATGTCATGATGTTTGCTCCTTATTTCCCAATGGTACAGAAAAAAAATTGCATAGGTAAAGTAAGAATGTCAAAATGTTAACCACCCCTGAACCTAGGTGAAGGATATATGGGTATTCATCCTGTTGCTTTTTCATCTATTCCACGTTTGAAATTTTTCATTAATAAAAAGTTGTAGGAGTAGAAAAAAATAATTACATGCTAAGAGACCAGGAAAAATTGCCATAAAAGAAATCTTGACCTTGGCTCTGAAAGGGAAGAAAATGAGGAGGCAGAGCTTTACCAAAGGCACAAGGTTTACTTGAAAAGAGACAATGAAAAATTGGTCAGTACAAGGCAGAGCAGGTAACAGAGATCAGTAGAAAATGAAGCTAGAGGCTGAGTGGGAGTTAAATTATGATGGATCTCAAAAGTTAAGGACATTATTGCTTCTACCTTAATTTGTTCCTCACTGATACTAGGAGTGTTCTTCAGGAGATTCAGGAAAACTCCACCTGGTGTTCTTCTTCGACTACCATTCTACAAAAAGGAACAGAAAAATGATCCTGTGAAGACTCTTCCAGTGAATGGTCAAAGCAACTTTTAGAGACATTCCTAAGGAGATATTAAGGTCTACAGTACCACTCCAGTTTAACTGCAGTGTCCTTCTCTCCTCTCCAGACTTCCATTTGCTCTATTTCTTTTCCCATGGCATGTATCACTTCTTGGCATACTTGAAGATACTACATTTATTCTTTACAGACTGTTTCCCTCCCACCCCCTACTACAACATAAGCTTCCTGTGTCTAGAACAGTGCCTGGCACACAGCAATAAAGAACTGTACAAGGAAAGAATGCATGCACCAAAAGAAAGTGAATTTGGACTTGCATCTTCCCAACATTCAGTAGATTTCCATTAGCTCACTGGTTTTATTACTACTGTATTATTACTACAGTATTAAAATTTTGATATAGGGAATTCCCTGGCAGTCCAGTGGTTAGGACTTGGTGGTTTCACTGCAGGGGGCCTGGATTTGATCCCTGGTTGGCGAACTAGTATTCCACAAGCTGTGTGGCACAGCAAGAAATTAAAAAAAAAAAATTTTTAAAGTAAAATATTGATATAATCTATAACTTCGTGCTCAACTGAATGAAAATCTAGGTACCTTAAACAGTGACACAAACAGGGATGCCAGTACATTCATGATTATTATAATTTGTTTTGTTGTTAACTTCTGGAACCTATGTTCACAGGCTGTTTCCTCACCCAGTGCTATCACTTCTAACTGGTTTCTTTTCTCTCCATTTCCACAGCATAATATTTAGTCTCTTGTGATGTTATTATTCAAATTCATGAGGAACAAATAAGAAGGAAGCCATTCAATCTTCATCCTCACCCTGTGCTGAAAGCTCAATTAAATGAGATCTGCAAAACCATTCATTCTATGGGATAAACTGCTACTGCTTGTGATCTGGCCCCAACCAGAGAAGTGCTCTTTATGCCACTCTGGAGCAATGAAGTATTTTTTAACTGTTTTTTCATTTTTGCTTTCTCAACCCCAGAAGCCTCTTTAGACATTTTGTTTCCTATTCACTCCTACCACCCATGAGATTTTAATACTCACAGATATACTTTATATTTATCTGTGCTTTTTACATAAGAAGATTTTTGGTTTTTTTACCCCCAAGAACCAGTTTCCAAGAATGCATGAATTGGGCTTCACTGGTGGTGCAGTGGTTGAGAATCTGCCTGCCAATGCAGGGGACATGGGTTCGAGTCCTAGTCTGGGAAGATCCCCCATGCCGCGGAGCAACTAGGCCCATGAGCCACAATTACCGAGCCTGCGCGTCTGGAGCCTGTGCTCTGCAACAAGAGAGGCCGCGATAGTGAGAGGCCCGTGCACTGCAAAGAAGAGTGGTCCCCACTTGCTGCAACTAGAGAAAGCCCTCACACAGAAACGAAGACCCAACACAGCCATAAATTAAAAAAAAAAAAAAAAAATGCATGAATTAAATGAGCTAAAAGTAACATTTCTTTTTTTTTAAAAAAAATTTATTTATTTATTTATGGCTGCATTGGGTATTCGTTGCTGCGTGCGGGCTTTCTCTAGTTGTGGCGAGCGGGGGCTACTCTTTGTGGTGGTGCGCAGGCTTCTCATTGTGGTGGCTTCTCTTGTTGCAAAGCACAGGCTCTAGGGCATGTGGGCTTCAGTAGTTGTGGTGCATGGGCTTAGTTGCTCTGCAGCATGTGGGATCTTCCCGGACCAGGGCTCGAACCCGTGTCCCCTGCATTACCAGGCAGATTCTTAACCACTGAGTCACCAGGGAAGCCCCAAAAGTAACATTTCTGCTCACCACCACTAACTAAATTCTGGGCACAGTGTTAAGTATATGCATTATCTCATTTAATCCTTATAATAGAGGATTAATCCCATTTTATAGCTGAGACTGAGGTCTGAGAAGTATCGATAATTTAGCCAAATGTCACATCTAGTAAGCTGCACACCCAAAATTCAAAACCAGGTACCCCAAATTCCAAAACCCATATTCTCAAAATCTGAGCTTCCAGTTCCCCCCTCCAGACCTTTCTTAAAATTTCAGCCTTAATGAATCCTATAAGAGATCTGTTGTTGACTGCACACTAACAGGCTACAATTTAGGTATATTTTTTATAAGTAAAGTATTAATTGCAAAAACTGACCACACTGAATTAAAAAAAATTTTTTATACATTTATTTGTTTTTTATTTATTTTTATTTTTGGCTGTGTTGGGTCTTTGCTGCTGTGTGCGGGCTTTCTCTAGTTGCAGCAAGCGGGGGCTACTCTTTGCTGTGGTGCGCAGGCTTCTCATTGTGGTGGCTTCTCTTGCTGCGGAGCACAGGCTCTAGGCACGCGGGCTTCAGTAGTTGTGGTGCACAGCCTTAGTTGCTCTGCAGCATGTGAGATCTTCCCCGACCAGGGCTCGAACCCTTGCCCCCGGCATTGGCAGGTGGATTCTTAACCACTGCGCCACCAGGGAAGCCCTGAATTTTTAAATTATTAATGAAGGTTTTTTAAAGTCTGAAACACACTGTAATAATTTATAAATAAGAGAACCAACAATCAGAGACAAGGGCATTTTATTAAAAAATCACATGAAATAATACAAAAGCAGAAAGAATGAAGCAGTTAGTCTTACCATTATAAAAAGGCCACCATTTTGTTCAACTTCAGCAGTTTCCATCAGAAGTTCAATTGCCTTTTTGTTCCCAATTATCCTCACTACTCGGGCTATCAAATCTTTCTTTGGTTCCTGCAACCTGATGAGGAACAAATGAAGTAATATTAAACTTTTTATTTGTTGCAAAAAGTTGAGGAAATCTACCTTAGTCTCCAATTTAGTTCCTAACTAGAATTAACTTCTCATTCTAATAACATTTGCTTTCCAAAATCCCCAATATTTAACCTTGGAATCACTGACATGGAAACATTCCTATCTTGGGTCACCCAAGGAGATCATAACCTCCAGGATCCACCTCAAGTCTCATAACTGGCATCTTCACTTTGCCTTATTGGATTATGGCATATTTCAAAAGAAACATGCACACATAGCAAGGGGAATGCAAGCCTAAAAGCAAAAGAAGATAACAACCAGTCTACTCTCATCAAAACAAATAGCAAACATATACCATGCTTTCTAAAAGTTAGCTCTCCTAACTCTAGAGATGTCTAAAAGTTTTAAAATGGATTGGATTTTTCCCTCATGGGCTCCCTGCCTCAGAACAAGGAAATAGCTAATATTTACCAAAGGCTTATTATGGGATAAGCACAATCCTAAGAACTATACATGCATTATATCTCAGTTAATTCTCTCAACAACCTTATGAAGCAGATATTATGATTTTCATTTTACCACTGAGAGGTAAAAACACAGGGAGCCTAAGTAGGTAGCACTTCTGACATCAGAGCCCATACTCCATAGAGATGAAGGAGCATTAATATTACAGAAGTCTTACCAGTTCCCTAACCAGCCCTGGCTTCTTTTGTTTCTTCTGTTGTGGAAAGAGCAGTAGACTAGGAACAAAGGGGCTAGACTTTAGTTCCAGGTCTGACACTTATTAAATTTGTGACTTTGAGCAAGCCACACAACTACCGGGCCTCAGTTTCCTATTTGTAAAGTAAAGGCTTTGGTTTACAAAATCTCGAAGTTCCTTTCCAGAACTCAAATTCCAAACTCCCTCAGTATTTTAAAAAAATCCAGTATGAGTATTGACAGGCTTGCCTGGAAAGTAAATACTTGTTTTCCTACTAGCTATATTACTCTTGAACCTTACCTGTTTTCAGATTTGTGACACTGTTCACTAGTGATTTAGAGCTACTAAAAAAGTAAGCAAAATTTCAACTTTTTATTTATTTATTGACCTCCCCGGGCAGCTTGCAGGATCTTAGTTCGCCGACCAGGGATCAAACCCGGGCCCATGGCAATGAAAGTGCCAAGTCCTAACCACTGTACTGCCAGGGAACTCCCAAAATTTTAACTTTTAGTATTTCTTGTTAAAAATATATGAAATGGGCTTCCCTGGTGGCGCAGTGGTTGAGAGTCTGTCTACCGATGCAGGGGACACGGGTTCGTGCCCCGGTCCAGGAAAATCCCACGTGCCGCGGAGCAGCTGGGCCCGTGAGCCATGGCCGCTGAGCCAGCGCGTCCGGAGCCTGTGCTCCGCAGCGGGAGAGGCCACAGCAGTGAGAGGCCCGTGTACCGCCAAAAAAAAAATAAATAAATAAAAAATACATGAAATGTAAATTTACCATACATCAAGCAACTCTACTCCTATTTATCCAAAAGAAATGAAAATCTGTGTCCAAAAATGTGTACGTGAAAGTTCATAACAGCATTATTCATAATTTCCCAAAAGGGTAACAGCCGATATGGATGTGTGCGTGCATATGCGTGTGCGTGTAAATAAACAAACTGTTGATTCCTGCTACAACATGGACGAATCTGAAAAACACTGCAGTAAGTGAAAATAGCCAGGCACAAGAGACCCCATACTGTGATTCCATTAACATGAAATTTCCAAAAATGCAAACTGATAGCAACAGAAAGTAGATTAGCAGTTACGTGGGAATAGGAACAGGAACTAACTTTAAATGGGCACATGGTATGAGGGATCTTATAGGGTGATGGAAATGTTTTAAAAGTGCTTTATGGTAATCGTTGTACAACTGATAAACTTACTAAAAAAATCAACACTTGAAATGGATGAATTTTACCACATGTATACCATGCCTCAATAAAATTGTAAAAAAAAAAAAAAATCATGAATGCTTGAAAGCACTCCAAAAAACCTACATGATTTAAAAGGATATGTTTTTACCTAAAGAGTTCTATAGCACTAAATGGAAAGAGTTGCTCAAAAGTTCATAAAAATCTGCAAAATTATTCTATCAGGTCTGCCCAAATTTAAGAACACCCAGCTATATTCATATAACCACATAAGCCTAGAGTTCATGCCTTGAATTTAAAAATTTCAAAAAGGAACATCATTGTCAGTGTATTTGGAATCTGTGTTATTTCTCATAAATGGAAGACAATTGGTCAAGTGCTCACTTGTAGACAAATTTAAATACTCACCTAAAAGAAATTTCATCAGCCACTTTCTCTTGAGAATCGTCCTCTGTGATCTCATATCGGCCTTTATAGTTCATTTCTAGTCTGTCTCCTAGTCTGTCTTTGACAGGTCGTTTCCTTTTGAGATGACCTTGCCCATTTTCCTCTTCCTTTGATCCCGTTTTTTTGCCACCATGCATATATTCATCTAGCTCTTTGTCTAATTCTTTTGTATGCTCTTGGGATTCCCTCTTAAGTTTCTTAGCAAGCAAATAATTGTACGTCTCGGATTCTCTGCTTCTGTCAATAGTGCCCTCCATTCCCAAGATACCAAGTTCAGTGGCCACTGCATCTTGATTCTGTTCCTGCAGCACAGCACCCCATATGTTGTTAACCTTCTTCCCTCCAGCAATAGGCGGTTTCTGGCTGCTCTGGCCAAACTGAAAAGGCTCGGGTTTGGGAGGAGTGTTAAAACATTTTTGTCGTTTGCGCTTCCAGAGAGAGCTATCATCATCTGAATCCGAAAAACTCTCCTCACTTGAATCCACACTTTTAACAGTCCGATAATGTGATACCGGAGCACACACTGTTGCAGTACTCTGGAAGGGCCTCACTGCACAGTCCCCACCTAGTGCTTTCTGCAAGTGAAAGAAAATACAATCAATTCCATAAAACACATTAACTCCACACACCATGTGCTTTTTTTTTTTTTTTTGTGGTACGCGGGCCTCTCACTGTTGTGGCCTCTCCCATTGCGGAGCACAGGCTCCGGACGCGCAGGCTCAGCAGCCATGGCTGACGGGCCTAGCTGCTCCGCGGCACGTGGGATCTTCCCGAACTGGGGCACGAACCCGTGTCCCCTGCATCGACAGGCGGACTCTCAACCACTGCGCCACCAGGGAAGCCCCACCATGTGCTTTTTAAAAAATTATTTAGGGATTCAGCTGGACCATTTTGAAGGAGAAATGATCTTCAAAGATCTCTGAAACCAACTGAGGCCCTGCATTTCTAAAGGTCTACATGGAATTTCCTTTTTTTTTGCCTGCGCCGTGCGTCTTACAGGATCCCTGTTCCCTGACCAGGGATCGAACCCGGGCGGGCAGTGAAAGCGCCAAATTCTAACCACTAGACCACCAGGGAACTCCCTGGAATTTCCATTTTAAAAGCCACAAATTCATATTTCTATATAGCTAATACAGCACTTAGTTCTAAGACCCCTTTTAAAAATTTTCCAAAGCTTTTAATTCTCACCTTTAGAAGATTTTCAATCTTTTAAGTTATTGTCAGAATGTTTGAAAATGACATACACGATGTTACTAGCAGTTAAAACAGAACTTGTTTTCTTCCTTTCCAAAGATGCCTGCCATGCATTTGATTACATCAACTGCCTTTATATGGTTTTGTGACTATGTTCCTTTTAGACTAGACAGTAAACTCCTATGTGTAAGAATCTCCGACAAATTACTTTTAAAACTGCACAGTCCGTGGCATTAAGTTTACCAAGTCATGGGTCAATCTATGTAAAACAAACTGAAAGAGACTGAAAAACAAAGTATTTTGGTACCGATTTCCTAAGAAATTTCTATGCAAAAGGAATCACCTTTGCTTTTTCAACTAAACATTGAACAAAGTATTTGTTAAGTTCCTAATATGTGCTAGAAATGGGGGTGGGGTATTTCAAGTCTAGAAGGTAAGTCTTCCTATTTTGAAATAATAATGGCACTAACACTTGTAAGCCATTACTCAGGCTCCACTGAATCCTGACAGCCACCCTATTACTGTCGTACTATTATCATTCCTATTCTAAGATGGGGACACCAGGCTAAATGACCTGTCAGAGGTCACACAGTGGCGGCGCCAGGATTCGAACGCGGGTAGACTGGCACTAAAGCCTTTTCAAAAGAGCTTGCTACTCAGTAGGGCGGCCAAGACAAACGCCTACTTAGAAACCTGGGAAGCTAACACAAAACCCAGTGCCACATTATGGCATGACGAAGCTAGGTTCCAGGGGAATATGGAAGACCAGGCCTCTGAGCAAGTGATGAACTTCATCCCTGGTCCTCACTCCCTTTCTGCTCAGCGTGCACATGAGCGCCACAGGCTGTTTGCGGGCAGAGGTCCCCAGGTTCTACATTTTCGGCAAAAAAAATGCCCTTCCGAGACAACCTAGCGGCGCCGGAGTGGGGAAGCCCGTAGGTTTAGAAAACGAGGAGCGGAGCACTGGAGGCGGGGAAGAGGCAGCCGCAAGCCCGCCTCCGGGAGACAGCCCGCCTCGCGGAACCCGCTTCGCAGCGAGACGCCGGGCTAGGTTCGTACGGCCTCCTATCCCCGCAACCTCCCTCGCTCCGCGCGCCGGGCCGCGGGACGCCCGCCCGCCCCTCACCCTCCCCACCGCACCGGCTCGCGCGCCGGGCCCGGGGACGACCACCCCTCATCGCAGCCCGCGCTCCGCGCTCCCGGCCCAGAGTCACCCGCCCCCCCCTCCGCACTCACCGGCACCTGCAGCGGCCTGTCGCTGGGTGCCACCGTCATGTCGGAATCCGAGTCAGAAAGTTGCCCATCTTCCATGTCACCTGCCTCCTGCGCCATCTTCCCGCGGCGCGGTGCAGCGGGCCGAGAGGGCACTTCCGGCGGGGCGGCGGGCTGGTCCGGCTGGCTCTGACTGGTCGGGCGCCCCCGCGAGGGGGGCTGCTCCCGCCCCGGCGGCCGGTGGACCCAGACGCCTGGGCCGAGGCTCGCAGATGTTGCGTCATCATCGCAACCCGCTCGCTTAACGCTATTCTGGGAGAATGAGTCCTCTTCTGCTGCAGCACTCTGGCGCGTTCCCTACCGACCTGTTTCCGGCAAACCTAAAGATGCGCATGGATGGCAGCCATGAGGGATTTCTCCCTCGGCCTCACAACCCTCGCCTGGATGCTCTGGGCAGGCCTTCCTGCTTCCATTCTTGCTCCTCTGTGATCCACCGTGCATGTAGCTTCCCGGGGAACCTTCCAGACGGGACGTGAGGTCACCGCCCTGCTCAGACTTTCCAGGGCTTTCCTCCGCATGATAAGGCTTGAGTTCTCAGCACTGCCAGCAGAGCTGCGGGTGTGTGCCTGTCTGGTGTCCCCCTCCGGCTCTCCAGCCACGCTGGCGCTGCTCACGTTGTTCCTCTGGCACCCTTTGTCCTTTCCCGGCCCAAGGGCTTTGCAGTTGCTGTTCCCTCTGCCTGGCTGACTCTCCAACACCCGACACCCCGTTGTTGCACAGGTTATGCTGTCTCATGATTCAGGATTCTGATTAAATGCCACCTTCTCAGAGAGGTCTTCTTCAACCACCCTCACTAAAACAGGGTCTCTCCTGTCACTCTCAAACCGTTTTTTTTCCCTCATGGCATCAATAGTCATATGTGTATTTAAAAAATTTTTTGTCTGAGCTCCCCACTAAAATGTCAGTTTTATTCGCTGTTGTTTCTACCTGCGAACATACATGACTTCTTGTACGTAAAGATGGTCAAGAAATATTTGATTTTTTTTTTTTTTTTGCGTAAAGGGGATCTTGTTGTTTGTACCTTTTCCTATTCTGCTATCTACTTTAAAAAAGAAACAAAAAAATAAATAAAAAAATAAAAAAAAAGAAACAATATTGGGGTCCAGAGGTTGGGACTCCGCGCTTCCACTGCTGGAGGCTGGGTTCGATCCCCGGTCTGGAGATAAAATCCTGCAAGTCGCGAGGCGCGGCCAAAAAAAACAATATAGAAGTTTATATGGACACCTTTCTATACCAGAATATAAAGATCTAGCTCCTTCATTTTAATGACTCCCTAGTTTTCCATTGCATGAAGGTAGCCTCATTTTTTAGTCTCTGATGGTTGTGTTTTGCAATGAACGTGTCTTTTTACAAACTTGTTTTATTATTTCCTTAGGATATGTCTCTAGACTGTATGGAAAAAAATGAATTTAGATTTTTGAAATGTCAATTTAATACCTATAAAGGAATTTAGAAGTCACCTGGTCCAATTTATTTTGACAACTGAAGAGAGTTTACACAGCTAAGCTAGTGAAGACCTGCGTCTTGATTCCAGGTCTCCTAATTCTTAGACAACTTTATTATTTTACCTTTTCTGCATAGAATTACAATCCCCCTACAACTGATTTTTGTGCGTGGTGTGAGGTAGGAGTACATTTTCATGTTATTATTAACATTTTACTATGTGGTATGGGAGGCAGCTAAATACCGTAGAATGCATACAATAGCCAGCCTCTCACACTAGAGACTTTCTCCAGTGTTTTCCACCAGAAGAGTTTTAGTTCTTACCTTTAGGCCTATGGTCCATTTTGACTTAATTCTTATTATCTAGCGGGAAGTAAAAGTCAAGGTTCCTTTTTGTGTGTGTGTGCCTGAATATCCAAATAATATAGCACTATCTGTTGAAAAGACTATTCTTTCTCCCTTGAATTTCTTTGACACCTTCATTGAAAATCGACTATATATATGAAGGTTTATTTTTGAGTACCCTATTCTGTTCCATTGATCTTTATGTCTATCTTTACACCAATGTGACACTTTCTTGATTACTGTAGCTTTATAACAATTGTAAAATTGTTATAATAGTTGTTAAAATTAGGTAATGTAAATTTGTTCTTTTTTTTTCCAGAACTGTTTTGGCTATTCTAGATCCTTTGCCCTTCCATTTAAACTTTAGACTCTGCTTGCCGATTCTGGTATCTTGGTTGGGATTGCATTGAATCTACAGTTTAATTTGGACATTGGGGAGACTATCTTAGCCTGATGCCATTGAATGCAGGAATCATATACTGCTAATCAATAACTCTTCTTCTTCTAAATTCTGGGCTCCTAAACCACTAGATAGGTAGTATATACCCTGGGAGAGAATGCAGTGATTAGAGGATGTGAATGGTTGGTCCTTTCTGAGAATAATTTTCCCCATCAAGTAATAAGCCAGCATTTTAGTTGCAGCATCATTTTTTGGTTAGCTTGATTAATATGAGCCTGCCCAGAGCAATAGTTAGTGTCATTCACTCATGCTCTGTTAAATCAGATTCTGAGTTTACAATAATGAAATTTTATGTGATTTCTCCACTTTACTGCTGCCTTGGGGCAAGCATGCATTATCAGATCAAATCCCTCCGCCTTCTGGCCAGCTATTGTTGAAGAACAAAGACAGCTAGTATTCATGAAGACTTCCCAAGCACAGGTCATTTGTACTTATGCTGTGACTCCAAAGTCTTTGTTATAACCACCCTATGATGCCTTTGATAAGTCATTTGAAAAGCAGAATTGGCCATTTGCTAACTTCTCCACTTTTCATAGAGAATTGGATCAAGGTGTCCTGAGTTTAGTCAGTACATTTAAATTTCTGTAGGGCTTTGCAGTTTTTACATATACTTTCATGTACGATCCATTTAATTCTTTTTCAAGTAGGAAATATGCTTTCATATGATTCATTTAATTCTATCTCTTCGTGCTTTGCCCCATCAAAATTCATCGATGGTGATTTTTCCTGACCTCTTATTGGCAGGCTAAGTGAGTTTTGAAAAAAGAAGGTAGAAGAGAGATGCAATCCCTATTTTCCATATAGGCAGTTGCTGGTGTCTATCATCCCAGAACTGGTTTAGAGAGACAGCCATGAACCTCTCTTCTTAGTGAAGAGAAGGAAGTTAACATTCCTTGAGAGCATTTATGTGTTGCTTCTAAAATTTAGTGCATCTGTAAATGCCTTTTCATTTTTTGAATCAAATGGAGGGGAAGAGAATGGAAGGATGTGGTGTTAGGATACGTGTACAAAGAATCTTACTGGCAGCCCAGAAAGTGAGGAGAATTAAATTCTCCATTAAAATGTTTGGGAATTAAAATGAAGGAAATTAGTTCTTCAGTCCTAGGGGTGGATGGAAAACAGTAGCTGGGTTGTTGATAGAGGTTACCAATGCTGGACAGGGTATCCTTGCTTTGTACCACAGAGGTGTGTTTATAGTTTCATTTTTTCGTTGATGTAAATGTATGTGAGCCTGGTAGGATGCTGGGAATTGTGGAGCCATGCAAGGATGAGTCAGAGATGGTCCTTGCCTTAATGGGGAAAAATATAACATTTTCAAATGGAAGCATCATTCAGGTATCTCCAGCACTTAACTACAGTTTCTGATAGGTGCTTGATACATGCCGATTTCAACATGGTTTGTTGAAATCATTTGTGTCATAAGGATGGAACAGATAAAGCTCAAGCATGAATGCAGAGATGGAAGGAAGGGTTTTACAGGTAGAGAAAACAGCAAGGGCAAAGACACTGAGAGGAAAACACAGGCTTTGTATAGAAACATACAATGACTGTCTGGTTGCAGTGTGGAAGGCCACAAGGCAAGTCCACTTGGAATCACTGAGACACCTTATTAATTCAATTGATTTGAGAGTGTGTGTATATTTTTAACTCATGCCTAAATCATGCTGACTGAGATGGTGCTATTTCCCTTATATAGAGTAAGCCCAGTTATTGTGGAATTAGATGGAAGATGGGATGGTGGAGGGGTGGGGTTGGGGTGGAAAGAATATTGCAGGAAGAGGTGGGATGAATTGGGAGATTGGGATTGACATATATACACTAATATATATATAATGGATAGCTAATAAGAACCTGCTGTTAAAAAAAAAAAAGTAACCCCCCCCCCCAAAAAAGTTGCAGGAAGATAGAAGAAATGGAGAATAAAGGAAATTGATCAAAACTGTCTTTGTTCTTCAAAAGCAAGAATATGCCCAGGCAGGATATTTAAAGGGAAATGCCACAATTTAATATTTTTCATTCTTTAGAAAACTCTAATTTATAATTTAACAAAGTGGCGAAAACAAGAAATCCTCTCTCCTCCACCAAAAACCCTCCTCCTTTGGCTACTCCAGGAAACAGCAGTCACCATCACTTTGGGAACTGGTTAGAAATACCGACTCTCAACTTACCTCAACATAATAAAGGCGATATATGACAAACCCACAGCCAACATCGTTCTCAATGGTGAAAAACTGAAACCATTTCCACTAAGATCAGGAAGAAGAAAAAGTTGCCCACTCTCACCACTATTATTCAACATACTTCTGGAAGTTTTAGCCACAGCAATCAGAGAAGAAAAAGAAATGAATCCAAATCAGAAAAGAAGTAAAGCTGTCACTGTTTGCAGATGACATGATACTATACATAGAGAATCCTAAAGCTGCTACCAGAAAACTACTAGAGCTAATCAATGAATTTGGTAAAGTAGCAGGATACAAAATTAATGCACAGAAATCTCTTGCATTCCTATACACTAATGATGAAAAATCTGAAAGAGAAATTAAGGAAACTCTCCCATTTACCATTGCAACAAAAAGAATAAAATACCTGGGAATAAACCTACCAAAGGAGACAAAAGACCTGTATGCAGAAAACTATAAGACACTGACGGAAGAAATTAAAGATGATACAAACAGATGTTCTTGGATTGGAAGAATCAACATTGTGAAAATGACTAAAGTACCCAAAGCAATCTACAGATTCAATGCAATCCCTATCAAACTACCAATGGCATTTTTCACAGAGCTAGAACAAAAAAATTTCACAATTTGTTTGGAAACACAAAGACCCCAAATAGCCAAAGCAATTTTTTTTTGTTTTTTGCGGTACGCGGGCCTCTCACTGTTGTAGCCTCTCCCGTTGCGGAGCACAGGCTCCGGACGCGCACAGGCTCAGCAGCCATGGCTCACGGGCCTAGCCGCTCCGCGGCATGTGGGATCCTCCTGGACCAGGGCACAAACCCATGTCCCCTGCATCAGCAGGCAGACTCTCAACCACTGCACCACCAGGGAAGCCCAGCTAAAGCAATCTTGAGGAAGAAAAATGGAGCTGGAGGAATCAGGCTCCCAGACTTCAGACTATACTACAAAGCTACAGTAATCGAGACAGTATGGTACTGGTACGCAAACAGAAATGTAGATCAATGGAACAGGATAGAAAGCCCAGAGATAAACCCACACACATATGGTCACCTTATTTTTTATAAAGGAGGCAAGAATATACAGTGGAGAAAAGACATCCTCTTCAATAAGTGGTGCTAGGAAAACTGGAAAGCTACATGTAAAAGAATGAAATTAGGGGCTACCCTGGTGGTGCAGTGGTTGAGAATCTGCCTGCCAATGCAGGGGACACGGGTTCGAGCCCTGGTCTGGGAAGATCCCACATGCCACGGAGCAACTAGGCCCGTGAGCCACAACTACTGAGCCTGCGCATCTGGAGCCTGTGCTCTGCAACAAGAGAGGCCGCGATAGTGAGAGGCCCACGCACCGTGATGAAGAGTGGCCCCCACTTGCTGCAACTAGAGAAAGCCCTTGCACAGAAACAAAGACCCAACACAGCCAAAAATAAATAATAAAAATAAAAGGAATTCCCTTAAAAAAAAAAAAAGAATGAAATTAGAACACTTCCTAACACCATACACAAAAATAAACTCCAAATGGATTAAAGACCTAAATGTAAGGCCCGACACTATAAAACTCTTAGAGGAAAACATAGGCAGAACACTCTATGACATAAATCACAGCAGGGAGGGGGCTTCCCTGGTGGCGCAGTGGTTGAGAGCACTACGGTGGTTGAGATTCACAGCAGAATCCTTCCTGACCCACCTCCTAGAGAAATTGAAATAAAAATAAACAAATGGGACCTAATGAAACTTAAAAGCTTTTTTTTTTTTTTTTTGGAGAAAATAATTTTTATTATCATTTTTTTCTTTTACAAATACACCGAAGAGTCATGCAATGCTGTCAGCATTGGACGCAATCCTGGGCCACAAGTCTGCACATTCCTTTGCAACTGGTCCTGTGATGGCAGAACCTTTCATCTCGCCTTTGTTGTTTACTATGACCCCTGCGTTATCTTCAAAATAAAGAAACACACCATCTATTCTCTGGTATGACTTTCGTTGTCGAATTACCACCGCTGGATGTACCTTCTTTCTGAGCTCTGGTTTGCCTTTCTTGACTGTGGCCATCACCATGTTACCCACACCAACAGCAGGAAGTCTATTCAGTCGTCCCTTGATCCCCTTCACAGAGATGATATACAGATTTTTGGCTCCTGTGTTGTCAGCACAGTTGATCATGGCTCCAACTGGAAGACCCAAGGAAATCCGGAATTTCGCACCAGAGGACCCACCACGTCCTCACTTCAACATCTTGAACGCCGGAAAGGGACAAAAAGGAAGTAGGTATAAAGGACACTGAGATCTCAACTCCAACGCCCCACCCAATCTGGTCACGTCGAAACTTAAAAGCTTTCGCACAGCAAAGGAAACCATGAACAAGACGAAAAGACAACCCTAAAAATGGGAGAAAATATTTGCAAATGAAGCAACTGACAAAGGATTAACCTCCAAAATATATAAGCAGCTCATGCAGCTCAATAACAAAAAAATAAACAACCCAATCCAAACATGGGCAGAAGACCTGAATAGACATTTCTCCAAAGAAGATATACAGATTGCCAACAAACACATGAAAGAATGCTCAACATCACTAATCATTAGAGCAATGCAAGTCAAAACTACAATGAGTTATCACCTCACACCAGTCAGAATGGCCATCATCAAAAATTTACAAACAATAAATGCTGGAGAGGGTATGGAAAAAAGAGAACCCTCTTGCACTGTTGGTGCGAATGTAAATTGATATAGCCACTATGGAGAACAGTATGGAGGTTCCTTCAAAAACTAAAAATAGAACTATCATACGACTCAGCAATCCCACTACTGGGCATATACCCTGAGAAAACCATAATTCAAAAAGAGTCATGTACCACAATGTTCATTGTAGCTCTATTTACAATAGCCAGGACATGGAAACAACCTAAATGCCCATGGACAGGTGAATGGATAAAGAAGATGTGGGGCTTCCCTGGTGGCGCAGTGGTTGAGAGTCCGCCTGCCGATGTAGGAGACACGGGTTCGTGCCCTGGTCCGGGAAGATCTCACATGCCGCGGAGCAGCTGGGCCCGTAAGCCATGGCCACTGAGCCTGCGCGTCTGGAGCCTGTGCTCTGCAACGGGAGAGGCCACAACAGTGGGAAGCCCGCATACCACAAAAAAAAAGAAGATGTGGCACATATATACAATGGAATATTACTCATCCATAAAAAGAAATGAAATCGAGTTATTTGTAGTGAGGCGGATGGACCTAGGGTCTGTCATACAGAGTGAAGTAAGTCGGAAAGAGAAAAACAAATACCGTATGCTAACACATATATATGGAACCTAAAAAAAAAAAGGTTCTGAAGAACCTAGGGGCAGGACAGGAATAAAGACACAGACTAGACAATGGACTTGAGGACATGGGAAGGGGGAAGGGTATGCTGGGACGAAGTGAGAGAGTGGCATGGACATGTATACACTACCAAATGTAAAACAGATAGCTAGTGGGATGCAGCCGCATAGCACAGGGAGATCAGCTCGGTGCATGGGGATATATGTATATGTATAGCTGATTCAGTTTGTTATAAAGCAGAAACTAACACACTATTGTAAAGCAATTATACTCCAATAAAGATTAAAAAAATACAGCAGGAAAAAAAAAAGAAATACCGACTCTCAGACCCCAGTCTGGACCCACCAGATCAAAATGTTCATTTAACACGATGGCCAGGTGATTACTCGCACATTTCAGTCTGACAAGGCCTGCTCTAACCTACTGTATTGTAGAGCCAATATTTTGCTGAAAAAAAATTCTAGCTGCTGCCGCTGTTCCCAGTCTCTTTCACCAGATGGCAGTAGCCCGTTCACTTCCTCCCAGCCCCACTGTTTCAGGCCGGTGTTAAGCTCCAGGTTACAGCTCCGGGCTCTTGCGGAAGATCCAAATAGGCAGGGAGACGCCGAGGGAGGGGGCGGACCCTGTGGGCGGGACCGGACCTGCCCAATGGGTTCCTCCGGGTGGGGGGCGGGGCCCTATTTCAGCTGCTCCTCCGAACGCAGGCGCAGTGCGCCTCCCTGGTTCGGTATGTGGCGAGTTCCCCGTCTGCTCTGCGTGTACGTTCCAAGGAAGAGCAAGCTCACGGGACCTTTGAACAGGCCTGCCGCCTTCATGTCCACTCTGCTCATCAATCAGCCCCAGTATGCTTGGCTGAAGGAGCTGGGGCTCCGCGAGGACAACGAGGGCGTGTATAATGGAAGCTGGGGAGGCCGGGGAGAGGTATGCGGGTGTCCCGGGCAATCTCTGCGGCCTCACTTCGCCCCGGGAGGCCGGACACGCACTGCCCAGCTCGAGTCCCCACGGACGCTGTCGGCGGTTGTACTGGGTGGGAAGTTTTGAAGTCCACAGTAAAAGTTTCCTCACGTAGAATGTCTTAAAAATACCGTTAGATTTTAGGTCCCGTGTGTTATGGAGAATCGAGTTCATTTTGGAGCTGGTTGGGGTTGAAGTTCCCCCGCATACTTGAAACCGTGCCGGCAGAGTTCGGCACTCTAGTGAGAACTGCCACACGCTTAGCGGTGGAAATTATCGGAATTTTGTGCTTGACTGTGGCTCCTCACATGTGAGGTGCGCCACAGGTACTGTTTTACAGTATAGTTTTGTATTGTCTTTTCTGAAATCCTTTGGAATGCAAGCTCGGACTTGCTGAAATCCTATCATGTTTTCATTGGGCTCTGAGCTTCCTTGAGGGCTGGGTTTTCAGCGTTTCTCTATTTCCAGAGCCTGACACCGTGCTTGACACCCAGTTAATGTTCAATAAAATGTTTTATAGAGTAGTATGGAAAGGTTAGGTTATTATCACCTAGATTTTTTTGAGAGCTGCATACAAAAGAAGGCTTTTATAAGAAAATGTTATGTAACATTCTGATAGTTTGTTGAATGAACCTGCTTTGTTAGAGGAAACACATCTTTTAGTTATCTGTGACTGTAGGAGATGCAGGCGGTTTTAATTGTTCCCCAAATCCCCCCTCCCCCATTGGTGGTTTCAGCCTGTTTTTCCTGTGGTATCCAATCATTAGATTCATGGATAAATACCCTCTCCTGAAAGCCTTTTTTAAAGCTACACCTGGGTTCTTTCTTTATAATTGACCTCTCCAGTTTGTGTGGACACAGGCCTTTCCCATGGTTGTCTAGCTTTGGCCATTTCACCCCTTACCAGAGGGTGGGCAGAGTAAGGGAGAGAGGGAATAAGTTAAACTTGTAACTTTGCTCTGTTGTTAATGGAAATAGAGGCAAAATAATGGATTACATTTAGGCTTTTGTTTAAATACCTAGTATTTAGAATGGTGAAAGTGGGTTTTGCAGAAAAGGTTGTTCTGAATGTTCAGGTCAGAAATGAAAGCTCTGTAGAGTCGCTTATTTGTAACAAGTTAGTGTAAAGGTTCTGAATTTGAATATTGTGTCTTAGCCTCTTTTTTCCCCTTTTTTTCTTCCCCCATTTGATCTGCTCCCCCAGTTTGGGATTACATTTTCTATTTATGGTGGTCGTCTTTTTGTTTTAAGGTTATCACCACCTATTGTCCTGCTAACAATGAGCCGATAGCGAGAGTCCGACAGGTAAGTGGGTTTGTTTTTTTTTTAAATGCAGAATGCCCACTGGGAGTTTGTGCCAGTGATGACGAGCAATACAACTTTTCAAAGTCAAAGAATAATGTTTCTTTTTAATGTAACATTTAAGAATATCTGAGGGAGACTGTCGATGGGGGTGTGTGTGCCCCAGAAAAGGTGAACCCTAGAGAGGACTCGGGAGGGGGTCCATTGAAGGCCATGCTTCTGGATCACCTGGGTACTTTTGTTAGAATGAATGTTTTGACCTCTTGAATCTGGGTTGGAGCCTGAGGTTCTGAATTTCTAATACACGTCAGGTATTGCTCACAGATGAGGCTCCTGGACCTCGCTTTGAGAAGCAAGGTTTTAAAAAGCACAGATTCTGACTTACTGAATTCCAGCAAGTTTTTGGAAGTGTAGGCTGTGAAAATCATTTTAAACCACAAATCTTAGGGTCAACCAGAGATTTTACAATTCTTTTCCAAAAATCTGTGTTCTTAGAAGATCATCACTGCCCTTTCCTTTACCCTTTGTCTCCCTCCAAATCTTTATTTAGGCCAGCATGGCTGACTATGAAGAAACTGTAAAGAAAGCAAGAGAAGCATGGAGAATCTGGGCGGATGTAAGTATGGAGACCATGGCACGATTACCTACTGTAATGACGGTGAGATAAGAGACATCTGATGAGCAGGCCAGTGCCCCCTTGCTGAAACAGGAGCTCCTGGGGGCTGCAACTATCTCCTCTGCCTTCAGTAATTTGGTGATTTTAAAGGGAATAGAACTCTACTAATGTAGCATAAATTTGATCTATGAACACTTTACTCTCCAACTGAAGTTACTTGAATTTTTAATTAAGCAAAGAGAAAGGAATATCTATCCTAAAAATACCTGTATGCTCCTTCTCCCTGCCAGTTTTTTCGGGAGTGAGGGTATCTTAGCAATAGGTCGACATTCCTGGCTCAAATGGCAGTGGTGGCAGTGGCCCCTCTTACCGGGCCTAGGCTCCAGTTCCTCAACAGTCTGATGAGGCTTTGAGGCCGGTTCTGCCTTCTTTGTCTGTCTCCACCAGGAGTTCTGTGAGCTGGTGTAGGGATTTTGACTGGAGCTGGGCCGGGCCACAGTGAGCTATCACTAGATAAGGGCCTAGGTCTGGAGGAGGGGAGAGTAAAGAACTGGCCTAGTCTGGATCTCTCAGGCCTCCCTCACCCCCCCACCCTGAATATCCCTTTTGGTCTTCAGCTGAAGGCCCGAAGCAGCAGGAATATCCGGTCGGTTAACCCAGCTCTGCCCCTGGGTATTTTACTTCACCTTAGTGTGCTTTGTCTTGTAAAAAGGGGAGACCAGGTGTGCTTACCTCTTGAGTTATTGTGAGGGTTAAATGAATTAATCATTTAAAGTGCTTGCAGATAGGGGCAAGCCTCCGTACCCGTGAGCTTGATTTCTAGAACCTTGTGCTGCTGGGTTTGTGACTGCTGAGCCTCAGTGGTTTTTTGTTTTTCTCCTGAATCTGTGATTGCTGTGGGGAGTTGGGGAAGGGCAGACTCTCCAGGAGAGCCCTGGGTTGGATGCAGGGTTATTGTCAGCCAAGAGACCACCTCTGTGCAAAGTAGGAAGAACATCTCTTTAATTCTGGCGAAGTTATGCTCAGAGTTCCATTATATACAATCAAAAATATCCTTCAACAAAGAAAATACCACTTCCAGAAGTAAGCAGTGTGCTGAGTAAAGTTCGCCTTAGCAGGTTAGAGAATTGTGACCAAAGCCGTGTCAAATTATTTTAAGTCAGCCGGTTCCACCTCTGCGGGCCTCACATCTGCAGATACGGAGTGCTGACTGTTCTCAGCCACTCTATGTAAGGGATTTGAGCATCCGCAAGTTTTGGAATCCGTGGGGGTCCTGGAACCAATCTCCTGTGGATACTGAAGGACAATTGTACTTTTTTTTTTAATAGACTTCATATTTTAGAGCAGTTTTAGGGTGAAACTATAGGGGAGGAAAATTTTTTATTCTCTGCTAGGTTCTTTGGCTGTTCTAATAATTAAATCAGCATACAGCAGATTGACAGGAGAAAAGCAAATTTTAATTTTGTGTGAGGGGGAGACACAAAGATATGAGACCCAAAGGCAGTTAGGCAGTTGAGGCTTATATACCATCCTGATCTAAGGAAAGGGGTGGGGGCCCTGGGGCTTCAAAGAAGAGGAGGACAAATCTCAGGAACGTTAGAAGAGCAAGTGTTTGGTAACAAATGTTTTCCCTCATGCAGATAAGTCAGATATAAAAAGTTACCTCTGGCGATGGCTCCTGGTATAGGTCCACTTTCTAAGTTCTTGTAGGCGGTTAAGGAGGTGTTGGAAATCTTTTCCGAGTCTACTGTGCTTTGACTGCCTTTAGCTCAAAATAATGCCAAAGAACATGCCAGACGGGCCCATTGTGGGGTGGCTTGAACCCCTTCAACGGAAGGATGATCAGTAAGTGTAGAGTTCCTTACTCTCCATCACTTCTGCAAGTTTCCTGTATTAATACCCTGCATTAGTGTGGTACGTGTTAATTGGTGAGCCAATATGGACACATTAGTATTAACAAGTCCATAATTCACATTAGGATTCACTCTTTGCATGTACTATTTTGAATGCTAGTGAAACTTTTGACCAGAAACTTACATTATATGTGTGTCTTTACCCACAGTAAATACAATCTTGTTTGAAAAAAGATTTGTGTGAATTCAGGGTCTTTTCTTTCCCTGAACTGGCTTTTAGGTTAGTCTTGGCTTTGCCCGAGGGGGTGGCAGCTGGCATTGTGATTCTTTCTTTAAAATCGTGCTGTACTTTGTTGTTGTTGCTACTTTTTGAATTCAGGTTCTTACTTGGTGCCTGCCCTTTACTCAACTGGCCCAGCCTCTGCACCTAACATTCTTACTATTTCTGCTTTTACTTGTTAGACCGCTCAGTAGAGTCGGGGTGCGAAGTGGGAACAGGTGGCTTTCCTGGGTGATGGTAAAATCAGTTGGGAATCCCACTTGTTAGAATTTGAGTTAAGCAATTGAGTCCAAAGTTTAGGGAAAAAGCAGAGCCTTTCCTAACTGTGCCTCTGGACTCCTGCCAGCAGGGCTGCTGGTTCTCAAACAAGAACAGACCAAAGCTTGATCCCCTCCTGGTATATACACTTTTCCTCTTGGATGCTCACTCATGTGGGGCGACTTCTGCTTGGTCCTGACCTTTCTGGATGGCCTTGCCTGTGAGGACAAACCACGGTTTCGTTTAGTTCATTTGTGTTAAACCTGGAATTTTTCGAAGGGAACTTTGTCTCCTTTTTCCTTAAAAAAAAAAAAAAAAAAGTATGAAAATATGAAAAAGTAGTTATAAAAACATTTCTTTCTCTTAGCTAAAACTAACCACAGGGAACCTGGTTGGAACTTCTCACTCTTGCTTTCTTTCATGAGCTGTTTAGTCTGAATGCCACCTGTTTCTGCCTCTCTCCATCCGCTGTGTGTGTCGTCATTTTCTCCATTTCTGGTGAGGAAGTGCCAGAGATGACAGGAACTGTGAATGGGGCTCCTAGCTGAATAAAAGGATACCAGATACTTGGTAACTCTTTAACATGGGTGGCTATCTTTGTAGTACTTCCCCAAGGGCTCAGCTGATACTTCCTCAGTGGTCGTAGTTGTCTCCTATGGCTGCCTTTGATGCTCATTCTAAATCTTACTTCACGGTGAGGTGTGTAGGGACAAGGGCTCTCGTTTGCCATCTCAGGAGGGTCTGAGGTTATTGATGTCCCGTCACGCTGGGACTGATCAAGCCCACACGGGGAATATGGCTGTATTCCTGGTTTCCCGCTCCCGCCTCACATCCCTCACCTCACACCTAATCCTGCCTTTCTTCTCATCTCTTGCTGCTCCTACTAATCATCTTGGAAGCTGGAGGAAAAAGAAAAAAAAAAAAAAGCCAGGTTTGAGTGGTCTGCGATGGAATGTAGTTTAAAGCGTGGGTGGTGGTTCTAATATGTAGCCAGGGTTGAGACTTGATCAATTACCAAGCCTTGAACACTTTGAGTTCTATTTCTCTCTATTGCTATTTTTGTGGTCCAGACAGCCACCATCTCTTGTCTGGCCTCATTTCCTGCCTGAGTCTTTTCTCCCTCCAATCCATTTTCTATACCACATTTAGAGTGGTATTTTAAAAAGCACTGTGATTTTTCTCCCCACCATATAAAACCCTCTAGTGATTTCCCCACTGCTCTTTGGATCCTTTACATAGTCCTTGGCAGTGTGGCCCCTACATTCCTCTCCTACCTCTTTGAAGTCTTTATAGTTTTCCAGAATCACCGTGTTCTCTTGTCTTTTAGCCTTTGCGTATGTTATGCTCCCTGTCCCCCATACTTTCTCTACCTCTTCAGCTGGTGAACACCAGTCATGCTTTAGGTCTTAGGTCTCAACTCTAAACTTATTCTTTTTTTTTTTTTGCGGTACACGGGCCTCTCACTGTTGTGGCCTCTCCTGTTGCGGAGCACAGGCTCCAGACGCGCAGGCTCAGTGGCCATGGCTCACGGGCCCAGCCACTCCGCGGCATGTGGGATCTTCCCAGACCGGGGCACGAACCCGCATCCCCTGCATCGGCAGGCAGACTCTCAACCACTGCGCCACCAGGGAAGCCCTCTAAACTTCTTTAAAAAGCCTCCTTCCTCCCCACCTCCTTGCCCGCAAGTAATGCTAGGCTAACACTCATAGGTGGTCCAGTTGTGCAGTCTAGCTCCATCACGGTGCTTACCACATGAAATTGTAATCTCCTGTTTTGTTTCTACCACCCTCACTCGACCATTGGCTCTAGGGGGCATGAATCGTAGCTGACTTGTTTCCCTAGTATCCCGGGGGTTAGCACAATATCTGGCACATAGAACGTGTGCAGTAAGTGGTGGTCGAAAGACTGATAGAATAGATGTGCTTAGAATAGCTATGTGTACTGAGTTGGCCATTCTGAGTTGAAATTAACCAATTTGCTAAGTTTATAAATGTGTGGGCTAAATTCGATCAAAACATTATTAAACCCATTCCATGCCTTAGAAAATACAAAGGATCTGTGCTACTTCATTTAATGTTATAATTTTTGTTTACTATTTCTGAAAGTGTGCAGGTATCGTAAAAATGGCAAATATCCACATACAAAATGTGGAGAATGAAAGTCTCTTATGATTCCATTTCCCAGAAATGACAACTGTTAATATCTTTTATATTCCTTCAAACTTAATGCATATGGTAAGTAAACTTTTGCTTATCTTGCTATTTTTATGGCTTTTAAAAGTTTGTCCTTTTAAATCTATTCTTCTTAGAGAGTGTCAAGCATTCCATTTTATGGCTATTCCATAATAAACCAATCATATACCGATGGACATTTAGCTGGTTTCTGTTTTCTCTACTGGAAACAGCACTGCAGTAAATGCTGTTGTACCTCTACTTCTGCACACTTATGTATATACTCAATTTCCAGAAGTAGAACTGCCTATTCAAAGCAGGGGACATTTTAAATGTTAATAGAATACCAAGCTACCCTTGAGAAAAGCTATACTAAGACATTTGGAGTACATCTGGGAAGGAGAGAGAGTGAAGAAGAGCCCTGAGCTCACGGTCAAGCTCTGGGAGGCCTCTCTGTGAGGAGGGCATGGGGGGACTGGCAGCAGCCTGGGGGGATGGGAATGGTCCTGTTAGTTGCCTTTCAAGGGAGAGGTGGAATAAATCAGGAAGAGCTGGAAGGGAGAGAAGGGGTGACATCGTAGGTGGCGAAAGTATGTCTCCATTCATGCATCACATCTCAAACTTAATATGGCCCAACCTGTACTCCACCTCCAAAAGAAAATCCTGATGCTTCTTCTGAGTTATCTTCACCCCTGTAATTCTACTTCCATCTACCCAGCTATTCAAGCCAGAGACCTGGGAGTCATCCTTAGTGCTTTCATTTCCCATACCTGTTCCATTAGTGCGTTCTGTCCATTCTACTTCCAAATAGATTCTGAATCCACTTTTTGTCTCCCTTGCTTCTATCTTAAGGCTCAGTCACCAGTATTTTTTGCCTAGGCTAGTAGAACATGTTCTTAGTTGGTCTCCCTGCTTCTACTCTTTTCCCCTCCAACTTATTCTACACCCATCAAGGCACTGATCTTAGAAAAGTTCAAGCGAATCATCTTATTCTGCCTCTTGAAAACCATTAAAGACTTCCCATTGCACCTGGAGTAAAATTCAGACTCCTTAAAGCTCCTTCTAGCTGTAGGCGTAGTGTCCTCCTCAGTCAGCCCCTCATATATGATAGGCTTTTATTTTCCATGGGTCTCTTACACGTTTTTCTTTTCCTTGGGAAGAATATTCCTATGGTTGACTTTTCCCAACCTTAGGGTTAGGTTTCAGCTTAAGTCTCACCTTGGAGATTTGGGTTGACAGCCTTTTAGGTAAAGTAATGTACCCGTTTATCCTCCAAGCCTGCTGTTTTCTCTGTCTTAGAAACCTCTTTATTTCCTTGGTCTTTATAGCCCTTGTGGCACTTCGTAATTATTTGTTGCCTCCCCCCGCCTGTTATTAGTACCATGACTGCTGCTAGATAAGAATTATTAGCCCCGGTGCCTAGTACTGCTGTTGTCACATAGTATGTAGGTGCTTAGAAGTATTTGGTGAGTGAGTGGTACTATTTGAATGGATTATGGAATACCAGCTTTGTAAGTAAGCTGAATTTAGGGTCTGGGCATGCAGTCAGTTTGACCCATATGAAAATACCTCTGGGAATCATAAAGGGTTACAGGTATGTAAGGCATTCTGAGCTTTCTGGAGCCATCCCCAAAAGTTGTGTTCAATCTGAATTTCTCTATGTACTTAGCACAGTCCTTGCCTCACCAAGAACGTATCATCTGGATTTTTTTTTGGTCTGTGGTATGGGTTTTGGGGCCTGCCATGTCACAGTCTTGATGGGATCAAAACAGTTGTCTTTGATGTGCTTGTACTTTGTTCTCTTATTGCACATTTATCTAATACTTACTGTGTTATAGACACAAGCTTACACTTTGAATCAGACACTAAAATTCCACTGTTTTCTTAGATTCCTGCTCCAAAGCGAGGAGAAGTAGTGAGACAGATTGGTGATGCCTTGCGGGAGAAGATCCAAGTACTAGGAAGCTTGGTAAAGTATTCTTGTAGTAAATATACAATCCTTCGAGTGAGGAATAAGGCTATGTTGTCCTCCTGTGTATAAGATTGTGATTTTTAAGAAGAGTAATTTATATATTTCAAAAATCTTTTCTTTAGAGGGAAGGTTAACAAGATGGACAGGAAAAAGTGAAGACAATTCTTGGGTTTTAAAATTCTTCAGAAAAATAAGAACACACTTGATGAAGTTTATGAGCATCACAAAACAAACAAAATATGTTTTGATTTCCCCACCATAAATTTAATCTTTAAAGTATGAATTCTCTTGGAAAAATACGGCTTGGTCTTTTGTATTTTTAGGTGTCTTTGGAGATGGGGAAGATCTTAGTGGAAGGTGTGGGAGAAGTTCAAGAGTACGTGGATATTTGTGATTATGCTGTTGGCTTATCTCGGATGATTGGGGGACCCATCCTGCCTTCTGAAAGTAAGCAATGAAGTCAGTTCAGCTAAGAGATTTTTTATTTTATTTTATTTATTTTTAAGAGTTTCATACTCTAATACAGAGAGCTCCAAAAATTTCTCTGGCTGTGAACAGTTTGCAAAAAAGGAATTTCAGGTAATACATAGATATGATAATAACTTTAATCTCTTTACTAAGAAAGGCAAATTAAAACAGATGAAGACATCAGATTAAAATGCTTAAACTTTAAAAAAAATTTTTTTAAATTGGCAAGTCCATGGGTGAGACAGACACTCTTTTATGGGGACTTTTGGCAATGTGGATCACCAGTCTGTCTGGGGAACAATTTGGAAAAATATCTCTCCAAAGAGCCTTAAATACTTAATACCAGTTTCCAGAATCTAATTGAAGTAAATAATCTGAAATGTGACTGAGGTTCATGTGTGAAGATGTTCATTGTCCTATTCATAGGAAACATTAGAAATGGCCTACATGTCAAATCATATGACAAAAGTTGAGTAAATAATTTTGGTAGTCTATTAGCAAGCATTAAAAAAATCATGAAGTTTGCTTTCCCCAACCCCAAATTTTATAGGAAAGTTGTATTTACTTATTTTTGAATTATTTTTATTTTTTTGAAGAGGTAATATATTCATATCACAAAATTAAAAAGGAATAAAAGGGTAAAGGATGAAAAGTTTTTGTCCTCCCCACGGGATACTCCATAGTATTTCCATGGAAGTATCAAATGTTTCTGGTTTCTTGTGTATCTTTTTAGAGCTTTTATTCACGTGCAGGCAAATACATGTCTTTTAGGAACATAAACGTTAGCAAACTGTATGTTCTGTTCTCTACTTTTTTACTACTTAATGTGTCTTAGAAATTGTTTCATATTATTCCAATAAGGTACTTCCTTCATCTTTTTTTTATGGTTGTTTGTTGTAAGGATGGCCAGTTCCTAAAAGATGGATATTTAGGGTATTTTCAGTCTTTGGTTGTTAAACTGTGCTGCGGGGACCAACCTTGTACTTAATGATGAGAACAAGGAAAAGTACCAGGGTGGAAGTCTGCCAAAGTAGTAATGGCAGAATTATTGATGGTTGTTATTGTCTTCTTTATATTTTTCTATATTTTCCAAAGTTTCCACAATGGGAATTGTGTTACATTTATAATCAGGAAAAGAAATTTTTTGAAAAAGCGTATTTTCCTGGGCTTCCCTGGTGGTGCAGTGGTTGAGAGTCCGCCTGCCGATGCAGGGGACACGGGATCATGCCCCAGTCCGGGAAGATCCCACATGCTGCGGAGTGACTGGGCCCGAGAGCCACGGCCGCTGAGCCTGTGTGTCCGGAGCCTGTGCTCTGCAATGGGAGAGGCCACAACGGTGAGAGGCCTGCGTACCAGAAAAAAAAAAAAAAATCGTATTTTCCTATATTTTCTTAGAATATCGGGCAAATTCCCTGCTTGTAGGAAGTTAGGGGATTCTTTTCAAATGTACAGTTACTGTCTTTAATTAGATACATAATAGCGATTGCCTTTAGCCATTAGTAACTGTGTTAACTTCAGCACTGCTGGAGGGCACAGTATGAGGGGGAGAGATGGGTAGAGAGGGAACCTTGGGTAGGGACTTTTCATGGAGTTTGGACTTTACCCTGAGGGCAGCTGCAGTACTGATCCAGACACCAAAGTGTGGCAAGCTACAGAGGGATGTTATAAGAGCTCCCCTGGCTTACTTGAGGGGAGGATAAAGACGGGAGGGGCAGAGAAGAGGAGGCAGGCCCTGCAGGAAGAGGCCCTGTGAGGCTGTACCAGCACATCATCTCCAGGGAGATTAGGGTTCCTAGACTAAGGAAGGGCCTGGGAATGAGGTGCAGCAAGTGGTGGGTTCCCTGTTTTTGCTAGCAGCGTGAGCGTGGCCAGAAAGGTGGATGGCTGGGAGCGTGACCTTCCTAGTGCTTTTAACCAGGTTTTGTGAACCTTCACACTCCTTGCTCTGCTTCTTCACTGCTCCAGCTGCCTTTGATTAAAATAAGGCCCTTGTGGGATTATGGTGTCTTTAAAGTTTGTCTATAAAATGCAAATGGTTCAATTTGTATTTTCAGTTTTCCTGTATGTATGTAAAGCTTTATTTGTGCACTTCATTCGTTCAGCATTTTTATAATTATTATAACTTTTTTCCCTGTACATGAGCCACTTTGTTTTGAATTTAGAGAGGTTAGCTGAGGGCTTCATCGGAACATCAAGAACACGGCCCTGAGAGTCATGACTTCTGTGTTGTGGTCATGCCCTGCCCTTGGCAATCACATCACCTAGGACACGTCTCATCTACTCTCTGAAGTTTCCTTGTCTCCCAGATGGGACTGAAACTGCCCTGATCTACACCGAGTTCCTATGAGCAGAGGCGTAATGGATATCCTCATGGTTTATAAGATAATGTGGTAGTAATAACAGCTTTTGTTGTATGCTCATTAATGTACCAACATCCCACAGCTGTGTAAAGTGATCCGCTGCACGGCATCTGGAGTCGCCACCTGGCGTGGTGCACCTTTGTTCTGAAAATGGAAGATTGCAGACTTTGTTCTTATTACCTTGACAGGCATGAAATTAACATGCTTAAGCATGTTGCATGCTTTCCCTCTCCTCAGGACCTGGCCATGCGCTCATTGAACAGTGGAATCCTGTAGGCCTGGTTGGAATCATAACTGCGTTCAACTTCCCTGTGGCGGTGTATGGCTGGAACAACGCCATCGCCATGATCTGTGGGAATGCCTGCCTTTGGTAAGAACGGCTCATTTTCTTATCCAGTAGTTAGATAGTAAAATTAGCTATTTTCAAGTACTACTGAAAGTATTGCAAATGTATTGAAATGTTTTCTACTACTCTTTCAAGTAACATAGCTAAGTCACACCTGGTAGTTGTGAAATGCTGATTTTTAATTATTACAAATTTTACCATTGGTAAAATTTATTTTTTTTGACCTCCTTTTTTTTGACACAGCCTTGTCCCCTGTTCCTTCCAGTTATTTCCACCCCAAGCAGGTGTACTGTAATTCAATTCTGACACTATCTGTACTCAGTGTCAGGCTCCACCTGTTTAAGGGCTCAGTCTTCCACAATACTGCCCCTACTTAAGATGCAAGCTGCAGATGTTACCAGTCCCCGGGACATCTGTAGTTCTGACCAGCCATCTACAAATCTGGAGGTTCCTGTGAACCATTGGTTTCAGTAATACATTAGAATGGCCTACAAAACTCAAGAGAGCACAATATTTAATGATTGCAGTTTTATTTTAAAGGATACATATAGGGCATGGTCTAGAAGGGTCCTAGACTCAGAGCTTCCCTGCTCTCTCCCTGTGAGGGGAGGACACGTCACCTTCCCAACCAGGAGGCTCCACTGAGCTTTGGAGTCCAGAATTTTTATGGGGGTTTTAGTACGTTGGCATGACTGAGTAAATCATTGTACAAGTGATTGGACTTTAGTCTTCATCCCTCCTCCCCTCCCCATGGTTGATCTTTCTGGTGAACAATGACCAGCACCCATCCTGACGCTATCTTGGGGGCGGGCCCACTAGTCACCTAATTAGCATAACAAAGACTTCTCTCACTCGGGAAATTCCAAGGGGTGTTGATAACAGGGTATGCCAGAAAACTGGGAGTGAAAACCAGATAGTCTTTATTATACTATACTAACAAACAGAAAACTAAGTGAACAAATAGGAGGGAAAAAAATAACTTGTGATACGTCACAACCTTCTTTTAAAAATTCGATTCTTTTTTTTAACTCAGTAAAATTTGATGGTGAATTCCCAAGTGATTCTGAGGCACTTGGCCATATTCCCATTGATGCATTAAATGTTACATCGCTATAAAATATGTGATAGTAAAAATTAGCTGGGACAATGTCAGTATTTATAGATGACAAAACGGTTGCTTGTTTTTAGCTTTCCTGTTCAATGGAGGAACTTAGATGGGAAAACCAGGAGGATTGTCTTTGCTCCTTTTCTGTCTGTCCCGCTAATATGTACTGATCTTAGTGTTGTTTTCAGTTGAAGGTATTCAAAGACTATGAAAGCAAGGGCATAGTTGGGAGGATTAATGATCTGGCACCATGTTACCAAAGGCTAGGTGTATAGTCTTCCTCAGCCCTCTGAGCCTTCCAATGGAAGTTCATGTTGATTGATTTTCTGTTTTACTCAGTTTCCTTAATTGGCAGAGGTTAATGTAACAGTTCCTGTGATCAGTGCAGCAGGCAGGTCCAGAATTGCTTGGTGCCATTTTTCTATTTATAAAAGTTTTATAGTTCTTTAGGTCCCAGAGGCACCAAGCTGAAGGATAGATTTCTCTTTTAGTTACTAGGCTTAGTTGCTTAATTGGAGAGAACTTTTTCTCACAAAGACTTCTGCTTGAAAATAAAAGGTATTTATGATTTCCACCAAATTAAACTGCCTTTTTTTTGTTTTGTTTTTTTACCCTTATAAGGAAAGGAGCTCCAACAACTTCCCTCATTAGTGTAGCTGTCACAAAGTAAGTATGTATGACTGTATTCTTTCTGGGTATGGAAGAATCTTAAAAGGGTGATTGATAGGCACTGAATTTTTAATATGACATGAAAGTGTCATATTTATTTTAGCATGGAGTTTGGATAAACTCTTTCTTCTTTGGTTGTAATAACATTTTTGTATCGTTAGGCCGTTTACAGAGCTTTTTCAGAGCCATACATTTAAGTCTTGGGAAACATGCCAGATACTGATATAAATGTTGAACTTGAACTCTTTTTTTTTTTTTTTTTTTTTGCGGTACATGGGCCTCTCACTGTTGTGGCCTCTCCCGCTACGGAGCACAGGCTCCGGATGCACAGGCCCAGCGTCCATGGCTCACGGGCCCAGCCGCTCTGCGGCATGTGGGATCTTCCCGGACCGGGGCACGAACCCGTGTCCCCTGCATCGGCAGGCGGACTCTCAACCACTGTGCCACCAGGGAAGCCTGAACTTGAACTCTTAAAACATTTTTTTTTTGTCACTTGCAAAATAAAAACAAATCCAGTAGAGAGGAAATAGCCTTGCAATTTAGGGGCTTTATGCTACAACTATTCAGCATGTTAATGGTCTTGATTTCTACTCACCTGATACTTTTACTGCTTTTGTTTAATAGACAGTTAGCAAAGCAGAAAGAAAGGATTATTATATTATTCCACTGATTCTTCTTTCGGTTAAAAAAATTACTGTTTTATTTATTCCTATTTGGAAACATGACAACTCTGATTAGGTCATAAAATCAGTGTTACTAATTTATCATTCCAGAATTTAGAGAATGTATAGAAGAGAGTGCCTTCCCATGTAGGGTGACGGTGGGCCCTTGATGTTCCATCGTTTGTGTGGTCTACATTCTCTGATTTAAAGAATTGCTGGTAGAGAGTTTGTGATGGATTCTATACATAAGAGGGTCCTTAATGTTGGAAGGTCATTTTAGGAACACTGGCTTAGGAAGTGAAAAGTCGGCTAAAAAAAGAGTAGCGTGTATTAAGTGTTTACTTGAAAGGAATATGTGATATTGAGAAAACAATATCTTTCAAGGCAATGTTGTTCAAATTAAATATTAAGAACACTGACATACAAAGCACATAAAAATGATGAGATTCCCCAGGCAATTTTTAAAAATAATCCTTGGGCTTCCCTGGTGGCGCAGTGGTTGAGAGTCCGCCTGCCAGTGCAGGGGACACGGGTTCGTGCCCCGGTCCAGGAAGATCCCACATGCCGCGGAGCGGCTGGGCCCGTGAGCCATGGCCGCTGAGCCTGCACGTCCAGAGCCTGTGCTCCGCAATGGGAGAGGCCACAACAGTGAGAGGCCCGCGTACCGCAAAAAAAAAAAAAAAAAAATCCTCAAAAAAAAAAATTAATGTAGACATAGTGAACTGACTTGCCAATTGTTATTAGTAGCTGGTTAAATTATTATTAATTTTGATATTAGTTCTAAGTTATTTTTGCCTTGTGCTTTTAAATATTTGCTTTATTAAACCTTTGAAGGGTTTGAAGTGTTCATAGGAACATGGATGATTTTTTTTAGGTAATTGAGAATATTATCTGATTTTGTAATGTAAGACAATAAGTAAAATGATGCTAAATTGTGCTGGAATTAACCAAGGGTGCTGCAACGTCCACTGGGAATTTTTTAAAATTCAGCTAATATTCAGACTCATAAAATGACCACATATTGTACCTCTATATGTTCAGAAGGATATAGGACAGGAACATAGTTTGCTAGGAGGATAGCATCAGGTATTCCTCTTGATTCAGTGTCTTTGTAGCAGTTTATTCAGGGCAAAGGAGGTGAGATCTATACTGGACAGGTGTGGAGGTTGCCCTGGCTTAAAAGCCTAATGCCCCACATGAGCTAAAATGTCTTGTAACAATTCTATCCACGTGGCTTTCAACCACCCACCAGGGACATACAGTTATAGGAGTCACTGCGCTCAGAGAAGGGCAAAAGCATGAGGTTTCCAGTTGTAGTTCTCAGGTCGTTATTCCAGTTTAGATTGAGTTGACCAGTCAGGGGTCATCTTTACCATGAGCCATATTGTCTAGGTAGCATTGTTGATACTCTGGCATTTATCAGGTAACTTGAGGAGCAAAACTAAAGAGTTAACCCAAGGTCAGATTCTCATGCATTAGGGGAAGAGGTTTTGGTTAACCTTTACCCACAGGCCAAAGCAAAATACCTGCCCTTCAGGAGCAGTCAGCTACTTGTACAGATAGTAGATACACCCTGAGTCCCTGGAGAGAATTGTACAGCCTGACACCTGCTCTCAGACATGACAACTGCAGTATGTGGTCCTTGATTGGGTGGAGGAAAGAAAACTGCTGTAAAGGACATTTTTGGGGACAATTGGAGAATTTACTTAGGTATGACAATGATATCTTTTTTATGGAAGTGGGTACAGAATTTGGATCCTTTTGAAATTTAAGTTAAGCAAATTAGAAAGTAGCCAGTAGCTTGGGATGATTGATCGAAAGAACTTTTGCTCTCTTTAGGCCCATGCTCCTCAGGAAGCTCAAAATCAGTGAAAGAACCCTGTTCCAGAGAAATCAGAATTACTGGAGCCATTTTTTACAACTTAAAATCAGATTTAAGTAGCATTGAACTGTGTTTCTCATTTTGACTCTAACAGCCTAAGTTGTAAGCAGACTAATTGAGAAAAAGCTGTGCTTGTCCACCTTACTTTAGCCTGGAGGGCACAATTTCCTGACTAAGAGGTTGGCGCGAAGCCAGTGGAAACTAGTCCTGAACTTCTCTGGGGTTCTGCAGGCAGGTCCAGTGCCTTCTGCTCTGTCTTCTCAGCATGCTGTCTAGATTTGGTGAACCTCTTTCCCTTTTCACCCTTTACCACTTATTTGGCTGGCTCTGCTTGGGAGAGATGCGTCAAAACCTCTCATTTGCTAATGGGAGCTATCTTTCATTTTCTTCATCTTTGTGGGTTTTATTCCATATTTCCCTTTTTATTTCTTTAACATCATTTTAGTGGATTTGTGGTGAGAAGCCAAAACAAGCCCTGCAATCAGGCTACCATCTTGAACCAGATATGTCTTCATAGTTTGGCAGAAAATACTTGAGAACAGTGGTCACTTGAACTTCCTGACCAGTGCTTTAGGTGTTTTGTTTATTTTGCATGTCTTCTTTTTTTTTTTTTGCGGTACGCGGGCCTCTCACTGTTGTGGCCTCTCCCGTTGCGGAGCACAGGCTCCGGATGCGCAGGCTCAGCGACCATGGCTCACGGGCCCAGCCGCTCCGCGGCATGTGGGATCTTCCCGGACTGGGGCACGAACCCGTGTCCCATGCATCGGCAGGCGGACTCCCAACCACTGCGCCACCAGGGAAGCCCAAGAGTCCTGCTTTTTAAGTGTTTGAAAACCTCATTTGTAGTATGTGAGGAGAAATCTAGGCCTAGATATTTGAGGGATGGGAGAGAAAGTTGAAAAAAGAAAGTAGTCATGTAGTTGGAATTTATTGTCATTTTTCAAAAAATGGTAAGAAATTAAATCACTCCCTTCCTTAGTAATTGCTTTTTTCCCCTAGGATAATAGCCAAGGTTCTGGAGGACAACAAGCTGCCTGGTGCGATTTGTTCCTTGACTTGTGGTGGAGCGGATATTGGGTAGGTCAATAGTAGGCCCGGAGTGTCTTTCTGCTGAAGGGCTTGGGTTGATCAACTAGAATCATCTTTACTAGAATTTCGAAACTCGGTATAGCTCAGGAGGTGAGTGGTTTTTTGGAATCATTATTGTTACGGATCTCATTGGGCTTTACTTCATTACTGTGTAGCGTCTGTTGGAGGATGAGTGAGAACTGTCTTTTTCATTGCCCAGAGCTACTACTGTAAGGTGTTTATATCCTAAAATAACACCCTGCCGTACCACTGTGCAGCCCATGGCTTCCTAACGCTTGATTTATCAACGTGCTCACTTACAAAGCAAAGCTGTGGAATTGTGCTCTGGTTTCTCACTCCCCACCAAGGACCTAGCGTCTTCTCTGGGTTCTTCAGCTGACCAAAAAAGGGAACCCTGGAGACACAGCTTCTAATTTATTGTTTTTTAAAAATCATCATGTAATTCACATACCATAAAGTTCTCTCCTTAAAAATGTACAATTCAGTGGTTTTTAGAATAGTAAGTCACAGTGTTGTGCAACCATCCCCATTACCTCATTCCAGACATTTTTGTTACCCCCAAAGGGACCTGGTACCCATTAGCAGTCATTTCCCCCTCCCCTTCCCCTGGCAGCCCCTCATCGACTTCACGCCTGTTGGTTTGCCTCTTTGGGGTGCTTCAGGTAAATGGAATCATGTGGCCTTTATATCCGGCTGCTTTCACTTGGCAGAATGTTATAGCATCTTTTCAGCTGGAACGGACTGTACTGTCTCTGAACCATGGTGAAGCTGGTTCTAGTAGCCTTGACTTTGATTAGATGGCGTTTCATAGGAGTCAGGTCTTAGAACCCTTACAGGTGTGATGAACGTGTTAGTCCCCCTCTAGCACTTTGACCACACTATTGTACTTCATGGGCAGTCTCAAAAAGTTGTAATACATGACTCCTTTTTTTTAGGTAAGTGAGAAAATTTTATTTAGAAAATACAACTCCCACATAAAGAGTGCATAGTGAAGTGTTATCTAAATTGTCATTTAAAACAAATAGTCTATCCTTTGACCCACTCTTTTCTTGTACTTTGGGCATGCAGTCCTTCACGTTGGCCTTGGAATAGCTCAGATAATAATAATAATGTGTGCAGAAGGGCTTTACACAGCAACCCCCTTGAGTGTCAGTGCTCACATGTGCTGGGCTGACCTGGGAAGCCCACATGCACTGTCTGATCACACAGTTCCAGCCCTGCATTGGTCTGATGCTGTGGCTACCTTGCTTGGCCCACACCAAGCCCTTTGAAACCCTGCACTATGAGCAAGAAGGTTCAGATCAGTAGTGTCTGGTCTGCATTCCTTAGAAACTGGAAATAGCACAGCCTTTCTGAGTCAGCTTCCAAGAAGGATACTTAGGATATTTCCCTACAGTCTTTAAAATTGTCTTCTTTTTTTGCATATTTTTTAAAAATTTATTTTTTATCTTTGGCCGCATTGGGTCTTCGTAACGGCATGCAGGCTGTTCATCGCGGCACATGGATTCTCTCTAGTTGTGGCGTGCAGTGTTCTCTCTCTAGTTGTAGCGTGTGGGCTCCGTAGTTGTGGCACATGGGCTCTCTCGTTGAGGCACATGAGCTTAGTAGTTGTGGCACGTGGGCTTAGTTGCCCCGCGGCATGTGGGATCTTAGTTCCCCAACCAAGGATTGAACCCACATACATCCCCTGCATTGGAAGGCGGCTTCTTTACTCCTGGACCACCGGGGAAGTCCCTAAACTTTTAGTTCTTAAAGGAATCAGTTTTAAGAGACTGCAAAATAACTGGGATGCTCGTCAAGGAACTGCTACGGTTGTATTGTCCAGTCACCCATCAGTACAAGAAGGAATATCTTCCTTAGCAACATCCTTGTGATTTCTGTTTATGGAGAGCTCCCAGAACGGGTTAGTCTGTTCTGCTCTATGGTTCTCCTTGTGAAAATCATTTTCATGAAGACCTTCCCTTGCTCCCTTGGGATAGATCCTTGTGTCTTTTTTTTTTTTTAACATCTTTATTGGAGTATAATTGCTTTACAATGGTGTGTTAGTTTCTGCTTCGATCCTTGTGTCTTTCACTGACGTCTTTCCGTGACAGGGGTTTCAGAGTTTTCTGGCTTGGCACCGTCGAGTGCCACCATTGCTGGGTTTCTCTGCTTGGGTGACCGTGTCTCTTCCCCTTGCAGCACAGCCATGGCCAAAGATGAGCGAATGAACCTGCTGTCCTTCACTGGGAGCACTCGGGTGGGAAAACAAGTGGCTCTTATGGTGCAGGAGAGGTTTGGTAAGTGTTGGCTTTATATCGAGCTTTTAATTCCCTCATGTATGGATATGAAATAAAGGTTGGGTTTTTTTCCTTGTCTCTTTCCATGGAGGCACCAGCTGTGTTTATTTGAATGTCCAAGTGAAAGGAAGGGTACAGTTAATAGTGGCTTAATATCAGGGAGATAGCAGATTTAATAGCATAATTTGGAAAAGGATGTCATTCCCTCCCTAAATGACCATAGTAGAATCATATCAAATGTACTTATCAATTTCTATCAGACTGGTTCGGCAAATAAAAAAGAAAACTGACATTTAAACAGGACCAGTGAGAGTACAGGACCTAGAATGAATGTTGTGTAGAAGACTTACATCTGTTTTTCTCTCATTTCTGTTTCATGCATATATGACTGAAAAGGGCTGTAAGACATAGCTTTGTATCTCTACTTTATGGCTCATTAAAGAGGTTTTCTAGGATCACATTTATGGTCAATTTTTGCCTATTTTGCTGATTTAGACTAACCCTAGCATAAGGTGAGATTCGAATAGTTAATCTGTCAGCTATTTTGCTATATGGGCATTGCTTTTATAAAGGAAGTTTACAAACTATTAGAGCTAATAAACATGGTTGGCAAGGTTGCAGGATACAAAAATCAGTTGTATTTCTATACATTAACAACGAGCAATCTGAAAATGAAATTCATAAAACTTTCATTTACAGTAGCATCAGAAAGAATAAAATTCTTAGGAATAAATTTAACAAAAGAAGTATAAGTCTTTCACACAGAGTACCACAAAGCATCATTGAAAGAAATTTTAAAAGACCTAAATAAATGTAAATACCTCCCATTTTCACTGTTTGGAAACAATTTAATATTATTACTGCCCAAGATCAGTACTGTCCAAGTGATTTGCAGATTGAATGCAATCCCTTTGAAAATGTCACTTGGCTTCTTTGTAGAAATGACGAGCTGATTCTAAAGTTCATATGAAATGCAAGGGACCCCAAATAGCCAAAACAATCTTGGAAAGAACAAAGTCAGAGGACTCACACTTCCCAATTTCAGAATTTATTACAGAAGTATAGTAATCCAGACTGTGTCCTGGCATAAAGATAGAAAAATCAATGGAATAGATTGAGAGCCCAGAAATGCACGCTTACACTTATGGTCCAGGATGCCAATACATTTCAATGAGGAAAATAGTCTTCAACAAATAGTGCTGGGACAACTAGATAACCATAAGGTATGTATGAAGTGGGACCCCAACCTACCCCTATACACAAAAATTAATTTAAAATCTATCAAAGACCTAAAGGTGAGAGCTAGAACTATAAAATGCTTGAAGGAAACATAGGAATAGGTCTTTGTGACCTTGGGTTAGGCAGTGGTTTCTTAGATATGACACCTAAAGCAGAAGCAACAAAAGAAAGAATAGATAAATTAGACTTCATCAAAATTAAAAACTTTTCTGTTTCAAAAGATCAGGACTTTGCTGGCGGTCCAGCGGTTGAGACTTCGCCTTCCAATGCAGGGGGCACGGGTTTGATCCCTGGTCGGGGAGCTGAGATCCCACATGCGTCGCAGCCAAAAAACCAAAACATAAAACAGAAGCAATATTGTAACAAATTCAATAAAGACTTTAAAAATGGTCCACATTAAAAAAAAAAAAAAACTTAAAAAGGGCACACCATCAAAAAAATGAAAAGAGGGCTTCCCTGGTGGCGCAGTGGTTGAGAGTCCGCCTGCCGATGCAGGGGACGCAGGTTCATGCCCCGGTCTGGGAGGATCCTACATGCCACAGAGCGGCTGGGCCCGTGAGCCATGGCCGCTGGGCCTGCGCGTCGGGAGCCTGTGCTCCGCGGCGGGAGGGGCCACAGCGGTGAGAGGCCCGCGTACCCCCCCCCCCAAAAAAAAAAAAAGTGAAAAGAACAACCTATAGAATGGGAGAAAATATTTAGAAATCCTTTATCTGATAAGGGATTTATGTCTAGAATATATAAAGAATTGTTACAATTCAGTAATATAAAAGACAACCCAATTAAAAAATGGGCAAGCATTTGATTAGATGATTTCTTCAAAGATAAACAAATGTCCAGTAAGTATGTGCAGTGGTGCTTAAGATCGTTAATCCTACTTCTCCCACTAGAAGATACTGTCCTCCTCCCTATGCCTCCTTTTAACTCAAAGCGGTAGTTTGTAGTTCTCTTATAAGTAGTACCATTAGTAGGATTACAATTTTTAAATGATGCATCTGCCTGTCTTAAGTTGTAGGTGCTTTTCCTGGAGGGGGTTGGTGGTTTTGAACATGGTTAGGGAGCACATAGAGAATTGGAAGGATATGGAAGGTACAGATGGAATTGTCAGATCTTATGGTTATACTGTGTTGGGAAATTGTCATACAATTTTCCAAAGTGACTGCACCATTTTATACTAACTGGAGTTTTGGGGGATATAATTTTAAACTTAGAGAAATTCCAAGACTAACTCAAGGAATTCCCATGTTCCCTTTAATGAGTTTTACCAATTGTACCATTTTTAAAATCACTTTCTCTCTACCAGCATGCACACACACACACACACACACACACACACACAAACATATATATTGTGAGAGCATATTTTTGAACCTTTTGAGAAAATTGAAGACATTGTATTCCTTTACCACTAAATGTGTTTTGTGTGTTTCCTAAGAACAAGGACATTCGATCATATAACCATGATACAATTATTAAAATCAGGAATCTAGACATTGATGCGATGCTCATGCTTTTTTTTTCCCTTGAAAAATTTTTAAGAGTTACAGTTTATTTATTGTCATGCTATGTTTTAAATCAGAAAATAAATTAAAACAATTGGGATAGGCTATGATTTGAGGCCGTGTAGCTGTGTGCATTAAACAATGAAATAGGAATTAATTTGTGTTTATATATTTTAAAGGGAGAAGTTTATTAGAACTTGGAGGAAACAATGCAATTATAGGTAAGGCTGCCTTTTCTTCTTTGTTTGCGTGATTTCTGTTTAGAATATCTTCAGTAGCCATCCTGAATGTATAGAACTTGTGTAAGAACTCATCCCTTTTATGTTGTGTGTCCCATGCTTAGGAACTTTCCTTGTGAGACAGGACACATGGTTTGCAGGCGGAAATAACTAGGAGGGAAAGGCGTTCATGTTTGGAAAATGTTACCTGGGGCTTAGAATCTGTGTATGAGAGTTTCTAATGTGTCATTGTTTCTTGTTTTCCTTCTGTTTTTTGAAAACTGGCCACATGTTTCTCTAGAATAAATAAGTAAGTAACTATGTGACCTGCTGTTTCCAAAAACATTAGTTCGTCTTCAGTGGGGTACTGAGTGCTTTTACATTGGGAAGGAACACTTCCTTAAGGCATTTTATCATTTACCTATAGTCTTGGAGATTATTTAATTCTCTTTTTCACTGGTTTGACACAAAAGGAAATAGTCTACCAGCCTAACTTCTGGATAATATAATGAACATCAGTTGGTTGAGACTTCATAGAATCATGAATTTTATGCTAAAAACTTGCTAATTGTATATTGCCATCATTATCATCATGTTTAAGTGCTTATGTGTTTGTGGGGTACACCAGAAATATAAAAATTATATGGTGAGGGGTTTGTTTTGGATGAACTTCTGATTTCGTAAAAGAGAGAGTTGATTAGAAAATATAGTTAGCGTTTATTGATCAGTGGGTATGTGTCAGGCACTGTGCTCAGTTTTTTCATGTGCAATATGTCATTTAATCCCCACAGTAATCCCATGAGGTAGATACCTTTATTAATCTCATTTGAAGGTTACACCCTGAGGCTTAAAATGATTATGTGCCTGAGTGACAGAGCCAGCATTTGTATCCTCGCAATCAGACCCCAGAGCATAGCTGTCTTCCTAAAACTCCTTACTATCGTCCGTTAGTACCCCAGATAATGTTATCCCATTTTATGGATGAGGAAACTGAGGCTTAAGAAGTTAAAATAACACGATGAAAAAGTGGTGGTGATGGATAAGAGCTTCGGTCTGTTTGGTTGTGTAATCCACCTTCTTAACCATCATGCTAGTCTGAGAATGCTCTTAGACTGGACAGGGGAAAATTGAAGATGTAAGAGGGAATTGGGACTGTAAGTTTCTGGAAGGGATAGAAAGGAAGGAATTATAAGTAATACAATGGATCGATGGACGGGTAACCTTGTAAGGACTATGCTAGTTTTTTCTTCGGAGGGCAGAAGAGGAGCAGGAAGGAATAGACAAAAGTAGAGAGCAGTCTGAAAGTGATTTTGCACTGATCTCTTCAGAGATGCAGAGGAAGCAGGAAAGGGCCTTGAGTGTGATCACTTTGAGATTCCTCGAAGTAAAGGGTGAAGTCATCTGGAGCAGGACTAAAGGGCTGGAGGGGTTTGAGACATTTGAAAAAGCTTCTGTAGCGGGGAGAACAAGAGGCATTTTAGGGAATGGACTGATGCAGATGAGGGTGCAGAGGTTGTTGGAGAGCTTGGTTTGATGGCGGTAATAAATCAGAAGGATCCCACTGACTTCTATGGGCCCAGGGAAGCTGCCATCTAAATGGGTGGTGGGGTTGAGACCGGAGGCAAGTAAGACTGACAAAGACAGTGGTGCTTTTAGAGAAGAGACCACATGAAGGTGCAGAGAAGGCTTAGTCAGCACCAGAAACTTCAGAGAGGTGAAAGATGAAGAGGTCAGAGGAGGGGGAGCTCATTGCTCTCTTCTCATATCATTTTCTTTGGGAGAAAAGTTGCCTCTGCGGTATGAACTTGCTTATTTTACAAGGATAGTTCTGGCGTTCTCTCACTACACTTTCTAAAGGCATCATCTTATACCAGTTAGTAAAGTACCTTGTCTGCCTACCTCACAACACTGATGGATGTGTTTCTGCTTCCCTAAGCTTTTGAGGATTCGGACCTCAGCTTAGTCGTTCCCTCAGCTCTCTTTGCAGCCGTGGGGACAGCCGGCCAGAGGTGTACCACTGCGAGGCGCCTGGTGAGTGTTTCTGCGTGGGCACATGAGAGTGTCCTCCTCTTCCAGTGCTGCTTTTCAACACATTGTACTGTTAAGGAGGTGTAGTAGAAACACTGCTAGAAACGTGTATTCCCTGGATGTGGTTGGCAAGCACGTGGCCCTGCTGCTCTGTTCTGTGCTCCTGGCAGTTGCTGCTGGTCAGAGAGGGACTCTGCCTTACCTCCCCAAGCTGAACGTGGTCCAGTCCTCATTGACTGGAGTTGGACGTGGGTGATGAGACCTGCTTTCAGTCCTACACCTAGAACAATGTGGACAAAGTCCCTTGTCACTTAGAGAATAAAACAAGATAAACATTTGAAACATTCACAACTATTTGCTAAAAGGTAGACAGTCTTAGCTGTCATGTAAAAACATTTTAAGTAGTAAAATATTTTAAAAAATTAAAAATTTTTGGCTTATAGGTCAAGTCTTAGATTTGACTTGATGTGACGTAGTTTATTGGAAAGTAAATATATGTGTGTTCTCTACATAAGTGTATAAGTCTGCATGCATATATATAGGACACATTAATATTAAGTGCATGTGAGGAGAGTGGTTTCGCTTCAGTGTTCGGGGTTTGGGAAGTTTAATCTCCACACTTAGATTTGAGCTGGATTTTAAAATGTTTTTGTATGAGGTACAACCTTGATTTTCATGACTCATACTATTGAAAAACTGGGCCAAACCAGTTTTGATTAGGTAGAAAAATTTGGCTACAATTGCCTTTTTAAATTATTATTGTTGAGTTTTCCTCCTGTAATTAAAAAAAAAATAAACAGTTTACAATTGAATTATGGAGGAATTGGCTTTGGGTTTTTTCTCTTACCCACAATGAGTATGAACAAATTCTTTATAAGGTTGACATAATCTAAATTAATTAGAATAGATAAAAAATATAGGGAAATTAAGCCTTTACCTTTGCCATAACTTTTCATATTCACTTTTTCCTGTATTTTACAATGAATGAGTATCTTTCCTTTGTTTTTATATTACTCAGTTGACGTGGTATGAATTGCAGTATGAACTTGCTTGTTTTACAGGGATAGTTCTAACGTTCTCTTACTGCACTTTTTTCTTTTTTCTATTTATTTGTTTATTTAAATGTTGCTCTGCGGATTTCACCGGCAGAAACCCAGAGCCTGCACTTTCTAAAGGCATCATCTTATACCAGTTAATAAAGTACCTTGTCTGCCTACTACGATAGAATATCTAAGCTACGATGTTTGTAAAGTATTTACAATTTATTGAATTTGTTCACCTTAAACATTTATTACCTTAAGGTAATAAGGAAAGAGGTAAGGAATAAGGAATAGGTAATAAGGAATAAGGAATAAGGAAAGGTAAGGAATAAGGAAAGGTAAGAAGGAAACAGGGGTACTCCAAAAGATTATAATCTTAATTACATGGTAAACTATGAAATGACATTAAAGTCAAGCATTTCTTTATTTGGTCAACCTTTATTTTTCCTTTGTGTTCTGGAGCAAATATACATAGCCAGGCTTTATATTTAGTGTCAAATATTGGAGGATCCTGTTAGTCATAACCCAAATCAATTTTTATAGGGACTGTAGTGCTGTACAGAAAAATCCATTCCAGTACTATGGACCTCTCTGTGATTTATCGTTGGTCCTCTGTATCCATGGTTCTTCCAAATCTGCAGATCCAACCAATTGGGAACCATGTAGTCCTGTAACATTTACTGTCGAAAAATATTTTTATACAGGTGGACCCGTGCAGTTCAAACCCATGTTGTCCAAGGGTCAACTGTATAAATCAGTACTGTTAAGAAAAATTGAGGGAATTCCCTGCTTGTCCAGTGGTTAGGACTCCGCGCTTTCACTGCTGAGGGTGCAGGTTCAATTCCTGGTTGGGGAACTAAGACCTACAAGCTGTGCACCACGGCCAAAAAAAAAAAAAAAAAAAAAAAAGGCTGGGGGAAAAAAAAATTTGTGCATTTTTAACAATTTCGTACATTTATTTGTGCTATTAATAGTTCATTTATATGTACTAATCCCTTGAATGTTTCTTTTTTCATTTAGTTTTTACATGAAAGCATTCATGATGAAGTTGTTAATAGACTTAAAAAGGCCTATGCACAGATCCGTGTTGGGAACCCATGGGACTGTGAGTATCTGGTTGATTCCAAAGATGTTCCTTTTTGACAGATGGTGTTATAAGAGTTTCTGATTTTCTACTTTTATTTTTTTCCCTTTCCTGAGAGGCCCGAGGGAATACAAAGCAGTGTATTTTGCATGTGGGGTGACACGTCTGCTCCTAGTTTAGGATCTCAGTGCTTGACGTGGGCCGGTGGGTGAGCTTGGGAGATGGTATTGAGATGGGATGAGTTTGAGAAGCTTTTCCCTCTTCACTTCCCTCCTCCCAGATACCACCATCCTCCCTCATGCAAGGTTGCAAGAGTCACCTGCCTGACTTTTCTGCTTCCACTTCTGTCTTCCACCATAACCAAAGTAATTTTTAAACATGTAATTAAATAATTCACTCTCTTGCTAAAAACACTCATCACTGTTTGACTAAAACTTGGATGCCTTTTGAGACCCTTTTTGCAAGCTCACAGTCTTTTGTGATCTGACCCTGGCTGCGTCCCCTTCTGGACCCACTGTGCGCCATTTGCCCCGTTGCTCCCGGAGCTCCAGCTTCTCCAACCTTCTTTCAGTGCTCTGGACATTCCAGGCTCTGCCCTGCTGGAACTGCTCTTTGCCCAGTCCTTCCCACCTCCTCACTGAGGCCTACCTATATCTTCCTTCTTACTCTGTCTCACGGTCACCTTTAATGCTCTGCTTTCTGACAGCCATACAGAGGGAGCATCAGCCTCTTCCCCTTAAATTGTTCACCGACTGCTGGTTCTGTGAAGTTCTTAGAGAATGATCACCCTGTAATAAGCAGAGCCTATATTTTTACTGCAGGACTCTGATGAATTGATAGCTCTTTCCCTAGATTTGGCCCTCCGTGCTTCTGTATAGAAAGCTTATGAGGACCCAGCCATACCTTCTTTTGTGCATATCTTCTGTGGCTACTTTTGCACTACAAAACATACCAAAACATACCAATTGGTGGAATTGAGTAGTCGTGGCAGAGACCACATGACATGCAAAGTATTAAATAGTTACTGTCCGGCTCTTCGCAGAGAAAGGTTGCTGACTCCTGCTCTCAACTGAGGGGATATATGAAGGGATTGGTCTGTTCATTGGGAAAGCTGTTTAATTATAAAATGATGCCAGTTAGGGTGAAATGAAGAGCATTCCTTTTTCTTTCCAGCTAATGTTCTCTATGGGCCACTCCACACCAAACAGGCAGTGAGCATGTTTCTTGGAGCAGTGGAGGAAGCAAAGAAAGAAGGTGGCACCGTGGTCTATGGTGGCAAGGTAATGGCAACTTGCGATCAGGAGTGACAGGTTCTTTGTTTTCCTTTCGCACAAGCAGGGCTCTGGGTGAATTGATGAAGGGTGCCTGACTGCCACTTTTCTTTTCTCCATCCCTTTTATAACGGGGAAATACATATTTTAAAGAATCACAATGTAACATGAATGGAAAATTTCTGGAAAGACACAACTCAGAGCCAGGGTTGCCTATGAATTGAGTCCCTGGGAATTTGTATGGAAGGGAGACCTCTTTTTCATGGTATGGAAGACTGTATTTAGTGCAATTTAAAATCCGCATTTAGGGCTTCCCTGATGGTGCAGTGGTTGAGGGTCCGCCTGCCGATGCATGGGACATGGGTTCGTGCCCCGGTCCAGGAGGATCCCACACCGTGGGCCATGGCCACTGAGCCTGTGCTCCACAACGGGAGAGGCCGCAGCGGTGAGAGGCCCGCGTACTGCAAAAAAAAAAAAAATCCACATTTAGTAGTGATTATTAAGTCATTTAAGGCAGGGAATCAAAAAAAAAAACATACCAAAAGCATTTTTAACACATATTACTGTTGTCGATGAAAAATTAGTTGATTTAAGAAAGAAATGGAAATTTTTATTTGAGCCAAATCGAGGATTATAACCCGGGAACAGCACCTCAGAAAGCTCCGAGAACCGTTCTACCTGCTAGAAGTCAAGGCAGTTATATAGGTTTTTTAGACAGAGGGCTGTACATTGAATGACGTATCTTTGACAGTTTACACAATCTAGATCTAAGCATCTAAGCGTCATCATGGCCCCTTACAATATAAGGAATGTTGTCTTTTAAGGAGTTGTCTTGGTGGTGCTAGGAGAATGTTGCTGTTTATGGTTGAGCAGGTATTTCTGCCAATGGGGAGGTTTGGTTGATGCATGATACAGATACACAGTGCACAGTTGAGGGGAGAGAGGAGGCCATAGGGCAGAGAAAGTTTTTGATGTTTAAATTTGTCTTGTCTTCCCATAAAATACGAATTTCATTTCACACTATATTTGTTTGATTCTTGAGATGTAGATTCAAGGCGTTTTCTTCGTGTATGATAGGAATTTGTCTTCATCCTTGAATAAGCTATACATATAATTTATTATCTACAATTTATTTTCACTTCTTTAAAAATCACTGAAAACTGAGTCTCTTGGCAAAGCTCTCTGAGAAGCAGAATCCTTCTCCCTAGTCTCTCAACGTTGACATACCCACATCTCATTGGATAGAGATGTGTATGTGTATTTGTACTTTTTGTTACTTACCTTGCGTTTTTTTAAGCATTTTAACTTAATCTTTAGAAGTAGCTCTTTTTCCCCTTTGTGTAATATTTACTTAAGTTACATAATGCAATATGGTATCGTAATAACAAGTACAGCTGCCACGTACAGGGTTGGGAGTAAGTACAGATGACTCTTGGCAAACGCACAGCTCAGGCTGAGAGCAGAATTACACAGTCACCCTGGAGAGCTGACCGCCAGCCAAGCAGCTTGCTGCAGGCGTCAGAATATTTTATAGAAGTTAAGTGGAGATGAACTAGTAATTTGGTTATGTGGAGGTGAGTTAGGATCCTGAGTGTCTATAGTATACCCTTTTAGAGCTTTTGATTTCTGTATTAATGTGTTAGTTTGCTAGGGCTGCCATAGCAAACTATCACAGACTGGGTGGCTTAAACAACAAATTTGTCTCACAGTTCTGGAAGCTGAGTCCCAAATCACGGTGCTGGCCGGGTTGATCCTTCCTGGTGAGGCCTCTGTCCCTGGCTTGCAGACGGCCACCTTCTCTCCATGTCCTCACATGGCCTTTCCTCCCTGCCTGGAGAGAGGAGGTCCCTGGTGTCTCTTCCTCTTCTTATGAGGAATTATTTCTATCTGATTAGGGCCTCACCCACATGACCTCATTTAACTTTACCTCCTTAAAGGTTCTGTCTCCAAATTTAGTCGTAATGGGAGTGGGGTGGGTTTAAGGCTTCAACATAAGAATTTGGGGGTGTGGGTATGGGCACAATACAGTTTGTAACAGAACAGGCATAGATTACCTCTTTTAAAATTATGTGAAGTTAAAAATAACCACCAGCGTTTTTTCCCTGTAACTTGGTCATGATGCACGGCACAGCTCTCTATCCTTGACTCCTTTATTCTATTTTTTTTCTAACCAACTAAGTTAGAACCAATAAGGGGCAGAGAAAAATTTCATTCACGATGGGAGGTTATTTTGGAGAAATAATTCACTTATAAATGGTGTTTATTTTTTTTTTCTCAAAATTATAAACAAAGATTGTATCCTCTGACTTCAGGAACCAGAAAACAAAATGCTCTTGTTTTTATTTCCTTTCTCTACTGCAGGTTATGGATCGCCCTGGAAATTATGTAGAACCGACAATTGTGACAGGCCTTGACCACAACGCGTCCATTGTACACACAGAGACTTTTGCCCCAATTCTTTATGTCTTTAAATTCAAGGTAAAAAACTGGATTCCTTCTCTCTTTTCTCTAGTTCAACATTGAAACAAGTGAGAAGACTAGGAGAAAATAAAGGTATATTAAATTTCAGTCGGCCTTTAGGGAGGTTTTAGAAAGTCACTCCGATTAGTAAAGATTTGAAGGTTAAGGACAAACTATGACGAGACGAACACTTTCAACAATAGAGCATAAGCTAGCTGCCAGGGGAATTAAGACAAGTAGAGGGCCAACATTGAAATTTATGGAGAACATTGCCCTCATCACCTGTATCAGCTGTGTTGATAGACTATGAAGTCAGCTTCTGCACCAAAGGGACGAGGTAGTTTGATAGTCTGAGTGCTAAGTATCAGTGGACAGAATGAGAAGATACAAGGGCAATTTGTAGACATACAATTACAACTTGTATCAGAGGACAGGCTGTGGAGGTTTTAACAGATAAAGGTAACTAGAGGGTCTCCTTCCCAGCCCGTGACAGGCCCTACCATGCCAGCAGATGTCTAGAGATTGAATCAAGGCTTGGTTGTGCCATGATTAACAGTTGAAGGATGATGAGATTTATACCTTGTTGCAATTATATGATTGCACTAATTAAAATCTTGCTTTAAGTTGTCTATTATTGTTTCACATAATGTGACTACAGAGTGTAATTTCATGTTTTGCCTTGTGTCTGTGTGTTTGACTGTGAGTTCCTGAGCAAATCATTTAGCCTCTCTTGCCTAATCTGTACATTAGGGATAATACAGAGCCTGTGTCATTGGGTGAGGATTAAATGTATAAATGCATGCTCAGTGCCTAGGTCAGTGTGTTGCACATAGTAAGAGCTCAGTAAATAACAGCTCTTATACGTAGTGGCTTGAATGGAAGAATGTACTCATGTTTTTCTCAAAGTTCAGGTAAGGGGAAAATCCCACAAAGCACTGTACAAGATAAACAGAATTAGGAAGATGTTGACTCCTTAGTTTCCTTTTGTGCACTAAAATTATACTGGTAAATTTCACGAAATGAGTGAAATTTACCAGAAATGAGTTTACTATTAGTCAGTTTGGACCAGAACAGTGTGTATCATCTAACAGCTTCCAATGCCTGTCCTTTTAGAATGAAGACGAGGTCTTTGCATGGAATAATGAAGTAAAACAGGGACTTTCAAGTAGCATCTTTACCAAGGATTTGGGCAGAATCTTTCGCTGGCTTGGGTATAACTTTGTCTATTTTGAAAACTTACGCAAGTCTGATTTATGTGGTGAATGGACTATAAAAAAAGAAAATGAAACCATCATAGGTGAAAATATTTTTTTAAATAAATTTATTTATTTATATTTTTAAATTTTGGCTGCGTTGGGTCTTCGTTGCTGCACGTGGGCTTTCTCTGGTTGCAGTGCGCGGGGGCTACCCTTCATAGCGGTTGTGGTGCATGGGCTTTTCATTGCGGTGGCTTCTCTTGTTGCGGAGCATGGGCTCTAGGCGCACGTGGGCTCAGTAGTTGTGGCTCGTGGACTCTAGAGCGTAGCCTCAGTAGTTGTGGTGCACGGGCTTAGTTGCTCCGTGGCATGTGGGATCTTCCTGGACCAAGGATCGAACCCATGTCCCCTGCATTGGCAGGCGGATTCTTAACCACTGCGCCACCAGGGAAGTCCCCTATTTTATTTATTTATTTATTGTTTAGCATTGAGAGTCTTAGAGGTTTTGTTTGGATTATTTATTCATTTCTGTATATTTGTTTTGTGTGTGTGTGTGTGTGTGTGTGTGTGTTTTTCCTTTTTATTTATTTATTTATTTTTAACTTTCACATATTTTGCTTTCACTTTGCCTCCCTTTTTACACACAGCCCCAAAGGATCAGACTGTGGCATTGTAAACGTCAACATTCCAACGAGTGGGGCTGAGATTGGAGGTGCATTTGGTACGTAGAGAATCCTTTCTCCTTTTTCATGTTGGCCAGTTTATTAGTCTGCCGGGGCTGCCATAACAAAATACCAGACTGGGTGGCTCAAACAATAGAAATGTGTTTTCTCACATTCTTGGAGGCTGGAAGTCCAAAATCAAGGTGTTGGCAGGTTTGGTTTTTCCTGAGGCCTCTCTTCTGGCTTGTAGATGGCCGTCTTCCTCCTGTGTCCTTGCATGGCCTGTTCTCTGTGCACGTACATCCCTGGTGTCTCTTTATCTTCTTATAAGGACATTAGTCTTATTGGCTTAAAACCCCACCTTTTTGACTTCATTTAACCTTAATTACCTCCTTAAGGGCCCTGTTGCTAAATACAGCCAGCCACGTTCTAAGGAATTGGAGGTTGGGGCTTCAACCTATGAAATTGGGGCAGGGGAACACAATTTAGTCCATAACAGGTGGCAAAGAAAAAGCACTAGTCTTTTAGAAAAGTTTGACCAAGACACTGAAATAATAGTCTTATCTGGTCTGATATGCTCGAGAGAGCTTATGCTCTATATTCAGCGTTATTGTCCAAGGTCCTACATTTTATTCTCAGATGCAGCATCATGTTAGAACAGGGGCCCTTCAGCTGAATTATGTGAACTCCTGAAATGGCATCTGTTTTCTTGGGAAACGCTTGAAGACCCCAAAAAGATTAAGAACCTCTGCTTCAAAGCCAGAAAATTTCACATGAAAATTTCTGGGTTTTATTTGCAAAGTGGGCATAGTAAATATTATACATTATCTTTTATCTTAGATAAAATATTGAGTTGTTTCTTTTCATTAGGCCCAGCTCCTCTTTTCTCTTAATGAGCCTGGGGCTCTTGATGCTTAAACTTAGTACTAATAGTAAAAGTTTTTTGTTTTTTTTTTTTTAAAAGAGGCCTTCCCAACAATCATATATTAACTTATTAAAAATTATCCAAAATATAGTAAAAACAGATTGCATTATTTATATATATATATACACACACAGAGAAGTAAAACAAACATACATTAATACCTGTAAAATTTAAATAATTAGAAGCATTTTTTTTGAAGCATTCTTTTATGCATTTTAAAGCAGAGGGCAATTACTATCCAGCGTACAGACATTGATAAACGTTCCTGATTTCAGCTTAGCCGTTTATCTCTGTGCTCCACTATTAAGTGAGTGTCTGCTCCTTCTGTAGGCCCTCAATCCCTGTTTGCCGCCCATGCCTTCTCTCTCCAATTGATTCTTTTATTTCAGCCTTTACAGTTCATTTCTAAAGTTTTTAAAAAGTCTCATTAATGGAAAAAGCAGTTCTGCCCCATACTTTGCTTTTCCTCCTCCTTTCCCGGAGGCAGCTACTTTGAGATTCTTACTGAAGGAAAAAGGAAATTGACCTTTGAATTTACTTCAGTTTTTCTAAGTAATGTGCTTTAACTGCTCTTTCACAACTTTAGACATTATGTACTGACCCTTTGTTATCATAGATTAACTTTCTTGAACCCTCCCTCTCTTTTCCTGTGAGCCGTTATTGCACAGGGTGAGGTCTAGAGAAAATGAGATACTAAGTGGCTCCTAAGTCTTCTCCCAGTGTAGTCACAGAAGATGTGCTTAATTCTTCCCGCATCAGATTGTGACAACATATGTGAAACATTGTCTACCAGCAAAGCATAGAGACTCAGTACCCAAGGCTTTTATTGGGGGTCGGTCACACAGGCAACCTCTGCCTAAGCACCCAAATTCCAGACTCCCTGAAGGAAAGCAGGTATTTAACATAAACCACATTGTTTGCTCAATGAGACAGTGTAGGGGACTGTTTAGCCTACAAGTTTCCAGATGCCAGCAACATTGTAAGCAGACCTGCTATGTCTTTTCTGCACAGATTGTAAGTTTTTCTCAGCCTTTGGAAGCTATAACTTACTTGTCTTCTGGTTTCCATTACTGTGGTTGAAAAGCCCAATCCACTTTGATTTCTGGTCTTTTTTTCCCCCATTTCAAAAAATTTGGGGTCTGTTATTTATGTCTGATGTTCTGAAATTCTTCAGTAATATGCCTCAATGGAGATCTTGGTAAACATTTTTGTTGGACAGTCAATGGGCCAGTAATTGGCCTTAACATTGGGACTCACAGTTTTTAGTTCTGGGAAGTTTTTGATAGTTTTATTTTGTTTTGATAGTGTTTCTTTGACAATTTTTTCCCTTTGATTTTTCTGTATTTTAATTTCTAGAACTAGTATTTGAATGTTATCTGTTGAAGAATTATCTAATTGTGTTATTTTTTCCCCTCTTATTTTCCATCTCGGTAGTCTTTTGGGGAGATTTCCTCAAACTTTTCTTCAAAACACTTCTATTGTTTTTTTCTCCTCTGCTCTTACTAAAAACGATACTAAGTGTGCTTTGAAGGCACGCTTTTAAACAGTACCCTTTTCTTGTTTTATGGAATCATTATCCTTTTTGTAACCTTTAAAAATAATATGACATTTAAACATTTTTATTATAAAATCAGTTTATGTATAACGTAGAAAATAATATACAGATAAGCATAAATGGGAAAATAAAATTACATTTCCACTATTCAGAGGTTTCCACTCTTAACACCTTGGTCTAATGGTAAGTTTTTTTTTTAAGGTGCTTCCTGACATTTCTGTTTTTTTGGTTAATTCCTTTTACTTTATTTTCCAACCTAGTTCCCTTTTTCCCATTTGGTTTGGTCTCTGTCTTTTATCTATTTGTTTGCAGAGGGGATACTCTGGCTACCTGTTGGTCAGGTGGCTCTGGTCTCCTGGTGTCTTCATTTCTGTGATCCTGAGTAGGAGCCCACACAGAGGCACTGCGCAAGATTCATGAGCTGCTTGTGTATTTCTCTAGGAGGAGAGAAGCACACTGGCGGTGGCAGGGAGTCTGGTAGTGATGCCTGGAAACAGTACATGAGAAGATCTACTTGGTAAGGAAAGGCTTTGGGAAAATGGTTTGGCTTTACAGCCTCTGGAATGTGCTTCCACAGTCTCCTACTGTCTGTTCTGTTCGTGCAGTTTCTCTTGATTTTATGTTTCTAACATTCCACAGCTCTCCCCTCCCAGAGCATCTATTTGGTGCTATTATTTTCCTACCCATCTTTCCAGCTTCAGCTAGTGCCCAGCGCCTGACTGTGAAACCGTCTCGGTAGTGGTTCCTGTCTAGAGACAGCACAGGAGCAGGACAATTGGGGTCAACCAGCAGGAGAACGTGGAAGAGGCTGTCCTTTCAGTTTTTTTCCTTGGGTACAGTTACCACCCCTGCAGGCTGCCAGGGCAGTAGGACATGGAAGTGGGCAGGTGGGCTGCGGGCCTGGCTAGCGAGCTGGGGGATACAGCTCTGGGAATAGTGAGCACAAGCTTTGAAAGTGGATTAGCACGTTCACCCAGCCCAAGGGTAGCTGGCAAGGGAACCTGTTGCTGGGACGTTCTGGCTAGGAGCTGCTTTTTATTTGTTTTCTGTTTTCCCTCCCTCTTGGGTAGAAATCACTTTATCCAAGAGCAGTAAAATGGTGTGTGGGGTCAGGCCCATGTCGTGTTAGGTTGTAGAAAGAGCACAGGGTGAGGAACCCAGGACACCGTCTGTCTCATTTACTGCTTCTCACTGGCTCTGGAACCTCTCGGGGAGGGGGGTTTCCTACACCTTCGCTCATTGTGTCCTCAGCAACTTCATGTCTGTTAGGAATTTTTTTTTCCCCTCCAGCTTTATTGAGGTATAATTGACAAATTAAATCGTAATATATTTAAAGTGTGCAGCATGATGATTTGACATACACATACATTGTGAAAAGATTCCCACAATCAAGTTAGCACATCCTTTACCTCACAACAGTGTGTGTGTGTGTGTGTGTGTGTGTGTGTGTGTGTGTGTGTGTGTGTGAGTCAGAGTGAGAGCGAGAGAGCGAGAGAGAGCGAGCGAGCTTAAGATCTACTCCTAGCAAATTTCAAGTATGTATCAGGAGTTTCTGAGTTGCTTTGGCTGTGGCTTGCTTACTCTCAGACACATGCATGCTCTTTGTCTGATTCCCATTTGTTGAAGTCAGTTATGTTCCTTTTACTTTTCTTGTGTACTTGAGATCTAGGGGACCAAGCATGTAGCTGCAGCCTTTTTGGTATCCATCAGACGGAGACACTTCCTCTCAGGAGAAAAGCCAGATGACTGACGAAGAGGGAATCTTTTATTTTCCAAATTATTATAGTTTTATTTTATTTCTATCAGAATGGGAATATCTGTATTTTTCCTCCTAATTCAGTACAAGTTATTGAGAGACATAAAGAAGATGAAGTTATAATCCCCATATTCTTGTGCCCTGAAAACCGTTACTAACACATATGCTGTGTGTCTTTCCAGAATTTTGTATTTCTCGTATTTTTCCTTTTATAAAACTGGATCTATACTAATGTTTTTTTGTATCCTAATTTTTTTCTTCATTAACTTATAACTTGAATATTTGACCTTGTTAATATATGCAGATCAGACACATTTTTTTAATGGCATAAAATTTCCTCTATTACGTGTATACTATCCATTTAATTTTGTTCATTTTCCCCCCCCCTTAGTACCATCAACTACAGTAAGGACCTGCCTTTGGCCCAAGGAATCAAGTTTCAGTAAAGTTGCTTTCAATTGACATTTCAAGTGTTTCAGGCATTGTTGCATCTCTTTCTTCTGAAGAAGACGAAGAAAATTACTATTTGCCTTGAATCAGTGGATCATTTTGAATTTGACAGTGGTTAATCCCTTATGCTTCTGAAGCCTAAATCAAGAGACTTTTTTAAAAAATAAAAATTTTCATGACATAGCCTTAAGTAATAAAAGATAGATTCGATGGATTTTTATGTTACTAGTAGTTACTGATTTTTTTAAACTTTAGCATTATTTTTATAATTTAGAAAAATATAATGCATGCCATGGTAGGAATTTGAAAAGTACAGAACATAATAGGGGAAAAAATAGAAGCCTTGTCAGGAGGTGCAGGAACGTCTCCTGAGCAAGTAAAGAAATCGGTAGCAAATATTGATTCATGTCACCCTCCTCAGCAGGTGTTGGAAAGGGTGTGATTGAAGGGAGTGTCCCTTGTTTATGGAGGAGCGTAGCACAGTATCCCTGTGGAACGACTTGCTGTTTAAGATGTCTGAGGGCATTCATCATTATCACAGCTTCTCTCGCTCAGGATGGCTTGTGTCACCACAGAAGAAATTTGGGGGGTGGATGGAGACTTTGCTCCTGCCCTACCTAGAACCTGCACCTGCGGACGACTGTGTGGAATTCTATGCAGAGCACATCTGGATTTCTTATGCAACCTCAGACCGTCTTCTTTAGCTGTTAGGCTTCCTTAGTTGCCCTTAGGTTTGTTGTCAGAATAACCAAGTGTGTAGCAGCATGTGTTCGCAGTGGACTCGGCATAGTTCACTTTTTCTTTCCTGGGAGTCCACGTCCTTCTCTTCAGAAGCTGCCCGGGAGCTACTGGAGTGATTCAGCCCAGGGCCCTGTCGAGCTCACGCTGGCTCCTGCCGTTCTGTCTTCCTGGCAGCCTTCACTCCCCTGATGGGTAGCAGCCACCACCCCGTCGACTCCTGCCAGACTGGACTGGGACAGAAGACTTGCAAGAAGATGACATCTGTAGATGACCTGATGTGTCAAGATATATGGAGAGATGTAGACACCTGGCAAAGAATTTGGGGTTGAGTTATGGCAGAGAAGCAAGCAAATGAAAAAACCAAGCAATTATAAATTTATCAGGGAAGGAAAGGTATAACATGTTCCATGGCCCAGCTGTGACTAGTGTTCACCCAGGTATGCTGTTGTCAACCTTGAATATTAAGCCAAACATGGACGATAGGCCTTCTGAGAGCATGTTGGCAGGAAAAGTTCAGGGTTTGAGGTAGGTCAGAGAGGCAGGCAGTTTATGTTCTGTAGTGGAAAATCAATAATGCCTAAAATTACAAAAGCAAGAAATAGAAACATAGGCTTATAAAAGATAGGGAGCTAAATTCTGAAAATATCATTGCTTCAGGAGAGGGCAAATGGGGGGTGGGGCATGGAGACAGGAGGGATTATCTTCCATAACAAGTCTTATAGAGCTATTTGACTCTTTAAATCAAGAGAATGTATAACTTTGATTAAAAATTCAAACCAACAAAAAAATGATGTCGGAGAATCAGGTGCTTGGAATGCTAGGCTTCCTAACCCCCTTTCCACCACCCCTCTCCCCAGCACACACAAGCTGCACACTTGTGAGCTTCCCCTTATTCAACTAGGGACTCTTTAAATATCTCATGAAAGGATTGTGCTGAAAGCCAAGTTTCCTTCCATGTGTTGAAGTACAAAATAGATTAAAAGTATATGTGTATCAATACAAGGTTAATACAAGCAGTTGCCTAAGAAAATTACGCAGTTTGGGCATTTGTTTAAAAAAACCTTGCTGTGGTTTTTCTTTGTAAGTCGCAATGTTAGGTATTGTAGCCCTGTCTTTAGTGTCTATAATAATGTCTGAAGAAAATAGTAAAGCACTATTTAAAACGTTTTTAGAAACCATGTAGTAATTGGCTATTTTCATTTTGTGAAATTGAGGTTAACTTCGATTGAAATATTTTTTTATATCCTGTTTTTTCCAAGCATATTATTTTTTAACAAGTATTTCGAAACACGAGCTGTGTTGGTGTTTTTTCAATTTTTACATTTATAATTTCTCTCCAATCAGGTATGTATTCTCTCCAATGAGGAGGCTCTCCATCCTCCTGTGTATTTGCTAAAGCCATGCCATGGTGGCCAATATGGAATAATCTCTAGTACACTGGTGAGAGGGGGACCGGCAACTCTAATCTTAGGTATGGAAGTCAAGTTAAACTGATTCTGAAAGCTTTCATTGAAACTAATTCACAAGTTTTCTACAAATGTTTCTAGCAACAAGGACATTTTTTGTCATGATGTTTATTAAAAAATTTTGGCCTTACATGTCCCTCTGTTTTTTACTGACTTAATGAAAGTTACTTATTAGTATTTTTAACCACAGAAGTTAAAATTTACATTTGTGTGTGTTATTGCTGGCCATGTGATTTAAGGTGCTGGGAGTCCTGTACTGCTGGTTACTGGTTACACTGAGCCCCTTGTGACTGTCTGCCCCGCCCTGCCTGCATCCGGTGTTACAGCCATACTGCCAGAGTTCCCAGCTCCCACAGTGGACCTGAGTGGCTGTGATTAGCGTTCCCACTGTATGGGATGGTAATAACGCCCATCCCAAACAACTGTAAAGATTAAAGGAAAAAATTACAAAAGTAATATAGTGCCTGGCAGTGGTAAGAGCTCAATAAGTGTTGTTATTGGGGTTTTTGCACTTTTAAATATTGTCTATTTTCCTAAGTGAAATTCAGAAGCATTTTTCAGGTTTCTGAAAAGCGAAGTTCTTTGAGATTTTTATCGGGATCATAGATTTATAAATAGGAAAGAATCAATTTACAATACTCATGTTTTTTAAAATCTAGATATATAGTATGTACGTTGAATTCAAATACTTAAGATGCTTAGCAAAATTATTTTAAGTTTATTCCTATATGGTTTATAATTTTAGTCATTGTCAATTGGATTTCTCTCATGTGTAAATTATCGCAGAGGCCATTTATTTTCCAAGGTAGATTAGCTATGAAAATAGGAACACAGATCCAATAATTCCTCAGTGTTTGCTGTTTGCTGGTTGAAGGCTTTTTCACTGGCAATTCCAGGGTTCTAGAAATCTGGCCAGGAATCAGATACTATCAAATTGTCTTCATGGTGTTGACCTGTAGGTGGTGCTGTTGGTCAGAGCAAGCGCCTCAGTTGGGCAGGGCCGAGAGTTGTGTGGACTCTGCTCTCCAGGAAGTCATCGTGGAAAAAGGTTTTGCGTTCAGCAGGCAGATGTGCTAAACTCAGTGCCCCATTCTTTTTTTTTTTTAAACTGAGTCTCCTTTTTTTTTAAGAAAAAATTTATTTTTGGCTGTGTTGGGTCTTCGTTGCTGTGTGTGGGCTTTCTCTAGTTGTGGCGAGCTGGGACTACCTTGTGGTGCGCGGCTTTCTCATTGCGGTAGCTTCTCTTGTTGCGGAGCTCGGGCTCTAGGTGTGCGGGCTTCAGTAGTTGTGGCGTGCAGGCTCAGTAGTTGTGGCTCGAGGGCTCTAGAGCTCAGGCTCAGTAGTCGTTCACAGACTTAGCTGCTCTGCGGCATGTGGGATCCTCCCAGACCAGGGCTCGAATCCGTGTCCCCTGCATTTGCAGGCGGATTCTTAACCACTGCACCATCAGGGAAGCCCTAGTGTCCCACTCTTCTGAGCTGCTTTCCATTCCAGCACCACTGGTTACCTGCCTTCCCTTCTCCCGTCTGATTACGTGGATCATTTCTGCTGCAGTTGATTACTATGCTCAAGTAAACCATGAGCCCCGAGATATCAGAGAAAAAACGATGGCTGTAATCAGAGTAGTGTCTTTTAAATTTAAAATATTAAATAAGCTTTATTTTCCATCCACTCCGCCCCTCCCCACAGTAAGCATGTATGTGAGGTTACTCCATTTTTTAACAACTCCAGGGGACATTGTGTTTTACTTAACCATGGTCCAGGCACTTTTCAAAGCACTTAAATATAAACCCATTTAATTCTCATAACAATTCTACAAAGTAGGTATTATGATCCTCATTTTACTAATGAGACAGGTTCAGAGAGGGTAAGCAACGTTCCCCAGGTCTTACCGCTGATAAACGATGGGCGCTGAAATTGGCACCCAAGCAGTCTGGCTCCAGGTTAGTGCTCTGGTGATAGGAACTGCAGTCCCTGAAACTGTGGAGCTCTTACAGTGCCCTCCTTCCCTGCCTGCCTGTTTCTCAATCGCTGATATTTCCTTTTTCCTTTTGTATTGTTCTTTATTTTTGACATAATCACGAACTTAAAAATGGAACTTTTCCCCCCTAAACTGAGAATATGTTGTTGACCTGATTCCGCAACAACTCCAAATACTTTAGTGTATATTCCCCACAAACTACATTTTCCTACATAACCATGTGCAAGCATCAAAAGCAGGAAATTGATGTTACTAACATTCTAATTCTTAGATCCATTCACCTGTCGTTTGAGCCAGTAGAGTCCTTTATAGCAAAAGGAGCCATGCTGTCATATCTCCTTAGTTTCCTTTAGTCTCTCCTTAACTTTTATGGCCTTGATACTTTGGAAGTTACAGACCACTGACTTGGTAGGATGACCCTCAACTTGGTGTTTCCTCATGATTAGGTTCAGGTTGCGCACCTTTAGCAGTACGATTGCAGAAATGGTGCCGTATTCCCCTAACTGAGTCCCATCAGGTGGTGCATGATTCCGTTTTGTCTATTATTCATGTTACCATTGATATCTTGACTAGAGTGGTGTCCACCAGCTTTTTTCATTGTAAAGTGTTTCTCCTTTGTAAGTTAATATGTCTTGTAAGGAGGCACTTTGAAACTATATGTTCAGTTCTCCCTCAAACTTTCCATTTATCCACTTATTTGTCTCTGTTTTCCTATTTTATCCAGTAAGTCGTAATCCATTTATTTCATTCCTTATTTGGATGCTCAGAATGCACTTCGATGTCCCTGATTTGGCCAGCAGGACTCCCTTCAAGCTGGCTTCTGTGTTCTTTGGATGTGTCCCCATTCTTTGGGCGCTTCTTTGCTATTTGAAACAAGATATCTCAGGTGGTTCTTGTACTTTTCCTTCTCCAGCCCTGGAATCAGCCATTTCTCCCAGGAACCCTGATTCCATTTAGTCAAGAACCGTATTTAGGAGCCAAGATCTGGTGTACGTATGCCTATTGACATGAAGATGTCACTGCTCCAAGGTCCTCACAGAGGACAGAGCTGGGAAATACATGTACAGTTGACTTTTTTTTTTAATAAATTTATTTTTTATTTTATTTATTTTTGGCTGTGTTGGGTCTTTGTTGCTGCCTGTGGGCTTTCTCTAGTTGCAGCAACTGGGGGCTACTCTTTGTTGTGCACGGGCTTCTCATTGCGGTGGCTTCTCTTGTTGTGGAGCACGGGCTCTAGGCACTCGGGCTTCAGTAGTTGTGGTGCATGGGCTCAGTAGTTGTGGCTTGCAGACTCTAGAACGCAGGCTCAGTAGTTGTGGCACATGGGCTTAGTTGCTCCACGGCATGTGGGATCTTCCTGGACCAGGGCTCTAACCCATGTTCCCTGCATTGGCAGGCAGATTCTTAACCCCTTTGCTACCAGGGAAGCCCCCCTACAGTTGACTCTTGAACAACAGAGGTTTGAACTGCACTGGGCCACTTACACTGGGATTGTTTTCAATGTCATTACTACAGTACTGCAAAATCCATGGTTGGTTGAACTTGCAGAATTGGAACCTCGTTTACAGAGGGCCAACTATAAGTTTGTGCGTGGATTTTCCACTCTGCAGAAGGTCAGCACCCCTAATGCCCGTGTTGTTCAAGGGTCAACTGTACACACAAGTATGTCTATATTTACTTCTGAATCTGTCTGCTTATACTGAGAGCCAGGAGTTCACATCAAAACTTCCACATCCAGCCCAACATTACAGGGTTCATTTTGGTTTTTTCCCTTTCAATATTTGCAGCTCTTATCTCTGATAGTAAGAAACTGCCTCTCATTACCCTTGATATACTTTCTCATTGGAATAACCTGTTTCCCACCCTTCTGAGGACACCTCCCTCACCTCCTGGTTCTGAGGGTGCTGGTCTCATCTCCCGCCTGGATGTCCTCCTCACCCACCTAATGGCTTTAGGCCTGAACTGTTCTGGAAGAAATGAGATAGAGAAAAAGGAACTGGCCTTTCCTTAAATGTAGATTTTTTTGTCAGAATTAAAATGTTACTTGACTCTCCCCCACCTCGCTTGTTTGTCTGGGAGCTGAGCTGCCCAGGGGTTCAGCCGGATAAATGGGTGGCACGGGTCTGGGAGGTGGAACACCTGAGTTCGAGGCACAGCTCTGCTTCTAAGGGGCTGGATGCTCTTAGAGGAGTAATCTGACCTCTCCGTGCCCTAGCTCTCTTGTCTGCAAAATGAATAGTCTGGACCAAATCTGAAGTAAAAAAAATTGGTGTCCATGGGCCACAATCGGTTAAGTGGTTGAGTCATCCTTGGGAGTTAGCTTTCAGAAAAAATCAAATTTAAATTTCTTCAGATGGCGGCTGTGCACGCCAGTTAGCTACAGGTGGGCCACAGCTTGGATGATTTCCAGTTTCACACATCTCCTTCCAGCCCAAGCATGCTATGGCTTTATTCCTTAGGCTCTGATGAATCAGGCTTGCCCAACTCTAACCCTTCTTGGCTAATGACAGCGTTTCTACCACAAAGAGCGAAACAGCCTATAGACTTCCAATAAGGGCCCTGCTATTATTTAGGATATGATTTTATCTCCTCTAACAGACTACAGAGAATGAAGGCTCAACAAGGTAGTTTGTCTCTCCTATTTAACAGTCCAGGTGTAAGTAGTCCAGGGTGGACTGGTGACCCCATGGTGTCTGGGCCTTAAGCTTCTTCTGGTTGCTGTTCTGCTTGGTGAAGATGGCTCATTGCTACCACCTACATAATTAGGGGAGGGCCCTCTTCCACTTACCGGTGTGACCCAGAAGTTGCATACCTCATTTCCACTCACATCACATTGGCAGAACTTAGTCACATAGCACATACTATATAGCCAAATGGGAGGTTGAGAAACAAACCTTTGTTTTTGGGAGCCGTGTACTCAGACGAAACTGGGGTGTTCTATTATGTTGAGAGAGGGAGAGAGGACAGAATGGATACTGGGGGAAAATTAGCAGCTTTCACCACAGTATCTGTTAAAAATATTCTCCTCCTCCCACTGTCTGGAATATCCTCTGTCACATGTCCTTTTACTTCCTTATGCTATCTGATGATCAGCCAGTTAAGAATTCATTTAGATTCTGCTATCATTTCCCAGGGCTATCCGTTATTCATCCCTTTGGTAAAAAAAAATAGAAGTAATCAGCTTCCAGAAGCAGCCAGTCAGGGAAATTTCAAAATTAGGACAGAGTGGGAGGTGGAAGAAATACGTTTGGACAAATGAGACAGTTGGAGGAAGGGTTGGCAAAGATTGGCAATCCTGTAGGGAGCCAAGAGGCCAAATGGAAAGAGTGGGACCTAGAAAAGTCAGTGCTGGTAAAAGAGAAGTGGGAAATGGGAGAGGGGCTGGGTGGGAACCAGATGTGAGCTTCCTCTGCATTACCTCTTTGCTCCATTTTTCTACTCTGACTCAGTGGATTCTTAATCTACCACAATGGGGCTGTCAGAAGAGCTGGATTCGATTCCGAACTCTGGACCGTGTAACACTGGGAAAACCACATCTCTTCTAAGGCCCCCATCTTCCTCTGTAAAATGGGCATAATCTTCCTACCATACTTCTTTTCCCAGAACCATTGTAAAATACAAATGCAATATCGGATACAAGAACTTTCTGGGTAAAGTGTAATAGACACCTGGTATTATTGGTTGAAATGATGGAGCTCCCTGTGTTCTGTGTGGAGCTGTTCTAGGCCTGGGCCAGCCCAAGGGCTCTGATTTAATTAAGAGAGGCTTAGTGGTCTGGACCGATGGGGGACTGATGGGGGTCAGCCCTGATTCAGAGGTCATTCCTTTGGCAAATAGGGTCTGGGGGAGATGACATAGTCTGGGGGGTTAGCCCCTATTTGGCAGGTCCAGGACCTGGGCTATTAGACACCTATCTGGAAAGGAGGAGGGGGAGATGGGCATGTCTCAGGTGTATGGTCAGAGAGAAGCATGTTAGGCTGGGCTCCTGTAGCTGTGGTGGGATCTCCAGTGCTTTCTCTGATGAGCTCAGAGTCTCTTTAAGGAAGTCTTAGCCCAGGACGTTTGAGAGAAACCCAAGAACCATGACTGGAACTGGTTTGATCTTGGATTGCAGTGAGCCAAATACCATACCACTGAATTTCTCTCCTTTTGACCTGATTTGAGCTGGTGAACTCCTATTCAAATTGTCCCGCTTTCAGCTGCGAAAATCTTCTGAGTGGAAAGAGGAGACATTTTCTCCGGTTTAGGGATCATTTAAGTATGCAATTAACATGAGGACATTCAGCTGTGAGCCAGGAAATGCGCTTCACTCATGATCTCAAACAGAGCCTGTGAGCCTCATGTTCTGTGAGAAGCTTTGCCCGTGTCCTTTTTTGGGGAGGAGATGACACATTGCCTTATCTTTTCTGGGGATAACATGAGGGGCCAGTGTCTTAGGGATACATCTTGTCTTATTTCAAATTGCAACTTGGAGAATCAGATGTTAGTTTTATACTACTTCCCTCAGAATTAACAGCTTTCATTAAAAAAATATAACAAACTGTGTTAAGAATAACCAAGACAATTCATTGAAGGTTTTTCTTTCTTGCCTTGAAGTAATGATCTGCCCCAACTTAAAAAAAATCACGCATAATCATTGCAATATTTCGTGGTGTTTTAAATCCAGACTCTGTCTACCCAAAACAGAGTGATCAAATGATTTTAACCTCTTGAAATGGAAAAGAACCTCTAAGGAAAAAGTACCAGGCTTTCTACAGCTTCTGGGCCGTAGACTCTGTGGGAACGACCCAGTGAATTTTTATTCCCGCAGTTTGCCCTGAGCAAGGAGTCAAAGAGAAGACGTCTTCTCACCTCTGCCTACCTCTGCCGTCGGCCTTAGTTGCCAAGTAAGTGGCAACTCATTCCAGTATCTCCTGTGAATACCGGTAAGCTGAGCCCGCATTCCCCATTTGTATTGTTTGACCTCTACACATTTACCAAGGACTTTCTCGTGACCACACTGCCTCCTTTCCTCCTTGAGGGATTTCATTTTATTCTTTCTCACAAAAGCTCAGAGCCATGCTGGCTGCGGCTGCTATGGCCTTCCCGGCAGCACTCTCCGCCTGGCCTCCCAGGGCTTCCCCACCACAGAGGGTCCCCACCCCCATCAAGATGTCACAGCCTATGTGCTGCTCAGGCTGAGTGACTGGAGTCACGATAGCCCCTCAGTCCTGGGTCTTTATAAAGAACCTAGTCAGTGTGTTGTCCTCTTTCTCCCCCAGCAGGATTCATCTCTGTAAACTACATCCTCTGAAGAAGGGAAAAGCCCAATTGTTCCCTCTAAATTGCCTAAATGACTTGAAGGGCTTGGATTTTTAGTAGCTTCCAGAAACAAAAAGGGCTTTTTAACTGGACAGACCATTTCCTCCAGCGAAATCTCACTGGCTGGCCTTTGTTTACTATTAAGCAACATAGGGCCGCCGCTCTGTGGCTCACAGTCAAAGAATCACTACAGGAAATTCGCTTCCGGGTTATTATTGGACTTATAAGGTCTACTTCTGGTTTGTTATTTCTTTTCCTTCTGTGTTCCTTAACAACCATAAGGAAGGTTACAGAAAACTTTATATGATCATCCTCACCCCAATGTGAAATTGACTGCTCCCTCTTTTTGCACCCCCATGGTTATGATGTACCTGTAATTTTTATTTATTTGTTTGTTTATTCTTTTGGCTGCATTGGGTGTTCGTTGCTGCACGTGGTCTTTCTCTAGTTGTGGCGAGTGGGGGCTACTCTTCATTGTGGAGCATGGTCTCTAGGCACACGGGCTTCAGTAGCTGTGGCACGTGGGCTCAGTGGTTGTGGCTCGAGGGCTTGTTGCTCCGCGGCATGTGGGATCTTCCCGGACCAGGGCTCGAACTCGTGTCCCCTGCAGTGGCGGGTGGATTCTCAACCACTGTGCCACCAGGGAAGTCCCTACATTCCATTTTAACCAAGGGCAATAAATTGTGGAGAAGTGACAAGATGAAGGAAAAGGGTTTGGGCTTCTAGGCGTAGTAAATTGTGGGATGCTAAGTATACGGGGGAAACATGGAAGACAAGGGTTATCTAGTAAGGTTTAGTTTATGCAGACTCATCTGGGTGCTGTCTCTACCTCTGGTGATAAAGGTTGTTCTTTCCTTCCGGGTATGAGAGAGGAGGACACCTTCACAAGTCAAGTTAAGCTTTTAGGCAGATGGGGGATGGACAGAGAGCTTTTCCTGTGTCTGCTTTTTCTCAACTGCCTTCAGCTCAAAAGAATCCTTCTGCCAAAGTGGCATATTTTGGGGTGGCATATTGTGATCCCTTTCATGTTTTTGGTAGAATTTGGATGTAGTAGAGATGGCTCATTTCCTAATCCAACATCCATCCTCTCCCTCTTGTGGTGGCACGATTGCCTAGAATAAAGACAGACAGCATCTTCTAGTCTCTTGCAAAAAGGTGTGGCCATGTGTGAAAATAGCTTGGGTTCCTGAGGACTTTTAGGTGCAGCTCTGGACTGCCAACCCCTAGGCTCTTCTGAAACAGAGAGAATCTTCTATCTTGTTTATGCTGTTGTATTTTTGGCATTTTATTACTTGCAGCCACACCTAATTGTAACAGGTATATTGGTTTAACATTTGCGTTTCCAAGGGAAAGATTGGGAGTAGAAACCTAAATCTAGCTGGGATGATCACAGAAAACCATGCCAGTTAGAGGTGTTCTGAATCTTATGACAGCCTCAGCTGAGGTTATTTTCTTTGGTAATTTATTTCATATTTATCCACTTACCAATGTGGATCATGTCCCCTCTTTCCTTCTTAGCCTTTGGATTAGAAATATTAATAACAAATTAGTATATTAAATGTTGACATATTGATGTGTCCTATTAGGCTGAAAATAGCTGTGCACTGACAACTGGCAACAAAGAAGTCTGATATACCCATCTTAGTATTTTTCACTCTTAAGCATAAGAAAAGAGCAAGCAATTCCTTTTTTTTTTTTTTAAGGTTTTCCCCTTTTATATTTATGTCATCGGAAGCATTTTCTGTTTCCTGGTGTCCTTAACAGGATTTGAATTTCTTTACTGCCTAGTCTAATTTAGCTCACATGAATAAGAATTTCTTGACAATGGTAGGTTTCCTTATTTTGTGAACTAGTTGTTTCCTATATAGACTGGTTGTCTAAACTATGTTTCACTTACCTTAACCATAAAGGAACAAGGAAATTCTGTTGTTTTTCAAGGAGTGGTGGCTATGGTGACGTGCAGACAGTGTGGAGGGGGCAGTCTGTGAGCTATACCTCTAGATGAACAGGTTTGTGAGCCATGGCTCTACGAGAAAATGCTTTCCCTTCAGTTTTAAGTGAGTAATATGTTTTTTCCCCCCATTACGCTCAGACAATCATGAAGTTAGGAACTTTCTCAATCTAATTGGAGTCATGAAACATTAAAATAAGAACTTTTACCTCTGCATGCCCCTGCCCCAAAAGCAGATTGGGTCATCAGGTTGGCCGTTTTGGGAATTGTTATTGTTAATCTCTCTTTTGTCTGTTCAGTTCATACACCCCAGCTACAGAAGCTGAGACGGTGGAGGAGCCAGGCCCTCCTCCCTTCCAGCAGGAAGGAGGTTGGCACATGTGACAGACTTTCCAGGAGGAGGGAGGCGAGGCCAGTGTGGTTGGTCTGGAGTGAGGTAGGGGGTGTGGACTGAGACCCGTGGTGTACACGTTCATGGACTTGGAAGAGAGCTGGAATTCTGTCCCATGGGACTTTAATTATATATGTAGTTTTAAAAGCAAAAATGGAATAATTCTGTACCCATAATCATTTGTGACTTATTCTTTGAAATTATCTATACCTGTGTTTTGGGTCCATAGTCTTTCTGATGCACGAGTGTCCTTACTTAGGTAGCCCTAACCTGTTTCCTGCTCCCTTACTGCCTTTGTAAGAGAGAGAACTAGTCTAGCTTTTCCTACCAATATAAAACAAATTAGGAAAAAGAAAAGCTGCCACTTTCCTGTGTATGCATCTATGAAAGTAGTTCCCCTGGAACTGAGTAAAAACCCACAAATGGGCATTTTCCTGATAGGAAAAGATTCTTTTTTGTTTCTGGCCTGTCTCCTGCCTTCTTTGAAGCCCAGACAGAGGATAAAATTGAATTTGTACACAGTATATTTTTTTTAATTTTTACTTTTGGATACGTTGGGTCTTCGTTGCTGCGCGCTGGCTTTCTCTAGTTGTGGCGAGCGGGGGCTACTCTTCAGTAGTTGTGGCTCGCAGGCTCAGTAGTTGTGGCTTGCGGGCTCTGGAGCGCAGGCTCAGTAGTTATGGTGCACGGGCTTAGTTGCTCTGTGCATGTGGGATCTTCCCGGACCAGGGCTCGAACCCATGTCCCCTGAATTGGCAGGCGGATTCTTAACCACTGCACCACCAGGGAAGTCCTGTACACAGTATTAATACCGTTAGTTAAATTGTAACACCTTAAAATAACATTATCTATCTGCTCTTATTTTCTTCAGAATCACACGTAACTCGGTATTTAGTCAGAGTGATACTCTGATTTCTCTGCGAAATTAATATGCCCCTCTGCCCTTCAGCTGGTATATCAGTGGGGCATTTGGGGAGATAGTCTGTTTGCTTTGCATCACTAGGCTCTTTTTTTTGTCATTGTCACTATTGTCAGTTGATAATCACCAAAAGGGACACAGGGATTATGGCATGTGCCAGCCTGGGACATGAGTTGCTTTCAGAGTTTCAGCACTGAGAATCTCAATATCCAGTCCTGACTAGTCAAACTTCATAGGCTCAAGTGAAAAAGACAGTGTTTTGAGAGGCAAGTGCAGCAAAAATGACTGGCGTAGTTTGGGTGGTACTTGATGGCAGGTTTACCCAAGACAAAGCAAACAAACAAAATAAGCCAGGGATGCTTTTTAATAGGTGGGTGATTTCCCAGGGTTTTCACAGGTGTCAGAGAAGAGAAATTCTTTTCAGGTGTGTTTGTGCGTTGGAAAGCTTTGCTTGGTTGATAGTGAGAAAAAGACACCTCCACATTCTCACACACACAGTCTGAGGGGAAAAACCACTCACAATCCCCACCCAGCTGGAATTCCCCACTTGATCCACTTTTTGGTGAAACCTGAGATCTGAGATGGGACAGCTGTTTCCAGCTGTAGTCTCAGGAGCCCAGTACGTTCTGTGATTGGTGTGGACTTGTTGGGGCAGGCGGGGCGTGGCCACATGCACTGCAGATTCAGCCCAGGTTGCGATTTAGAGGATTTGGGAGCAGTATTCTTGGCAGGTGTTTTCCTGAATTATCATAAGGAAAAAAACCCATCAAATCAATACAAAGAGGTTTTTGCTTTTAGTGCATTTTCTTTATATAAAACCTAAGCTTCCTGGTTGTCTGTCCCATGTGGAAGGAGTAAGACATTTGAAATATATTTTATTAAAGCAATCTGAGGCCCAGAAAGAGGACAAGAAACCTGCCATTTGTAAGATTCAGAATCTCGGGAAGCAGTAATTCCCAAGTGGGCGCTCTTGGGTGCAGAATCTGAATGGATGGATGGAAGCCAGAGTGTGGATTTTCTCCACTGAATGGCTTCCAAAAATGCAGAAGACTCTACTTAGTCGGGATAACTTAGAAGCAACGCCCAATAACAGGAAACTCACCACTAGAAAAATCCAGGGAGTTTTCACTTGAACACTCTAATGGATTCTTGAACAATTTAATGGATTTGTACTCCCAGGAGACTCTAAAGAAATGGGACGTTTGGGCCCCTGGAACTCCTGTGTGTGAGGCTGAAATGAGGAGCAGCTTTGGTTCCTTACGTCTTTGGTTCCAGGGCACTGGGTGCTGGCTGTGCAATCCCTGCCTCAGAGGGAATTAGATGAGGGTCCCTGTGCTGCTGCAGGAGCCTAGGGTGCCCGCACTGACCCCCAGAGCTGGGGCCGGACAGCAAGTGGCAGGCGGACACAGTTCAGCCCGAGATGAGATGGAAGGCCCCGGGCAGCCCTTGTGCAGCATTTGTTGCCAGGGCTTTCAATTCTGTAGTCCCTTCTCTGAAAAAGAAACCTTTTCTAGAAATGTTTACTTTTAGGAAGTAAACTTAGGGTGGCGAGACATGTTTCCAAGCCTACAAAGAAAAGCCTCATCCAGTGATACAGGACTATTTACCTGGTTTGTCATTCAGAGTTTGGTCTCATTTGGTCCTAGATAATGAAAACATATTTCAGATATTCTAAGATTTGAGGAACCTAATGAAATAGTAGAGTTTACTAGTGTTTTTGTGCTCTTAAAAAGGAATAGTGACCAGACAGAGAACAGACTTGTGGTTGCCAGGGGAGAGAGGGTGGGATGGAAAAAAAAAAAAAAAGAGAGTGGTAATTTCAATTATCCCATATTATGGGCCCAGGAGTCATTCTGGATGTGTAGTTTTTTAGATTGCTCTATCTAGGCTTGGGAAATAATCTCCTAATTTGTTCATTTGTAAACTTATTAACTGTGCTTTGCTGGACATCTGTTTAAACTATTATAACTTCTTTTCCTTGAATGCTGTTTTCCCAGTGAAGCATGTGTAGTTGTCTGTTAAAGACAGTGTTGTGAACTTTGGACAGTTTCTGAAGGTGCAGAAAATGTGAGTTTAGACAGGAGACAGCCTAGCATAGTGGTCAGCAGCATGGCTTCTGGAACCAGAGCGTCAAATCCCTGGCTCCTCTAACTAACTAGCCCTGACCTTTGAGAAGTTACTTAATTTCTCTGTGACTCAGTTTCACTACCTATCAAATGGGGTGGGGGACGTGGTGGCCACTAGGAAGTGCTTTGCAAACCTCCAGCTGCAGAAAGCATAACGGACCAAGGGCCCCAGCCACTGTGCTCTGACATCCGTCACCGAGGTTCCCGAGGCCAGGGGCCCACGGCTGCTCCTGGCCTACTGAGCGTGGCAGGGTTATGGGGCAGACCCAATCCTGGGCCACATGGAGCTCCTTTGTTTGCCACTTTGAACTAAGGTCTCTTTGATGGCTTTGCCTAACCCACCCTTTGTGATGGTTCCAGCCAATGTTCTCTGCGTTTCCTCTCTGGGCTCAGACTTATATTGTGGTCTGAGGTCTCTCCCGGCCTGGCCTGGCTCCCAGCCTTCCTCCCAAAGTGAGGTGGGGACTGGTTGGCCTCCAAGCTATGTGCCAAGTTCAGGGCACCTCCCTGCTCTGGTGTTGGCACCCACAGGGCTGGTAGAAGCCTGGGTGATCCACTCAGAGAGGGGGACCCTCTCAGTGGGGCGCCTCTGCTCTCTTTTCTGCTGAGTGGACACTGCCTGGCTCCCCAGCCCTCACTGTTTCCTCTCCAGCAACACCGTTTCTCACTTCCTTTGCTCTTTTTTTTTTGTTTGTTTTGTTTTGTTTTTTTTTTTTTTGCAGTACGCGGGCCCCTCACCGCTGCGGCCTCTCCCGCCGCGGAGCACAGGCTCCGGACGCGCAGGCTCAGCAGCCACGGCCCACAGGCCCAGCCGCTCCACGGCACGCGGGACCTTCCCAGACCGGGGCACGAACCCATGTCCCCCGCACTGGCAGGCGGACTCCCAACCACTGCGCCACCAGGGAAGCCCCCTTTGCTCTTTTTGTCTAATCATCTTCTGTTTCCCCACTGCTTTATGGCCTTTATACAGAGAGCCAGAGAAAACCAGAATGCTCCTTCTCTTCTGATAAACCTCCAAAAGTTGTATTTCTAGTTATTCTTCAGGCTGTTTCTCTCTCTCTCTTTTTTTTTTGGATTTTGATCTATATATATATTTTTAAATTTTTATTGAAATATAGTTGATTTACAGTGTTGTGTTTCAGGTGTACAGCAAAGTGATTCAGTTATACATATATATATGTGTGTGTGTGTGTGTGTGTGTGTGTGGTACGCGGGCCTCTCACTGTTGTGGCCTCTCCCGTTGCGGAGCACAGGTTCCGGACACGCAGGCTCAGCGGCCATGGCTCATGGGCCCAGCCGCTCCGCGGCATGTGGGATCTTCCTGGACCGGGGCATGAACCCGTGTCCCCTGCATCGGCAGGTGGACTCTCAACCACTGCGCCACCAGGGAAGCCCTATATATATTCTTTTTTTACATTCTCTTGCATTATCAGGTATTACTGGATATTGCACATAGTTCCTCTGCTATACAGAGGGCTATCTATTGTTGGCTATCTATTTTATATATAGTAGTGTGTGTATTTTAATCCCCAAATCCTAATTTATTCCTCCTCCCTTTCCCCTCCCCCCACCCTGGGCTGTTTCTCTTTTTAATTGTTTGGTTTATTTTTGCCTCTTTATCGCTACTGCTTGCTTTCTTTGAACTATCAGGATCTGCGATAGTCTTGTTGCTTGAATTCTGGAGGGTTGAAATCCGGATAACTGAGGTGATATGAGTGAATTATGTAAGAGTAGAAACTAATGGAGCAAATGAACAATTTCATTGTTATCTGGGTGATGCAGAGAATCTTTTAAGCTCAAAACAAAATGTCCTGGATGCTTGGAATAGAATCTGGATATTTAAATCTTATGTGTTAGGACCAGATTCATATGAGATTTTTGATACCAGTAATACATGAATTGATATACATTTCCCTAAAATCCAGAAAATAATAATTTCAAAATACTATGTGGACATCAGTTAGTTCTTATGAAAGATAACTTTGTAATGAATTTGCTCCCCCCTTAAAATAGCAGCCTTCTATGTGCATTAAACTTCATAATACTGATGCAAGTTACCAGTGGCAACACTATAATCACAAATACTGCTTATACAATTAAACTTCAGGTCTCAGTAAAATCATAGGATCATTGCACTAAATGAATTTTGAAAGATTATTGGACCCAACACTTTGCAAAGGCAAGTTGTCCCAACAAGATCAAAATCAAACTTATTTCAAAATTTCTGGAAGATGTTTGCATAACTTGACGCAAAATGTAAATTCTTATTTAACAAAAAATGCAAACTGAGTTATTTAAAGAGTGGTCGTATTAATCTTGTCCATATAATGGTTGGTTTGTGACATATTTGATGCTTAATGAGATATAATATAACATGAAGTCTACAGTAATTTTAATTTTGAGAGTCTTTTGGAATTAGTTTTTTTTTCCCTAGTGGTTATGAGATTTTTCAAAGCTTTGCAGTCTGGGGGTTCCCTGGTGGCGCAGTGGTTAAGAATCTGCCTGCCAATGCAGGGGACACGGATTCGATCCCCAGACCGGGAAGATCCCACATGCCACGGAGCAACTAAGCCCGTGCACTACAACTACTGAGCATGCGCTCTAGAGCCCGCGAGCCACAACTACTGAAGCCCATGTGCTAGAGCCCGTGCTCTGCAATGAGAAGCCGCTGCAATGACAAGCCCGTGCACCGCAAGGAAGAGTAGCCCCCGCTCGCCGCAACTAGAGGAAAGCCGACGCTCAGCAACGAAGACCCAATGCAGCCAAAAATACAAATACATTTATTTTTTAAAAAAGGCTTTACAGTCTGGATTTAGGATAAACTCATGAGGCATGGCATATGGTAGAGGCAGAGGCTGGGATTTTGAATCAGAACACCTGGATTCAAGTGTGTTTCCCTGCCATTTAGTCCCTTGGGAAAGTCATCTAGCTTCTCAGAATTTAGATTCCTCATCTGTAAAATTTTAATACTATATGGGAATGAATTTTTTTGGCCAGATTTTTCTGTGGCTTGAAGGCATATTATATAAAAAAGAGCTTTGTAACAAGTTCCTGTTACTATTTGCGTGAGGAAGACAATGTTCATATAATTTGTCACTCATAAGGAGAAACCTCGGGTTTGTTTTTAATTACATTCAATTATGAGGTGCTCAATTCCAACAGAAGTTGATCTTTTTTTGGGAGGGTAGGGCACATCAGTCATTCTGCTCTTACAAGTGATCCTTAATCAAGGAAAAAAAAATCATAAAGGGGGACTTATGCATATTATATTCCTGGTAGGTGAGGCTCAGCCTCTCTTCCCATGATGCCATCAACAGCAGCAATGCCAAGCACTCGGTGACCCTGTTACTGAAACATTGTGCTCGTTATCTCACTGACTGCTGCCAACAAACCTGCAGAATTGTGAGTCATTATCTCGATTGCAGGCAATGTAACTAATGCCAAAAAGATAGGGAACTTTGCCAAACCTCATTATTAGTAAGTCACAGAAGAAAAATTTGAATGTAGAGATTTGAGTTCCAGAATCTATGCTCTTAACACTTATAACTGCCTTTGAGATCACAAGTCACTGGGTTTAGGAATATTGTCATCATGGGTATCTCTCTTTTCCAAGAACTCCTGGGAATATCAAGAAGGTCAGTGCCCTTTGGCTGGGCCAGTTCTGCTCTAAAAATGCAAAATTCTTCTTGCTGTTGTTCTACTGGGTGAATGGCATGAATTTCTGTGGACTTTACTTGACATTGTAGAGGAGGGAAAAACTTTTCCTCTACCCTCTTAGGTTTAGTCTATGAGACCTGCGAATTAAATTGATAAACAGCATCTTCACAGGAGAAAAGCTATACAGATTTTACTGATGTAAATAATTTTGCCTGTATGAGGAACTTCACAGAAAAAAATTGAAAACCCCAAAGAAGCAGTTAGACTTGGAGTCTTATATACCTAGCTTAGTAGGAGAAAGGGAGGGAGAGAAAAGGCATTCAGGGGAAAACAAATGAAGTTTTGGAAAGATAAAGGGACCCTTAGGAGACTAGATGGAGGTATGCTAGTCTTGCAACAATGTCTGTTTGGGTGTGATTAGATTAGAGTTCTTCTCAGAGAGGGGATTTATGACAATTGAGTTCTTTTGGGAGGCTCTGCTTTTTGGTAGATAAGGGATTTCAGGGACTCAAAAGCCTTCAGTGCAAAATAATTTTTATGCCCAAATGGGATGGTATATTGTGATCCCTTTTAGTATGTTTGACTGAGAATGAAGTTCTTAAGTTACCTAATAAAGTGATATTTAGAGTTATTATCATTTGGTGCAATCTATGAAGACGATCTTATTCACTTTGTAGCTGGTAAGCAAATTCCTTGTAGGGAGGACTTCATCTTTGTGGAGGCAATGCATGAAGCACCCTTGGGGACAGAAGGTTGGCCTCCAGGCTGGAGAGGCTGGCTGGCTGGAGGCCCTGCTGCCTGTGGTGTGTGCTTGGGAAGGTCACATGGTGTGAGCAAGGACCTCTGCAAAGGGCAGACTCTGAGAGATCAGGGGAGAGGAGGAAAACCTGTGCAATACCACAAGTCTGGACAGTGCATGATGAACGCTTTCCCTGGGACCCCTCAAATTATCACGTTTATATCAGTACATTTATATGCCCAGAAACTTGTACTGGATCTTTTGAGGAAACCAATGAAGACAGTGGTATCCAGGTCACCAGCACCCACAATCAGAGAATTGGCAATACAGGTACCAAGAGGAAGTAAAAAATGGGGGCAGTAAACATGTCAAACAGAAAAATACATCCTTTTGAGCAAAAACTAAATATTAAAAAAAAAATAATAAACCACCCATGTGATGGTTCATTTTGTGTGTCAGGTTGACTGGACTAAGGGATACCCTGATACTTGCTAAAACGTTATTTCTGGGTGTGTCTGTGAGGTAGTCTTGGGAAGAGATGAGCATTTGAATCAGTAGACTGAGTGAAGGAGATCACCCTCACCAGTGTGGGTGGGCAGCCAATCCTTGGGGTCCAATAGAATAACAAGGCAGAGGAAAGGCAAATTTGCTCTCTGTTTTTGAGCTGTGACATCCTTCCTCTCCTGCCCTTGGACATTGGAGCTCTTGGTTCTCAGGCCTTTGGACTTAGACTGAATTATATCACTGGCTTTTCTGGTTCTCCTGTTTGCAGACAGCATATGATGGGATTTCTTAACCTCTAGGACCACAAAGTAAATCTCTTATATCTGCATATATCCTATTGGTTCTGTTTCTCTGGAAAACTCTGACTAATAAAATGCAGTAGGCCATATAATATACCTTAATATATTACAAAAGGAACAGTATCATCCAGACTATGTTATCTGACCATAATTGTCAATAACTTAGAAACCAGTAACAGAAGAATAGCTTAAACATCTCATATGTTGGAAACCAAATATTATTAAAGAAATCTTAGCTTTAAAAAAACTCATAAATTTAAAAAGAAGCCCAAATTAAGAAATATTTGGAACTGAGTGACATGAGAGGTGAGGCAGTTACAGATGGGAACCCTCATGGCTGAAGTCAGGTTGACCTAAACTTCTGAGGTGCAGGAAGGCCAGAATTGTCATAGTTGTCTGGACACTAGAATCAGCCTGCTGTTAGAAAATTCCGCAAATTTTTTTGTGGTGTCTTTAGGATTTTCTATACATAGTATCATGTCATCTGCAAACAGTGACAGTTTTACATCTTCCTTTCCCATTTGGATTCCTTTTATTTATTTTTCTTGTCTGATTTCTGTGGCTAGGACTTTCAATATTATGTTGAGTAAAAGTGGCAAGAGTGGGCATTCTTGTCTTGCTCCTGATCTTAGAGGAAATGCTTTCAGTTTTTCACTATTGAATATGATGTTAGCTGTGAGTTTATCCCATATGGCCTTTACTATGTTGAGGTATGTTCCCTCTATGACCACTTTGTGGAGAATTTTTATTTTAAATGGATGTTGACTCTGTAATGGCCTGTATGGGAAAAGAATCTTAAAAAAAAGTGGATATATGTATATGTATAACCTATTCACTTTGCTGTACACATGAAACTAACACAACATTGTAAATCAACTATACTCGAATAAAATTTTTTTAAAATGTATGTTGAGTTTTGTCAGAAGCTTTTCCTGGACTTCCCTGGTGGCGCAGTGATTTAGAATCCGCCTGCCAATGCAGGGGACATGGGTTTGAGCCCTGGTCCACATGCCATGGAGCAATTAAGCCCATGTGCCACAACTACTGAGCCTGTGCCCTAGAGCCTGCGAGCCACAACTATCGAGCCCGTTTGCTGCAACTGCTGAAGCCCGCATGCCTAGAGCTCGTGCTCCGCAGCAAGAGAAGCCATCGCAATGAGAAACCCACACACCACAATGAAGAGTAGATCCCACTCACCACAACTAGAGAAAACCTGAGTGTAGAAACAAAGACCCAACACAGACAAAAATAAATAAATAAAATGTTAAAAAATAAAAAAAAAGCTTTTCCCGCATCTATTGGGATAGTCATATGAATATTATTCTTCAGTTTGTAAATGTGGTATATCCCATTGATTGATTTGTGGCTATTGATCCATCCTTGCATCCCTGGGATGAATCCCACTTGGTCATGGTGTATGATTCTTTTAATGTACTGTTGAATTTAGTTTTTAATATTTTGCTTAAGATTTTTGCATTTATGTTCATCAGTGATATTGGCCTGTGATTTTCTTTTTTTGTGGTGTCTTTGTCTGGTTTTGGTATCAGGGTGATGCTGGCCTCGTACAATGAGTTCAGAAGCATTTATTCTTCTTCATTTGTTTGGGATAGTTTGAGAAGGATAGGTGTTAACTCTTCTTTAAACATTTGGTAGAATTCAACTGTGAAGGTGTCTGATTCTGGACTTTGTTCCTTGGGAGTTTTAGTACTGATTTAATTTTGTTACTGATAATCAGTTTGTTCATATTTTCTATTTCTTCCTGATTTAGTCATGGGACGTTGTAGATTTCTAGGAATTTATCCATTCCTTGTAGATTGTCCATTTTAATGGTGTGTAATTGTTCATAGTAATGTCTTATAATCCTTTGTATTTCTGTGGTGTTGGTTGTTACTTCTCTTTCATTTATGATTTTATTACCTGGGCCCTCTCTCTCTCTCTCTTTTTTTAATGAGTCTGGATAAAGGTTTATCAATTTTGTTTATCTTTTCAAAGAATAAGCTCTGCATTTCATTAATCTTTTCTATTGTTCTTTAGTCTCTATTTCATTTATTTCTGCTCTGATCTTTATGATTTCTTCTACTAACTTTGGGTTTTGTTTATCCTCCTTTTTCTATTTCTTTTAGGTTTAAGGTTAGATTTTTTTTTTTTTTTTTTGCAGTACGTGGGCCTCTCACTGTTGTGGCCTCTCCCGTTGTGGAGCACAGGCTCCAGACGCGCAGGCTCAGTGGCCATGGCTCACGGGCCCAGCCACTCCGTGGCATGTGGGATCCTCCCGGACTGAGGCACAAACCCGTGTCCCTGCATCAGCAGGCGGACTCTCAACCACTGCGCCACCAGGGAAGCCCAAGGTTAGATTTTTTACTTGAGATTTTTCTTGTTTCCTGAGGTAGGCTTGTATCACAATAAACCTCCCTCTTAGAATTGCTTTCGCTGCATCCCATATATTTTTGGATTGTGTGTTTCCGTTTTCATTTGTTTCCAGATATTTTTTTGATTTCCTCTTTGTTTTCTTCAGTGACACATTGGTTGTTTAGTAGCATATTGTTTAACTTCCACGTGTTTGTGTTTTTTTGCAGTTTTTTCCTTGTAGTTCATTTCTAGTCTCATACTGTTGTTGGTGGAAACTATATTTGATATGATTTTAGTATTTTTAAATTTATTGAGACTTGTTTTGTTGCTTAGCATGCAACCTATCCTGGAGAATGTTACGTGTGCACTTGGAAAGAATGTATTCTGCTACTTTTGGATGGAATATTCTATATATAGCTATTAAGTCTTTTGGTCTAATGTATCATTTAAGACCAGTGTTTCCTTATTGATTTTCTTTCTGGATGATTTGTCCACTGATGTAGGTGGGATATTAAAGTCCCCTAAGATTATTGTGTTACTGTTACTTTCTCCCTTTATGTTGGATAATATTTGCTTTATATATTTAGGTGCTCTTATGTTGTTGCCTATATACGTACAATTATTATATCTTCTTGTTGGATTGATCCTTTTGTCATTATATAATGTCCTTCTTTGTCTCTTGTTACAGTCTTTGTTTTAAAGTCTATTTTGTCTGATATAAGTATTGCTACCCAGCTTTCTTTTTGTTTTCATTTGCATGGAATCCCTTTTTCCATCCCCTCACTTTCAGTCTGTGTGTGTCTTTAGATCTGAAGTGAGCCTCCTGTAGGCAGCATATATATGGGTCTTGTTTTTGTAGCCATTCAGGCACTCTGTGTCTTTTGATTGGAGAATTTAGTCCATTTACATTTAAAGTAATTATTGGTAGGTATGTATTTATTGCCATTTCGTTAATTGTTTTCTGATTGTTTTTGTAGTTATTTTTCCTTTCTTCCTCTTTTGTTCTCTTCCCTAGTAATTTGATGACTATCTTTAGTGTTATGTTTGGATTCCTTTCTCTTTTTTGTGTGTGTTTCTATTACAGATGTTTGGTTTTGGTTACCATGAGGCTTATGTATAGCAATATACACATATATACGTGATTATTTTAAGTTGATGATCTCTTTTTTGTTGTTTATAGCAGCTTTATTCATCATGACAAAAAAATTGGAAACAACTAAGACATCCTTCAATAAGTGAATGGATAAACACATTGTGGTACATATATACGATGAAATACTATTCAGCAATAAAATCTAATGAGTCTTCAAGCCATGAAAAGACTTGAGGGAATCTTAAATACATATTGTTATGTGAAAGAAACCAGTCTGAAAAAGCTACAATACTATATGATTCCAACCATATGACATTCTGGAAAAGGCAAAACTGGAGACAGTAAAAAGATCATTGGTAGCCAAGGGCTGGGGAGGGAGGGAGGGAGGAAAGGACAAATAGATGAAGCACGGGGATTTTTCAGGGCAGTGAAATTATTTTTTATGATATTATAATGGTGAATATACAACATTATGCATTTTTCAAACCTAATAGACTGTACAACACAAAGAATGAACTCTAATGTAAACTATGAACTTTAGTTAAAAATAATGTATCAATACTGGCTTATCAATTGTAAAAAGAAAAAAAGGTGAATTGTGAAGCATTTTTTTTTTAAATTTAATTTATTTTTTATATAGCAGGTTCTTATTAGTTATCTATTTTATACATATTAGTGTATATATGTCAATCCCAATCTCCCAATTCTTCCCACCCACCCCCTGACTGTCCCCCCTTGGTGTCCATACATTTGTTCTCTACATCTCTGTCTCTATTTCTGCCTTGCAAACTGGTTCATCTGTACTATTTTTCTAGATTTCACATATATGCGTTAATATATGATATTTATTTTTTTGACTTACTTCACTCTGTATGACAGTCTCTAGGTCCACCCATGTCTCTACAAATGACCCAATTTCATGCCTTTTCATGGCTAATATTCCACCGTATATATGTGCCACATCTTCTTTATCCATTCATCTATTAATGGGCATTTAGGTTGCTTCCATGATCTGGTTATTGTAAATAGTGCTGCAATAAACACTGGGGTGCATGTTTCTTTTTGAATTATGGTTTTCTCTGGGTATATTCCCAGTAGTGGGATTGCTGGGTCATATGGTAAGTCTATTTTTAGTTTTTTAAGGAACCTCCATACTGTTCTCCATAATGGCTGTATCAATTTACATTCCCACCAACAGTGCAAGAGGGTACCCTTTTCTCCACACCCTCTCCAGCATTTGTTGTTTGTAGATTTTCTGATGATGGCCATTCTGACTGGTGTGAGGTGATACCTCACTGTAGTTTTGATTTACATTTCTCTGATAATTAGTGATATGATTAGTGACATTCATGTGCCTCTTGGCCATCTGTATGTCTTCTTTGGAGAAATGTCTATTTAGGTCTTCTGCCCGTTTTTTGATTGGATTGTTTTTTTTTTTTAATATTGAGCTGTATGAGCTGTTTATGTATTTTGGAGATTAACCTTTTGTCTGTTGATACATTTGCAAATATTTTCTCCCATTCTGAGGGTTGTCTTTTCATCATGTTTATAGTTTCCTTTGCTGTGCAAAAGCTATTAAGTTTTGTTAGGTCCCATTTGTTTATTTTTGTTTTTATTTCCATTACTCTAGGAGGTGGGTTAAAAAAGATCTTGTTGTGATTTATGTCAAAGAGTGTTCTTCCTGTGTTTTCCTCTAAGAGTTTTATAGTGTCCAGTTTTACATTTAGGTCTCTAATCCATTTTGGGTTTATTTTTGTGTATGGTGTTAGGGAGTGTTCTAATTTCATTCTTTTATATGTAGCTGTCCAGTTTTCCCAGCACCACTTATTGAAGAGGCTGACTTTTCTCCATTGTATACTGTTGCCTCCTTTGTCATAGATTAGTTGATCATAGGTGCATGGGTTTATCTCTGGGCTTTCTATCCTGTTTCATTGATCTATATTTCTTTTGTTGTGCCAGTACCACATTGTCTTGATTACTGTAGCTTTGTATTGCAGTCTTAAGTCTGGAAGTCTGATTCTTCTGGCTCCACTTTTTTCCCTCAAGATTGCTTTGGCTATTTGGGGTCTTTTGGGTCTCCATACAAATTTTAAGATTTTTTGTTCTAGTTCTGTAAAAAATGCCATTGGTAATTTGATAGGGATTGCATTGAATCTGTAGATTGCTTTGGGTGGTATAGTCATTTTGACAATATTGATTCTTCCAATCCAAGAACATGGTATATCTCTCCATCTGTTTGTGTCACCTTTGATTTCTTCCATCAGTGTCTTATCATTTTCTGAGTACAGGTCTTTTACCTCCTTAGGTAGGTTTATTCCTAGGTTTTTATTTTGCAGTGGTGAATGGGATTGTTTCCCTAATTTCTCTTTCTGATCATTCGTTGTTAGTATATAGGAATGCAAGAGATTTCTGTGCATTAATTTTGTATCCTGCAACTTTATACCAAATTCACTGATTAGCTCTAGTAATTTTCTGGTGCCATCTTTAGGATTTTCTATGTATAGTATCATGTCATCTGCAAACAGTGACAGTTTTACTTCTTCTTTTCCAATTTGTATTCCTTTTATTTCTTTTTCTTCTCTGATTGCCGTGGCTTGGACTTCCAAAACTATGTTGAATAATAGTGGTGAGAGTGGACATCCTTGTCTTGTTCCTGATCTTAGAGGAAATGCTTTCAGTTTTTCGCCATTGTAAATGATGTTTGCTGTGGGTTTGTTGTATATGGCCTTTATTATGTTGAAGTAGGTTCCCTCTATGCCTACTTTCTGGAGAATTTTTGTCCTAAATGGGTGTTGAATTTTGTCAAAAGCTTTTTCTGTATCTATTAAGATGATCATATGGTTTTTATTCTTCAGTTTGTTAGTATTTTGTATCACATTGATTGATTTGCATATATTGAAGGATCCTTGCATCCCTGGGATAAATCCCACTTGATCATGGTGTATGATCCTTTTAATGTATTGTTGGATTCTGTTTGCCAGTATTTTGTTGAGGATTTTTGCATCTACATTCATCAGTGATATTGGTCTGTAATTTTCTTTTTTTGTAGTATCTTTGTCTGGTTTTGGTATCAGGGTGATGGTGGCCTTGTAGAATGAGTTTGGGAGTGTTCCTTCCTCTGCAATTTTTTGGAAGAGTTTCAGAAGGATTAGTGTTAGCTATTCTCTAAACGTTTGATAGAATTCACCTGTGAAGCCATCTGGTCCTGGACTTTTGTTGTTGGAATTTTTTTAATCTTTTCTGACCACAGTGCTATGAGATTAGAAATAAATTACAGGGAAAAAAACATAAAAAACACAAATACATGGAGACTAAACGATATGTTACAAAATAACCAAGAGATCACTGAAGAAATCAAAGAGGAAATCAAAAAATACCTAGAGGGACTTCCCTGGTGGCTCAGTGGTTAAGAATCTGCCTTCCAATGCAGGGGACATGGGTTCAAGCCCTGGTCTGGGAAGATCCCACATGCCATGGAGCAACTAAGCCCGTGCACCACAGCTACTGAGCCTGTGCTCTAGAGCCCGCAAGCCACAACTACTGAAGCCCGCATGCCTAGAGCCCTTGCTCCGCAACAGCAGAAGCCACTGCAGTGAGATGTCCATGCACCGCAATGAAGAGCAGCCCCTGCTCGCCACAACTAGAGATAGCCAGCGCATAGCAATGAAGACCCAGTGCAACCGTAAATAAATAAATAAATAAATTTATAAAATAAAAAATACCTAGAGACAAATGACAATGAAAACATGATCATCCAAAACCTATGGGATGCAGCAAGAGCTGTTCTAAGTGGGAAGTTTATAGCAGTACAATCCTACCTCAAGAGACAAGAAAAATCTCAAATAAGCAATCAAAACTTACACCTAAAGGAACTAGAGAAAGAAGAAAAAACAAAACCCAAAGTTAGAAGAAGGAAAGAAATCATAAAGATCAGAGCAGAAATAAATGAAATAGAAACAAAGAAAGCAATAGCAAAGATCAATAAAACTAAAAGCTGGTTCTTTGAGAAGATAAACAAAATTAATAAACCTTTAGCCAGATTCATCATGAAAAAGAGGGAGAGGACTCAAATCAATAAAATTAGATATGAAGAAGGAGAAGTTACAACAGACACTGCAGAAATACAAAGCATCCTAAGAGACTACTACAAGCAACTCTATGCCAATTAAATGGACAACCTGGAAGAAATGGACAAATTCTTAGAAAGGTATAACCTTCCAAGACTGAACCAGGAAGAAATAGAAAATATGAACAGACCAATCACAAGTAATGAAATGGAAACTGAGTTGATGATCTCTTAAGTTCAAACACATTCTAACAACATTGCAATTGTATCTGTCTCCCATGCTTAATATTTTTGACATCATTCTTTACATCCTTTTGTTCTGCATATCTCTTAACTACTTATTGTGGATAGAGGTGATTTTACTACTTTTGTCTTTTAACCTTCCTACCAGCTTTATAAGTGGTTGACCTACTACCTTTACTGCATGTTAGCCTTTATCAATGAGATTTTTCTTTTCATAATTTTCATATTTCTAGTTGTGGTCTTGTCTTTTCCAGTTAGAGAACTCCCTTTAACTTTTTTTGTAAAGCTGATTTAGTGGTGCTGAACTCTTTTAGCTTTTCCTTGTCTATAAAACTCTATCACTCCTTACAATCTGAGTAGATTGCCAGGTAGAGCATTCTTGGTTTTACGTTTTTTCTTCTCATCACTTTAAATGTATTGTGCCACTCCCTTCGCGCCTGCTAAGTTTCTGCTGAAAAGTCACATGGTAGTCTTATGGGAGTTCCTTTATATGTAACTAGTTGCTTTTCCCTTGCTGCTTTTAAGATTCTTTACCTTTAATTTTTGCCATTTTAATTGCAATGTATCTTGGTGTGGATATCTTTGAGTTCAGCTTATTTGGGACTGTCTGTGCTTCCTGGATCTGGACTTCTGTTTCCTTTCCCAGATTAGGGAAGTTTTCACCTGTTATTTGTTTAAATAACTTTTCTGCCCCTCTCTCTCTCTTTTTTCCTTCTGGGATCCCTATAATGCAAATGTCAGTACACTTGATGTTGTCCCAGAGGTCTCTTCAACTATCTTCATTTTTTTTTTAATTAATTAATTTATTTCTGGCTGCATTGGGTCTTCGTTGCTGTGCGCAGGCTTTTCTCTAGTTGCAGTGAGAGGGGGCCATTCTTTGTTGCTGTGTGCGGGCTTCTCACTGTGGTGGCTTCTCTAGTTGCAGAGCATGGGGTCTAAGCACCCAGGCTTCAGTAGCTGTGGCTCGCGGGCTCTAGAGCACAGGCTCTGTAGTTGTGGCGCATGGACTTAGTTGCTCTGCAGCATGTGGGATCTTCCCAGACCAGGGCTTGAACCCATGTCCCATGCATTGGCAGGTGGATTGTTAACTACTGTGCCACCAGGGAAGCCCTATCCTCATTTTTAAAAATTATTTTTTCTTTTTTCTGTTCACCTTGAGTGATTCCACTACTCTGTCTTCCAGTTCACTGATCTGTTCCTCTGAATCATCCAATCTACTGAATCTGTTTTTCTTTCTGGTATATTTTTAATTTTAGTTACTGTATTCTTAAGCTCTGTTTAGTTTTTCTTTTTAGTTTCAAACTCTTAGTTAAACTTCTCACTGTATTCATTCTTTCTTTTCCTGAGTTTGTTGAACATCTTTATGATCATTACCTTGATCTCTTTATTGGGTAGATTACTTTGCTTAGTTCTTTTTCTGGGGCTTTTTCTTGTTCCTTTTTTTTGGGAACACACTCCTCTATCACCATTCATTCATTCATTCATTTATTCATTCATTTATTTATTTATGGCTGCCTTGGGTCGTTGTTGCTGTGCATGGGCTTTCTCTAGTTGTGGCGAGCAGGGGCTACTCTTTGTTGCGGTGTGCGGGTTTCTCACTGCGGTGGCTTCTCTTGTTGCGGAGCACAGGCTTTAAGGTGTGTGGGCTTCAGTAGTTGTGGCTTGTGGGCTCTAGAGCGCAGGCTCAGTAGTTGTGGTGCACGGGTTTAGTTGCTCCGCAGCATGTGGGATCTAGTTCCCAGACCAGGGCTCTAACCCACGTCCCCTGCATTGGCAGGTGGATTCTTAACCACCATGCCACCAGGGAAGCCCCTGTCACCACATGTTGCCTATTTCTCTGTTTTTATTTCTACGTGTTCGGCGGATCAGTTACATTTCCTGATCCTAGGCCAATGTCCTTATGTAGGAGACATCCTATGGGGCCCAGCAGCACACTCCCTTCAGGTCACCAGATTAATATGCTCTAGGGTTGCCCCCTATGTTGGCTGCATGGGCCCATCTGTTATGGTGTGGCTGACTACTGTTAGTGCCCTGGTAGGCAGGGCTGGCGCCTGGTCTGGTTGGCTGCCAGGCCCTGCCTCATACAAAAGCTGCTGGCCTGCTGGTGGGGCAGGGTCATGGCATTGCTGGCTGCACATCTCAGGGAGCCCTGGGGTTGGTGCTGGCCTATTGGTGGACAGGGCTGGGTCCAGGGGCAAGTGGGTTTCCAGGACAGGTGCTGACCAGCTGGTGGGCAGATAAGCCTTGATGCTAATAGGCTGGAGAGGACTCCAAAAGGCACTTTCCAGGACCCGTGTCCTTGTCATAGAACAGGCTTGTCAAAATGGCTGCTGTCAGTATTTATGTCCCTAAGGGGAGTCCGATTTGCCTCCCGCTGCTCTAGGAAGCCCTCCAAGATGAGCAAGTGGGTCTGATCAGGCTCCTTTCAGATTACTGCCTCTGTGTTGGGCCTCTGAGCATGTGAGATTTTGCATGAGCCCTTTAAAAGTGGAGTTTGTTTCCTATAGCCCTCTGGCTCTCCCAAAAGTAAGCCCATCTGGCCTTCAGAGCCAGTGGTTCTGGGGACTTGTCTTCCTGGCGCAGGACCCTGGGTTGGGGAGCCCAATGCAGGAGCTCAAGACCCTTACTCCTTTGGGAAAACCTCTGCAATTGTGATTGTCCTTCTGTTTGTGGATTGCCTATCTAGGGATGTGGACCTTGACTATACTGCATCTCCACCCCTCCTACCAATATCATTGTGGTTCCTTCTTTATATCTTTGGTTGTAGAAGATCTTTTCTGCTAGTCTTCAGGTTGCTTTCATCAATAGTTGCTCTGTAAATAGTTGTAATTTTGGTGCACCCATGGGAGGAGGTGAGCTCAGGGTCTTCCTACTCTGCCATTTCATCTGAAGCTAGCAAACTTTTAACCTTCATTTAGGCTCCATGCAGAAATGGAAGATCTAGTTCTGATTGGAGCCAGTCATGTTCTTTCCTTCCCTGGATAAATCCTTCTTCTGGAGTGTACAATTTGATATAGAGATTCTTCTTCTGGAGACTACAACTTGACATAGTTGGATTGCCACCCAATTTAATACTCTGCCTCTCAAATGTAGAAATGAATCAATTGCTCAGAAAGGTTTACAGTTGCTTCATATGACTACCAGTCATACAATTGGCATGATTATATGATTACATGACAGTGAAAGAACTGGTAAAACTCAGAACTTACTGTTGCAGGTTTTAAATGTTTGCAACCTAAAATCAAAACCATAAAATTAAAGAGCATTTAAGATAATTAAATATATACCTTAAGTAGTACTAACAAGATAGAGCCCATACGTATTTTAGTTACCAAAGTTTAAAAAAATTTATGGGGAGATGTAAGTAGAAATCACCCAGTGTTTCATTTCTAGTGACTCCCTCTTCCTCCTTGTTACTTAGTTTTCTTTACTCCAGGGTGGCTTCTGGATTTACACAGCATTTTATTCTGTTCAGCAGCCGCTCGGATTTGATTGTGCAATCAGTACTCTGCCTTCATTTTTCTTCTGTCAGTAAACTACCTCTGGAGCAAAAAAATTGGGTCACAAATGCTTATCTGTAAAGCTGACAGCATATCACATCCTTCACGCAACGTTACAGAGATCAACCGTGTCAGAGCCCCAGCATCATCATGTGACTGCTGTTCTTATTTCTTTGTTTACCAAGAAATGGCTTAATTTCCCCATGGGCGGCTTTAACCCTTGAATGGAAATTGCCACAGCCTTAAAAAGGAGGGAATGTGCAGTGGAAGGATGCACATTGCTCACTCACCACTGTTCTCCCCTAAAGTGGTCAGCAGAACCATTCAATGCCAAGCAATCTAGGAAATTTCTTCACAGCCCCCCGACAGCTGACTGGCTTGGACTGACTTCCTAACTGGGCATCCACTTAATAAACAGCGTTTTAACAAGTCCAGTGCTGATGGGGAGGCAGACCAGAAACTGTGAATATCTCTGTTTTTTCAAAGGGCAAATCTAAGAACTAGAGTCCTTGTTCAATCTAAAAGAGCCCATTCAGATTTTAATCTTTAAGTAGAGAATAAATATTATCATGAAGTTTTGTTCTGGGTTCAACCTCACAAATTTCCCCTCACCAAGGATGCCCCAGCTGAGTGCGTAACCTGGTAACAGCCTTCCATAGAGTGTCATTCCTCTGTGGCCATCCACTTGGTGGCAAGACTATTGCTTGGGACCTCTTCTAGCATGGAGGGGAAAGATTTCTCTTTGGAATAGATTTGTGTCCTAGATATTGATCTGCCTTCCTTGTCCATAATGTTTCTGCCTTACCATCATGGTGACTTCGCTATGCACCACATTGCTTCTGATCAAGAAGCTCATTTCACAGCACAAGAATTTCAGTAGAGGGCTAGTGCCCACAGAATCCACTGGTTTTTACCACATACTCCCTTGCTTAGCAGCTGCTGGCTTAATAAGACAGTGACATGGCCTCATGAAGGCCCTGTTAGGCTACCAGTTAGGAGAGACACTCTGAAAGCATGGGGTTTTATTTTACAGGATGAAGAAACCAACATATGTGTGCCTCTCCTATAGGCATGGGTCCAAGAGTCGAGGTTGGAGTTAAGAGTAGCTTCCTTACCCTATTATGGCTAATAATCTACTTATGGGAGTCTTGCTTCCCATCCCTGCCATTTTGAGCTCTGCTGGTTTGGAGGTGTTGGTTCCTAATGGACAAATGTTTCAATTGAATTGGAAGCTAAGACTGCCAACTATTTCTTTTGGTTTATTAAAGCCATTGAACCAACATGCAACCACCACCACTACCACCACCACAAATAAAAACAAAGGGGAGTGGGAAGGAAGAAGAGAGAGAGAAAAAGGCTCTGGGAATTCAGACCCTTCAGGAATAAAGATTTGGGTCACCTCACCAGGTAAAGAATTGTGACCAGCTGAGGTTCTTACTGAGAGCAAAGAAAAGATGAAATGGGTAGTGGAAGATGGAAGAAGATTATAAATATATCTTTGCGATTAGTTATAGGAATGAAGACTAGAGCAGCTATGCATATTTTCTTCCTTTCTTTGTGTATATATGTGTATGCATTTGTATGATATGTATTATAAATTTGTTTATAGTAACAATTTTCTCTTTTCCTTCCCTTTTTTATTATTTTTTAAAATTTTATTTATTTATTTATTTATTTATGGCTACGTTGGGTCTTCATTGCTGCGTGCGGGCTTTCTCTAGTTGTGGCGAGCGGGGGCTACTCTTTTTTTTTTTTTTTTTTTGTGGTACGCGGGCCTCTCACTGTTGTGGCCTCTCCCGTTGCAGAGCACAGGCTCCGGACGCACAGGCTCAGCGGCCATGGCTCACAGGCCCAGCCGCTCCGCGGCATGTGGGATCTTCCCGGACCGGGGCACGAACCCGTGTCCCCTGCATTGGCAGGCGGATTCTTAACCACTGTGCCACCAGGGAAGTCCCTCCTTCCCTCTAATATTCTACTCAAGTTTTGTTTGAGGCTAACTTTACAATTTAGTCACTAGAGGATAGAATATTCAGATGGCACTGTGACCAAATTTGAGGAATAATTTAAAATAATTTTATTAATTTATTTTAATTATTATTTTATTTTTAATTAAAACTCTTTGGGGAACTTTGAATTCATTATTTTTCCCATTCTTGGTCCAATTACATCTAGAAGTGGCCCCTAGATTATAAGACCAGGAGACAGGGCCAGGCACCAGGGAGAGGAGAAGGAGGCAGCTGCCAGTGCTGGAGACCTGGGGAAGGGGCCACTCCTTCTTCAGGCAGGAGTTAGGACAGGTACAGGTGCAGGATTGCCTCTGACGCTTCAGCTAGTTGGCTGCCTTCCTCACACCCTCCCTGAGGGCAGGGGATGGGTCACTGGGATCTCCCTGAAGCAGAATGTGCACCCCATCCTGGTAACCCTGCAGAGCTGCAGCGTAGGTGCTTGCCTTCTCCTCCCGCAGCCCTGGATGATGAGCTCTGTAGCTTGGCTCAGAAAGGTGGTGGTGGGCCCTCCTTCCTTTTCCTCTCCCTGCCTTCCTGTTTCCCAGGGTCCCTGGTGCAGCCTTTAGGACTCTGCATCAATACCAACTCACTTATGCAGGTAGGACTGAGGCCTGAGACTTCTTCCTTGGAAAAGGGGTCCAAGAGGGCAAGTTCAGCCTTGGTGTGCAGGGCTCGGCAGGGGCACGGGACGCCTCCTTGGTGCTCCCACAGTTAAAGATGGCAGGTCTGGATGGTGAGGGCGTGGCGTGGGGGATGGTCCGTTGGCACCTCCAACACGTCGAGGCCCCTCCTCTCCACGCCCCTCCTTTCTGCAGGGGAGCCGCTGGTGCAACCAGGACACATCATGGCCCCAGGGCCGGGTCTCATCGAGGGGGCGGTATGGGGATCAGAGAGGCTGGCAGGATGTGCAGGTCCCTGGACACTTCGGAGGACCGTGTCACCTCCCCACCCCCGAAGAACTCCTTGAGTTGGGGGCTGTCGAGCGCGGAGATGTGCACCGTGAAACGAACCAAATCCTCAGCCCCCTTTCGAGGCTTCTTGATCACCGAAGCTTTGAACCGCCAAACACCTGTGCGCGGGGAGGGGCGGGACCCGGGGGAAGCAGGGAACTCGTGGAGGAAGCGGAAGAGGTTGGGTGGAGGTTGTAGGCCGGGTCTCCAAGCAGCTTGTGGAAGTTGCTGAATCGCAGAGATGGATGCAGCCAATGTTGGGACTTTGCATCTCATCATTTTCAGGTAAGGATGAGACTGTCTTCCTTTCTATGAAGTAGAGTCGTGTCTCGTTAGAAACAGAGTTGTGTTTCTTGTTGCGTGAGAGTTCAAATATGTATAGAAAGGGTGTGTATGGGGCTTCCCTGGTGGCGCAGTGGTTGAGAGTCCGCCTGCTGATGCAGGGGACGCGGGTTCGTGCCCTGGTCCGGGAAGAAACCACATGCCGCGGAGCGGCTGGGCCCGTGAGCCATGGCCGCTGGGCCTGCGCGTCCGGAGCCTGTGCTCCACAACGGGAGAGGCCACAACAGTGAGAGGCCCGCGTACCGCAAAAAAAAAAAAAGGACAAGAAAGGGTGTGTATGGATGCTGCGTAGCCCACGGGGTGGCTAGTAGCCAGTATTAAGGGATTCCCCTTAGCTTGAAGCCCTCCCTTGTGATGCTAAGGTTGCAGCACTTCAAACCGTATTGATGTTTTGCCAGCTGTTCCCTGTTAGATTCCGCTAACAAGGGGCCCTAGAGAGAGACTGCGCTGAACGGGAAGAAGGGATTGCTCCTTTCTGTTTACTCCCTCAGAGCTGCTAAACTTCTTCCTGTTACAGTGAGTGTCGCCTTATGCTCACTTCTTCGGCTTGGCACTGGCAGTTTCTTTCTGGAGCAGCAGCTGGATCCAGTTTGCAGTTTACCCAGCATTTGCAGAACCAGGCTCATTACGCCCCCTCTGAGACATTAGCGCCACCTGACGTGCCCCTGCTGCAGAGGGCAGAGTTTCAGCTCCACCCGGCCCCTCCCCAGCTTTTAAGCTTGGGTAGTTTCAGCCACCTGGCTCTTGTTCCCTCCAAACCTGAGTTTGCTACTTTCCTGCTATCTTTGTGTTCTGATTCCCTTTACTGTCACTGTTACCGAACCAAACTTGGGTCTGCTTGCCCACGTGCAGTAAAGCCAATCTACTGACACACCACACTGGATCGTGGTGAAGGAAAGTGCAGTGTTTATTGCAGGCCAAGCAAGGAGTCCAGGCACCTAGTGCTTCAAAGGCCCAAACTTCTTGAAGACTTTCAGGGAAAGGTTTTTAAAGACAGGGTGAGTGAGGGGGTCATGGGGTGTGTGATCAGCTCCTGGACATTCTTCTGATTGGCTGGTGGTGAGGTTAATTGGGGGTCACTATCATCAGCCTTCTGTTCCAACAGGTCTGGGGTCTAAGTGCTCGTGGGCAGCACACAGTTAACTTCTTCCACCTGGTGGGGGTTTCAGTCTCTGCAAAACAGCTCAAAGGACATGGCTCAGAATATTATCTATAGCCCTTGAGGAGGAACTAAGGTCCTTGACTTTGTTTAATGGCTGAACTATTATTGTCTTGCTTGACTGTTTTCCCTTATTTCTGCATTTTCTCACTTCTCTGATTAAAGTTACTCTTTGGAACTCGGGGAAGGCCTAGGAGGCTAAGGTTTTTCTACAGGCAGGAGGCAGGCAGAGGACGTGGGGGTTCTTTTATGGGAAGGCTCCATAGGGCCCTGTTCAGTTACAACACCAAGTTAACAGTTTTCTTTGTAATTGGAGTATAGTTGATTTACAATGTTGTGTTAATTTCTGCTGTACAACAAAGAGATTGTTATACATATATATAATTCTTTTATGTTCTTTTCCATTATGGCTTATCACAGGATACTGAATATAGTTCTCTGTGCTATACAGTAGGGCCTTGTTATCCGTCCATTCCATACATAATAGCTTATTAGCTACTAACCCTAACCTCCCACTCCATCCCTCTCCCAACCCCCTCCCCCATGGCAACCACAAGTCTGTTCTCTATGCCTGAGTCTGTTTCTGTTTCATAGGTAGGTTCATTTGTGTCATAATTTAGATTCTACATATAAGTGATATCATATGGTATTTGTCTTTCTCTTTATGACTTACTTCACTTAGTATGATAATCTCTAGTTGCATCCATGTTGCTGCAAATGGCATTATTTCATTCTTTTTTTTTTTTTTTAAGGCTGAGTAGTATTCCATTGTATATATGTACCACGTCTTCTCTATCCATTCATCTGTCGATGGACATTTAGGTTGTTTTCATGTCTTGGCTATTGTGAATAGTGCTGCTATCAACATTGGGGTGCATGTATCTTTTTGGATTATAATTTTGTCTGGATATATGCCCAGGAGCGGGATTGCTGGATCATATCATAATTCTATCTTTAGTTTTCTGAGGAACCTTCATACTGTTTTGCATAGTGGCTATACCAACTTACATTCCCATCAACAGTGTAGGAGGGCTCCCTTTTCCACATCCTCTCTATATGCTTACCTTTTTAATGCTATCTTCTATGCCATTTTTTGACAATACCATTCTAAATAGTGTCATAATTTAAGTGCTCTGCTATTGAATAGTCTCTAATATTTTGCTGTTAAGTCTTCAGAGAATATTCTTGTATATAAATCCTTGACTAGATCTCTGCTTATTGCTCTGGTATAAATTCCTGGATAGAAGATTACTAATTCAGTGAAATTTGAACCATTTAAAGGCTCTTCACACAGTTGTAGAATTTCTCTCCAGAGGTAGCTGACCCACTCTTGAATCTCTAATGGGTTTTAACTATAGAGCACTGACATAGAACTTTTATAAAACTGGACTGTCAGACATGCAGACATTTTAAGAAATAATGAATATGGTTCCTATTAAGAGGAGAGTATACAATTTGCCTCACACAGCAGATGTGCTTTAGAAACTTTGTAACATTTAATTCTCACAATGACACTTTCCCCTGGTACTTTTATCCTCATCAATAAAATGGGGGAAAATGACCAAATATTTTGCTTACGGTCACATAACTCATAAAATGAGGACCCAGGAATCAAGCATTGGTTTTCTGATTTCACAGTTAATTTTTCTTTCCCCTATATCATTGCAACCCAAGAACTTGAATCAGTTTTTCGGAAGTGAATACTTGGGAGGAAAGAAGTATGGGTGAGTTGGAAGTAGTAGAGAGGAGGTGAGAAGCAATTAAAAAGCATATTGTCTCTGTTAAAACAATTTACAAACTGACAAAATACAGCGTTGGCAGGGCATTTTAACCAATGAGTATTTATTAAAAGCTAGGGGTGCACCAGGCACAATTCTTGTCCAGTAGGCCAACAAATACAAATGATGTAACCAATTCACTTATTAGCTTACCTGATTAAACAAAATACATTTCATAGAAATGATTATAAAATGCATCATAAACAGAATATCTTTTATATTACAGATATTAGGGTACCTAAATAATTATGAATAAAAACCAGCCAACCCATATGGTAAATAGAAGTTAGCAAAACCACTAGTTAAATATTTTAGTCAGCAAGAGAAAAGCATGCTATCATCATGCTGAGATGGGTTTCAGCATTAATTACAGACATCCTATTTCAAAACACAGTCCACCTACAATCTTAAAAATGCAGTGTTTTTCATCCTGCATCAAATCACTATCATACTTTTTGGTTTAAAGATTAGTTTTGGTTTCAACATAAGTTAATTTAGTACTTTAGTCTCATGTCTCACAAATTCTTGACATGGGGTGGGTGAGAATCAGTTCTATTAGTTATTAGAGGAACAAAATATAAAATGAGATAGTTTAATCCACTTTGTCCAATACTCTTGCCAATACTCAACTGAGAAGTTAAGATGATATACAGGTGACTTAAACCAGAACATAACAGCAGAAGGGAGAAAACCAAAAACTAAAATGTTACTTGTTTGAAGCAAGTCTGTCCATTAGGGCTTTTTTGTTTCTTTTTATCTTTTGGGAGAGTCATGGCAAATTCTTTAAAGGATCCTATCGAGTTTGTTGGCACACGATATATCCCTTAGTTTGAAGGTTGGTTAAGAGGGATGTACAGGAGAGAAGAGGCAGGTGGGTAGGACTGAAAAGGCATGGAGTGGAGGAGTATGTCAGTACCGCTGACACAGTCACGATAACCCACTGAACCGCAATCGTCCAAGTCTGCCAGGCCCTTCCTGAGACCTCCAGAGATGGGTCTGTTTTTTTCAGGCAGCAGCCCTGAAAACTTCCTCAGAGAGTCAAGGTCAAATTTTATTGCACAGGAACCAAAATTATTCCCCTTCCCCCATTTCCTGAGCTGGAGACCTCCAAGGGCAAGCACGGCTGGGGCTGCCCATCTGCTTGCTCCTCTGGCCAGCAGGGAGCACTCCACCAGAATGCCTGGGGAGCACCTACTTCAAGGGAAGTGCGAGGTTTTGCATTGGTCCAAGCTTCTGGCTGGTCAGTCACCATTCTCAAGTAGCTTTTGTAAGTTGTTTTGTATCTTGAAATAAGAGAAAAGCTCCTGTTATTACATAGAATGGAGTATATTAAGGGCATATTTGCTATGGTCTATATAATGCTTGCGCTTAACCTCTTCTATCTTGAATAAAAAGCTACACATGGGTTCAATTTAGATTAGGCAAATAAATGCATGATTGTGGCATAGAATTCTGTTTGACAGACCACGTTAAAATGAAAAAAGATAGGCTAAAAATTTTTTGAAAGAGTGGCACAAAGATGAAAATGTTGGTAGAGACTAAGAGAAACAGAAGACCTGGCAACACCAGGTGTGACCCTTATGCATTCAGAGACAATGAGAAACCAGGTTTGACAAAGCCCATGTGATGGTCTGAATCGGACAAACACCACAAATAATGTTTAACACTCCTATTAGATATGACATTTCCCACGGACCCTGCCTATCTGTGGATCTTAAGACCACAGTATAGTGTTGGGCATTGAAAATGTGCTTGGTAAATGTTTGTTGGGTCAATGAACTTTAAAGAATTCAGAGCAAGGGATTTTCAAGAGCCAATACTGTGAGGGAGTAGGGAACCCTGTGGAACAAAAGAAAGAGAACGGTCTTCTTTTGGAAGAACATTCTGTGATGTCCTAGAGATCTAATCAGTATGTGCCAGGAACATCATGTGTGCTCACCTTGACCACACACCACCACACACAGAGGGAGGTTTTATACACCAAGCTAAGGGCCAGAGATGCTACGTAACAAGACCAGTCACACAGTAAGTGGCAGAGTAGGGAAAAGAACAGACATCTGACTCCAAAGTTCATGCTCTTTCTTCTGCACTGCTCCACCATTAATGCCATTCCCAGTACTAAGAAAATAAGTATTTACTTCTTTACCTGTAAGAGGCATTGCCTTCATCCCCCAAATTCCTACTTCATATCTTCCCTAGCTTCCCACAGGACCAAAGATGAATGGAAAAGCAGGAGTGGGGAGGTAGAGAAAGAAATGAAATAAAGGACTGATATCCAAAATATTTAAAACACCTGCAAAGACAAAAACCCCAAAAGTAAAACAAAGGAGATAAATGGGCAATTTACAGAAGGAATATTACAGAAAGAAATCCATATGGCCAGTATATGTATGAAAAGATGCTCAACCGCAGTAGTAATTAGGAAAATGCAAATACAAACCATAATGAGATTGGACTTCATACTCTTAGACTAGGAGGTAGTAGGGGGTCAGAATGGCCTAATGGTGCCCATCTTAGAGAAACTGAGGAGACATTTGAAGCTAATTAGTTGACAAAGTCCTGCGTAATCTGTCAGTGTCAAGTGAAAAGGACGACGGAAAGGGCAGTGATGCCATGAACAGAAATGGGGAAGTTACAAGAGGGCAGATCAGGAGGCTGAGACATGACCAGTCCCTGCAGGAGAGTAGAAGGAAGTTGCTGGTACTGAGTAGAAAGAGCTGAGACCTGGCTCTGACTTTCCCGCAGCACACAGCTGCTGTCCCCCGACCATGCGCTGCTGCGTTACTACCAGCTTCCCTTAGGCTTGGGGGTGCAGACGGAGCAACAGCACATGGGTGTGGCCTGGTGGCTTTTTTATACTAAGATTCCTATGAGCAATGTGTGCAACTTATGACTTTTGACAACTTCAACACGTTCCTTTTGACCCTAAATCCCCTCTTCCCTTCTTCTGCTTTGGGACACAGGTTTCTGTTGGTAGTATAGGCCTCCTAACCAAGTAGCTGGGCTCTGCACAAGACATGGCCAGCTGTCTGCCTGTTGTGGACGAGCTCTCCTGTTTTCCTGTCCCTCATTACAGAAAGTGGTGTCCCAGCCGGGCCCGGCAGGGGGGTGGGAAGGAATGCACGGGAGGGCAGCGGGGTTCCGTGTGTTTCCAGTCCAAAGAACTCCACTGTGTACCAGAGTGAACGCGAGAGGAAATTACCATCCCGTTCTCTAGGTCAGCACGGAAGCCAAACATCTCTAAGCATTTCATCCAAACAATTTTATCTTCAATTCTTAGCAACTGACATTTTAGAAGGGAAAACGGTTCTCTTTGCTATCCCATACCGTCTCTAGCTTAATTGTGGATTTAAAAGAAAATTTCCAAGCTTGCCCACCGATCCAGTGATTCAGTGGGAATTATCTGTCATGCCTTGGTTTAGAACAGAAGTATGCAGACTCCTTCGCTCTCCATACTTCAGTGGTTAAATGCTAGATACCATTTAGTATTGCAAGACAAGCATAATTTGACTCATTTGTATTTCATGTTTCTTCCCAAGTGAGCATAACTGCACCATTGTGGAAAGCCACCAAATACTTGGCATTTGTGGCAGCAATTTGAATTGAACAACTCACTCTAAACCTTTCCTTTAAGGATAAGGGTCAAAATAAAGCATGAGACAGGGACAGACATGCTGAAAGGAGAAATAAGAAATGTTAACTAGGTTTAACTCTGGGGATATTTCTGGGTGCCTACCTTCTCCTGTTCACCTCCCTACTCAGTGGGCTTATCCCCCAGGCCTAAGGTTGGATTCTGAGGAGCAGTAAAAGCAGAGGGCTTCGAAGCACAACTTTGAAGTCAGACCTGGTTCACATTCCAGTCCTGCCAGCTCTCTGGGTGTGTCTCCCGGAGCAAGTTCACTTGAAACTTGACTTCTTTTGTCAGATGGGAACAATGGCATGTATCATAGAGAGACTGAATGCAAATATTTTCTGTATGGCGACAACTAACGTGGGTGGAGCTGGGGGCTGCCCTCGCTGGTTGCGGGCACTCCTGACCGTGCCCCTCCCCGAGCCCTGTGTCAGCCGACACTTACCATTGGGCCCTATGGCACAGAGAATGATTTCTAACCAAGTGGGAAAACCACAAGGTCAACCAACAAGGAAGATGGGGTTGGAACCTATTTCTCAGTGGAAAATCCCCTGGCTGCATATGGTCATTTAGGTGGCCTGTTGCACAGCCACGCGTGTGTAACCCCTGCCCTGTGGCAGTGGACAGGCACTACTGCGACGCCCCCAACCCAGGAAAGAGACCTGTCACCTTTTCTAGTCTCATTATGTTGGCTGTAAGCTCTCGGCACAGGACCTCCACATTTAACTGTACGTGTGACCCCGAGCTGGATGGTGCTGTCTGTCTGTAAGAACACAGAGAAGAATTACTGTGGGCAGGGATGGCAAAGAAAGAAGTGGAATGAACACATTTTAAATTTATCTGACCAGAAAACTAGGTTATAATAGAAGACAGTGTGCATTTACCTTGTTCACATCAGAAAGGCCCTGCAGTAATCCTCAACTTCAGACTAGATGTTTAGGGGACTAAGTCTTCAAAGCTTAGCTGGAAATCTCTTAAGCTATTTTTGTTTAAGTGGCTACATTGCGCCTCAGCTTCCAAACACAAATCAGGCAATTATTCTCAAGCACACAGTTTCTTAGACTACTTTTACTAACTCCCGATACCCTCTCTCTGCCCACAACTGCACGCATTTGCAAGGCTTACTGCTCTTCTCAGTCACGTATGTACTGTTTATAGGAGAAGCAACCATTTACACTAGAACTTTCATGTTTAGGAATGTCTTTAATCAAACTTCTGTTGATGTGTGACTTTTGCAGTTCCTTCTTTGAGACCTGCGGTACAAACATAATTGCCCTTGTCTAGTAATATAACCGATGTATTCACTATTTACCACTTGACTGTTAAAGGCATGGGCTCTTACTCTGAGGTCCACTGGGGTCCTATACCAGCTAAAACTGTAGGAAATTTAGAGATGTGTGTACATTTTCCCAGAGAGCTGCTCTAAAACCATTGATTAGATTTTCATGTTAAGGTTAAGAACCATGGTTTGTATCTCCTTTCCATTTCTTGGTTGTAATTTAATTTTAGATGTGAAGTTTTTAGATGGCATTGACTGGTCTACTTTATTTTACATAGGATCCATTTTTGAGACATAGGTACTTGGTAACTTATCGATGATTATCTAAATATTAAGAAAGCAATCAGATGTTTTTCACTGAGTAGTTCTGAAACAGTTTTTTCTTTGTCCTTGATCCATAGTATCAAAATCTTAGATCCGAAAAAGGAAACTGAATCTAAACCTTCTGATTTCTAAACGAGGTATCTGAGACCCAGAGTACTGATTTATCCACACGGAATTCTGACAATCCAGACCTTCCCGTCATGGGTATTCCCTGACCTCATATAATATGTGATCTTTGTGATTTTCCCTTTAAATGGTTGTTTTTCAAATTGCATCTCCTCCTGGATTGATTATTTAAATAGTAGAATAAGTATTGATTTGCTTTCCATTAGTGGAATTTCCCCCTCATTGTCATCGTTAATTAAATGATAACAGGACATGAGGTACATTTTCCTAATAAAATCAACCCCTTATATGGTAGTGAACTAATAGTTTGCAATAATGTAGAGCTACCTCCTAGCTTTAAGTGTATTATTAACATCTTGAACAACACGTGAGAGAGTAAGGGCAGGGTATGAATTTATCCCAAACCATTCATTAGACTTATTACTGTTTCAAATGTATATTTATGGTTCAGAAATAATCTGTGTACCAGCATTGCATAAGCCATAGAACAAGACTTTTAGGTGACTGTTAAGACTGTAAAGAAAGGTCCTAGAATTGTATAGCATAATAGATCTCAAAGTGTAGACCCCAGGCCAGCACCAGAAATTTGGAGAACGGGCCCTGCAATCTGTTGTAACAAGCCATCCAGATGATTCTGATACACACTGAAAATATCCTGACTCACTACTCCACTGTTCCTTGTAAGCAACCACTGGTGACTAGGTTTTTGTAGTCATATAGACCTGAAACCTGATTCTGTTAAAATTATTTCTCTGAGTCTCAGTTTCTTCATCTGTAAAATGGGAATAATAGCTATCTATCTTATAAGGTTATGGTGAAGTTATGAGAGGAAACTGTATCTGTGTAAAAGATCTACTGTAATAGATCTCTAGCACACAGTACTTACTCTGTAAAGAAATATCTCTACTTTTAAAACTTCAGGTAAAAGTATGCTCTAAACATGGAATACTTTATTTTACTTTTTAGAGAATGTGTCAAAATCCTCGTGTAAATGGGTTTAAAGGAAAGACCACTATGGCAATAGATTTAATTAGGTTAGGCATGTTAAAAATACATGGTAGAAAATACGTGGTAGAAAATCTTCACAGACACATTCAACTAATTACTAGTCACATGGATCTTTATAGTGGTCAAGAGTTTTGTAAATAAGTGAGTTCATATAAAGAGTTATATATGATGAAATGTGCTGAGTTACTTGAATTGCTTCTTTTCTATGAATGTCTTTTGACTCATTGCCATTGTACGAAGATAAACTTGACTATCTTAATAAATGGGCCAAGGTCACAACTGAGTCTTAGGATAAGAGAACAAGATAATGTAAAATTAGGCTTGTTTCTTGCCTTATCACTGGCAACACTATAGCAACTCAAGAACATGAAGAGTCAGGTCATTTCTTTCCATATATACACTTAACAAAATGTCTCAAACAGAATGTATCCTCAATTAATGCTTGCTAAGAAGGATGCCAAGCTCAGGTCAAACATTATACTAATGTGAACAGCAAGCAGAAGACAGCACTGGAGGGAAGTGTCTTACTCAGTCTGATGGGTGTCCACAATGGAGGTTAGTGACCCCAGCCGCTCCTCCAGAGAATTAATTCTGTATCTCATGTAGAAGGTCGAGATGATTAGTGCACAGACACTGGAAAGGGATAAAAGAGAAATTCCCAATAGGTTAGTGGCCAGGACCTGATTGATGTTCATAAAACAGTAACCTCAGAGGCAACACTGTACATTTGAGGCAAGGTATTTTCCAAAATAACTTGGCTACAGAGACTTCAAAAGTCTTTTCTCAACAGACTGATGCTTGCACTAAACTTTAGAACTAGAAGGATATTGAAAATTCTCTATTTCCTCAATTTACAAATAATGGCATTTCAGTAGTCTCGCTCAAGGCCAGCCAATGTAGATTCCCGAGCTGGTGCTCATTTCTCCCACCAGGTACTGTCGAAGGCCCTGGCCAGCGAGTGTCCAGTCTTGTGACTCACATTCTCTGCTTTATCTGGAAACCAAACTGCAGATCCTCCTTGGTTCTGAGGAACAGCCTAGAACTGGGTCAGGTTATTTTCAGAAGAACAACTGGCTAGAAGCTACAGGCTAGTTACAGGCTAGAAGCTGAGAGGGAACTTAAAAAAGTCAATGCCTAAGTTTTCAATAAAGGGGATGACATTTTCAAGTTGTTCTGGTCTCTATCCAGAGGACACGGGATAGATGGAAAAATAAACATGAACGAAGATGCTGCATAATCCAGGAAACCATTTCCTAACTAAGAGTATCTACTTAGAACTTAGTCTTCTGCTGGATTTGGCATATTTTGCTTTTCCTTCCTTCCTTCCCACTATTTATTTAAATAAGAAGGGGATGAATATGACCTAAGTTTAAGTTTAAGAACCTAAGTTTAAGAACCTAAGTTTAAGAAAAAAGGTATTGAAGTAGGAGACAAAAATTTCCCCCTAAAAGATTTGGGTCATATTAGAGGCAACTGAGATTCACAATGGCTCTTGGTAACGTGATGACATTACTCCTGTAGTGAAATGAATCATTAAGTCATTCATAATAAATACACTTACTTACACAATTGCATAGAATATAAGAATATGGTGGAGAGTCGGACATTTCTGAGACTTTACTCTGGGTATGATTCCAATGGTTTCTGACTGACCTGTTGGGTGGAAAACAGAAAGCTTCTGTTTAAAAATGATAACACATCTCCTTCGTGCAGCAGTATCCCTATAGGGAAGAAGTACTTGAGAGACAGAATTATTTCCAGGTAATAAAAATCAGAGGAAATACTAACCAAAGCCTTTGCTTCTCATTTTAACCAGTAGTTACAATTCCTTCCCACATGTTGCATTCAATACATACCTATTGAGAGCCTTCTCTGTGCCAAGCATTGCGATGGAGTGACTGGTGAACAATACAGACCCCATCCTTGATCTCCTACCAGTACAACTGGTAAGCAGTTATTATAATCATCAGTAAATAATAATAAAATAACGTGAGTTTTACTGGTAATTTTTGAATCACAACCTCAAAGTATTCAGAATAATGAAAGGTCTTCCACGAAGGCTGTTCACCTTTGTATGCCCCACAGTAAAGCATGAAACTGGGTACAGTTTGTTGAGTGAATAAATGAATTAACATGCCGAGACCTACAGCAGGAAGGGAGGGGGAGGGCATAGCAAAGGCAGTCATAAAGTGAAACATGAGGGCCCTTTAAAAATTACAGGCAGATGCCCACCCCCGCCCCCCAAATAATCCATTCCTCACCATGCCCAGGGAGACTCTTGGCTTTTCCTTCAGGCAGTCTGTTCACAAGGGCATCTGCCCGAGTTGGTTTTGCTTCTCCCTTGGAGACATTCAGAACTGTCTGGGATTCTGTCACATGGAAATCTACCAAGATGAAACGGGGCTGGGTAAGCTTTCTCCCCAGGGCGTTTGAACACATAGGATCAACCACAAAGCAACTCAATCCCTTAATATGCATAATCGCCAAAGAATATAAATGGATCTTCTTACGAGCTGGTTGAGTGGTTTGGGGATGAAATCCAATGTTCAAGCAAATAAAAAATAAAATGATAGAAGGGCAGTCTGTTCTTATCCCACTGACTCATGGGGACGATTCAGCTATAATAATTAATAATATTACTAAAGAAGAGGTAAGAAAATACTGCATGTTTCTGCCTTTCAACCACTCCAATATTATGTCTATTTAAGAGACTTTTTTTTTTTTCTTTTTTGTCACACCATGTGGCTTGTGGGATTTTAGATCAACGACCAGGGACTGAACCTGGGTCCTCGGCAGTGAGGAGCCCTAACCATTGGACCGCCAGGGAATTCCCAAAGAGAATGCGTACTACCACATAGGCAACTCCTTTTCCTTGAACTTTCAAACTACCCTTTGTTTAGAGTCCCTTCCTAATTGTTAGCTCAGAAGGTGTGTTGTTTTTTGGTTGTTTTTGGCTTTTGGTTGAGCTAAGGATGTTTTGTGGAGAATTAAATTTCAGTAAAGATACAGAAATCTCCCAGACCTCGAGAGTTCTCAGATTCAGGAGTCTGGGATCCAGAACTGCTGTATCCTTCCATGTCTTGCCTTCTTTGCCGTACCACTCCATCCAGATCTGAGAATTCGTCGTTGAAATCCTGAGGGGAAATAATGAAATGAAGAGAGAGGCCCATTTTCCTTTATTCAACAGACAGAACTTTGTAACCTCCAGGCCTTTCACTTAGGCCTGACCTATAAAAAATGGAAAAGAAGGAAGGATTACCCCATACTACTGGGTTTCCTCAACAGATCACGGAGTATCTGGTTACTGATTTTTTTGGGCAGTTAGAATTCTGTTAACAAACAGTGGCCAACTCGTTTGAAATAACCAATGTCTAGGAAAAAAACTGGGATGCTGTTGTTTGAAAAGCTTCTAGGGTAAAGCTAGAGAAGTCTCATTAGCATTTTGTAATGAGAAAACATGACCAAAAGAGACATACACAAGGCAAATAAGTAGCTAGAAAGTTCTAGATGCATGTTCTAAATGCAGAGAAAGGTTTTCTCAAATTATAGTTTTAAAAAGATATTGGAAATAGAAAAGGGAAAATGGCTTTAGCAAATTAGACACCGGAAGGAAAGTTTTAGCTTTTTTCTTCCCTCGAACAAATCAAAACAGGGTCAGTAACATTACTTCTAAATGACAAAAGGGTGAGAGAGGAGTGAGGAGTCGGGGAAAAAGCAGGATGTTTTTACTGTGTATCCCACTTGTTCCCCAAAGTGCTTAGGAAATGAAGAGACAAGACGCGTCACTAAAATGTCGCGGTGAAGGCACAATTCGGCGAGCTTTTCACAATTTATTTAGCTGCCAAATGAAGAAGAGGAGACATATCTTGTAAGCAAATTACCAACCTTTCACCTTCAACTAGCTGTCTTTTGATCATTTCAATAGTCATTTCAATGTCATGCAAGAATTTATAGGGGAAGGAAAATTTTAAAATTCAAGTCTCCTCAATTTAATAATTAATTGAACACCTACTACAGATCAGGCAGTATGCAAAGCTCCAAACACATATGACTGCGCCTGATCTCCACAGCCACGTCAGGAGCCTGGCATTTTACTGGGTGAGGAAGCTGAGTCAGAGCAGTTAAAGAGCTTGCCCCATGGCATAGCTCAGCTGGGTGGAACCCAGATTCGAAACCATGTTTGAGGGATTCCAAATCATAAGTGTTTCATTCTATTTTGTACTGTTTCTCACTATTTTTTAAGGTAGATTTTTTTTTCAAAAAATTGAGATAAAACTCACCAGTTTAAGTATACAAATGTAGTGGGTTTTAGAATAATTACATTGTCGTACAACCATCACCACTGTCTTATTTCACAATACGTCCATCTCCCCCCAGAAAGAAGCCCTTTGCCCGTTAGCATTCACTCCCAATCCCGTCCCTTGGCAGCCACGAATGCATTTTCTGCCCATATGGATTTGTCTGTTCTGGACATTTCATATACATGGAATCATGCAACATGTGGCCTTTTGCGTCTGCCTTCCTCCACTAAGCATAATGTGTTCAAGGTTCGTCCATGTTGTATTATGTATCAGTAGTTCTTCATTTTTATGGTCAAATAATATTTCCCTGTATGGATATATTACATTTATCCATTTATCAGCTGATGGCTATCAGGGTTGCTTCCACTTTTTGGCTATGATGTATAATGCAGCTATGAACATTCTGGTTTAAGTTTTTGTGTGAACACGTTTTCAATCCCTATACTTTTTAACAGCTCTCAAAAAAAAAAAGATTTGTAGGGCTTCCCTGGTGGCACAGTGGTTAGGAATCCACCTGCCAATGCGGGGGACACGGGTTCGAGCCCTGGTCCGGGAAGATCCCACATGCCACGGAGCAACTAAGCCCGTGCACCACAACTACTGAAGCCTGCGCGCCTAGAGCCCGTGCTCCGCAACAAGAGAAGCCACCACAATGAGGAGCCCACGCACCGCAACGAAGAGTAGCCCCCGCTCACCGCAACTAGACAAGGCCTGTGCGCAGCGACGAAGACCCAACGCGGCCAAAAATAAATAAAGTTAAAAAAAAAAATTGTAGATGTTGAAACTCTGGGCTCATACTGCTTCACCAAAGGAATTAAAACATTTAACGATTATCAATTTGGGAACAACCATTTGAACAACACGGCTAGGACTCTCTTGGGCTTGCATGATACCATCACAGGTATAAATCTTGTACAAATCGGGGGAGCTACTTCCCGTTCGAGATTTACTCTGTAGTCAGAAAGTCTAAGGGAATCAAAGAATCTCTACCTCTTGGGCATTACAGCTTTCTTCTTTTACAGTTATTTCTGGGTATCCCTCAGCTTCTCTACTAAGCTGTAAAGACTTTGAAGGCAAGAACTAGTTTTGATATTTCCTGGTGTCCTTATGGGTACACTAGCATGGTGCCTTGAACATAGAAGGCATTCAACGACTTGTGGGATGAATCATGCCCTACCTAAATAGACTGGTGAACCTCTCTAAAACAACGCTGACAGACAAACAGAGCAAGATTTGCTGAATACCTCCATGGACCAGTAACTGGCTAAAACAGCGCACTATCATGTTTCTTTTCTTTTCCAGGATGACTCTTTAATTACCTGAAAAAGTTGATGACCTCCTATGGTCCCCTCTTCTTCAGGACAGAAATGCCCTGTTTCTTCAACTTTGCCTCCAATACTGTGGTCCTAATTTCCTCCCGCACCCTGGTCATGGTGTAAGGAGAAGTGTGATTGTGGGACCTACTCACTTTCTTTTGCATTTAGATAGTTATGTAGGCAACTCACCAGAGGCAGAGATGAAGGGCGGTCTGCCTGGAAGCTGTTTTCGAGAGAAGATGGATTGGGACTGTTGCCGGTACTTGTATTCTGAAATTATCGAAACAAAATTAGTTTTACAAAATGAAAGAACCAGATCAACTACAAAACCATAAGAAATACAGAAGAGAGACAGCAGTTGAGGCTCAGAGAGGTTGTACTCACTTCTAAGTGTCCACACACAGACTTCAGTAGTTTGTAAGTTGAATCTCTGGAGAGTAAGGAGACAAATATGTACTGAAAAACAAAATAATAATTATTTAATTATTAACAGATACTGCTCGACTAGAAGTGAGTGTTCAGAGTTAAAAATTTTATCTGTATATTTTTTCATTTTCAAACACCATAGACTATATTCTATACCAAGTCTATATTCTCATTCCACTCAGCCACACGTTCAGTTTTTATTCCATTCCTGGAATAAAGTGAATATATTCTCCCACAATAGCAACAGAACTCTCAAACCCAACTTAAATAATACAGCAATGTAGAGCAAAATGAAATCTCCGGTGCTCTGACATAGGTGCCCCAAACAAGCATGGATGGAAAAGACCTGGATAGTAAAGAAAGGCCAGTTGTATTCGCCAGGTCCTCTTTTAAGCCTCTCCCTCCCTTCCCCGCCCCCCTTTTAGAAGGTATTTAACAATTCCCAAGGGTCTGCTTTCTCTGCTCTGACCTAGATTTCCATTGAAAATGTCCCAGCCACTCTAAAAGGCTCATTCTTTTTCAAGCCACTTCCAGATTCTTTCTTGTACAAATATGGAGATTTTCTGGTGAATGCTTATAAATAAGTTATGGGAAAGAAGTCAGAGCTAGACAAGTAATTTGGAGACAAATAACACAAGGAAAAATGATTTTACCATAAACCACACGTAGAGAAATAAAAAAGTTCACACTTTTTCCATCTATTTGAGCCACAGCATCTTTTCACACCCCCTTTCCAAAGTTTGTGATTACCCTCTCCTGCATTCCCATGAGAGAAACCGATACACTTCCCGAGCAAACACTGTATTCCAAAGTAGTTAACATTACGGGTTCTGGCATTAGACAGACCGGGTTGCAAATTTTGGCTCTGTTACCTACCAAGTGGGTGACACTGGGCAAACTCTTAGTTCCAGTTTTCTTAACAATCCCCATCCCTTACAGTATGGTAGTGTGGAATAAACGTGTAAATATAAGGAAAGCATTTTGTGTACGCCTGGCAAGAAGTACCTGATGCTTGTTAGCCATTCGTATTAAAAAATAATAATAATCTAGAAACATATTAACATATTTCCTAGCTCATCAGAATAGCCTCTTTTAATCTTTCCTTCTTTCTCCTTCCCCCTTTAAGTTATTCAGTATGATTAGAAATGAATTGTAGCTTTTATGCTTTCATAAAAATAGTAGGTAAAATATTAAAAAAGAATTTCAAGTGAAACATGAGTAACCAAACCATTCTACTCTCTCTCTCTTGCCAAGGTGAAACACACATCGCTCTCCATGCAAATATTTCAGGTTGCCCATGTCTGGGGTAGCCCAACAGTCAATGACAGCTCCGGAACTTCTGTACTGAAGAGGGGTAGTTAAGGCAACCTGGAGGCAAAGAGGGCCTGGGAACTGGTCCTCAAGCTGAACTTGAATAGCAAGCCCAAGTTTTACGTCTTTAGGTTGGCTCTGGGGAGGCACCCAATGGAGGTTATGGGGAGGCTGGTCAACCCCGCCCCAGGGACCCCTCATATTGCCCTGCCGCACCCTGTGAATAAGGTGGTGGTGATGGTGGCGTTTTAAATAATAATAAAGAAATGAAATATATCCCTGTAGCCTGACCTGACCCAATAGATGTTAGGGAAATGGAAGTTGGGAAAGAATTTTACTTTTTTGACTTTGGTCAAGTAAGTATAATGAAGTCAGCAGGAAATTCAAAATTGGCAACTATTACATTAGAATAAATCACCTTGTCAGGGGAAACAACACTACACAAATGTCTAAAGGCTGTGATTTCAAAAATTCGACTTACAGAGTAACTCCTGATTCGTGGCATTATGTTTCAGGGTCTTGGTCCTCCGCAAGAAGCCCCTAAGGCAATGAAACCCAGAGTAGGACAAAGCAGGGTGCCCGCACCTGCTGCGTACTCACCCTGTCTGTGACTGTCGCTATAATCAGGGCATTTGGCACCAGAAGGGCAGTTTTGGTTTTCTTTATCAGGGTTACCGAGAAAGCCGGAATAGAGATCTGAAACAGAATCACTGAGTTAACATGGGTTCAGGCTTCACAGAGCAGCACTCCAAATCTTCATGTTAAAGGAAAAATAAAAAAAGATAAAACCAGCAGCAAGCTCTCCAGCCTCCATGAAGAAAAGTGAATCTTAGAAGAGTGTCACCGAGGTCGTCTGGATCATCAAGTCTACAGAAGGTTTTGGTGGGAGACCTGGGACATGCGAATAGAATGCAAAATGTACAGCCATTTTAAAGGTAATCCCCAGGCTCTTAAGAAGTTACATGCTTGTAGTCATCTACTTTGAGCTCATCTCCACACACCCTCCTCTTTTCTGTCCTTAGGGAAAAAGGCTGAAAAGCACTGGTATAGTAGACCCATTTTTGAACAGGGAGTCTGGGGCCTGAATTCTCAGTTCTATTACTATCCACATGACTTATTCAACCTTGTAAGGTATCCTTTCTTGGCCTTGGTTTCCTGACTTATAAAATAGAGACAGTCTTACCTATTTCCCAGGATTTTCTGTGGATTAAATGAGATAATAGATGGAAAATGCCTAGCACTCAATAAAAAAGTCATTCATTTCCTCATCTGTCTCATAAAAAAGAGGATGGGTGAAATACAAGCACCCTTAAGTTCTTTTCTGGCTCAAACAATAAAGAATAACAACAATGACAATTACAGCAGCTACCATTATCAATACCTATTTACCAGATGATAATTTCATTTAAATATGACAGTCCTATAATGTAGACATTCTAAGAGATAAGGATGTTTGTTTAGAGAGGTATATAACTTTCTCAAGGTCATAAATAAGTTACAAAGATAGAATTTGAACCAATCTGATCCAAAATAGGGGTTCTTTTTCATACAAGGTACTGCAAGAATGTACCAGATGCTGCGAAGAATAGTAGATGTTCCTGATATTTTTATGTTACAGCCCTTCAACCAGGTTTGATCTCAAAGGAAAATGGATCACATCACTTTGATCCCTGAAAAGAGAGTCACCCCCACTCCTGGTAAAAAGAAAAGGGCCTGAATCCCTCCACAGGTGCACACACTCACATGAACATACATTTTGTAAAAATGCTTCACATATTCTGAAAGAGATCAGCAAGGTCAGTGGGGAAGAGGAGGGGTTTATGTTAGTACTGCCAGCTTGAAGGACCAAAACTAAGCTTTCAATTTTCTTACATTTTAATTTAGAACGTTTGCGTTCATATTTAGGTTTATGAGATGGAGTTGTTCTACTGCCCCTCCAGGTTCCTGATGGGAAGACTATGAAGAATGAGGGGCTACAACACAGCAAAAATAAATAAATTAATAATAAAAAAAAAAAAGAATGAGGGGCTAATCTAAATTAGACACTAAAGAAAAAAAACTATTTTGCCAAAGAACTCTACCCACGAAACTTTTGAAGTTGGGGAGATAATTCAGAAGTGATAAATTGGGATTACTTTGGGGAAAAGAATTTAAGATCTTCCAAGACAGATGATGATATAAAAATGAGCCTAATTTCGTTTCTCAGCAGCAACACACACACACAGTGATAAGGGGTTATAAATTTGGATTTTTGCAGAATGTAAGGCACGGAACACCCTTAAGAAGGAGTTTCTCTCAATTGCTTCATGAGTATAAGTGACAACTAGATAACATTTGAGAAATAAAGCATGAATCACTTCTCTGTTTGAGCCTAGATGCAATGTGATACATGCCTTTAATTTTACTAGCATCTAAAAATACAAACAGGGCTTCCCTGGTGGCGCAGTGGTTGGGAGTCCGCCTGCTGACGCAGGGGACACGGGTTCGTGCCCCGGTCCGGGAAGATCCCACATGCCGTGGAGCGGCTGGGCCCATGAGCCATGGCTGCTGAGCCTGCACGTCCGGAGCCTGTGCCCCACAACGGGAGAGGCCACAGCAGTGGGAGGCCCACGTACCGCAAAAAAAAAAAATAAAATAAAATAAAAATACAAACAGGCTGAGGAAAAGGTTCTGATTAAAGTTACACTTTAGGGTGCTTAGAAAATTCCCCTTCCTAGAGCAGATTGCTTGCTTGTTTTTAGTTCACATTGGATCATGTTGGACCAAGGTCTGTTGGCAGTGAGCAAATTCTGCCGCAGAGCTGAAGCCCACATCTCCTTGACACCATCCTCAGTGGGTAAGGAATGTGCAAGTCACTATCATGGTTCTTATCTTCCCACCCCCTCTTGTCTCTTAGATTAGAGACAGCACATGCAAAAGCAATCCCACATGTCCTTGTCTTTAAAAAACCAGGTCACTCCTTTTAGCTTTTTTTGGTCAGTTCTTTCTTAGGTAGAGATAGGATTTTGAAACCATTGCTAGAATCATATTAGCTTGAAATCACTTACTGGCTTTGTGAATTCCCCATCCTTTAACAAAGGCTAATTTTTTAAAAAAATTATTTATTTTATTTATTTTTTGGCTGTGTTGGGTCTTCGTTGCTGCGTGTGGGCTTTCTCTAGTTGCGGTGAGTGTGGGCTACTCTTCGTTGCGGTGCACGGGCTTCTCACTGTCGTGGCTTCTCTTGTTGCAGAGCATGGGCTGTAGGCATGCGGGCTTCAGTAGTTGCAGCACACGGGCTCAGTAGATGTGGCTTGCGGGCTCTAGAGTTCAGGCTCAGTAGTTGTGGCGCACGGGCTTAGTTGCTCCACGGCATGTGGGATCTTCCTGGTCCAGGGCTCGAACCCATGTCCCCTGCATTGGCAGGCGGGTTCTTAACCACTGTGCCACCAGGGAAGCCCAAGGCTAATTCTTTGTTCACTACTGTTTTCAACCCCTGCTGCTTTGGTCAGAGGTGTTGGCTCTCTCTACTCCTGAGAATTGTCTTTATCCCATGGAATTGGAGATCAGTAACACCCAGTTCCCTTCCCCACTTCATGAACAACTGCTTATAATCCAGAAATCTAGAAATATGGTGCAATACTATTCAATATTGCTTTGCATTATACTGATTCAAATAATACTGTGAATCTAAACTATGTTTATCTAAACATAACTCTGTACAATAAAAATTACATGTTTGATGTTAGTCTGCTGACTCAAAACCAAAATAAAGAATTTCCATTATATTTGTTAAGTGGTCTTTATTTATAAGACTGCCAGTGGCTTTAGGGAGAATATTTAAATAAAATATATCTACCAGTCAAAACAAAAGGAGTTTTTAATCAGCAACTTCAAGAGTATAAAAGCTGCTTATTCATAATCACGAATCAGAATGATTAAAATCTTACTGAGGGCTTCCCTGGTGGCGCAGTGGTTGAGAGTCCGCCTGCCGATGCAGGGGATGCGGGTTCATGCCCGGGTCCGGGAAGATCCCACATGCCGCGGAGCGGCTGGGCCCGCGAGCCATGGCCGCTGGGCATGCGCGTCCGGAGCCTGTGCTCCGTGACGGGGGAGGCCGCAACAGTGAGAGGCCCGCGTACCACAAACAAACAAACAAAAACTCACTGAGGTCACGCAAACCCCAGGTGTTTCTCTGCCACTTTGTTCTGGTGGCCTGACTGAACTGTGTGATGTGACATCACAGCTCAAAGGGAAAGAATGTCAGTGGGGTGGACTTAGTTTTTCCCTTCTCATGCCAAAGTCCCAAGGGCCTCGTTTTAGAAGGCGGTGCCCTGGGAAAACTGCCAACTTCTTCAGGCTATCCTCCTTAAAGGCTCAGGTATCGTGGGCCTCTGCTCCCCCAAATCTGTGTTTAGTGAGAAGGAAGAGATGTCCGTGTTCACCGGGGACTGAGGGTATGTGACTCCCCCAGACCAGGCCTAAAATGCTCCAAATCCTGCTCATTTTGTGCTGGTGACAGAGTGAGCTCTAGTGAGTATCTTATGTATAGGCCTGTTTGCCTAGATATCTCTGATGGTAACTGTGAATATGGTGTAAAATTCAGATTTCTTTAAAGAATTGTTTTGGGTTTAATGTATGTCTTTGAAACAGATTATGACACATTCTCCATATGAAAAACTTTAAGAGTGTACTGGTGACATCTTGGTAAAAAGGATTTAAGGTAGGATTGTGGGAGATATATATATATATATAAGGAAATGAATGAGAGAGTGCTGTTTAGGGAAAAAGGGAAGTTTGGGTTATCTAGAGGCATTTAGAACCTGTAGTATTTGGAACTATAGTAAAGGAAACTTGGTCTAAAGGAATAATAATGACACAAATATTTACAGACTTGCTACATTTAAAACAATTAATAGTCACAATATATAAGGAAATGCAGGATTAGCTTTCTTTCTGAAAAATTATACCAACCTTAGTGTCTTTTCCAAAGACCTTGGAATGAAAACAAATCCAGTTTTCTGATACAAAGAGCTTCCCCTGGTATAATATTTCTTTCTGTAGAGCACAGGTAAAACCTGGGAAAATATATACAGGTATAACATCATGTTAGAATTTCCATTTAAAATGAAAATTGTGTATATATGTTGGTGACTCAGAGATGCGCAGAGATAACACACGCACACGCTCAAAAGATCTCTCACCTCTTTTTCAGTCATCTTTAGTGGAATAAAGCTATGGAGATGAGAGTTTGTTTTTTAATTCCAAGTCTTACAAACTTCAGTATAAACGTCAAAATGGAAAGGCAAGGGGCTTCCCTGGTGTCGCAGTGGTTGAGAGTCCGCCTGCCAATGCAGGGGACACGGGTTCGTGCCCCGGTCCAGGAAGATGCCACATGCCGCGGAGCGGCTGGGCCCGTGAGCCATGGCCGCTGAGCCTGCGCATCCGGAGCCTGTGCTCCGCAACGGGAGAGGCCACAACAGTGAGAGGCCCGCGTACCAGGGAAAAAAAAACTCCTCTCTTTGGGAAGGTGTGGGGAAGGTGTGTCATCCTTGTGCTAATGTTGGCACTGCTGCCCTTTCTACCCTGGTCTGGTCACTAATGACTCCTTTTGAAATAGATGGTCTCATTGTGGGGAGAGCACATGACCCACACCTTCCTGTTTGGAGATGGCGGGAGGAAGCCAGCATGCTGCCTTAGCATTTGTGTACTGAGGGAAGCTGGAATGGAACCCTGGGCCCCAGATGCGCTCAGCGGAGCGGAGCAGGTGCTGAACATCGTGCTGGGCCAGGTGTTTAGGTGTGACCACTGAGCCCTGCACAGCACAGGGGTTGACATGTCTGTCCGCCTACGTCTGTGTTGTCTTCTTCTAGTGGCCTCTCTTGCTCTGGTCTTATTATCTTAAATCTCAGCACGATCCAATCACAACACATTTCAGCAGTGAGTATGCAAGGCGAGGACATTCTGGAATCCCCTTGGATGGTTCCATATCACGTGGAGGAGGTCACTTTCCCATTCTACTCCCTCATCTTTCAAGGTGCTGGGTGAAAGCTGAGTGAGGTCGGTGTTATTGTTACATCATGACTTTCAGAAACCTATTCCCCTTGGTGATTCAGTCCCCAGACTCTTTCTTCCCCCAAACCAATTAGCATCTTTTCAAAGTCAACCAAGTCAGAACTTACTTTGCCTCAGGGGTTCCTCAGTGGGGACATCCAGAAACAGCTTGTGGAAGTGCATGTTTGCCTTGTCCTACAAGGACGACAAAACACAGGCATCACCGCTCTTGTTCTTCTCAAACATCACGAATTTTAACTTCAATCTAAATTATGTAACAAATCTCCCCACCCTTAACAGAGACTCTTAGGAGTTCATTCTCCCTGATCATAGTCCCCAACCCAACCCTTCAGTGAAAAACAGTGGAAGGCAGGGCACAAAGGTTTCATTTTCCAACAAGATTAGTGACTTGCTGACTGGACATATATATATCTATAATCGTGAAGTAGCTGGTGGTCAGCTTTCTTCAGAAGTGGCTGGACAAGGATGTCCCTAATAAGAAATGAGATAAAATCTCACCAGGTAGTGGATCCCAGGGCACTAAAGGTCCCAGCGAGTACTCTCAGAAGAGGGTAGCGGTTAAAAGCCCTGTATCAGATTACCCTGAGTTTAAGTTTTAGCTGCACCTCTTCTGTGGCACGCGATCCTGGCCTAGTTACTTAACCTCTCTGGGCCAGTCTTCTCTTCCGTGCCAGTAGCTGCCTCAGAGGGATGCCGTAAGGCTTAAATGGGTAATACGTCTCCGGTTTGTCACTGTGACTGTTACTGTTGTGAAGGTGTTCCCTCAACCCGTGTCAGGGGGAGGTGACAAGTAGGATTTCACACAGAAGACTTAACTCTCCAGGGCGGTAGAAGGCCCAAGAGTCTGAAATGCTGCAAATCACTTCATTTTCATCTGTTTCCACTTGTGACAACAATGTATAGACAGCAATTTACAGTCTGTAAAATGCTTTCACAAAACACCACCCCCAGCCCCACAGCAACCTGGGAACTGATGTCAGTTCAGGACCCTGTGCCTCAGGGATTATGAGCGACTTAACTGGCTCCACACAGCTACTAAGAGGTAGAGCTGGGTCCTCCATCCACAGGACCACTTTCCTTCAAAAGCATCCTAGCAGGCAGAGTCTTATGAGCGGAACAGAGAGATACCACAAGTTGGCCCTTGATGATGCATTATCCAAACTAGGAGTAGTCTCAGTGGCAGAAATGGCCCTACTATTGCCATAATAGAAGACATATTGCCATAATAGAAGACTATTGCCATAATAGAAGACTACTGCCATCTGCGTATGACAGATGGTCCTCTCAAGTCAACTCGTTTATACATGAACACCTCACATAAAGTAGGTTAGCTCATGCTGCTTCCTTGGAGTACATCCTGCATCCAGAAAGTTTCCTTGATTAAAGCTAGGTGTTCTATCAGGGCTTTGCCGAGATCTTCTTTTTAATGGCTACAGTGAGCACTGGTTGCATGCTTGATTTAAAAATATCCTGGGCCATGGAGTCTTCAAAAATGTGAAATTAATAAAAATAAAATTTAAAAAAACGTAGGGACTGATCTAAATTAAAGGTGACATGACAAATAAATGGAATGCATGGTTCAACTGGATTCTAGAGAGGGGGAGCAAAAAGTCTTTATAAAGGACATTCACTACTGGGACAATTGTGGAAATCGAAAATGGATTTTATATTAGTAATATTTTTGTATATTTACTATTTAGTTAAATTTCTTGGGTGAGCCAACAGTTTCTTGTTCTAGTTCTTAGGAGATACATATTCAAGTATTTTAGGAGTGAAGTGTCAAAAAGCCCCAAACTGTTGGCCCCAGTAAGTATGTCATACTCTATGACACAGAACTGGGCTTTGTTACCCATCTGGGTGTATTTTGAAGCAGACCCCAAATTGCTTCCAAAAAAGAATCATGACCCTGTTCCCAGGTTTTCCTCCTCTGTGTGCAGTTGGGAAGCCTTCTATTCACACAGGTGCCTTATCACACTCTTTAATTGTAGTGCAAGGATGTCACACCTCTCCTGGTCTCCGCTAATTATTAGACAAGCACATGACTCTCAGTACTCACTGCCCCTCTGCATGTGCCGCATGGTCAGCTGTGAAATTTAATGTTGATGAAAGCTCGCCCAAGGGAACTGCAGCCGGTCCTTTCTTCCTGATTCTCTAAAATCTGTGCCTACCTTAGTCCTGACCCTTGCGTTCCCTCTTCCCATTGGCTTCAATGCTTCTGTCACCCTCTGAGACAATACACATTTCATTCCCAAATTACCTGGCTGGAAGATGAGGCCTTTTTCCTTTCAATCTTAGAGTCATTCTTGCTTTCTGTTTTACAGTCATTCTTCTCACTTGCTAAAGAGGCACCATCGAAACTGGATTTCGACCTGAGGAAAGAAAATCCAAGAAGTCCGTAAGATGAATTTTTTACGCTACCATTAATTGTATACAGTGTAATACATCTTGATTATTATACCAGCTCACAAGAAAGCCTGACATTGATTTTTCTCTTCTAGACATCGATAATCCCTCAGGACTCTAAGGACACGGTGTGGGGGACGGGGTGATTCCAGCAGGCGGGATCCCAAACTGAAGAAACCGTACCTTTTGGAAGGGAGAAGTATCGATTGAGCTGTGAAAGTAATTATATCATCTCAAAAGTATTTTAAGCAGTATAAGGAGGAGTACTGGAGGCTGATTATTGAAACTGCAGCTATAGTTCAATCCAGAATTCTGTGAATACTTAACAAGTGTTAATTGAGAGAGGCGTAATGTTAAATGCCTCGGGGCACACAAGACAGTCCTTATCCTTAAGGAACCTGTGCGCATATCAAGCATCTTTCTAAAAAGGCAGTACATGATGTAGCATCAAAACAGTACATATCATGGGCGTTAGGAGGTGGTAATAGAGACAGTTAAGTCCAACAGGAGGTAAGAGAAGAGACCAGCAGGTCAGTGAGGGCTTAATACACTGGGCCTAACAGGATGAGCAGGAATTGGGTATGGGGAAAAGAGAGACAGAACATCCCAGAGTGGGAAAATAGAAGTAAAATCAGGATAAAAAAAGAACATGTTTGGAAGTCCTTCCTTTGTTCTCATAAGGGCAGAGGTCAGAGCTCCCGGATTTCTTTCCAAGGTGATTCTAGTCCTGGCTCTTCCTTTGAGTAGAACTTGCATCTTTAACCATACAGCGAAACCCAGCCATTTCAAAGTGGAATGCATGCATGATTTTTAGAGGTATACACATGGAAAAATTTTGTGATACAATTATGTAGATTTTTTTCTGTTTATTGGGGGGAAAAATGGCACATGAAATTCATGATTCCACGATAGGATTCTCTAGAATCAGGCTCAGTTAAAATAATGTTTGGTTCAAAGTGAATTTAAGAAGACTCTTAAGCAATTTGGGTGGCATATGGGTGTGACAGAGGGACAGAAATGAAGTTAGAGAGACTTTGGACTCTGGCTTTCTCAGCTGTGAAGAGACTGACTATGTGATGTCCCAGGCCTCTGCTGCCCGCAACAGTTTTGAGTCCACAGTGCTCAAACCAGAGGCAAAATATCTCTCATCAATTCAAGGCACAGAGATTTGGATTCAGTTACTGGCCACTGAACCAATTCACAGATATAAATTTCTTCAGAATTCTAGGAATTACTTTTTAAAAAAAACTATGAGTAGACATTTGTACTCTACTTGAAAATAAAATTGTTTTTACAAATGTCAAATTACCTATTATTTATACTAGCCACTAATTTGAATTTATCACCTCTACTGATTCAAATTAATAAATGTTAATGGTACTGTCAAGGCAATGATCAGACCTTTTGAAGAACAATGGACTGTAAGCAAATGTGACAAAAGGGCAGCTGTACCCTTGATGATCTCAAGAGACACAAGTAGAAGGGCTTGTCTGCACAGCATTGGCTCTGAGGTAGGGGTGGGAGGTATGCTTATTTACATGCATTATTTCTTTGTATCTTTTCAACTGTGTTAGTCTCACTTCATACAGATGACTATGAGCAGGACCTGAAACCTAGTGCAAAACATTTTTATTCAAAAATTCAGAATTGGGGCTTCCCTGGTGGCGCAGTGGTTGAGAGTCCACCTGCCAATGCAGGGGACACGGGTTCGTGCCCTGGTCCGGGAAGATCCCACATGCCGCGGAGCGGCTGGGCCCGTGAGCCATGGCTGCTGAGCCTGCGCGTCCGGAGCCTGTGCTCCACAACGGGAGAGGCCACAACAGTGAGAGGCCCGCGTACCGCAAAAAAAAAAAAAAAAAAAAAAAAAAAGTGAGATGCATCAAAACAGTCATGCAGAAAAGATGGAGACAGAATTGGGAGTGATAGTCAGAATAGAAAAATCTGGGGGCAGAGTGAAGACTTAGGCTTGGTCCTGAGTGAGGTATAGATTTGCAGAGAAGCCGTGGGCTGGGTAGCCAGGAAGGAAGGGAAAAGCAGGAGTTATTTAATCATCCTTTAGCAGAGGACAAAAGACGTAGAAGGTAGGAGTTCTGACAGTTCTAATATGGGGAGGAGAGCTATTACTCCTCCACTTGGTGTGGATAAATGGCCACAGTTACCTGTAATTCATCACTGGCTTAACCATTCTCTTTTAAGGGAACAAAAGCAACTTGAAGTTCCTACTTCTTCCTTCCAAGTGAAAGCAAGCACATAATTGGTGCCCCTGAGAGTGACGGGGACCAGAGCTCCACATCTCAAACCGCCTGTCCCCTCACAGCCCCACGACCAAACTGAGCCCGGCTTCCAGCACCGGCCCCAGGAAATGGGCAGCCCAGGGAGATGTGCACACCCCGCCCGGGGATCCCAGGCAGGGCTTCCCTCCGCTCTTTTCCGTGGCTGCCAGGAAAGTGAGACAGCAGGTGTGCACACCCACAGGCCGAGCAGACAATCCAACCTGGGTGGCCTCAGCAGCAACCCTGGCAGCCTTTCCAGGTGCTTCTAACTCCATGCCAGAGAGGGGCCCACCCCGGCTTTATCATGTAGCAAAATCAGTGCTTTCAGAAAGGGGCAGAAATTCTGCAGAAGGCTGCAGTGGGAAGGAGAAGAGAGGCTGGCGGGAAGAGCTGAGAAAGGAAGGCAGGTGCCAGTGCCTGGATATCAAGGAAAAACACCCCACTTCTTTCTCAGGGGTGTCATCTGCTTGTAGGAGATCTTCACTGTTAACCATCACCATAAAACTAGAAACACCAGCTCCTCCCAGCAACCCCTCCTCCCCGAAAGGCCAAAAGAACAGAGTCAAGGTGAGGACTCACCGCAGGGAAATGATTCTCTTCGGGTCTGCGGACTCGGTCTCGCTGGACAGAGCAGGGGACAGGGCTGCTGGTGACCTGCAGACCTTCTTTTTCTCCTCCACACCATTCTCAGCCTCTGAGCTGGAGAAAACACTTCACCTTAGATATCCAGAGTGGGGAGGAGGGAAAAACGATGACGTGACCTCGCTTTCTGGAGAGTGGAATGATCTTCAATGCCCGGGACTGGCTGAAGTCAACAAGGACAGCAGTGCCCTTTCCATCCCTCCATCCTACCCCCTCAGCTGGTGCCCCAGGGGGTGGGGCTCTGGGTCATGCCTGCTTCAGATACACGTGCAGGTTTATGTGCAGGTAAATGTCCAACTTTGCAGGGACTTTCCGGCTCCCAGGTATGCGGCCCGTGCCCTGCGCTGCCTGGCTCTGCCCAGCCCAGCATGGAGGTGGAAGATCACCCAGAAGCTGGGAGGGCCCCTGACCTGAGCACGAGCTCACGTGCGGCCTCCTGCCAGCTGTGAGCCTTTCTGCTGGGCGCTCCCACCCCGTCTGTTTGCACTTACGTCACTTATCATCTTTTGTTGTAGCTATATAGGTCCTGGTTTGGGTGCTTGCTAATTTCACCAAGCGCTTCTCTCAGCAATTACACTCTCTAATCCGCACCACCACCCAGGCTAGGTGGGAATTATTACTCCCATTTCACAGACTAGGAATTTGAGGCTCTCACATAGTGAATTTCTTGCCCGAGTTTGCAGAACTAGTACCTGTCTGAGTTGGGATTCAAACTCAGGTCTGCCCATCCGAGAGGCCTCTGTGTACATGCCCATTCTCATATTTTCTTTCTTCGCATCCATCCACCCCCCAGCCACGCATCTATCCTCTGAGCCCTCTTACTAGCTCTTCAGTGTGGGAGCCCCAGGCTGGGGAGAAGAATCTCATTGATTTTTATACTGACCACGAGGTCTAGGATAGTGCGGGTATATAATCGCACTCAGTAGGCTTTTGGAAAACTAGGTCTGACCTTGGTGAAAAAGGGAGTAGAGGAGACAGTAAGTCAGAGGGTCAGCACGCTGAACCATTAACAGATGGAGGACGGCCAGTGCAGTGGACACAGGTGAGCTCCCTCAGTCTCGGGATCAGGGGAAACCATTTCAACATGGAAGGAGAGGAAGGAATGTGGCCAGGGAGAACACAAGGTGGTAGCATGGATCAGACCTTCTTTGGTGTCAGCCTGCACAGCAGAGGACTCACAAAACATACTTCTAGACCATGAGAACTCCACGGTGGCTGAGTGTAAAGGAAGACAGCATTGCTGTGACAGTTTAGCTAATTTTAATCCTAACTTACCACCCATTTGGTATCTTCACCTGCAAAAAACCTCGCAGGCAGGAAATGCTATTGGTTACTTGAACCTCTGTGGTTGCTTGCTTACCACTTTTCACAGCGCATGGAAATTCCAGCCCACACTGGGAGTCCTACTGTCGTGTCAAAATCAAAACCAGGTATGTCTGACAAGGTATCCAAGTAATAATCCCTACGAGTGGTTGATACTCTTATTCTGCATTTCTCCTTTTCTAGGTAGGTTAACATCTGAGGACATAGGCCCGACCTTCTATTTCTTCAGTTCTTTTCAAAGTACTTAAAGCACTTATGTACATTAAAAGGACTCAGTACATAACTGAATTGCATTATGTGATAAAAGGTACATGGAAAGCCTTGAAACATTAAAATGAAAACATTGCTTTGGTTTAAAATAGAAGATTTATTTTGTTTATTTATTTATTTATTTATTTATTTATTTATTTATTTATTTATATTTTTTTTGTGGTACGCGGGCCTCTCACTGTTGTGGCCTCTCCCGTTGTGGAGCACAGGCTCTGGACGCGCAGGCTCAGTGACCATGGCTCACGGGCCCAGCTGCTCTGTGGCATGTGGGATCTTCCCAGACCGGGCACGAACCCGTGTCCCCTGCATCGGCAGGCAGACTCTCAACCAATGTGCCACCAGGGAAGCCCTAGAAGATTTATTTTAATATCAAATTTATGGACTCCGAGAATTTAATTTAATTTATGGACTCCAAGAATTATAGAACTGTTTAAAAAAAAAAAAAAGAATTATAGAACTGTTAAGGGCCCTTTGAGCACATCCCTGCCTTTTCCCTCTATCCCCCAAGACACACACATTACTCCTATTCTTCAAAAGCATAAGAAATCCACTCAAGTGAACTTATTTACAAAACAGAAACAGACTCACAGACATAGAAAATAAACTTACAGTTACCAAAGGGGATAGCAGTGGGGGCAGAGGGGTGGGTGGTGGAGATAAATTAGGAGTTTGGGATTAACAGATTCACACTACTATACATAAAATAAACAACACGCACCTACTGTACAGCACAGGAAACTATGTTCGGTATCTTGTAATAACCCATAATGGAAAAGAATCTGAAAAAGTACACATATATGTGTGTGTATATATATAGATATATCTCTGAATCACTTTGCTGTACACCTGAATCTAACACAACACTGTAAATTAACTATACTTCAAGAAAAAAAAATGTTATAAAAAAAAGTAAATCAGAAAATCTCTTTAAAAAGTTTCCATAGGAGCCTTCACAGAAATGGGATACGGTGAGGACTGAGCTAATAATGGGAGTGTGCTTAGCTTTAACATGGATTGATTAGATTTAACAGTGTAGAGTGGCACAACCTTGTAAAAGTGATACTACAATTTGCATTTATTTCTAATGGGCCTCTGGCTAGACTTTGGGGTTGGCTGGGATCAGAGCCAGTTTGTTCTTAAGTTGAATTCATTCTGATGCTTGACAGTCCTCCACCCCCTTGTCCATTGGAGCCCTACTTCTAAAGGTCAGTATACTGTCTACTTGACACCCAACTAACACCTAACACCTACCTAACACCATACACAAAAATAAACTCGGGGATTCCCTGGTAGGGCAGTGGTTGAGAGTCCGCCTGCCGAAGCAGGGGACACGGGTTCGTGCCCCGGTCCAGGAGGATCCCACATGCTGCGGAGCGGCTGGGCCCGTGAGCCATGGCCGCTGAGCCTGCGTGTCCGGAGCCTGTGCTCCGCAACGGGAGAGGCCACAGCAGTGAGAGGGCCGCTTACCACCAAAAACAAAAACAACTCAAAATGGATTAAAGACCTAAATCGAAGACCAGACACTATAAAACTCTTAGAGGAAAACATAGGAAAAACAGTCTTTGACATAAACCACAGCAAGATCTTTTTTTACCCCCCTCCTAGAGTAATGAAAATAAAAGCAAAATAAACAAATGGGACCTAATTAAACTTAAAAGCTTTTGCACAGCAAAGGAAACCATAAAAAAGACAACCCTCAGAATGGGAGAAGATAATTGCAAAGGAAGCAACAAATGATTAATCTCCAAAATATACTAACAGCTCATGGAGCTCAGTATCAAAAAAACAAACAACCCAATCAAAAAATGGGCAGAAGACCTAAATAGACATCTCTCCAAGGAGGACATACAGATGGCCAAGGGGCACATGAAAGGATGCTCAATATCACTAATTATTAGAGGAATGCATATCAAAACTATAGTGAGTTATCACCTCACACCAGTCAGAATGGCCATCATCGAAAATCTACAAACAACAAATGCTGGAGAGGGTGTGGAGAAAAGGGAACCGTCTTACACTATTGGTGGGAATGTAAACTGATACAGCCACTATGGAGAACAGTATGGAGGTTCCTTAAAAAACTAAAAATACAACTACCATATGACACAGCAATGCCCCTACTGGGCATATACCCTGAGAAAACCATAACTCAGAAAGACACATGTACCCCAATGTTTACTGCAGCACTATTTACAATAGCCAAGACATGGAAATAACCTAAATGTCCACAGACAGATGAATGGATAGAGAAGATGTGGCACATACATACAATGGAATATTAGCCATAAAAAGGAACGAAATTGGGTCATTTGTAGAGATGTGGATGGACCTAGAGTCTGTCATACAGAGTGAACTAAGCCAGAAAGAGAAAAACAAATATCGTATATTAACATGTATATGTGGAATCTAGAAAAATGGTACAGATGAACCTATTTGCAGGGCAGGAATAGAGATGCAGATGTAGAGAATGGACATGTGGACACAGGGTGGGAAGGTGAGGGTGGGCCGAATTGGGAGATTAGGATTGACATATATACACTACCATGCATAAAATAGACAGCTAGTGGGAACATGCTATAAAGCACAGGAAGCTCAGCTCGGTGCTCTGTGATGACCTGGATGGGTGGGACGCGGTGTGTGGGGGAGGGGGCAAGAGGGAGGGGATATAGGTATGCATGTGGTTGATTCACTTCATTGTACAGCAGAAACTAACACAACATTGTAAAGCAATTATACTCCAATTAAAAAAAGAAAAAAGAAGCTCTAAAGGAAAAAACAGGCATGCTTTTACATAAGTTACTGTCCTTGGTAGATTAAGAAGGTTAAAGGAAAATGGATATAACTTTTCTTGAATAAATTTGGCTTATTAGATTTTGATATTAAAAAAAAAAGAGTAGGCTCTAAGGGAAGATTGTCAATATTCTGAGTGGCAAGAAAAGCCACAGTCATTTTGTCTTTGCACCTTAGACGTCGAAATCTTCCTGTGGAACATAGCCACATCTAGATAAATATGAGCTTTTTCTTCTAGTAAAATTATTTCCAATGTCTATCAAAATAATTTCTTCTACAGAATGTTTCTGACCCATAGTAGCCTGTAAAGCATGTATTTGGAATAATATTTGGAAAAGTAAATAGGTTTTTCAAAACAAAAAAAAAGTTTCCACAAACCAGTCAAGTAAATTGAAAACAATAAACCAAAAAAAAAAAAAAAAAAAAGAAAAAATCCACTCAAATGAACTTATTTACAAAACAGAAACAGACTCACAGACAGAAAATAAACTTATGGTTACCAAAGGGGATAGCAGTGGGAGCAGAGGGGTGGGTGGTGGAGATAAATTAGGAGTTTGGGATTAACAGATTCACACTACTATATATAATATAGATAAACAACACGGACCTACTGTATAGCACAGGGAACTATATTCAATATAACAACCTATAACAGAAAAGAATCTGAAAACGTACGTATATATATATATATATCTGAATCACTTTGCTGTACGCCTGAAACTAATACAACATTGTAAATTATACTTCAAGGGAAAAAAATGGTTAAAAAAAAGTAAATCAGAAAATCTCTTCAACAAGTTTCCACAAACTAGTCAAGTAAATTGAAATACAATAAACCACACAAAAAAAGAAATCCACTCGAGTCCCTCTTTAAGTAGGGAGATGAAGTGCGTGTGTAACTTCAATAATCCACCTCAGCATTCATTCAAATATTTACGGAATTCTATGCTTTGCAGGGACAGATTCAGACTTAGAGGCAGCACGGTAGCTGTCCTGCACAGCACCCTTGAAGACTCAGGAAGAGCCATGCCCGGCCAGAAGCACTCATAAAAAGGTGCTGTCTGGATGTAGCCCTACTGACACAGGACTTGGCAGAGAAATGGTGCCTCTTGCTCTGGGCAGGAAGAGCCCAGCACCAAGGAGCAGAGGAAGCGAAGTGGCTGAATTTCAGCCCCTCCTTGCCCCGCCCTTCCTGGCCAGGCACTTGTGTGCAGTGCTGGGCACTCAGCCCTCACCAAGTGGGTGGTCCTGATGCAGCGCCCCTAGCTTAGCACTGACAAGATTACAGAGGCTGCCTCTAGGTCAACCCACCCACACAATGTCTTTCAATGACAGAGCATTCAGGTATGTGCAGATTAAAATGACTTTTTTTTTTAACATCTTTATTGGAGTATAATTGTTTACAATGGTGTGTTAGTTTCTGCTTTATAACAAAGTGAATCAGTTATACATATACATATGTTCCCATATCTCTTCCCTCTTGCGTCTCCCTCCCTCCCACCCTCCCTATCCCACCCTTCTAGGTGGTCACAAAGCACCGAGCTGATCTCCCTGTGCTATGCGGCTGCTTCCCACTAGCTATCTATTTTACGTTTGGTAGTGTATATATGTCCATGCCACTCTCTCACTTTGTCACAGCTTACCCTTCTCCCTCCCCATATCCTCAAGTCCATTCTCTAGTAGGTCTGTGTCTTTATTCCCGTCTTACCCCTAGGTTCTTCATGACACTTTTTTTCCCCTTAGATTCCATATATGTGTGTTAGCATACGGTATTTGTCTTTCTCTTTCTGACTTACTTCACTCTGTATGACAGACTCTAGGTCCATCCACCTCACTACAAATAACTCGATTTCATTTCTTTTTATGGTTGAGTAATATTCCATTGTATATATGTGCCACATCTTCTTTATCCATTCATCCGATGATGTACAGAGCCTCCACCTTTCTCTTCCCTAGACTGGCTCCTGGTCTCTGGCACTGGTTCTGCCCTGGAAAGCCCTCCCCAGCGGGCACAAGCTCCACAGAGCCTCCCATCCCATCACCTCAGCTCTGCTGCTGCTGGCTCTATAACTCACTAGACCCCTCATCAATTAATGATCCAACTACGAGAAGCAGGGAACTTCTGTTTTTTTCCACAGCACTCAGCTCAGCATTTTGCTCAGTGTGGTCATTTATTAGTGTTGACTGATGTGGGATTAATTCTGCGGCATCCAAAACAGAAGTGAAATTCATCAATGGGCCGATTCAACTTTAGGTTTTTGTTTACTCAAAGATGCTACGGAACTCAAGCAAGTTAATTACCAACACAGGCGAGATGATTCCTGGAGCACCCCTATCACAGAGGTCTTGTTGGCAGCAAACTGAAACTGCTAGGATCCGAAGAGCAGAGGCTCACCTGTGTTTGAGTGAGGAGGGCATAGGAGAAGGAACAGACCACTTCTGCAAGGCCTCTCAGTAACTTTAAAGTTACTGGCAGTGAAGCTGAACTCTCATTGACAAGGGAGATGAAATAACAGATCTCACTTATGTCATGAAAATAAATCAGCTTGGGGGCTTCCCTGGTGGTGCAGTGGTTAAGAATCCGCCTGCCAATGTAGGGGACACGGGTTCGAGCCTTGGTCCGGGAAGATCCCACATGCCACGGAGCAACTAAGCCCATGAGCCACAACTACTGAGCCTGCGCTCTAGAACCCGTGAACCACAACTACTGAGCCCACACGCCTAGAGCCCGTGCTCTACAACAAGAGAAGCCAACGCAATGAGAAGTCCGTGCACTGCAACGAAGAGTAACCCCGCTCGCCGCAGCTAGAGACAGCCCGCTCACAGCAACGAAGACCCAACGCAGCCAAAAATAAATAAGTAAAATAAATAAATTTATTTAAAAAAATGAGTGACAGTTTTAAGCAAGCATAGAAGCAGCAGAAGATGCTGGGAACACGGGATCCACCTTCACTTGGCTTTGGCAGGTTATTTCTTCTCCTATCTCCAACCCAATATAAGCACCAGTTATGGGCCCTGAAAGCTTCTAAGTAGGAATTTCAGAGCAGTGAGATAGACACACTTATACCAACCAAGCCTGACTTTACCAACTAGGCCACAGCATTTTTATTACCAGCTAGGAAGTGCTGGTTTCAACAAGACACTGCCACACACTGTTGCACCACAATCTATAAATAAAAAACAGGTTGGACGATCCCTATCAACAGTCCAATATTCCTCACTTCCTAGACGTGATTAGTCTGGTGATGACTTGATTCAGATTTCACAATTTTTCAGAATTAGAATTCTTACATGGGGTCAACTATCATTCCTCCTGAAAAGAGTCTCTCTGAGTTAGAGTAAACTCAACACTCCTCTGTTCTGTCATATCCATCTCCCAGGCCCTTTGCCTCTCCTGTTGAAGATGTGTTGTACTCAGGCATCATCACGTGTAAGTGATAATTAGGTTCTATCTCAGGTGAGTGAATAAGCTGTATTTCAGGTAAGTGCAAACAAGTGCCTCACTGTGGTTCAGTCCAGGAAGCTGTGCTCCTTCCTAGTTACAGTGATAAACCTGTGCTTGTCTACCTTCAAGTTAAATTAGTCTAAGCTTAGGCATAAAAAAGGTCACTAAACTCCTTTATGGTAGTACCAGTGAGATAGTTTTACACCCACTATCATTTAAAAAACTCCCTGATTATCATTACTCAAAACCACAGTCTTGACCAACAAAGGTTAAGAAGTGACTTGAAGATAGGATATGTTTCACCAGAGGATCCCCAGAAGATAAAATCCTGGAAATGGGATGGAAACCCTGTACTGAAAACCAGGCTGCACCTGGACTCGCCAAGATCTGTAGCCTGAAAGACTCTTGTTTTTGGTGTGCTGCCCACTTGGTGGCTCCCTGGCTGGCAGGCAAGGGTGGCAACACTTGGGAAGCTGAGAGCTGGGCTGTAGGGGCAGAGGAGGACTCTGGGGGCTGCTGCACAGCAGCTACAGTAGAAACAGAGACAACGCAGTTACCAAAAGCAGGAAGCAGAATGGGGTGCAGAAGGTGCAGGAACTGGTGATAGAGACCAGGACCGCTCCAAGACCCCTAAGCCTCTCCAACTGCAAAGTCGGCTCAGTCTCCCAGCTAGATTTTTCTCAATCAGGAAGAACAGTCTTTCATTTACAATTCTGATATAAGGATATCTTTGGAAATTTTACATTGTATTTATTGATCTACATATTTATTTCTGAATAGGTACTAGAAGCACAACAACACAATTCAAAAGTTACAAACGGAAAAACAAATCTCCCTTCTACCCACCCCTGTTTTATGCTGGCCCTGTTTCTCTCCAGAGGCACCTACTGTTCCCAGCTCCTGTGTGTACTTCCAGGGAGTCTGAATGCATATAAGTGTACTTTTAAGCACAAGTGATAGCATGTTATTCTAGACACCCCCCGCCCCCTTTTTTGAAACTAACTTGGTGTTCTTTCCCTATTAGTACCATACAGCTTCCTCGTTCTTTTTAATGACTGCATAGAGTTCCACTGTAATGGCTTACAAAATTTAACCAGTTCCTTATTGATGGGCATTTAGGTGATTTCAGTCTTATCACTAATACAGACAACACTGCAAAGAATGTCCTTATGTGACATATGTCCTTATGTTTTATTATGTGTGAATATATCCCTAGGATAACTTCCTGGAAATGGAACTGCTGTGTTAAAATGTACACAAATTAAAGAAAAATTTATAGTTATTGCCAAATTGCCTTTAGTAAAAGGTTTTGTGACCCACACCCATAATATGTAGCAGTGTTTACACATTCTTACTAAAGTGTTACACTCAAAAAACAATTCAGGGACTCCCCTGGTGGCCCAGTGGTAAAGAATCCACCTTCCAATGCAGGGGACGTGGATTCGATCCCTGGTCGGGGAACTAAGATCCCACATCCTGTGGGGCAACTAAGCCAGCGCGCCACAACTACTGAGCTCGTGCACCTCAACTAGAGAGCCCACACACTCTGGAGCCTGTGCGCCACAACTAGAAAGAGAAAACCCGCACGCCACAACTAGAGAGAAGCCCATGTGCTGCAACTAGAGAGAAACCCGAGCAGACGGCGAGCCGTAATGAAAAAGATCCTGTGTGCGGCGACTAAGTCCTGATGCAGCAAAAAATAAGTAAATAAATAAAAGGAAAAAATAAATGAAATAAATATTCTTAAAAAACCCAAAAAACAATTCAGAGTGCTTAGCAGAGTACCTAGCACATAGAATAACAATTTTACCAATGATTAGTGTTAAACTTTTTGATCTCTACATATCTAAGAGGTAAAAAAAAAAAAAAGTCCCATTATAGTTTTGATTTACATCTCTCTCCTGATGAGTAAGGTTGAGTGTATTTTCTTATAGTTAAGAGTGTTTTTTATTTCCTGTTTTGTAAATTAGCTGTTCGTATGTACATTTTGCCAATTTTTCTAACGCGTTGCTGATTGAAACATTCAGGGAAAACAATTCTTATAACTGCATCACCAATTCTTGGCAATATCCTAGAATTGACTTTTTAAATAAATAAACATTTAGAAAAGTTAAATGGATATTAGGGCCCAGCATAACATTAAAATAAAAATGTTAATGACAAATTAAGTTTCTCTTGATAGGCTTACCGGCAGATTTTTTAAAAAAGGAATACCGAAAACACAGTATTCTTTGGTTTTGTCAAAACCTGTCAAAACCTGTCAAAACCCAACAGGCTTCCCAGTCCAGGAAGAAGAACAGGAGCACAGATGTTTGCCTCTCCTTTCCGAGGCCTGTTAAGATGAGGATTTATAAAAGAAGTAGTAATCCTGCTTACAATTATGGTGGGAAACCATCAGCAGAAGAGTAATTTCCCCAAATTTCTGAAAAATGGAAAGTAGAAAGTAAATATTAACTCATGCAGCAAAGCAGAGGAAGCTGTATTTCAGAATTTGGGTATAAGTGGAAGATAAGAGAATACTGATCTGTTTGACAGAGTCCAATAAGGTGCTATAGGAGGACGATGTAAGAAGTTGCCGAAAACATTAGACTAAATTAAAGGTGTATGTGTGAGAAATTTCTGCCCACCACTCACCTTGCCCACACCCCCATCCTCAAGACACAAATGGCAGACAGTCAGCTACTTAGCTTGTGAGGAAAACATATCAGAAGGGTTGTCAATTAAAAAACTGAATAACTTAGCTGCAGAAAATCAGGGTGCCTAAGAAGGGGGCTGGAACTCCAGAGTAAATCCCTTCTCTTCCTTCCATTTTGAATAAAGTGGTCCCAAGCTAAGTACCAACTCCCTATTCATATTCTTCCAAAACTACTCTAATCCCTTATTTTTTCCCTCTAGTCCCTCATTCTTAAATATGAAATGACAGCAAAGGATTGCCAGACCCTTGAAGAAAATCTGAAGTCTTAAAGAAAAGACCAAGATAAACTAACAAGAAAGTAAAACCCTTAGAAAATTGACTTCAGAAAACAGAACAAACAAGCAAACAAGAAAAACAAAACCCCCAAACCTTCTAATTAATATCTTCAGAAAGAAGATAGAACTCCTAAAACAGATCACAATATTATGGAAAAGGAAACCTTCCTTGACTCCTCAGTTCTCTCAGAGTTCGAATCCCTAATAGCCTACAAGGCACTTCATGACCTGCCCTGTCTGCCCCACCTCATCTCCCTGACCCCCTTTTCTCACTCCATGCTCCCACAAGAAAATCTGTGCACTGGCTATTCCCTCTGCCTGGAACGCTGTTGCCCCCATAAAGCCATGTGGCTCTCTCCCTCTTTTCCTTCGAGTCTTTACTCAAATATTACCTTCTCAACGAGACCTATTTATTTAATCAAAGGGCTGGAAAATAGCATCAAGATACAGAAATTCAAAAGAGAGAAAAAGTAAGAGGGAAACACAAGACATGTTTAAGCCAGGCACTTTTTTTTTTTTAACATCTTTATTGGAGTATAATTGCTTTACAATGGTGTGTTAGTTTCTGCTGTGTAACAAAGTGATTCAGTTATACATATGTTCCCATATCTCTTCCCTCTTGCGTCTCCCTCCCTCCCACCTTCCCTATCCCACCCCTCTAGGTGGTCACAAATCACCGTAAGCCAGGCACTTTTATATCAAATGAGTAGGAATTCTAAACAGGAAAAAAAGGAGAAGTTATTATTAAAGAAAAAACAGGAGTGGTAAAAAGGTGAAAGAAGGGCAAAGGTTACTAATTTCTTATTCTCAAAAGTTGGGAGTCAAATTAATTTAACAAGAGATTTAGGTCAACGTGTTATTTAAAGAGGCAAATGTATGCAAATAGGAAGGAGAAAGAGTGATATGCCTATTTAAAATAGGGAGGAGGAAGAGAGGGAAGCAGGGCGTTAGTATAAGTGAGTTGACTCGTATGTTCCATTAAAACAGGAAGTTGAGACAGAAAGTTTAGAATATGTAAGCAAGAAAGAGCAGGATGAATACATTTTTATAGATAATGAAGTACCACTACCACTAAAACCAGGCATAGTTAAAACCAATGGGGGGGGGGGCAGATGAAAAACCTGGCATTTTTTTTCTGGAGTAAGGCAGCAGAAAGAAGCAAATTAAATTGTTGTGAAGTTTGATTCCTAATGAGAAAGCGCTGCTTTGAGACTTCATTTGGTTGGCAGTAGGAATTAATTGAAGGTTTTTCGACAGAAGGAATGAAATGATGAGGATGAGATATTATTCAGTGTCCACCTCTTCCTGTACCTCCATCACGAGAGGCCTGATGAGATATGTGCTCCTGGAGGGTTACGCTCGCATCAGTGTATAAGAATGGGGATGTGCTGGGATGGAGAGTAGAGACAGAAAATGCAGAGGCAGATGTGGGGAGGAGTTTGAAGGCAAGAAGCAGACACGGCACTGGAGAGAGAATCCAGAGATAACACCAGGATGGGTGGGAGAGCAAGCACTGGAGAGCAACATTCAAGATAACCCAAAGGTTATCTGGGGAATGGAGATTAGCACCACCGTGCATAGTTACAGGGAACACAAGAGGAAAGTTGTGTTTGGTGGGAGGGACTTTGCAAATCTAGTTTGAGATATAATAGACACATATTGTTAGCAGGTAAAAAACTGTATTTGAAAACCAGAAGAGCCCAAAGAACAACAAAAAGATACTGTCCTTGCAGAGGAAGGGCTCTGCCAGTTGGAAACGATTTCTGTTGAGTCCCAAGCACATTGCAATAGCAGAGAGCGGTGCCTAAATCTCAGCTGCAATACCAGGGCTGGAGGAATGGCTTAGCACAGCCATCAGTGGCCCCAACATGCCCCTTTAACCTGGTCCCATGAACAATCATGGGATTCATTTCTACCTTCTTTATATCTACTCCCAATTCTGTTTTCCTAAATCATTGCTTTTCCTTCAAAGCCTAAGGCAACTCACGTAACTCCGAAGAGTATTCAAATATCAGGATTCTGATTCTGAAGGGACAGAAACCCAACTCAAACTGGTTTATGTTTTTTGTTTTTTGTTTAATAAAAACCACCCACAAGGGCTTCTGTCACTACTTTAAGATGAAGTCAACAGCAGAGAACAGCTGCAGCTGCAGACGTGTCCCCTCAACATCGGGAACATTCAGCAGTGGTCTCCAGGGTCTCCCTCTCCAAGTCTTCTGGGACAATCAATGCCCCCATTCATCCTCTTAAGACACTGCCTCCATTATGTCATGCCCCTGCTCCAGAACCAACAATGGCTTTCTATTGAGCATCACAGTGAGGTATCTGGTTATGAGTCAAGACCCTCCAGAGTTTTGCAGTCTCCCTCTACTTTCTAAAAAGAGTTCTCCATTCCAGCCATGTTGATCTTCTCACCATAGCCTCACTTACATCGTGTTTCATCCTCCCTCTGTGCGTGGCTCTTGGCTCCTCTAGCCTGGACTATCCTCTCTGTGCCGCCTTTTTAATTAATTAATTAATTTATTTATTCATTCATTTATTTTTGGCTGTGTTGGGTCTTCGTTTCTGTTCGTGGGCTTTCTCTAGTTGCAGCAAGTGGGGGCCACTCTTCACCGTGGTGCGCGGGCCTCTCACTGTCGCGGCCTCTCTTGTTGCGGAGCACAAGCTCCAGACGCACAGGCTCAGTAGTTGTGGCTCACGGGCCAAGTTGCTGCGCGGCATGTGGGATATTCCCAGACCAGGGCTCAAAGCCGTGTCCCCTGCATTGGCAGGCAGATTCTCAACCACTGCGCCACAAGGGAAGCCCCTGTGCCTTCTGAACTACCCACAACTATCCATTGTTCCATGCCCAGGACATGTCCAGTTATACACCCTCCTGATACCAGCCCCCATCTCTTTACTTCCAATGTCTGGATATAAGAAATTATGCAATTAATACTTGTTGACTGGACAACTTTGAGTATATATGGGGTTCGGAACAACAATCAGCATTTGAAAAAGGGCTTGGGCTAAAATTTTATCTCAAGACCTATGTAGTAAACTCCTTCCCAAGTGTGATTTACAAGTCCTATTGGAAGAGGGCCATGCTGAAGGTAGAAGAGGGGGATAAAGGTCGTCTTTCCACTTTCCCTTTCACTGAATCAGCATTGTGTGCATACTTATCTTTCAAACTGACCATTAATTAGGTGAGTAATAATTTGAAACTATATGGAAACTTGAATAGACTGTCTTCATTGCTGGAAGAAACAACAGTCGTAAGCAAAATCATAATCAAACTAAATAACTTCTCAGTAGTGGTATTTTGAGGCCAAGCACAATTGGAAAACAACAAAGGAAAATGACAAGAAAATGCATCAAGGAGACAGCAACTGACTTTTCCAATTTCCAGGAAAGGTAGATTGATGCTGCTGATAGTTCCGCTTTGTTATTTGCACCCTCAGCATGTAAATAGGATTTTGTATAATGCATTGCTCAGTACGAACAAAGTTTCTAAAAATATATATCTCCTTCAAGTTAGTAATTTTCTCAGGGGCAAGGCCTTTAAATATTTTTTTGTATTTCTATCTCTACACCTTTTTTGAAGGTGTTCTTCCACCAGCAACTGCTGAATGTCAGAATAAGCCGCCTTTCATGTACCTAAGATACATTAGAGGAGATCTAATTAAGGCTTTTGGCCAAAAGGAAGTGTTTGGGAAAGACCTAGATTTTAAAAGTGTAATGAGGGACTTCCCTGGTGGTCCAGTGGGTAAGACTCTGCACTCCTGATGCAGGGGGCCTGGGTTCGATCCCTGATTGGGGAACTAGATCCCACGTGCACGCCGCAACTAAGACGCCCGCATGCCACAACTAAGAGCTGGTGCAGCCTAAATAAATAAATATTTGAAAAATAATAAAAATAAAAAAAGTGTAATGAGAAACTTACCAAAACAGAAAGATAAGAATGCAAAAGGCTGGGGCGTGAAATCCAGGAACAAAGTTTTTTAAGAGGAAGTACAATATTAACAGATCGTCAGCTATTATGGCAAATATTCAAAATATCATAAACATCAAATAAGACTGAAAGGTACCTCAGGTACTGTAGATTAAGCACACACATAAAAAACAAAACCCACTGTCAAAACAACCCCATTAAAACCCAGAATACAAAAATGTTAGGATCTCTAATTTTGGGTTTTTCAGAAGTAAGTGGAATCCATCACAGAAATGATCCATTTGGAGCCCCATTTTAAAGGAACGGAGGATCAAGAATAGCACAAAATTGGGAGGATGAAGATTTCAGGCAAAATTCACAAAAACTTTACAGTATGCAAAGAAGGAGAAAAAAAGAACAAGTCACTTGTATATCAGGATTGCCAATAAGAAGGTATTTGTAGTATAAGAACCCGGGAAGTGAGTAGGAATACAAGGAACTGAGTGTCTGAGGTGCTGTCCTTACAGCTGGAGGGATGAGGGTGAGGCTGAGCAGAGAAACTGAGTCCTGAAATGAGGCTCAGCTTTATGAAAATGCTACTCCTGAGAAAACTGTTGTGTATTTTCTTTTTTTCTTTATAAATTTATTTATTTATATATTTAAATTTTTGGCTGCATTGGGTTGTCTTTGCTGCATGCAGGCTTTCTCTAGTTGTGGTGAGCGGGAGCTACTCTTTGTTGCGGTGCATGGGCTTCTCACTGTGGTGGCTTCTTGTTGCAGAACATGGGCTATAGGCGCGTGGACTTCAGCAGTTGTGGCACGAAGGCTTCAGTAGTTGTGGCTCGCGGGTTCTAGAGCGCAGGCTCAGCAGTTGTGGCGCATGGGCTTAGTTGCTCCATGGCAGGTGGGATCTTCCCGGACCAGGACTCGAACCCGTATCCCCTGTATTGGCAGGCGGATTCTTAACCACTCCGCCACCAGGGAAGTCTGTTGTGTATTTTCTGATGGAGGGGTACTAGAAGAGAGTCATGTCAGGGGGACCCAACTTAGAGATACTCTTCCCGGAAAAAGAAGGAATGAGGACCCTTTTCCTTTTCCTTTTCCAGCAAAAGGAAAAGGGATGAGGGAGAGACACCCCAAAGGGAGACAGTCCTAGTAAACTTCATGGACAGAACAGTCGTTTGTCTTCATAGAAATTCCTCTTGAGTTAGACTTCCTTTCTCTTGTTACCATACCTACGATAATAACTTTTACTTGGAGAGAGAGAGAGAATGTATCATGTCAGAAATACATGTATTTAGCCAGAAGGGAATATTTTACCTATTAATAGCACAGTAATGTTTAAGGTTAAAGAAAACAGTAAAAATACCCAAGGCCATCAGAGCCGACTTGGGAAGAGAGAAATGTTTGCTTCTGTTTTGAGGAGCCCTGGTCCCCGTGGAGACGAGCTGCACTACTTTGGCCCTTAGCTGTTGCAGGAGGCGTTTGGACTTGACGCACTGGAGATATGAGCTGTCTCCCACCACCCTGGCTGCCATCTGTGATGACTTAAGTGCTTTCTTTCCTCTATACCCTTCATTTCCTGGAACTCTGTCTTTGTGTTCCATGTGGGGGGAAACAAAAAGATCAAATGCCAAAGAGCCGAAAGACCGAGGTACGTAGGCACTGCAGCAGAGTTAAAAGTTTCCACAAGAGTCCAGAATAGCACCAGGGAGCCATCCAGAAACCCGTGTCTCCTTTGTTTTCCCCACACAAACTTGGCAGTACCATTTCCTGACTCCTGTAGTCTGATCTCATTGCATGTGTATGAGGGCAGCTCAGGATGTGCTGTGTAGGAATTTCCCAGAGGTCAGTTTCACACCTTATGCCACATCATCCCCAGTGATCAAAATGGACATGGAATCTCATGGACGTTATTAGCACACGTGACAATTCTCTTTGCTTGAACGCTAAGAGTAATATTATTGAAACTCAGGATTTCCTTTCTAATGAAAAATTAATGGGACTCAATTTCTAAAGAAGAGAGATACTATCACTTTTTTAAAATGGGATAACTCTACGTTAGAGAAAACAATTTTCTGTAAAAGGCTTTGGTTTAACCAAAACACTTCCAAACTAGATACACTTAAGGAAAGAACAGTTCATGCTACCCTACGGCAGAAAATAAAACAGTACATTTTTAGTTATTTCAATATGGAATTAATTCCATAATTATATCATATCATATATGATATAAATAATATATCATATATCAGAATATTATTTATATCATAAAATATCATAAAATCATATATGATTTTATATATATATAATCATATATATATAATCATATATATTTATATCATAAAATATCATAAAATCATGACATTGATATATCATTATATATAATTGATATTATATATATCAAAATATGGAATAATTGTAGAACTAAGAACTCTACTGAAAAGAAATGTTTATCCTAGTATTTTAATGACAGCTAACTTTCACAGGATAGAAGAATTATAATTAATGTAATTTATACATGATAATTAGTACCTCTTTCAAGGAAGTAAGCAGTAAGTCTAATAAATCTTACATCTGATATCCTTATTTCCTGTCCTTTATTTCTCCCACTACAAATATGCATTTTCTATACCTGTCCTAAAATATATATATATAGATCTTCGGAAGACATCTATTCTTGGCCCCTTCCCTCTTCCTTGCCACCCCTTCCTACTGGATTTTCTAGATGACTTTACCCTTGCATTGCTGTTCTCAAAGAGCATTCACACCCATACCACGATACCATACTAGCCCTCATGCCAACCTTATGAGGCAGGTATGTAAGGCAGGTGTTATCCATATTTCATAAATAAGGAAACTAAGTTGAGAGCTTTGAGCGACCAAAGAATAATAAGCTAACTGCTCTCATACTTTGACTATCTGTCTCCTACCAAACCTAGTCAGACACCAAGACCTGTGGATTTCTACCTCCTTAACATTTTTCCAGTTATGCCCCCTCCTGCTCTTTCGCAGTTCTGTCGCGTTAGCTAGGGTCCTCAGTGTCTCCCGCCTGGACCCCTAAACCTCCCCACCTCATCTGAATGATATGCAACATTTCCTCTGTCCATCTCACACCTCCTTCCATCTACATGGAAGATCACTTTGCCCTGTGATCTTTGAAAAGCCCAAATATGATATGATATTCACATCATCTCCCCACCCCCACCCCGTTTAAAACCCTTTTGGTTCTTTATTACCTACAGGATAAAGCTGAATTTGATTCTTTCTGCAGTCTGGAACCTCCTCAGTGGCATTTAACCTCTTGCCATGTTTTGCCCAGCCCTGCGCTTGGGCTGCCCGAGCCCTCTCTTGTGGCCTTGGTAAGCACTGGTCATCTTCCAGGATTTAGCTCTGGCTGGGGCCTTCTCCTATAGGAAGCCTTTTCCAACCCTCTTTGTGCCCTGAGGACTGACCCTCCTTTATCTAATGTTTCTCCCCAGTACTCTCAAAGGTAGGATTGCCATGGAAACTGTATGCTTTAATATGGGGTTTGTTTAAGAATTATGAATGGGCTACAATTTGCTCACCTTTACTCTCCTTAGAGCATAAGCCCCGGAGGGCAGGGTCCGGGTCTTATCTCTGTATGGGGTGTTGGGGGGAGGGGGAGGTGCTCTACTCATTTCCCTTAAGTATTTCATGTTCCTTCTACCAGAATCAGAGGCCAGGCATTCTGATTTCTAGCCCAGAGTCCTTTTTGACTGCACCAGACCTTATAAACAGCGACAGGAAGGGATGTACTTCACTGTGAATTCCTGGACTCAGGAAGACTGGCATGGGAAAGGCCAGAGAAGTTTTCTGCTGGGGGTTGGGTCATGTTTTGGCAAATTTAAACTAGTCAGGGGCAGTTTCAGTGAGGCAATCGCCTGCCCTTCCAATACTGCCAGACAAAGATCTGACAAACTGATCCTGCAAATGTTGGGGGCAAAGAAGAAACACTTCCACTGAGGAAGCGCCACCATTTCACTCACTAAACAGGGTGACAGGTAATGGAGTCTGCCTCAGGAAGGCCAAAAGAGCTGTCATTATTGCTGGGAGGGGCCATTACACCTTAGCTGGCTTTACTGTAAGAGTTTAAAGGGCAACACTTGGTTATTGCAGATTCCGAGAAACAGGAAGAAAACAGGATTGCTTTTCTTCATTTTATGCCTCTGAACTGGATAAGCCTCCGGGAGAAGAATCAATTCCATGACCTGTGGCTTTCTAAGAGTAGCCCAAGGCACAGTTTCTGGGAATGGCGTCTTCATCAGGGATATTTATCATATTTCAGTGTCTTAGTAAGAGCCTGGCTTTCTCTCTTCCACACCAGGTCCTCGCTCTCACAGCATGTGTTACAGAGCTGTACCGCACAGAGCTGCTCTCTGTCACATCAAACTTGATTTTAGAAAACACATTTTTTTTCATTAAAACAACTGGGGTTAAAGGAACTTAGAAACATGTATGCATTTTCTATTTGACCAATGAATCTAGGTGGTGTTGACAAGAGGAACAGTGGCAATGTTTGACGATCAGGCATATATTTCATCAGAAAAACTCAGACTGTCTACGTCTTGTGATTAATACTTAATTCACATCATAGATGAGTAATCAAAGGTACCCACTTACTTTCATAAATGATTACAAAAATTTCCAACCACCTACTATGAAAATATTATGACACAGAGTAGGAAGAATGATTATCTACTCATGGCCCATCCTGTTTCACCTGTATCTCTGCACACTCCTCCCACCCCATAATTACTTTAAAACAAATCCCATTACCTTCACGTCTGTAATTATTGCAATATGTAGCTCTAAAAGATGAGGACTTTTTAAAAAAAGATAAGCACAATACCAGTAACAAACTCAAAAAGGATTAGCAATTATAATTAACTAAAAAACATGTGAAATCTAGCTGTTCTTTGGGGAAGGTTTTAGCATTACAAATTATTATTGAAGAATAGCGGGGCAATTCTAAGAGATGCCAACTTGGTATACTGATTTTGAGCTGTAAGCACTTGAAGAACAGCAAATGCAGGGAGGCTTTCTCTCAATGTCACATATCTGCCTAAAGACAGATCCTCCTGAAGGAACTCAGTTGTCATAAATCCCCTCCCCAAGTTTCATCAACCAGGGAGGATGGACACTTATCACAGAGAGGAGGCAAGGAGCTCAAACCATACCTAGACACAAACTGTCAAAACTATCATACCTCCCCTTTATTCTATGTGCCCTTCACCTTTCCTAAAAATCATTTACTCTCCCCTGAGAGGCCTATATCTTCTCTCCTCTTTCTTTATTAAGATGGTATTTAGTCCTAAATTCTATAGTCACCTGGAGTTACACATTTTCCCCCGGGGAATCTCCCATGTATACATGAGATATACATGTTAATAAACTTCTGTTTGCTTTTCTCTTGTTAATCTGTCTTGTATTAATTACAGGGGTCTCAGCTAAGAACTCAGAGGGTAGAGGGGAAATTATTTTTCTTGCTGTTCAGTATTTAGGACTGCAGTGGACTAAATCATCTCTGAAACAGAGCTGAATATTTGAGCATCCAACATGGGATTTGGGAGAGTTCATACTCCCTGTATGAGTCCACATGGCTGTCGCCAGCTTGGCAACAGAAGATACCCACCTTGGTATCTCCAATTGCTGGGGGTGCCTTTTCTCTTGGGAGCCTAGCTGCCCTGGTTACTCTGGGGAGAGGCAGAAACAGACATGACACTCCCTAATCTCGATACCTGGGCCAGATTAGGTTTTCTTGGGGGTGAAGGAAAAGATTTGTAATTACGTGGGTCAACATGAAGCTAGTTGTAGTTATGAGCAGAGCATATCCAACTGGATGAGCTACCATAACTCTAGGTGGGATGATGGAGCCACACCTGTATCCTGCCTGTGTCTCATGCAGCAACTGCTCCTCTGCAACCTCTCCCGGCTCACATCCAAAGGACAATCTTGAGAGAAACCTGAGCAGAGCAGACACAGGTGGTGATGTGATAGGGAAACTGCCCATTTCCTCTGGCCCATCAATACTAGGTGTCAGCAAAGCCTCAGGCTGTGCCGGCACCCGAGACTGTCTGGGCTTTCCCACAGACATGCTCGTTTGCCTTTGAGAATCTCCAGGGTTAGGTCACATCTCCTGAGCACAGAAGAGTGTCAATTCTGTACCCATCTAAAAAGCAAGCAGCATGTGGGTTTGAAACAAAATCTGGAGTTCTAGGTGCAAAGCTCAGTGCTCTCAAAAGTATTAGATTCTCAGAATTTGTCAGTCATAAATATACACCACAAATGGTACCTGCCTCTGTATCTTTCCAAGAGGTTCTTGCCAATTCTTAGAACAAAAACCTATAGCATTTTGTTCAGGAAAAACAGCTCTTATGGAACAATGATTCCTACCCTCTCCCTTGAATGGCTTCAGGTACCAAACAGGCCTTACCTTAGAAAAGACACTGAGGAAACATCTTTTCAAAGCTGGAAAGACTGTTTGTCTTTAAGGCAGCTATCTGCGTAGTATGGTTTGCTCAATGGTGCGAGATCACAGGCAGGGTTCCCCTTTTGTAGTGTCCCTGAATCCCCTTACCACCACCCCGCGTGCCCCACATAAGCCAGGACTGAGGAGGGGGAAGATGTTGGAAGGCATCTCTAGCTATTACTTTTTTTTTTTTTTTTTTTGCGGTACGCGGGCCTCTCACTGTTGTGGCCTCTCCTGTTGTGGAGCACAGGCTCCGGACACACAGGCCCAGTGGCCATGGCTCACGGGCCTAGCCGCTCCGCGGCATGTGGGATCTTCCCGGACCTGGGCACAAACCTGTGTCCCCTGAATCGGCAGGCGGACTCTCAACCACTGTGCCACCAGGGAAGCCCTAGCTTTTACTTTTATGCAGGTAACCACACCGATACATGCAGTAACTAATGGCATCTTTCCATCACAGCCGAGAGAAAGCCGGTTTTACGGAAGGGAGAGAGCAAGGTTACTGTGCAGGCAAGTCATCACTGTGTCAATACCACCACTGGGACAGCAGTAGGTGACTGGGTAAAGGATGTCTTTGGAGACTGAAGGGAAGAGAAATGTGAAAGAGGCTGTGGGAGGACTCTGTGCCCTCAAGGTTTTGCCTGGACCCTGTATTCTTTTAACTGACAGCACCCTGGCTCAGGACACAAATACACAGGCTGAAACAACACGTACCAAAACCAGGACTGAGAATACAAATCAGGCTGAAGAACTTTTCTCACCTCCAGGACGTGTCATTTTAGGCGTACAGTTTGAGCCATACAGTTTCTGGTAAGATCAGTCTGTGAACCCCACAATTAGTGGTTCTCAAAGTGGGACCTAAGGACCTTCTATTTCAGAACCACCTGGGGTTGGGGGAGGGGCCTTGTAAAAAACGCACATTATTAGCCAACTTCAGACCACTTTAAGTCTTATACCCATTACGATCTTGGAACTACTGAACCGGGTGCCAACCACGCCAAGATTATTGAGCCAAGTGCAAAGCAAGTCCATTAACTTTTGTTTCTTTCACCCAGCCGTTGTATGAGGAGTACTGAGTGTGGTAAATTTATCAGCACAAACCAGTACTTCTGGAAAAATACTGCCCCTTAATGACGAATATGCAATGCTACTTCAGGAATGAGGTTTCTATATTAGTTAAATGCACTCTCCAAAATCAAAATACAAACCATGTTAAGTTTTCTTTGGGAGACACAATTACTGGTGGTTTTTCTCTTATTTATTTTTTTAATTGGGAGTAAAATTGCTTTACAGTGTTGTGTTAGTTTCTGCTGTACAATGAAGTGAATCAGCTATATGTATACCTAGATCCCCTCCCTCTTGGACCTCCCTCCCCTCCTTCCACACCCCCGCTCCCACCCCCCCCCATCTAGGTCATCACGGAGCACTGAGCTGAGCTCCCTGTGCTATATAGCAGGTTCCCACTAGCTATCTACTGAAGCTCAATATCAAAAAACAAACAACCCAATTAAAAAATGTGCAGAAGACCTAAATAGATACTTCAGCAAAGAAGGCATACAGATGGCCAAGAGTCACACGAAAAGATGCTCAACAATGCTAATTATTAGAGGAATGCAAATCAAAACTACAATGAGGTATCACCTCACACCAGTCAGAATGGCCATCATCAAAAAATCTACAAATGGGCTTCCTGGTGGCGCAGTGGTTAATAATCTGCCTGCCAATGCAGGGGACACGGGTTCGAGCCCTGGTACGGGAAGATCCCACATGCCGCGGAGCAACTAAGCCCTTGTGCTACAACTACTGAGCTTGCACTCTAGAGCCCTTGAGCCACAACTACTGAGCCGCTGTGCCACAACTACTGAAGCCTGTGTGCCTAGTGCCCGTGCTCCGCAACAAGAGAAGCTATCGCAATGAGAAGCCTGCGCACTTCAATGAAGAGTAGCCCCCGCTCACTGCAACTAGAGAAAGCCCACACTCAGCAATGAAGACCCAATGCGGCCAAAAATAAATAATTAAAAAAAATTTTTAAAAATCTACAAACAATAAATGCTGGAGGAGAGGTTGTGGAGAAAAGGGAACCCTCCTGCACTGTTGGTGGGAATGTAAATTGATACAGGCACTATGGAGAACAGTATGGAGGTTCCTTAAAAAACTAAAAATAGAACTACCATACGACCCAGCAATCCCACTACTGGGCAAATACCCTGATAAACCATAATTCAAAAGGACACATGTACCCAATGTTCACTGAAGCACTATTTACAATAGCCAGGACACGGAAGCAACCTAAATGTCCATCGACAGATGAATGGATAAAGAAGATGCGGTACATGTTTTTATGCTTCGATCTATGGCTTTCAAGGTTACTACAGCGAGCTTCTTATAATCATAGATGTTAATTTGTTTAAAAGTTCTTTTAAAAAGAGAAAAAGGAAAAGGGATGACATCAGATTCTGAGACACTACTTACGCACAATATCTTAAACTAGAGTAGATTTCAAGTAAACGTTTAGCGGGGATTTTTAAGCCGTAGGCATACAAGAAAATCTAGAAGACATAACATACATTTGAATACACCTTGGGAATGCATCTTAAATAGGCTTTTGAATGAGCTTGTTTCAAAATTATGACTGATGTAAATATTCAGGTAAAGAAAGCTGTTGAACATGAGATCAGGAGTTAATGGGTTACTACGCTAAATTTAAATCCTATAGCTTGACAATACATCGTGACAAGCTATGAGTCTATCTTCTAGCATTCAGATTTAGGCTGGATATTCTTACAGGCTTATTCTTTCAGAGGAATTTTAGAATCATTCTGTAATGTTTTCTTAAGAGAGTCATTGAGATTTTGTTTGGTTGCACTGAACTTATACATTCAAGGAATGAAGCTATGTTTATAATGTGAAGTTTTCCTTTTAAAGAAGGTAAGCCTCTGCATTTAAGTTGTCTCCTTTAGTAGTTGTATTGTTTTACTTTAAGTTCTTTTAAATCTATTTCTGGGAATTTTTATTTTTTGTTGCTTTTCAGTGTCTTTTCCTACAGTTTATTTTTTAAATTAGTATTAGTAAGAAAGGTAATTGATTTTTAAATATTTATTTATTTATTTATTCTTGGCTGTGTTGGGTCTTCGTTGTTGCATGCAGGCTTTCTCTAGTTGCGGCAAGCGGGGACTACTCTGTTGTGGTGCGCAGGCTTCTCACTGCGGTGGCTTCTCTTGTTGCAGAGCACGGGCTTTAGGGCGTGTGGGCTTCAGTAGTTGTGGCTTATGGGCTCTAGAGCGCAGGCTCAGTAGTTGTGGTGCACAGGCTTAGTTGCTCCGCGGCATGTGGGATCTTCCCAGACCAGGGCTCAAACCCGTGTCCCCTGCATTGGCAGGCAAATTCTTAACCACTGCACCACTAGGGAAGTCCCGGTAATTGATTTTTTAAAAATTTTTTATTCGAGTATAGTTGACTTAAAATGTTGTATTAGTTTCTGTTGTTAATTTTTAAAGTATTTCAGATAATCAGTCAACTTATTGAATACTCGTCTCTAACTTTGATAGTTCACTTAAGTTTAAAAAATAAAATTTCACCTACACTCAGCGTACAGAAAGTCCAACCTCCTGTGGGTTACACTGACCTAGCTGCATTTAATGTTCCGTATTGTCTTCATCCTCTAACATACTGATCATGTTCCCTTTCTTGAGAACGTTGACACCTAGATCCTTCAGTGTCCAGGAGGATGGCATCCAACAACTTGGCATTAAGTCCAGGGATCTTTATTTTCACTTCACATAAATCACCGCCAATGCCTGGCTTTCGTCATTGCTCAGACTGCTCCCACCAGAAATCCTCTGTCAGCGAGACATCTTTAATCTCCCACTGTCAGCCTGTAACCTCTCCTTCCGTTTCCCACCATGTGCTTTTTGCCCTCAGACACAGACCACAGTCCTTGATATTTCCACGTTCTTCCAGTTGAATCAATCCCTTCTGGACTTATTTCCTGGACTTATATATATATATATGTATGTGACTGATCACCTTCAGTTTCCAGACATGCCTGTTCTTCTGCACAGCCATTCAGCATAAACACCCCAAGACCAGCTCAAAATTAGCCTTTTAAACTTCTAATCCCTGGATTCTGAGTGACGTCAAAGGGGGAAAAATTAGCCCTATGGTGGATTGGTTCTTTGCTGTCAGCAGGGCCTTCAGCAGTCTTTGGACATCGTCCTCTCCTGTTCCTTCAACTTGCATGCCACACACTCTCCATGCTCTCAAGCCCCTAACCAAACACTCCTCATCCCTTTTGACGAAAGGGGTCACGTCACTATCTTGCTGAGACAATTGAATAATGAAGTATTCAGACAAGCACGTCTTCACCTGACCTACAATCACCTTGCATCTACTGCATCATACATTCCTCCAGTTTCAGAAGACAAGGTCTCTCTCTTATTGATGTTCAAGCCCACTTTCTGATACCTCTGGGCTTGTTCTATCAGTTATTCCATCTTTGGGCCACATCTTCATCTTTTCCTTCTTTGCTGGTTCTTTCTCCTAGTTTATGTACAGGCTCACAAAGCTCTCTGATCAAAAAACCAAAACATTTGGGCTTCCCTGGTGGCACAGTGGTTGAGAGTCCGCCTGCCGATGCAGGGGACGCGGGTTCGTGCCGCGGTCCGGGAAGATCCCACATGCCGCGGAGCGGCTGGGCCCATGAGCCATGGCCGCTGAGCCTGCGCGACCGGAGTCTGTGCTCCGCAACGGGAGAGGCCACAACAGTGAGAGGCCCGCGTACCGCAAAAACAAAAACAAAAACCTTTCTTAGACTTCACTTCCTAGAGTTACCTTCCTGTGTTTCCTTCACTTCTCAGCCAAGGCTCTCGGAGCCATAGTCTACCGGTGATGTCTCTGATTCCACATTTCGCATCAACCCAGTCCACTATAGTCTGGCCTCCATTCCCACTGCTCCACTAATATTTCTCTGGCAAAGTTCACCAATGATCTCTATGTTGCTAAATGGCACGGGCATTTCAGGAGTTCTCTTAATGCCGCTATTGGTAGTCCATATTGTTGACTACCTCTTGAGATTTTTCTTCCTTTTTTTTTGTTTCTATACCATTTTGTTTGTTTGATTTTGCTTTTGTTTTATTTTTTGCTGTGCTATTTATTTTCCATCAACCTTGTAGCATCTTCTTTGACCTTCATCTCAGCATAGCATCGCTCCTACGTTCTCTCTTTGGTCCTCTACTTTTCTCTCCACTGGAAAATTCGATCCAGTCTCATGATTTTAACTATCACCTATATGCTGACATTTCCCAAATCTGTCTCCCAACTCTGACCTTCTGGGGTCTTTTCTCTTCTTTTTTAAAATATTTATTTGGTTGGTTGCACCAGGTCTCAGTTGCAGCACACAGGATCTTCGTTGTGGCATGCAGGATCTTTTTTTTTTTTTTAGTTGCGGCATGCGGGATCTAGTTCCCTGACCAGGGATCGAACCCGGGCCCCCTGCGTCGGGAGCGTGGAGTCTTAACCACTGGACCGCCAGGGAAGTCCTTGGGGTGTTTTCTGACACCAACAACCAATTCTCTGATTCTCCAGATACCAACTGGGTATCCAACAATTCAATTCAATTCTGGCACTAACTACCCAAAGTTAGAGCCAACCTCATAGGTTAAGGGCTTAGTTCCACAAGACTGCCCCCACTTCAGATGTCAGCTGTAAGTCCCAGGCCAAGTGGCTATAAATCAGGGGTTACCATGACTCCCCCCCATCCCCCATCAGGTTTGATAATTTGTTGAATGGCTCACAGAACTCAGGGAAATGCTTAACCTACATTTACTTCTTTATTATAAAAGACAAGTCAAGAACAGGCAGATGGAAGAGTTGCATAGGGCAGGGTATGCGGGCATGTAGAGCTTCCATGTCCTCTCCGGGTGCACTGCCTTCCTAGCACCTTGGTGTGTTCACCAATCTGGAAGCTCATCAAATCTTACTGTTCAAGAGTTTTTATAGTACTTAATTTCTTGGTGCCCTCCCCTCCCAGGAGGTTAGGGATGGGGCCCAAAGCTCCCAAGCTCTAATCACTTGGCCTTTTTGGTGACCAGCCCCATCCTGAGGCTGTCTAAGGGTTCTGCCCTAAACCATCTCATTAGTATAAACTCAGGTGTGATCAAAAGGGGTCATTATGAATAACAAGAGACAGTCCTTCTTAGCACTCAGGAAATTCCAATTCTAGGAACTCTGTGCAATTTTTTTTTTTTTTTGCGGTACGCGGGCCTCTCCCTGTTGTGGCCTCTCCCATTGCGGAGCACAGGCTCCGGACGCGCAGGCTCAGCAGCCATGGCTCACGGGCCCCGCCACTCCACGGCATGTGGGATCCTCCCGGACCGGGGCACGAACCCGTGTCCCCTGCATCGGCAGGCGGACTCTCAACCACTGCGCCACCAGGGAAGCCCCCAATCTCAATTTTTATAAAAGGGAACCCATCATTTTAGACCCTAAGTCTCCTTCTCCTCCTATGTTCCATGGCTTAATTAATGGCATCACAATCCATGCAGCTTTCACCTGGAGAGAGAAACTAAGAGTCATTCTACCTTCCTCTCTCTGTCAATGATAATCAGTCACCTGGTTCTTCCAATTTTATCCCTTTGACATTTCTCAAACCTATTCTCCCATTTTTCCTACTAAAACAATCTCATTTGGATTATTTCACAGACAGCGAATCCCTGCTTCCTATTTTGTTCTCCATCCAATCTATCTTAAACCTTGCTACTGGACTCATTTCTGAAACAACTCAAACTTGACTTTATCACATCCCTTCAGTGATTCCCTATGTCTTATAGCTAAGACCAAGCTCCTTCTCATGGCATAAAAGGTCGTCCTCTGTAACCTTCCTCCAATGCATTGCACCTGCTCAGGTACTGCTACTCAATATATAACTTATGTTCTAGTAATATTAGTTCTCCATCATCACCAGGTTGTTTCACATCACTGTGTCTTCATTTAGGCTATGCTTTCTGGATAAAATGACCTCTTTTTTTTTTTTTTTTTTTGGCTAATTCCTATTCCTCCTTCAAAATTTAGGTATTATCATTTCTTCTAAGAAGCCTTTTACTCAATCCCCACCCTGGGCTGGATGCTTCTCCACTATTCTCTTAAAATGCTTGTACATATTCTTATTTATCACAATAGACTGAAATTCATATTTAATGTCATGGTAAGATATTGCTCAAGTTATAGTGAAATATGCTGTAATGTTCTTGAGGGCAAGATCCACGTCTAATACATCCTAATATCCCTGTAACATACTATAGTGCTTAATAGTAGGTCCTCAAAGAATGTGTTAAATTCCAACCTTTGATATAAATAAAAGTATTTTAAAGAATATAAAGTGCTTTATAAATGCTATAATAATTATTAAGTTGAAGTGGTAAGCTAGTATCCCCGACTTCAAATCTGAGGAAAAGGGCTTTTTATTTTTTTTAATTAATTTTTATTGGAGTATAGTTGCTTTACAATGTTGTGTTAGTTTCTGCTGTACAGCAAAGTGAATCAGTTACATGTATGCTTTTTTTTCTTTTTAACTTTAAACTGTATTCTGTATTCAAATGGAATATGTTTATTTTCATACCTGAAGTATACCAGAGAAACCTGCAATTCCATTGGTAATGAATTTGCTCCCCATTTGTGTTATAGGTTTAAAATTGTTACTTGCTTAGACCTTTCTACTATGAGTTGTCCAGAAGGCACTGTGGCCCTGTCACCTGCAGCCAAAGGGCAAAGCAGAGTTGTCCAAATGCAACGTCAATGCTGATATGTATCTAAAAATACGGAAGAGGAGAGTTGAGGTATGTTCCAGCGGCAGTCCCGCCTTAATCAGGTAAAAGTTTACCAAGGGGAAGAAATAAAAGCAAAAAAAAAAAAAATAATCAAACAGGCCAAACCAAGTCAGAAAGCAAGGATTCTATTCATATTCAAAACACTTTCCTCAGTTTGTTCAGCCTGAAAGAATTCTTTACACAAAGGCTATAGAAGAGCACAGAGAAATAGGGCAGTTTCTTCAAAGACTCATACGCTTCAGGTTGGAAGGGATCTAACAAATCAGGTCATTCAGCCCTCTCTCTTTACAGAGGAGGAAACTGAAGACCAGAGAGAACGACTTCCCTAAAGTTTCAAAGAATCAGTAGTAGAGTCAAAGCCGGAAGTGAAGCAAAGAGAGCCAAGCAAGGAGAATTCTGAATGGGGGATCCAGGTCCTCCTGTGTTCTGCTCTCCTGTCCCAACCGGTCAACAGTTTAGCCACAGACCCCTAAGGGTTCACCAAAAACACGAATTTGGACTTTCAAGTACCCTATCCTTGTTCATCCCTCGCCTGGAATAATTTTTCCCTCCAGTTGAGGCCAAATTCTTTCTTACCCATCAGCCTCACTTCAGATATCACCACTTAGCTCAGTTCACCTCAAAAAACGCAGACTGCCTAGAAGGCAGGAGAAGAAGTGAGCCGGAACTCTCCTTGCCATGGTGCCCCCAATTCAGTGACTAATCTGCATCTGGAACATGACCCTCAGTATCTCCCAGGGAGCTGTCCGGAGGTCATGCCCTACACCATTTCTATTAGCATTTGATAATTATTGTGGAATTTTTTATTACACAGTATTTGTGTGTGTGTGTGTGTGTGTGTGTGTGTGTGTGTGTGTGTGTGTGTGTGTGTGTCCCACTCTCCTCTCCCCAGTCGGGGAGCTCCTAAAGGGCGTCGCCCACACCTCACTCAGCCATGTGTTCTCAGCATAGAGTAAGCGGTTAAGAAACGCTTGCTGAATTACACTGGATTAGAGAAGAGTGGAGATATGTCACAGAGAAGTTACCAAACAATACAGGATTAAAATCAGAAATGAGATATGCTATGCTAATGAATGCATTCCGACCAAAAAGTCAAGAAAAGGGAACAGGAAAATATGCTTGTCTTTAAGTAGGCTCCAGGACTGATCAGGTAGTAGACCAATCAGCTCACAGATATTAACTATCAGATAACACTTAGAATAGGGGAAAAAAAAAAGGAAAGCTTCATTAGCTTCATAGCTAATGGATTGCTATCATATGGGAAAGTCAGGAGTAGTGCCTTGCATATACCAGTGGAAAAGTCCATCTGGTATAAAACTAGGATATGGGGAGGGGACCTGAGAGAAATGTAATTTGTATACAAACTCCCATAGTGTGTAATGAAATGGAACAAAGAACAAGATGATTGTGATAGCTGAACCTTCAGTTACTTCACTGCTTAAACTCATGGAAATTTTTTTCAAAAATTGTTTTCTGGGACTTCCCTGATGGCGCAGTGGTTAAGAATCCATCTGCCAATGCAGGAGACACGGGCTTGAGCCCTGATCCGGGAAGATCCCACATGCCGCGGAGCAATTAAGCCCATGTGCCACAACTACTGAGCCAACGTGCCACAACTACTGAAGCCTGTGCACCTAGAGCCCGTGCTCTGCAACAAGAGAAGCCACTGCAATGAGAAGCCCACGCATCGCAACGAAGTGTAGCCCCTGCTCGCGGCAACTGGAGAAAGCCCACGTGCAGCAACGAAGACCCAACACAGCCAAAATAAATTAATTAATAAACTCCTACCCCCAACATCTTCTTAAAAAAAAAAAGTTGCGCAGCTTGGAGTTGTCTGTCGTGCACTAGTGTCCCATGGTTATAGTTAGAAGAGCAGGAATCTCCTGCTGATGCTTAATAGCTTGAGGAGAAGGTCTTTTTTCCTGCTAACCAGGTAAGCAGTCTGAGGAGAGCATGGGCATCGTTTCTGTGTTTGTGGGTATCCTGGTTGGGGTAAGATTGGGACTTACATAAGATTCCTCTTGGGACATCCTTAATGTTTATTAGCTTCTAACTAGTGTTGTAAGCCCAATGGCAGAATTAGTGCAGATCTCAGTTCTTCTTTTCATGGCTTTTTATTCACTGTGACTAATAAGCTTCCTAATGAATCCTGGCCAGACTTAAAAAAAAAAAAAAAGAATGAGCTCCAGGCTCTGAAAGTACCCCGCAAGAAGAATTTCAAGAAGATTTCGTGCAACTGCAGCATTTTTGGAAAAGTTCTTGGGTCCCTTAGGTGACTACTTTAAAAAACAACAACAACAACGTTCGTTTTTAGAAACAAAATTGGTCACATTACTTTACAGAAACACTCTGTACTTGTGCAAAGAAGAACCCAGCCACGGTTTTTAAAAATTGGAATCCATGAGTGACTGCTGTGCAAATCACCATGTAACGCTGCAATTGAAACAAAGTTCCCTATGGTCAGGTCTGAGCACAGATGAAGACAAAAGTATCCAGAAAGGCACCTGTGTCTGACAGTACACAGAGAAAGCACCAGTGCCCAACTGGTAGCTAAAGGTGCTCTCTCTACTCTGTCCTCTATAGATCATTAGAAATCCTTTCAATGTAAGAACTGTAGAAAGAAATGAAACGAGTCTCGGTTTTATAGTTGAGAAAGCAGACCTATAAAAGTTAAGAGACCTATGCAGGGATGCATAGACACCTAATGGGAGCCACTCTGCCTTCTTCATCTTTGCTCTTCCCAAGTGAGGTTATACAATTAATCATTTTAGGAGGCTGGTTCAGATTAGACTGCCTGCCTTTGAATTCTGGCTCCAACACTTCAACAGCTGTTATAAACTTGGGCAAGTCACTGTGTCTGTTATGCACAAAACGTGACGATAACTGTAACCACCTCATTCCATGTATATATTTAAAACTTTGAACAATGGTTGAGCATGTAACAATGATATTGTAACTACCTCATTCCATGTATATATTTAAAACTTTGAACAATGGTTGAGCATGTAACAATGATATTACCTCATCTCATCTAAATATATCAACTGCTATATTTGAAATGTTTTCCAAAGCTACCTGGTTTGATATATTTTCTGGAGCTACCTAGTTTCTTCTTTGAAAGAAGATCAAATCTCTAAATAAAATATTCCTTTCCTCTACTCTGTTTTTCTTATGGGCAAAGGCCTCTTCTTCACCTTGGTGACCGCCATGACACTCAGCATGGTGCCCAGTACAGAGAACTACTTAGTAAGTGTCAGCTGACACACGAGCCAATCTCTCTGGTCCTTATCAACTGTTAAATATTGCCTTTCTCCCAGCTCATAAGCCATTTATTATTCTCTCATCGCAGGTTCCGATGACAGGTGTGACATTTTGTTATTTCAGAATTTGAGTTTAGAAAATGTGTTGTGATTCTTTGTAAAAATTTCAGAAAAGATTCTGATCAAATCAACAACAAGTATAAGAAATCTACCAACTTCACATCAAAACTAGTCCAACTTTAGAAGAGAGGAAGGGAAAGAGGGAGGGAAAAAATATTCTTGACAGTTTGTACGGGCTCTCAGAGGACTACATTATTTGTTATACACAGCATCCAGCACAACATTTACATTGTTAGGATCCAATGAGGAACTATTTTCTAATGAATTATAGAAATAATACAGCGATAATAAAAGTTGTCATGATGAAGAGTTTTTCTTCACCGTTGACATATGGCAACTCAACTCACAATACAGCTTTTACAGCACTACACGCTAGGGGTTTCAAAATAATTTGTAGGATCACAAGATAACTGTTTTCAGATAAGAATCCTTAACAGTAAAAGACACAAAAATTAGAGTATTTCTGAGGTTCTTCCCAGTTTTAAACTCATTGCACAGGATGGAAGACATAATTTGAAAAGTCTAGAAGATGACAACTATGGATATAATCATAAGCCTGACATATATGGACTTAAAGAAAACACCAACGTTTATATACAGCAACATCTCCACTGGGGAAGAAGAGGCACGTCAGCCACCCAGCTCAGTGCCTGAGATTTCAGTGATAGGACACGGAAGAGCACAGGGAGAGGTGAGGAGGACCCTCCGCCAGGAGAGAAGGGGGAGATCACATAGGTTAATGGTGAAGTAGCATTTTTTTCTTCATCTTTCAATATGACTCAATCTTCCCCCCTCTCTTTCTAACTTTCTTCTATTCTCCCCCCATCTCCTTACTCCTTGTCTCCAACGTCACATTTCCGTTTCTCCATTTTGGTCTCTGCTCTTCTTAAACAGGTCTCATCACTACTGTGACTTGTATCTAGTTGTTCACAGGGTGGCCCACATTTATTGCTGCCTCATCTGACTGGGGGCCTGTCTAGGATCATCCGGTTGGACAGGGGCACAGAAGAGATTAGAAGATGAACAGGTAACTTGAGGATGGGCCAGTCAGACAGCAACCCTTCTTTCTAACATTCTGAGTCCACCTGGCTAAGGTCACTTAAGAAACCTCTGTTCCGATGGATTTATTTATTCATCAATATTAAAACTGTGTAGGTCAACTTATTGGTAGATAATTCTTCTGCAAAGAAGTCTGGGAAAACAGTGGTTTATGGGAATAAAGTCCGCCCTTTATCGAGCTCTCCTACAGTGTGCAGTCCAGATACTGTAGGCTCACACTTAATCTTCCTGACCTCACAAGGTGCTTCATTGTGCCAAGTCCAACACACTTAGAGGCATATTGGAAGGTGGAGGTTCTAAGGAAAAATAAAACAACAAAAAACTTGACTCTGGCCTTAAATGACAAGACCGTAAGAACAAAACCCAAACCCTTGGCAAGTGGTTACCCCTGAGACAAGGAACTGTCAGGTGGGAGATGAGAAGAAGACCTTCCTTTTTCATTTTGTACCTATCTATGTTGTTTTAATTTTCTACCCTTTAAAATATGTCAGCACAGATAGGGGAAGATTACGGTCTCATTTAAAATTTTCTTCTTTGTATTACTGTCATTAAAAAAAAAAAAACCAGGGCTTCCCTGGTGGCGCAGTGGTTGAGAGTCCGCCTGCTGATGCGGGGGACACGGGTTCGCGCCCCGGTCCGGGAAGATCCCACATGCCGCGGAGCGGCTGGGCCCGTGAGCCATGGCCGCTGAGCTTGCGCGTCCGGAGCCTGTGCCCTGCAGCGGGAGAGGCCACAGCAGTGAGAGGCCCGCGTACCGAAAAAAAAAAAAAAAAAAAAACCAGTAACAAATGTTACATGCAAAATTTTAAGAGCTTGTAAAAACAGTACCCAAGTATGACAGTCTGAGTTATCTTTAACACTGCAGTTTGAGGGAGTTTTCAAAACCCTAAGTATGAATTTCACTCAGTCAACAATTCAACAGATATTTGTTATGTTCTAAAGTGTAAGGTACTGACCTATCTTTAAGGTGTTTACAATCTTATTTCCCTGCTATGTGAAAGAACTTTCTCTTAAATCTACACCACGGGCCCTCATGCATTGCTGGTGAGCATGTAAAAGGGTGTAGCTGCTTTGGAAAAGTTTGCCAGTTCCTCAAAAAGTTAAACATAGAATTACCATATGACCCAGCAATCCCATTTCTAGGTATATGCACAAGAGAAATGAAAACATCTGCCCATACAAAGACTTGCACACAAATATTCATTGCAGCATTATTCATCATAATCAACAAGTGGAGACAACCTAAATGTTCGTGAACAAGTGAACAGACAGACAAAATGTGGTCTATCCGCAAAAAGACAACCCTCAGAATAGGAGAAAATATTTGCAAATGAAGCAACTGACAAAGGATTAATCTCCAAAATTTACAAGCAGCTCATGCAGCTTCATATCAAAACAACAAACAACACAATCCAAAAATGGGCAGAAGACCTAAATAGACATTTCTCCAGAGAAGATATACAGATTGCCAACAAACACATAAAAGGATGCTCAACATCACTAATCATTAGAGAAATGCAAATCAAAACTACAATGAGATATCATCTCACACTGGTCAGAATGGCCATCATCAAAAAATCTAGAAACAATAAATGCTGGAGAGGGTGTGGAGAAAAGGGAACCCTCTTGCACTGTTGGTGGGAATGTGAATTGGTACAGCCACTATGGAGACAGTATGCAGGTTCCTTAAAAAACTACAAATAGAACTACCATACGACGCAGCAATCCCACTACTGGGCATATACCCTGAGAAAACCATAATTCAAAGAGTCATGTACCAAAATGTTCATTGCAGCTCTATTTACAATAGCCAGGACATGGAAGCAACCTAAGTGTCCATCAACAGATGAATGGATAAAGAAGATGTGGCACATATATACAATGGAATATTAGCCATAAAAAGGAATGAAATTCAGTTATTTGTAGAGATGTGGATGGACCTAGAGTCTGTCATACAGAGTGAAGTAAGTCAGAAAGAGAAAAACCAATACCGTATGCTAACACATATATACGAAATCTCAAAAAAAAAAAAAAGGTCATGAAGAACCTACGGGCAAGACGGGAATAAAGACAAAGACCTACTAGAGAATGGACTTGAGGATATGGGGAGGGGGAAGGGTAAGCTGTGACAAAGTGAGACAGTGGCATGGACATATATACACTACCAAACATAAAATAGCTAGCTAGTGGGAAGCAGCTGCATAGCACAGGGAGATCAGCTCGGTGCTTTGTGAGCACCTAGAGGGGTGGGATAGGGAGGGTGGGAGGGAGGGAAACGCAAGAGGGAAGAGATATGGGGATATATGTATATGTATAACTGATTCACTTTGTTATAAAGCAGAAACTAACACACCATCGTAAAGCAATTATACGCCAATAAAGATGTTAAAAAAATAAATAAATAAAAAATAAACCTATGGGAATAAAAAAAAAGTGGTCTATCCGTATAGTGGAATACTATTCAGCAATGAAAAGGAATGAACCACTGGTATATGCTACTTCATGGATGAACCTCAAAAACATGATGGTAAGTGAAAGAAGACAGATACAAGAGTCTGCATATTATATATGATTCCATTTATATGACATGCCCAGAAAAGAGAAATTTAGAGATAGAAAACAGATTAGTGACTACCTGGGGCTGGGGTAGGGGGTGAATTTTGACTCTTTTGTTTAAGTACATTTTATGTCATACTAATGGGAATTAGTATAAACGGGCCCAAGGGATCGTAATGGAGAGAGGATGTGAAAATGTTCTAAAACTGGGTATGGTGACGCTGCACCACTCACTAATGTTACTCAAAGTCATTGAATTGTACACTTGAAATGGGTAAATTTTATGATATGTAAAATATGTCTCAATAAGCCTGTTAAAAATAATCTGCCTCTTGGGACATCATGTCCCATCATGAATGTGGGAACCTCTGACACACGTGGAATGACCAACGAGAACATATCAACCAGTTTACCTTAGGGAATGGAGTTTAAGTTGGTTCTGCTCCTCTCCTAAGGGTATATGATCAAGTTTAAGAGCATGGATAAAAACACGCTCTTTTCTTTAAGAAGGAAGAACAGTCATTCAGGTGGCTGTGGAGGAGTCTGTCTCCAGGACCTGTGCTTTATGCCACTTGGAAATGTGTGAAATGCCTAAAGCTGGGCATTTAAAGAACTAGAAAGATGTTGAAGGGGAGGTCTACTGAAGTTCAGCAAATGGAAACAACTCAGCAGTTTAAAGTTGAGGAGCCATGAAAGAAAAGCTCAGCGCCAGGATGTAGGATGTAGAAATCAATGGATCAGAGATAAAAGCACTGGACAACAGATGTGAGAACACCAGATCAGTAAGCAACATTTAAATAAGCTGGTAGGTCACTGAAGAGTTATGGCATGAGATCCTTTCAGCATAAACTAAAAACCAAGATGCCACGTTGGATTCATGGAAATGCTCAGTGGCTGTCAAAGTGCCCTGTAGGTGTAGCGGATGCAAGAGGCTCACTTAATAGGACACTGGTGCCTGCGACTGTTAAGAGTTACTAGGCCTTTTGAATTTTGACTATTTTGTTTAATTATACTTTCTTTTTTTTGTTTTTTAAATTAATTTTTATTCGAGTATGGTTGCTTTACAATGTTGCGTTAGCCTCCACTGCACAACAAAATGAATCAGCCATACACATACAGATATCCCCTCCCTTCTGGACTTCCCTCCCATTTAGGTTACCACAGTCCCAGACCTTCAACAGTGAGGACCACCACAGCTATGGCTTATGGAGCGCTGACCGTGTCAGGCACGAGGTGAAGTGAATTTCTGACATTTCGCATTGAAACTTCAAGGCAAGCCTAATCAAAACATCTGGCTTAATTAAATTTAGTTATTTATTTATTTCTTGGCTGCGCTGCACAGCTTGCAGGATGTTAGTTCCACGACCAGGGACTGAACCTGTGCCCTCGGCAGAGAAAGAGTGGAGTCCCAACCACTGGATGGCCAGGGAGTTCCCACAGCTGACTTTATTATTCTTTACAGATAATGAAGCTTGGAGGTGGCTAAGCAACTCACCAGGGTCAAACTTCTAGGAGACAGGAAAGTCAGACTTCAGATCCTAGTTTCCTAGAGCCTGCATTCTTAACCTCTTTCTGTACTGCCTTGACAAATCAGCAATTTCCAATGATATTAACATTGAGTCATGGAGCTGATTTGGTTCATTAAATTTCTTTTCAAAACATTTAAAACCAGAACACTATTTTTCTCCACCTTTTCAAACTCCTCGATTGTTTTACCTTAATATAATTTTAATATTTTCTAATGCTGTAATTTTTTCTTCTTATCCCAAAGTTTATATTAAAAAGTATGCTGGTTGGGGGCTTCCCTGGTGGCGCAGTGGTTGAGAGTCCGCCTGCCGATGCAGGGGACACGGGTTCATGCCCGGATCCGGGAAGATCCCACATGCCGTGGAGCGGCTGGGCCCGTGAGCCATGGCCGCTGAGCCTGCGCGTCCGGAGCCTGTGCTCCGCAACGGGAGAGGCCACAACAGTGAGAGGCCCGTGTACCGCCAAAAAAAAAAAAAGTATGCTGGGTAATCTGTCAGAGTTGGTGAGCTGGAAATTAGAATTAAAGAAGAAAAATAATATACAAACACACATATGGAAAGATATATAATATATAGATAATTTACAGAGATTTTTCTTGCTAAATAGTCACTTTCAATGTTTGGACTTCAGCAAGCACTAAGAAGTCGAGCTATACTCAATAATTATTCATCTTTGCTCCTCTTGCTACCAATGCAAGATCAGTCCCCAACTGCAACTCTTATTCTGTTTGTCAAGTACCCACAATATGCACAAGACTAAGGTAATTTATTTTTGCTTGAATTCACTCTTTAAAGTCAAAATATGTGCCCCAAATCATTATTATTTCTTGATAATCCCAGAGAACTTCCTTTTAAGGTAAACTGCTTATATTGCATACATCCACCCTCTCTTTCTCCACACATATGAAATTGAACAAATTTCTAGAATTCTTACATCCCAAATTATTAAATTTTTAAAATTCAAACTGCATTACAAGTGTATGTGGCATGTGATATAATTCATTATTTGAAATATGAATCAACTGCCCAGAAGTATTATCAGTATTAGTTTTACTTTTTGAAATTCATTAAAAGTAACGAGGCCATTACTAAATGAGATCCGCCAGAGACTTTAAGAAATAAAAGTGTATCTAACAAAATGTGTGTTAAAAAAGTTAGGCTATGTTAGAAATATCTATGCAACGTGAACACAAAATTAAGAATGAAAAAGATAAAGTAGGGAAAAACTAGGATCTCGAAAGGAAATATGCAGCTAGAACTACCAATTCTTGGTTAAAAAAAAAGGGGGGGCTGTTATTTTTAAATTGAATATGTATTTTGGTGGTGAGTAAATGTGCAGTCTCACTTCCAGCACAAAGATGAATAAATAAGTCACAGTTCTTGGGCAAGTAAATGTACCTAAAAATTCTACTGCTACTTACACCACCATGAGTAAACTTTAAAGTAAACATCAAAGATTCTTGTGATACAATAAAAAAAAATTCTACTGCTACTGACAGATAATTTGATTTGAGTATAACTTCCCCTGAGGTCGTCAAACTGAAAGTCAGCTGTAAGCATATTATATACCTTAATCAGCGGGGGATGGGATCCCAGCCTCCACAGCTCACCAACACATAGTTATTGAAAGTGATTATTTGCTGAGTCCTTTGAGAAATTCAATAAGAAAAAACGTGATTGGAGTTTGCAATCTATTTGGGGACAGTTAACTAATGTACACTGGACTACTGTGTGAGTATATGTTAATAACTTAGAGCAGTATTTCGTACACACTAAACGTTACATAAACATTAACTATTAATACATAGTAATAGTAGTAGCGGTGAACTTCTCTGGGCTGACCACATACATACAGGGTGAGCACTGGTAAGAAAGAGGAGAGTATGGCCAGTGATTAGGAGAGGCTTTAAATGAAGGAAAGCTCAAGTTGATTTACAGAAGTATCTTGAGACAAGAGAGGGCACTGCTTGAGCAAAGTAATAGAGAGCTGAGGAGGGAAGAATGAGGGAACCTGATTCAGTACTACGTTTGGCACACATGTTCCTTATTCTTCTGCATTATCGCCTCTGAATTACAGTGCTGCTAGCGTGGCTGGCTACAGAGGCTGTGCAAGCTGACCAGGATTAGGAAATGAGGTTGAAATGGTCTATGTGTGTCCAGCTCATTACGGGTCTTAGATTCTTGGCAGAGGAGGCTGTTTTTGAAGAGTAGGTTACGGAGGGCCATCATAGATTCTAGAGCATAGGAGGAGGGATAAAGATTCAAGGTCAAGCTCTAGAGTTAGGAGTCCTGGACTTGAATTTGAGCTGTTCTCTTATTAACTGTGTCTCTGCCTGGCTAGTTACTTAACCTCTCAGAATCAGTGTTCTTACTTGTAAAATGGAGATAACGATAGTATCGACTGGATTCTGTATGACAATGAATAAGTGTTGAGCATACAGCCTGTCACATAGCAAGCATTCTCCATAATTGGCAGCCATTATTAATTAAGAGGCTAAGGTCCTAGGTGATGAGGCCCATGTGGGTGAAGTTACAGAAGCAGAGAATGGGGAGGAGCAAGCCGTTCTAACACTCTTGAAGAAAATGTCCCTTGGGACACTTAGCCTTCAACAACTTTGAGCTTAGTGATGATTAATCTAAGATGAAATTCAAAACAGACAAGTTAGACTGGGTTTCCAAGCATAAAAATTTTGCTACTCAACATGATTTCAAATATGGAATTATCACACCAATATATCACTGTGAAAATGTATCTACCTGTGTCTTTAAATTACTTTTATTCTGTTATCAGAGCAGGAGTTTAAGAGCTCAGAAAAAAAGAGGGTCTAAAATCTTAGATTGAATCAGAAGTGACTTTAGTAGGCCTGGGAATTAACACTTTGCGGGGGAAAAACCAAAGACTCAATAAACCAAAGACTGCCAAATGGGTACATATCCTAACTGTGGAGAAGATTCAGTTATAGGCCAAACTTTTTATAATATCTTGTTTGTGTATTTAATGTGGCAATGGCCACCATCGTCCCTTGAAGTACTGTAACATACATACATGGCTCCCCTCAACAGTGCTCTTGGAGTTACAGAAAGACGGATACCAAATCACATTCATTCTTGTATTGCCCACCATTATTGAACAAATAGTAGGTATTCCCATTTGTAGAACTGAAATGAATTTGTGAAACTGAATGTTCCAAATGAAGGGCTGGCTGTTCGGGGCCTTGAGCTTCAAGGTGGTTGTGTATCTTCTACATAATTATGTTCTCAACATCTAAAGAATTTTAATTTAACAAAATTAGTCTAATGCTATGGCAGATGTTTTCAATCAATCAGAATGCTCTCCTTGACTGAATTATCTTGAGGACTGGGAGGGAATGTGAAGATTTAAAACTTAACAGCTGTTGGGTGGGCTTGAATCATTCTGCTTTGTGTAGCTGAAAATAATAAATAGTGCCTCTGGATGAGTTCTGATCCAGGAGTTTAGAGTCCTGGGTTCCAGTCCTGCCAGTGCCACTTACCACTCCTGTCACCTCAAACATCTATGAAATGGTGACCAGACTAGCCACAACACCTCTTCTTCAGGGAGGTAAAGTTTATAAAAGAATGGTTAAGGAAATACATGTCATTTGCTGGTTCATCTTTTTCTTGGTCTTGAATGATTAGTATAAAGTAAGGATGTTATTTCTGGGTAAGGAAACAAGAACATTTTGTTTGAGTTATACCTAGAGCAATTTTTCCTCAATCACCTTTTTTCAGTCAGTAAAGTGCAAAGAACATGAGCTGAAGTAGCCAAGGAAAGCAGACACTTGAAGAGAATATGACCAAAGCCTTTGAAACCACAATTCAAAGCAGCTAATAAAAGCTATTCTTTTTCTAAAAGGTCGGCCCAAACTTCAATAAATGGGTGGAATATGCTTTTACCAACACAAGTCTTTATGTGGAACCAGGCTGTGTTCCTAAAAATGAGTAAATGCTGAAATAATGAATGATGAGGACTGAATTTTTTAAATCTTTTTTGGGGATTGAATCTTTACTATTAAAAAAGTCTGTCATCTTTTTTATACTAGTAGCAATAAAGCATTTTAGATACCCAACAGCTTGGTACCATAAAAATTAAAATTGGGCTTATTTAGATATTTACCTTACTCTCACTTAATGTTATAGTGATATAGAAAATGACCAAACACTTAAAGATTCTTTTCTTTTTTAAAAGAAAAGTTTGGGAATAACAATCACATAAATAACCATACTTCTGGATTTTAAAAAGTACGTAAGATAAATAAATTTCATTACAGGAAGCTAATCCTTGTGATCAAATATTTGAGTTTTCAGCTTCTTAAACCAGAAGAGTTTACAGGTCAAACAATGTGCGAATCCTATTACGCACATGAATCTTTTGGGAGGATAGTCACAACCCAATATCTGATGTTTTATTTTATGTTCACTATGCTCCCTCACCCCACTCCCACACCCTCCCTCAAAAAAAAAAAAAGCGTATAACAAGTTTGTGTTAAGTACTCAACAAAGGCAGGCGGTCTTTGAGGGGGAAAGATAAAGCGTATTTCATATTTTCCACTACTTTTCCTCTCTCGTGAGGGGAAACAGTGAAGGGGATGGGGGGAAAAAAACACCCTCACGCTCCGAATCGAACGACAAAATACGCATCTTTGTGAAGCTAGTGACCAGACGACATCTACGGGACAGCTGCATCTTCACACAAGTCATTAAGATGTAAGACAGTTAGAATAAATGTTAAGCGCTGCTTCTTGATGTGGCTTGGAGCTCTGAAGAGTCGCCCCAGACCTCCCTTGGGATTTATAAAACACCGGTCGTGCTCTCGGCTCAAATAATTCCCATCCCCACCGGACTGCAAGCTGCAGTGCGTTTCTGAAACGCTGCCGTGCCTTTTCTCTACTACAGAATCGGGGGCAAAAAAGAGACCGGGCGCCACAGGAAGAGTTCAAGCCACAATTCTGTCCACGTTAAAAGTTCCAGAAAACCGTTCCCATTCCCAACTCTTCCCTGGCAGAGAAGTTCGGGCAGCGCGCGTTCTACCGCCGCGGCTGGGATCCAGCGGAGGGTACTTACTGGGCTGAGCCAATTTTGCTCTCTCTCTTCCCGAGCACTTTGGCAGGCTTTGTGTCGTCCACATCTTGCTGTAGTTCAGTCATCAGGGCCGCGTCTGGAGGGCACCTTCAGACAGTCTCCTCCTCCCGCTTCCCCGACTCCCACCGTCCGGGGCGCAGGCCCAGCGAACCCACTGCGCCCTCCCTTGCGCCCTGGGCCGCTCGGCGCATCCGGGCCGGCCCTGCCGGGGGCCGCCAACCTGGACACGTTCGAGCCGGCGCGATTGGTCCGAGCTGGCGGGGCAGAGCTGGGAGGGAGGGAAGGGGAGGGTCGAAGCGAAGTGACAACCTCTTTCTCCAACCCAGGAGGCGGAGGAAGAGAAAAAGGAAACCTGTTGAACTAGTCTTGCGGGCAGAGGAAGCTAATTGGCCAAGCAGGTGAAACATATGCCTAACCCGGCGCCGTATAAGTAGCCTCCTGGTAAACTAGGCTTTTTTTTCTACCCCGACTGTAAATATGGTGTATGAAAAATGGGCGGCCGGCTGTAGATGCTGGAAACGACAGGACTGAGTGAGGCTCTCTCTCGCACAGATGCGCTTTGTGGTCTGGCCTGTGCCCCAGCCTAAATTATTCAAGCAGGGTGTAGTCTCTTTGAGGACTGCCTGTCAGAGCTTAAACAATACGTCGGTTCAGTGACTGAGGATATATAAGAGGTAGTTCCTGGTTGACTCTTCCTAGTTGGTAGGGGCGGAGGGGAGCGTGGAGAAGCAGCCATCAAAACCTCACCAGCAACTTGCTTACTACGCGCCCAACCAATAAAATGAAGCCACTTCTTTCCGCCTTGCTGGTTCTGTCACGTTTTGTGTTTGAAGCATCCACGGACTCATTTAAGGAACTTTGAGACCTGCCATGTTCTAGCCATTATTCTAAACACCCATTTAGTAGAGTGGGGAAGGAGAAGAAACTTCCCTCTGCCCTTCGAGATTCTTCTGGCTGGTCTAAGGGTTAACTTGACGTGAGATAGATTAATAGGAGAAAATCAAATTTAATTACCTGCGTCCAGGGGGCTCCCTAAGAAAATGAGGCCCAAGGACAAGTTAGGCAATCGAGGCGTATGTGCCACCTGAGAGAAGAGAATGGGGCAGGGGTTTGGGACTTCATAGCGTTGACTGAAAAAAAAACCCAAAATTGCACAACCTAAAAGTTGAGAATTATGTTTTATTTGGCGGACTTGCTGAGTACTTAAGTCCAGAAGACAGCCTTTTGGAGAACTCTGAGGGATTGCCTGGAAGAGGTAAGAGAGGAGCCAGGACATATACGAGTTTTGGCAACAAAAACGGGGTAGTCAAAAGATTACTGTTAATTAAAGAAAAACCAGACATCTCAAGTTAATGAATTTAGCACTCTTCTATGTATGGGGAGATGCAAGAGTCTGGGCTTATTGAAATCATTCCTTTGATATGCACCTTAACTGTCTGGGGCCAGTGTCCTGCTTTTTTTCCATCCTGAATCCCCTCAGGGTGCACAGTTGTGGATGGCTCCATTGTTTGAGGGAAAGAAGGCAATTCACAGGAAGATGAAAATGAGCAAATGGGTGGCAAAAACTGTTTGCTGGGTCATACAGAAACAATGGAACACAGAGAGGAATTTCAACAAGCAGACTTTGCTAGGTTCCTCCCTGTCTACACACCTAGTTCATATTATACTGTAGTAATCTACGGTGACAGCTCCCTTCCTGGAACAGGTCTTCTATCTAAATTTTTTTAGGCAGTTAGGAGAAAGTTCAAAGATTCTTCCCCAATCTTTTGGGCCTTGCTTCTTTTTAGCTTGAAATAATCTGCATGCCAAAGGGATGCATTTTGGGGTGGCCAACTTTGCTCCCCTGTAATAGCAAATAACTTATGTGTTGGTAGATTTGTAATTTGCTACAGAGTAGTTGAGAATAAAGAATAACTAATATAAAACCTTATTGTTGGAGGCCTAACTTTATGGCTGGGATAAAATTACTAACATTACGCTCCGGGGCTGCCTTCGGATTTTCTTCTAAAATTAATTTTAGATTTAAGAATAATTACAGGGCTTCCCTGGTGGCGCAGTGGTTGAGAGTCCGCCTGCCGATGCGGGGGACACGGGTTCGTGCCCCGATCTGGGAGGATCCCGCGTGCCGTGGAGCGGCTGGGCCCGTGAGCATGGCCGCTGGGCCTGCACGTCCGGAGCCTGTGAAGTAGTCAATAGCCCTTTCCTAGTGGGGAGGAACTAGAAAGGAGCTAGTACACAACGTTATTTTACTTAGTGGCATTTGCTTGAGTTTAAAAGACATTGTCAAACAGCTTCTTAATTTGTTTATTCTTTGGGCTATTCTACAGTAAAATGGAATGCAGTATTTAAAAGGCAGCAGCAGTAAAATGATAGGGAAACTTCATTGTCATGTGATAAAATAGAGACATAAGATTATGTCTAAAATACATTTTGGGGGACTCTTTGATTTGGCACCAATAAAAAATCCTACCCTCTATTTTTCTTCCTCCAAGCCTCTGGGAACATAATTTCTTGTTTCTGACATCAAAGTTCTAGCCAATACTTCTTCCAGTTATCGAAGCAGTTCTAGTAGAAAATGCCTAACCCACAACCTTTCAGGAGGTAGGGGCTTCTATCCAACAGCTTAGAGTACTGTGAACAGAGAATGTTGCCTGACATTCCAGTAAACAAAGTATGTTGCCTGCCATCCCTGTTCTGTAAGGATCAAGCCATTAGCCACTGCAGGTATCCACTTATGGTGTGCCCTATGGGGAATTCAGGATGGAGAAAACCAGGAAGCTATCTGTGCTTTGGATACTGGCCCTAGATACTAGATAGTTAAGATGTGTATCTAAGGAATAATTTCAGTAAACCCCGAATCTTGTAACTCCCCATACATAGAAAAACACTAAAATCATTAACTTGAGATATCTGTTTGTGATTAGCAGTAATCTTTTGATGTTCGACTACATGTTGTTTTGGGGTTTTTTTTCCCAGCAAAAAAACTTGTATATATCCTGGCTCCTCTGTTATCTCTTTGGAGCAGTTCCTCATTGTTATCTGAGAGACTGTCTCCTGGACCATAGTCCTCAGTAAGATCCTCGAATAAAACTCAACTTGAAACTTTTAGGTTGTGTAGTTTTTCTTCGGTCAACAATATTGATCAGATTGCGATCTCTTCTTAACATTGATCAGAAACACTGTGCATCTGTCCATAGTTCTGGGGCAGAGTTCAAATATGAGTTTGGAGATTTGAGTGGCTTTTTGGTTGCAATGTATGGTCAAGAAGTTACCTAATTTATAACACAGGGCGGGGTATGTGTTTATTAGCCAATATAAGTACATGTAAAGTGTCATTACATGCCTGTAATTTTATGTATATTGTCTGATGACATATGTTTTAGAAAATGTTGATGCTCTTACCAAGATGAAACCTGGAAGTGCTGTAATAAGTTAACTACACAAAATATTTAATATACATCATAAGTCATAGAATCCAGGAACACTCTTCAGACCATTCTGTTTTCAATTTAAGGTTACTATGCAGAGGAGAAAATGGGGAAAAAGTGAGAGAGTTCAGAAGAGAGCTATACATGGAACTTCCCTGGTGACCCAGTGGTTAAGAATCCACCTGCCAGTGTAGGGGACACGGGTTCGAGCCCTGGTCCAGGAAGATCCCGCATGCTGCAGAGCAACTAAGCCCATGTGCCACAACTACTGAGCCTGAGCTCTAGAGCCTGCAAGCCACAACTACTGAAGCCCATGCACCTAGAGCCCAAGCTCAGCAACAAGAGAAGCCACTGCAATGAGAAGCCCGCACACTGCCACGAAGAGTAGTCCCTGCTCGCTGCAACTACAGAAAGCCCGCACGCAGCAACGAATACCTAACGACGATGATGCAATACAGCCAAAAATAAATAAATAAATTTTAAAAAATAAAAAATTTAAAAAAAAGAAGAGAGCTGTACAGTGACACTGAAGAACTTAATTATAAGACATTTTTTAAAAGTTGTAGAAATGAAAGTTGAGAAGCATTATATGCAGGGGAACTTTATTGAGTGATTTCTGTCAAATATGAGGGAAAATTTCCAAATGAATACAACCATTAAACATTGGACTGGGAAACTCTAGTAGGCTATCTCCTACTATATCTCCTACTATAGAGGCCTTTGAAAATAAAATCTTAAAAAATCAAATAGAATGGTTTTAAACCAGTATTTCCCAAGCCAAGTTATACTGCAGATGGGGAAATTTGAAATACTCTATTTCTCTCTCTAGGGATGAAGCAAGAACTAAGTTTAGCACCTGTGTTGAGAGGAAGAGGCAAGATCGTAAGGGCTTACTGCTCTAGGGGCAGATGGTAGTTGGGAAAAACTAGTATAAATCTGATTTTGTGCGAAAGCAGAAGCAATAAAAAACTCTTCCAGGTCAATACTCTGTTTTTAAATTAAAATAAATGACACCATATAAACAATAAATTAAAATCTACACTGAAGTTTTAAAATAGATGTCTATTTTCTGTGTGGTAAATGTTACAGATCACAACAATGTGAAGTGGGGAGGCCTCTGAGACCAGCCAGGATAGTGGTTTTCACTCCAGATTCTGGGGTGACTGGTGAGGGGATGGGCCAGCATTTGAGCTTAGGTCTTCTGACTGCAGTCCCCACCTCTAACCACTACTCCAATATACAGCCTGTCCTGCTTCAGTCAGACCTCTTCCCCTTGTATCTCTCTCATTTATTTCTGTTCTGTATTAGTTTCAGTTTGAGGGAAGGGGTTGTCTGCCACACGTCCAACAGAATTAAAATATCAAATCCCTGCCATCATTTTTCTGAGCCCAAGCTTCAGAGAGTTTAGCGACTTGGCCAAAATTACAGTGGTCCCATGAGGATGAAGACCCAGCTTTTCTGACTCCCAGTGGGTGCTTATAAAGGGTAGTAGGAAAGTGAACAGTGAAAACAAAGCTTATTAACGGCAGAGACATGTGCCTTAGAGGAGAGTGTGTGTGAGGGGGGAAAAGCCCAAGGATCCTTAGACATATGTAGTATTTGTGGGAAAGAAATGTTTGAATCTAGAACTACCGTTGGCGGCTGCATTTTGCAGTTATCTATTGCTGCGAAACTAACCACCTCAAATCTTGGCGGCTTAAAACAATGATGTATTATTGTTTCTTATGGTACAGTGGATGGATGGGGCTCAGCTGCATAGTTCTCATGCAGATGCAGTCAGAGGGCCCCCAAGGTTGGGGGGGGCAATTCCCCCAAGGGCAATTATTTGAATGCTCTTCTGAGCTGGCTGTGCACCCTCATATCTGATGCTTCAGCTGAGATGGCTGGAACAGCTGGGGACTATCTGAGCATTTTAGTCTCCCTGCATGGCCCCCCACATGGCTAGCTTGGGCTTCCTTACAGCATGGCAGTCCCAGTATAGTTGGACTTTTTAACTTGGTGATTGGCTTCCTCCAGAGCATATGTTCCATGATATCAAGATGGAATCTGCAAGGCTTCCTATGAGATAGCCTAGGACATCAGGCGTCTTCACCTCTGCTGCATTCTGTTGGTCACAGGCAAGCCACAGGGCCAGCTCAGGTTCAAGGCAAAAGAACTACCCAAGGTGTGAATACCAGGAGTGCAGCTCACCGTGGGCCATTTTTGGAGACCAGCTACCACAGTGCAGATAAGAGATTAGGTCCTCTGACTCCAGACACTTCGTCACTGGGCATGTGAGTAAGTGGGCATTTCTAATAGCATTGTTCTAAACATGTGAGATATAGAAATGGACAAAACAAGCAAAAACCCATACTGCGGTGGCTCTTACGTTCTACTTTTTTATCAAAAATAAAAAAGTAACACATAAATAACACAGTTTCAACAGATAAGAGATATAAAGAAAATAAAATAGAACATCAGGGAGAGTGAGGGAGGTCTGTTTTACATAGGATGATCAGGGAAGCCTCTTTGACAGGTGACATCTCAGCTGAGACTTGAAGGAGGGGAAGGAGGAAGCCATGTGAAGTCTGGGAGCAAAGCTTGCCAGCCAGAGCGAAGGGCATGGGGAAAGACCTCCAGGCAGGGCTGAGCTTGGCGTATGCTAGGGAACAGCAAGAAGGCCACTGTTCTACACCGTGCCTGGCGTATAAGGAGGGAAGAGAAGGTTGCGGGGAATGGTCTCAGAGAGACACTATCTCCTCTGCCCATTTGTTTATTATCTGTCCTCTCCTACAAGAATGGAATCTTCTCAAAAATAAAGGACTTGTCTGTTGTGTTAGCCACTGTATCCACAGCGCCTGGTTCATGTTAGATGCTCAATAAATATGTGTTGAATGAATGAATGAATCGTTGGGTGATTGTTTCCAACCAGAGGTTCTCAACCATACTCATCTGGAACTCTAGCTGACCTGAGATGTTGATTTGAATAATACTGGTCTTTTTTTTTTTTTTTCAATTATCACGGGGAAAAAAAGAGTGCATGAAAAAGAAATATAACTTAAATCTCTCCTGAGCCCTCCCTCCCCGTTTAGAAAGGAAAACCTTTGGCCTGTGCTACTTCTCACTTGTCTGCTAGTTGAGTGCAAGTGCTTCAAACAGGTCAGAGAGGTCCCATGACTCCCAGATGGTCTAGCTCCGGAGCAAGTCCAAGAATTACTGTTTATAACCCACAGGCAACACTTTAAAGTTATGGAATCGCTCATATTTTCTTAGAGAAACATCCATACAGCTACTTCCTTTCCCTGTTTTGGGAACTAATGGCCATGCTGTCAATATGAGGCCTGGCCTTTCTCTTTCCTTGCACCCTGGTTTGGCATGTTCTGTTTTCCTCCCTGTGAAATGTTTTGACAAGGCAGTCCATGCAGGGCAATCAGCACATTGTTTTGAAGCAGGTAATATTTAATGATTGTTAAAGTAGTTTCTGCAAGTTACATTTTTCTTTATGTCACCAATATTGCACACTTTTAATTGCTTTTCATTCTTTTTGCACATACTTTCATATTTTCTGACAATTCCTATTAGCATTTTGTTATCTTCCAATCTGTTCTCGATGTAGCACCATTCATTTCAAAAATTTATCCAACAAATAACCTGGCAAAGAAGGAACATGAGAGAAGGAACCAACAAATACCTCAGGCAAATAAGAAAGCTTTTCTATTTCTCTCAAATAGCTACATATTCACTTTGCTTTTATTTTGTGGCTGAACCTTATAAATAAACCCTACATTTGAGGCAAATTGTGCAGTCTGTCCTCCCTCCCTTCCTTCCTTTCCTCCAATCAGCACTTTTTGGATGCCTTTTATGTGCTAGGCTATATTCTGGGTGGTGGAGATATAAAAATAAATAAGCACCTGCTTGCTATAAGTGAGTTTGCAGTCCAATGGGAGAGTTCAATATACAGATATTTACAAAACATACATACACAGAACCTTAGTCAAAAACTGCTACCTTCATATGTCACAACCAGACACTTGGACCAAGTGACATCATTCTGTAAAACGGTGGGAGGGGCGGGAGATGGCCCTTTGATTCTTCAGGTTCTACTGTTTTGGGTCACACATGAGCCACCCCCTCCCCCGCCCCTCCCCCCAGACATCTGCACAACTTATTGAAAAGGCCCTAGACTGGAAGTCAGGAGGACTGGGCTCTAGTCCAAGCACTTTGCTTGGTGCCAGAATATGAATCTATTCATGAAACACGGCATTGAAGTAACAGAACGCTGGCCTCAAGGGAAGGACCCTAAACCTTACGGTTATAGCTACATCACTTTCTGCCTTACACAGACTAACTGTAAGAACTAGGGGGAAAACAAAACAAAACATCTTTTACACAGAAATGTTGCATTTACCAATTGCAAAACGACAATTTTAAATAAATTTCATGAGGAGAGACTAATTATGCAAATCTATTCCTTTGGGAACCTAAGGCCTTGACCTCCTTCCTGTAGGGCTTTGTGCTTCTTTGCATTCATTTCTACTTTTAAAAGCATACCAGATGAAAACAGAATGTTTCCCTGTGTGTTAGGATCACAGGCTAATTAAAGTCAGAATCTAATTTTTATTTTTAGTAGTAGTCAGCAAAATGAAAAGTTCATCCTTCCTCCATATCAAAAAATATATAAGTTCTTTAATAAGACACATAATAGAGGGAGATTCAGACATTGGAAATGCTTGGTGCTATAGAGTCCCAATCTCCCAGATTTCAAAAAAATAATTGTATAAATTTGTAGTAGACACTGCAAAGAAACAGGAGATGAGAGCCGGTGGGAATGGTCTTGGTTCCTAGCTTCTCAGTTGTCCACTACCACATCCCCTGCACCAGGTGGTCCGACAGCATTTGCTTTTCTGCTATTGGCATCCAAGGGCTTTCCTGTGGTATCCTGTCAGTAAACAAATCCCCTTGTTTGAGCTAGCTGAGTGAGTTTATCTGGCAATTAAAGAGCCCTGGGAGGAGTAGAGGAGTCCGGTTTCAGACTGATCTTGGAGTCCTAATATGCATCATACTACCTCGGAAGAATGACTTAATCTCCTCTAAGCCTCAATTTCCCCATCTGTGGGAAAAGAATGGGAATAGCAGTAGTATCTATCTTATAGGACCACTGGGGAGTTTAAAGAGAAAAAATATATAAAGGAATTAGTACACTATGCAGGTACATAGTAAGCACTCAAGTCGTATAAACTACTAATTATCATTATTACTTTATTACTGACCAGGATAATATTTTAACAAATTGAGGGTATTGCCCTCCCTTAGTTCATCAGCCCTCAGTATGTAAAGACAGTGTGTGTAGTATTATTACATGCTAGACAGATTTACAAAAGCTAAAGATGTACCTTCTCTTCCTCTGAGTCCTCAGCCCTCTTCAGGTTGATTTCCTTATGTCAGAAGCTGAGGCTACAACCTTATATCAGTGGTACTGATATGTTTAACTTGCTGGAGCCCAGCTACAGTCTCTCATGTGTCCTTGGGGTTTCTTTTCTCTCTCAGATGTCTTTGCCACTCTAAAAGCTTTAGCTTAACCATTAAAGGAGACAATGGAATTGAGAGTTAATCAATATGAACTCTTATGGACTGGAGGCTTGTGATAGCTAAGGTGACTGTATGTCCTGGTTTGCTTGGGTCAGTCCTGATTTAGTCCTGCGGTTCTGGCATAATTATGATAGTGCCCCTTTCACTCTCCAAAGGTGTCCCTGTTTGGATAATTTATTGACAGCCAGTGCACAGTACTGGCCAAAGTGAAATATCATGTTAGTTCAGTTGTTGGGCTAGGCGTCTAATGAACCGGACTCTTGGATCTGATTGGCTGCTCAGAAGAGTACCCTCTGTCACTCACTGTACTCCCAAATTTATTAAATGACCTGAAAGTTACCGAATGCTGGGGTGAAAATCAATGTATGCAAGAATGTCAAATGACCACAGTTACTTGAAAAATAACTCAAAGCTCATGCTCCATTGGTGTCAAATCAGGGGCCTGCGCAGAGTTGATAGCTTCATGACCCAACCAAGAGTTTAGGTCTAAGTGACTCCCTGTTATTACTTATCTTGGCTTCGCTAACCACAAGGCAGAATTTTTGCTTAGACCTAACTGAGTCAACACTTATGTTGATACTGAGGTGGTAAACAGTCTGATTTAATTCTCCAGATGCTTTCTTTAATCATTTTGCTCTAGAAGAAAGAAATGGGTCATAGGACTCTTCTACAGTAAGAATTTGAAGGCTGCTGCTTCTCTTAAGCTGCAGGCCATGGTTTTCAGTTTACCACCTAGTGAGCTAATTCCTTAGATCCTTGGGTACCTAATGGTTAGTAAACCGCCAATGTAAACTTTGTAAAGAAAAACCCTAGCACATACCAGAAAACAAAAAAAAATCAGGTTTAGGATTCCTTTACTTTTTCATTTATCATTTTCTATTTTTGTTACCTGCTTTATTTAAAATGTGGATAGCGGTTACCTTGCGGGTATGGACTAAGAAGGGGGTAGACGACTTTCAAGGGCGCTAGAAATGTTCTATATGTTGATCTGGGTAGTGGTTATGTGGGCATATGCATATGTAAAAATTCTTGAGTGTACGCATTTTAATGTATTTAAGTTAAACCTCAATTAAAAGAAGTAAAAAGAAAAGCCTCAAATCTTTTTAGCCAGAGCTGGTTAAAAAAAAAAAAAAGTATTCTGGTTAATAAAATAACAGAAAGAAGAAACGAAACACCTACTTACCTAAAGATTTTATCTCTTTTTTTTCTCTTGTATATCAATATGATCTTTGTCTCTTTACTTCTTTCTATGGATATATATCTTATTATCTCTGTCTTTGATAATTAAACTGCAAATTATGGCAAAAGAGTTTTTGAATAAGACTTTTTCTTCCTACTTCCAGTCACATGTTTATTTCAGTATGTGATGTTACAAAGTTTTAAACTCTTTTAACTATGCACTTTTTGCATAACCCATGAAATAGCTACCAAAAGCTTCCTGAGCAATACCAGCCACAGCTTAGGAATAGTATGTAGCTTCACCTCTTGATTTCCAGTTTATCATGTGATCGTTTAATAAGTTCGTTGAGTTATATAATCAAAAGGATCAAGAGAAGCAAATGGCATTTACTATAAAATAAATACTCTGCAAATTAGAACAGATATTTTAGAAAATATTTGCTACCCTCAAATATCCTCTTTTGTTTTGCTATCTACCCCCAAATGGTACTCTACTAATGTGTAGCCAGCATACAATGATCTAAGATTTAGGTCAGTTCAAGGACTGAGATTATATTCAGTTAAAGAAAAAGTAAGGGGGAAGGAGAGGCTACAATTAATCGAGTGCCTCCTATGTGCCATACACTGTGCCTAGCATAGACCTAGTTAATCTTTACAACAACCCCATGAGGATTTTCTTATTGCATCAATGAAGAAACTAAGGTTCAGAAAAAGTAAACAACTCTACAAAGATCGCACAGCTAATTCAGGTGTGTTGATTTCTGAAGCTTGCTCTTTTTGTGCTATTTCTGGTGATGCCACAAGAGGCGAATTCTGAAGTGATTAAAAGATTCCAAGGAAAAAAAAAAAAAAAGATTCCAAGGGCCTTTGAGATAATCTCATCAGTCCCACTTGTTGGGAGGTAAGAAACTGGGTCTAGGGAGGTTATATTGTGTCCATCTGGGCAACACACAGCTCACTTTCCTCCTGGAAGCTCCCTTTACTTCTCTCCTCACCTCCCCACCTCATCCTGCCCCACTAACCTACCATAGTCAGAATTAAAATCCTTTGTATATATTTTGTGGTATGCAAGGGTGAGTGGCTTCTGGAGCCTGGATTTAAATCCCTGATTTACTATTTATGAGCTGTGTGACCTTGAGTAAGTTACTCAACCTCTCTGAGCTTCAGTTTCCTCATAGTGAAAAAGAAGAGAATAATAGTGCCTGTCTCATAGAGTGGGTGTGATAATTAAATGAATTAAAACATGAATAGCCCTTCCCCCCATCAACCCATGTTGGACATGTGCAGTGAGCAAGCAATTTTATTATAAGACATTGAAATTTTGTTGTTATTCATTGCCACAGTACAACCTAGCTCACATGCTTCAGGATACCTCTGGTCAGGCTCTATATACAAGACCTTTCTTCAAGACCATGCATACATTCACTAACAGTGGAAAAAAACAGGCAGATTGATATTTATGATATGTTTCATCTGCTTGATTTACAAGTGGAACAATTTATTGACATGTGATTAAAAGATTCATTGCATTAGATCATACTTTCCCTTTCTCTTTCCCTTTAGAAGACTACTAGTGATAGACATTATAGAAATTTAAGGGCCCTGGAGATACAGAATCAGTCTCTATCAGAAAAACAAACTAACAAACAAAAAAGCCATGGATAGCCCTTTAGAATGGGGTGTGGCATGTAATAAGTGTCTCATGAATGTTAGCGATTAGTTTTTGTTATTATGCTGCATAATACTTCTATCTTGATTTATTGCTACATGTATACAGACTCGTCTTACCAGTGGGATTGAGATGGTGTCTGGCACATCTTGGTAATTCTCCCCTCAGTGCCAAGATCAGTGTTTAACAATTCTAGACATGGAACAAATGCCCCTTGGATTGATTTTATTTACCTAGCTGATGACTTTGCAAATTTTCCACATTTTCCAAATTTCACCAGTTAGCGACTCCGTCAAGTGCAGAATCCAAGCCTCCCAAACATTATTCTGCTACACTTGACAATCCTGATTATTGATTTCCCAGCTGGCATTTATCCCCGGGGTTCTTCATTGCTTTTGGAAATCTAAAAGTACAGGGGTAGTTGCATATGCCCATGATTCAATTCAGGAATTAGTTATTTCTTTGTTATTCCTTTAGGGGATTAACATCAAGCATGGACTGCCTTTCTAGCCTTGCTATTATGTGGTTAATGCAAACTGGGCTAATGTAACAAGCAAGTAAATCCTAACGTGCTTTCTACCGGCAGCTCCCCATTTCCATCGCACTGTTTCTTCAACTCCCCCTTCGAGCTGCCAGGAGGAAAAGTAAGGCCTTTTTCTCTTTTTGCTTCCCTTCACATTCTGCTCTCTATCAAATATTCCCACCACAGAGAAGTCCAAGGCTTCCTTTCCTTGAGTTGTATCGAGACTGTGGAATCCTGAAATTTCCCGATTTCAGGGAAGGTCACTATTGTTTTTTGATTTACAGTCAGAAAATTTTACCTCTGCATTTCAGTAGCACGGGACTATTGTTTTCCAAAGTATGATATGTGGAACGTCGTGACAAGCTTTCTAAAAATGTGGACTGCCACAATCGGACATTAGCATTCCATCCTCTTCTGGCAGAGTAGTGGATGTTTTTTTTTTTTAAATGATAAATTCAGCGCTATTGTTTTAAGATTCAAATATTGTTCAGCATCTCTGAGTTTTGGAAAAATAATGCTGTTATTCCACTGTGAATTTCATAAGTTGTTCCCTTCCGGATAGCCACTTCCTTATTAGCAGAACCAGGGGGATGAATATATTTAGAAAGCCTCCCTGACCTTTGCGAAGGTTTGGAGACTTTTGAGTCATTCAATGTGAATCTTTTGGTGTGTCAAACTCGACATCAGGAAATATGAAGCTGCTTTTAAATAAGATAAAACTCATCATGCAAATGCTCTGATGTATAAAATTACAAGAGAAATGTAACTTTATGGAATATTAATTTTACATTAAGATGAGTTTACTTCTAGAAGAGAGAATAGGCAAAACATTCTCTGATGTAAATTGTACCAAGGTTTTCTTAGGTCAGTCTCCCAAGGCAATAGAAATAAAAACAAAAATAAACAAATGGGACCTGATCAGACTTACAAGTTTTTGCACTGCAAAGGAAACCATAAAAAAAAAAAAATGAAAAGACAACTTACGGAATGGGAGAAAATATTTGCAAATGATGCAACTGGCAAGAGCTTAATCTCTAAAATATACAACAGCTCATACAACTTAACAACAACAAAAACAACCCCATCAAAAAATGGGCAGAAAACCTTAATAGACATTTCTCCAAAGAAGGCTTACAGATGGTCAGTAGGCACATGAAGAGATGCTCAACATCGTTAATCATTAGAGAAATGCAAATCAAAACTACAGTGAGGTACCACCTCGCACCAGACAGAATGGCCATCATCAAAAAGTCTACAAACAATAAATGCAGGAGAGGGTGTGGAGAAAAGGGAACGCTCTTGCACTGCTGATGGGAATGTAAATTGGTGCAGCCACTGTGGAAAAGAGTATGGAGGTTCCTCAGAAAACTAAAAATAGAATTACCACATGCTCCAGCAATCTCACTCCTGGTCATATACCCGGACAAAACTGTAATTCAAAAAGATACATGCACCCCCTCTGTTCATAGCAGCACTGTTTGCAATAGCCAAAACATGGAAAAAACCTAAATGTCCATCGAAAGATGAATGGATAAAGTAGATTTGGTACATGTATACAATGGAATACTACTCAGCCATAAAAAAGAATGAAATAATGCCATTTGCAGCAACATGGATGCAACTAGAGATGATCATACTAACTGAAGTAAGTCAAAAAGAGAAAGACAAACATCATATGATATTACTTATATATAGCATTTAAAATATGGCACAAATGAACCTATCTACAAAACAGAAACAGAATCACAGACATAGAGATCAGACTTCTGGTTGCCAGAGGGGGATGGGGGGAGGGAGAGGGATGGACTGGGAGTCTGGGGTTGGTAGATGAAAACTATTACATTTAGAATGGATAAACAACAAGGTCCTACTATATAGCACAGGGAACTATATCCAATCTCCTGGGATAAACCATAATGGAAAAGAATATAAAAAAAAGAATGTATGCATGTGTATAGCTGAGTCACTTCGCTGTACAGCAGAGATTGGCACAATATTGTAAATCAACTATACTTCAATTTAAAAAAAAAAAAAGATGAGTTTACTTTAGTCCGTATTGTATATTTTTTCCTGCTGTCTCTCCCCCTAGGGTCTAAACTGTGTGAAGACTGGTTCGCTGTCTCTTGTTGAGCCCTTTAGGTATTCCTAGTACCTATGATTAGTGCTCAGTAACTATTTCTTGAACAATAAATGATGACAACTAGAAAAACACTACATATTACAGGGAACATCCGATGTAGAAATGCATTGTGTTCTAAATGGCATTTTATTATTTGGGATGCAGAATATATTTTCTCATATTAAACAGTAATTTGGAAGAACTTAGGTCCCTAGATTCACTCCTAAAGTTGAGCTTATCCCATATTGTAAATTCTATTGTTTTAGCTATGCTAGGAGCAAACTTTTTTGGGGTTAGCTCAGGAATCAAATCATCTTTTTTTTTTTTTTTTTTTTTTGCAGTACGCGGGCCTCTCACTGCTGTGGCCTCTCCCGTCGTGGAGCACAGGCTCCGGACACGCAGGCCCAGCGGCCATGGCTCACGGGCCCAGCTGCTCCGCGGCATGTGGGATCCTCCCGGACCAGGGCACGAACCCATGCTCCCTGCATCGGCAGGCGGACTCTCAACCACTGCGCCACCAGGGAAGCCCCCAAATCATCATTTTAAAACTTGTTTATGTGGTGATGGAACTTCTTATCCTACAGTGAACTCTGCACTGAATTCAAGAATAGGTTTCCCTCTATGTAATTTCCTTCCTGGGTGAATATTAGTCAAAGGTGTCTGGAGAGATGAGGAACTGGCTGTTAAGGGGTAAACATTGTCTTCTCCAGGGCTTTGGGGGAGACGCTACCCTAACCCCTGGCCCTACAGAGGTACTCTCTTTCCATTAAATTCCCCACTCAATTATGAGGACTTCTAATTTCTATACGTGACCTTCTCCTTTTAGCCACACATCCTGTATAATTACTTCAGCCCCCTGAGGAAAATAGTATAAAAAACTCTGGAACTAATTTTGAAGCCACTACAGATCTACAGGCCTTTATCCAAAACCCATGAAGACAGGTGTACTTTGTAATTCAGAGAGATTTTTGAATTTTAGGAAGGCAATATGACACATAAGCTGCAGGTTATATAATATCCCCAGCTTGGAATTCAACACAATAATAGTTCTTCAGCTAAATGTGTGAATATTCCCACTAAGTGAGATAAATAGATATTGCTTATAGCCTTACATCACTTCAATTCAGATTCTGCAAGCAAAGTCATAAATGTTTTTTTGGTTTTCAGAGCTCTTTCTAACTCAGAACTGCTGGTAGGGGATTGTGGAGCTATAATACCGGAGAAATTATGTCTCAAAAAAGAGGTTGTCCCCATCCCAGAATCCTGGACTGGGTTCTCAAGAAGCAGGGCTCCTACTCTGGGAAGATTGGGAGAATTACCTCCTTTGAGAAGGCTGGCATAGCCCCTGGGATGGTATTTACCAATGCCTCCTAGCTCAGCCAACCCTTGGACTCATTAGCCATAGTTTATTGCTAGTAGGCCCATTGCTTATGAAGCCGGGCTTTCTGAGTTGGCTGAAAGAACTGTCACTCTTAGAGAGAAGACTTCTTTCCACTTGGGGAAGGGCGACAGGAAGGCACAGGGATGGCCCTGGCCCCCAGTGGGGATGGTGGCAGAAGCCCCACAGATACATGTAAAGTGGGGGGGAGGATACTACTGAAGGTGCTGGAAGGGAGGGCCAATACTGCGGCAGGGTGGGGCCTGAAACCTGACTCCCCTGGGATCCCCACCTAGCTCTGGTTGTCCCTATGGCTGGTTCAGCAGTCACAAAATAGTGACTCTCAGCTAAATATGACCAACCAGTGTGTTTTGTCAGAATTCTGAAAGCCTAACAGCGAACAGGGAACTTTCCAATTTGCTGTTGGCCCAATGGTCCTTATTATCTTACTTCCACGATTTACACATTTGTGCCATCTGCTGGGATTAGAGTGTCTGACCTCGGCAGATGACAGTGGGGTCATATGGGTTACCTCAGTATTTAGTTTTCTGAGCTTAACCAGCAGCAGAGATATCTGGACTATTTCGAGTAGATATGGTCTACCCAAGACATGCCCTTAGAAAACTGTATAGTAAAGTATCATAGCTCTATTTGATAGTAAACTTTCCTGTTTAAGTACCAGTAAACAAGGTCTGAATCTGGAAGTTTCCATAAAACATTCCCTCTCATTCTAGAAACTGAATAGCAGGCTCTGTCCTGCTGCTTTTGACTTTTCAGTCCCTGACATTGTTTTGTTTTGTTTTTTCTTCTCTTTTAAACTTCTGGCATTCTAGCATTGATTAATACATGGTTTGCTAATAGATTTTTGGGGGATTAGTCTTAGCAACAAAAAAAAAAGCTTAAAAAAAAAAAAGAAATGAAATGAACTGAGCTTTTGTTAATGCCAGTGTATTTTCCATGAAGGCATGTTTGTGAGTTCTCTGTTGCCTGGAGCCTTGCTGGGAGGTTCAGTGAGTCTAACCTGGAATTTCCCCAGAGCTTCTCTCCTCTGCATCCTGTCAAGCTAGGCAAACTCTAAGGGGCCTTTTAGCTACCACAGGTCATTTTTCCAGAACATCATGTGATCCAACTCTAAGATCATAGTTGTTAAATTCAGATCAAGATAAAGTAATCATATCTTGAAATGTGCTGATTAGGTAAGTAATTAGAAATGAACTTCAATAATTAAAATTAATAGGCAAGAAGAGGTTGTACTTAACCACCTTTGTTTATTACAGAATTTAATTCTGAGACTAAATGTTAACCATTAAAAAAAAATCCTTCTCTTCAATATATACCAGCCTGTGTTTCTTTCCTAATTACAAAATACTGTTATTCCATTTTTCCAAAGGAAAACTATTTTCTAACCATGAAAGATATATAACTCTATTATGAGAACTGTAACCAAGAGCAAAAGGATGATTCCAAATAGCTCACTTTAGGAAAATGGACTTGAGGCTCCTTCATTAATGTACTTTGGAGACCCACAGTTTTAACTCTAATGGCTTTATCCCAACAGTATCCCAAATATTCTTTATGCTAGCCTTAAGCTGTTTCATAGCTAAGGGTTATTAATCTGGCTGGCTCATTCTTGGTAAGAATAAAAACATATTTGGGGCTCTTCAAATGTAGAAAAAAACCCATGGGTTTTACTTCATAGAATCAGTTTCTTGAGACTAGGAAAAACTTCACAGGTCTTGTCTAGATGTATGTTTGAGTCCCCTCTATACGTCTGACCCAGTCACCCCACCAGACTCTAAGTGGGATGAGAGCAGGAACCATGGCTATTTCATTCACCTGTGTGTAGCTTATGTTGAGCTTTCAGAGTAATTGTTTGATAAAAGGAATTGCAGAATGTTGAATGAAACTATCAAAGAGTTGAAAACCTCTGGGAACAAGGAACTCATTACTGTTCAAAGCAGCCCAGTTCATGCCTGGGCAATTCTGGTTGCTCAGAGTTCTCTTTTGTAATGACTGGACTGTCATCTCTTCCCACACATTTGTTCCATTTTAGCCCTTCAGGCTGCACAAACTTGCTCTACCACGTGCCAAAACTTTATATCTGAATTGACCCTCATGCCCCACTCTCTCCACCTGGCCTCTGAGCTTTGCTTCTGCAGGCTAATATGCCTAGTTCTTTCACAAGCCACATAGATCTGAGTGTCCCCATGTGTTCTCAGATACTCCCCTCTGAGCATGCTCTAGATTATCGCCTTGAAGTAGGCAGGATGGTCAGAGAAGGCCTGACCTGCATAGGATGGTTACCTTCTGCATTCTAGAGTCTATTGATGATTTTTGATATCAAATTAACCTTTTAATTTTTTGGAGGAATCAATTTTTTCAGCTTTTCAGAGAGAACTTCTAATTCAGTCTTAGCAAACCCTACCTAAAAGGCAAGCAAATTAAATGGGAGATAATTATTATCTTGGAGGCAGGTTTAGCCTGCTAAATGGTTCATCTGTTGTGTCTTGTTTCCAAGGTGACTTATTTGGATTCAAGATAATTTGGCTCTTTGTGAAGATTAGACGTAGAGAGTTAGATGGAGCATCTCTCCCTGGGTGATCTCTGCCAGGAATGTTCCCTTCATGACAGCCAAGCCAATCATCGGGACTGCCAAGTCTAATTCTGGGAAACTAAGGTCTCCCCATGTGGTTGCCTGATAGTTAAGGCAGAACTGTGAAGATTTTGAAAGGCTGCTGCTAAAAAAGAATTTACTATATATTTTCTCATAGGGCTAAAGGTACAATTTAGCAAAAAGAATTTATTGATTTTCATGAACTTTAGTATTGCCTGAAGATAATTTTTAAATCAAACTATTAATGTGGAAGATGCAGGTACATGTATATGCAAATATGTAAGCATTTTTACTAGAAATAATCGATTGGTGAGATGATATGTTTACATTTGGGTAGAGAAAATTGTAAAAGAAAACAAAATTTTTTGAAGTTATTTGAATCCTCTGAAATTATAGTCAGTTTATAATTTGGGGGGAGGTAGGGATGATGGAAAGTGGGAGAAGAAAGAGGGGGAAGCTGATGGGCGAAGGCAGGGAAGGGGAAAGGAGTGGGGGGTGTAAAAGGGAAAGGGGACAGAGAAGGCAGAATGTTTAAGAATTTCCAAGTGGGCACAGAATCGTTACCTGTTTCCTTGTGTGCACTTTGAGTCTTGCACTATGATATATTTGGTAACTCACTGGTCAAAGTTAAATAATTCTTATGTAACAGAAATGTATTGTTCTGGGGAAAAAAATCCCTTCCACTTCCTGTTTTGAATGTATTCTAGTTGATTTATGGTGGTTATTGGTTCCAAAAAGAGCTGGGACAGCCAACAGATCCTTTCATGCTTCCATGAGATAGAAGATAATTCTTACTTAGTATTTGCAGGAAAGAAAAGGACTAAATTAGAGTCCTCCTGCGGAGGGTTTACTTCTCAAGGTTACATCTTTGGCCATCACATCTGGGCTAATGAGAACAGCTGGGCTGACAGGACACAGAAGCAACCTAAATGTTCATCAACAGAGTAATGGATAAAGAAGATGTGGCACGTGTACATAGTGGAATATTACTCAGCCATAAAAAGGAATGAAATTATATCATTTGAAGAGATGTGGATGGACCTGGAGAGTGTCATACAGAGTGAAGTAAGTCAGAAAGAGAAAAAGAACTATCGTATATTAACGCATATATGTGGAATCTAGAAAAATAGTATAGATGATCTTATTTGCAAAGCAGAAATAGAGACACAGACATAGAGAACAAATGTATGGATACCAAGGGGGAAAAGGGGTGGTGGGATGAATTGGGAGATTGGGATTGACATATATACACTACTATGTATAAAACAGATAACTAATGAGAACCTACTATATAGCACAGGGAACTCTACTCGGTGCTCTGTGGTGACCGAAATGGAAGGAAATCCAAAAAAGAGGGGTTATATATATGTATGGCTGATTCACTTTGCTGTACAGTAGAAACTGACACAGCAGTGTAAAGCCACTACACTCCAAAAAAAAAAAAAAAAGAAACAGCTGGGCTAATAAATATTTCAAGGGTGTGTCATGAACTCTGTTCTTGGTGATAACAATTTCATCATCTGTTCATCTGGGAGGATTCTTCCTTGAATACCAGGGCCAAAAGGTAAGAGTCAAAGAATTAGTGATTCATCTATCCTTCTTTCTACTGCTCCTCCAGAAGATACGCTGATGGCAGGAAAGGAACAAGGGTTTACTTGGAGGGCTGGAGAGTGGAAGGCCATAATGGTGGTAATAGACGGACTTAAGCTAGAAACTCTTGGGACCACTGCAAAGTGAGTAGGCCTAATTGGCCCTAAGACTATTGAATCAGTCCTCTTGCCAGGTTTGTGGGTGTCAGCAGACTTCTGACTTGAGAACCAAACCTTACAGTGTCCCCCTGGCTCTGAAACCCTGCTGAGTCTATTCCAGAGTCTCTTAGTCCTCTTCCTCTTTCCCTCGAGGATCTGTTCTCATTGGATGGTGACTTTGAGATCTTCATTTTCCACCCCTGTGCACAGAAGAGGTAACACAGCAGGCCTGAGACTGGTCTTCTAAGAAAGACCTGTTGGCAAGGTTGGCTTTTAGCTGGCATTTTGGAATTTGGATTCTGGGGTGTTCCCACTGTCCCCCAACTGATAAAAGTGGCTCCATGAGCCTAGACTATGGAAATAATGTGATTTATGCCCATCATCTGCTTTTTTTCTGGGAGTTTAAATTTGGAGTATGTACTGATACTAGGCAGAGGGTGCCTACATGACCAGCTGCCAATAAAAACCTTAGGTCCTGAGTCTCTAATGGGCTTCTCTGGGCACATCGTACACATGTTGCTACATTTTGGTTGCTGGGGCGAGAAGTGCATTCCCTGTGACCCTCCATGTGAGGGAGAGAGCACGAGGAAGCCTATACATGGATTCCTGACTCCACCTGCATCTTTTTCCCTTTTGGTCCAACTTACTATGTCACTGTAATAAATCTTAGCCATGTGTACAACCATACGCTGAGTTCCGTGAGTCTTTCTGTGAATCTCCGAGTGTGGGGTGGTCTTGGGGACCTCTGACGCAACTCCCTTTCCTACAGTACTCCTACATCCCTATCCTAACCCTACACAGTTCCAGTGAAAGGGTAAAAGGGAAGCATTTTTTAAAAGTTAAATGGCAAATAAAGAAAATATTGATCTAGAAGATCTGGTTCAACAAAAACATGCCAATCCTTTTGAAAGTCAGGAAGCCATATTTATCAGTCATGGAAAACTTATTTACATACTTTGTACTTACAGAATATGAACTTTCAAAAAAAGAAATGATTTCTTATGATCTCTCACTAATATTTTACAAAATAACAGCTTAATTGACATATAATTCATACACCATAAAGTTCACTCTTTTGAAGTCTATATACTTCAGTGGTTTTAGTATCACTAAACAGAGTTGTGCAACTGTCACCACTAATTCCAGAACATTTTCATCAGTACAAAATGAAACCCTGTAACCATTAGGAGTCAATCCCCATTCTCCCTTCTCCCTAGCCCTTGGGAACCACTAACCTACTTTCTATCTCCATAGATTTGCCTCTTCTGGACATTTTGTATAAATGGAATGATGTGGTCTTTTGTGACTAGCTTCTTTCATCCATGTCATGGCATGTAACAGTACTTCATCCCTTTTTATGACCAAATAATATTCCATTCTGTGGATATACCACATTTTATTCATCAATAGATGGACATTTGGGTTATTTCTCCTTTTTAGCTATTATGAATATCCATCTACAAGTTTTGGCCTGGACACCTGTTTTTGGCCTGGACACCTGATAACTGTTTTCAGTTATCTTGGGTATATATTTAGGAGTGGAATTGCTGGATCATATGAACTTTATGTTTAACTTTTAGAGGAACTGCCAAACTGTTTTCCAAAGTGGTTGTACCATTTTACACTCCCAATAATGTATGAGGGTTCCAATTCCTCAAACATGCTCACCAACACTTGTTATTTTCTTTTTTGAGTATAGTCGTTCTACTAGATGTGAAGTGGTATCACGTTGTGGTTTTAATTTGTATTTTCCTAGTGACTAATAATGTTGATCACCATGTTGCATCTTGTTGGCCATTTACATATCTTCTTTGGAGAAAAAGCTAGTCAAATCTTTTGCCCATTTAAAAATGAGTTGTCTTTTTATTATTGAGTTGTAAGAAATTCTTTATATATTCCAATACTAGACTTACCAGATACATGATTTGCAAATATTTTCTTTCATTATGTGGATTGTTTTCCACTTTCTTGATGGTGTCTTTGGTATTTACTTTTGATGAGGTCCAATTTATTATTTTTTTTGTAACTTAGGCTTTTGGTGTCATATCTAACTCCCCACTTTTGGTAGGGATTTTAATCACCCCACTTATTTTAGGATGTCTACATCCATTAGCCCAATTCCTTTACTCCCTGATGGAAAGAGATTAAAGGTGGGAGGGCTTGCAGTACAGTGAGGTAGAAAAGAGCATGGGGTTTAGAGTCTTAAGATTGAGTCCAACTCATCTGTCATGGGATTTAAGTACTTGATTTTTCAAACTTCAGTTTTCTATCTGGAAAATGGGGTAATTACTATTTCATAAGGCTATTGTAAAATTTGAATGAGCTAATTTGCAAAAAGAGCTTAGCACTGTACCTGGCACGCAGGAGGCATCTAATAAATGTTAGGTTGTTATTTTTATTAAAAGAAGGTGGAACTGAGCCTGGACCTAATCAAGAATTACCCAACAGAAGTAAAGCTATCACTCTGTTCCTAATTGCGCATTTTGGAAAGGCTGCTAAAATTATATAGAACTGCAGATTTGCTTGTGGTTGTATGGTTTTCTGGCACTACGGAAAAGCCCGATAGGCACACAGTAGGAGAATTTTATTTCTTTCGAATTCAGTAATAAACAAAGCAATTGTTCTTTGGGATCCAAGGAAGAGCCCTAGACCAAAAAACTGTGGTATCAGCATAATTGAACGTTTCATCACGATATGTGTTTCTTATTATTTATCATTAACTAAGGGCCGTTTATATAACTACATGGAAACTAACAAAATTCCTTCCCTGTCACGTAGGTAGAGGACTTTAAGAAAGGTCACTTGATAACTTCATTAAATATTTATCATACTTTACAGCATTACCTTAGAACTTTCATATTAATAGCCCAATCATTTGGTATTGACATGAACAGAGTGGTGTAGGGCCACAATAAAACATACTCTGTTTTATTATGATAAACACAGATAACGGTCAACCTAAAATTGTGTTACTTTATTCATCATCAAAAGTTCAATTCTTGGTCAGTAATTGGCATAATTATATTTCCTAATGGGGACAATTTAGCAAATATTAAAAACTCTTTTGAGAAAACCCATAATAAGCCAATGCCATGAAATATTTAAGTTATGCTACACAGTTTGCTTTTTTACTTGTTCCTATCTTAACTTGCAATCCAAAAAAAAAACATTTAGGGATTACTCTGTCTTTACTAAGGACAGAAGACTAACCAATAACCTTAGTGGGATACACAGTCTTTTTTACTAAAAATTTGGCAATTCAGTAGGTGATCTAGAAGCAACATGCTGTCATTAATGGGAGAATGACAGTAGGATACAATGAAAAATTTTCAATCATTACCAAAGTGGATAAAACAATCTGTGGGATGACAGACCAAGTTAGAAATCAGCCAAAGGTGTATTAAGTAACATTTATGTAGTGCTTATATATGCTAGGCAGTTTTCTAAGCACTTCTCAAGTCCAGTTACTCATTTAATCCTTACAACAGCTCTGTAGGGTAGGAGCTATCACCCTCCCCACCTTTAATAGGAGGGGTAACTGAAGCACAGACATGCCAAGCCACTCAGAGGAGATGGGCCTCCAGGCAATCTGGCTGAGGCGCTGGTGTTCTTAACTACCCTTCTATGCTACTTCTCAACTCAAAGAGGAATTATTAGTAGTAGAGTAGTTTCTGGATTTCTGGAATCTCTACTTCTTCAACCCCCGCCAAATGTGGTATGTAATAATGCATATAAATAAAAGATCTGATAACTTTTTTCTCTCTTTTAAAGAGGCTACCACCTTTATGTTTTATTCTAAAATTAAATTCTACAATATGTCACATACTGTAGTATGTATGGATTATATAATGTGGTCAGCTTGTATAATGACAATATGAACGTCCCCCCCAAATTATGTCTATGTAGGGGATAAGTTTCATTCCCATATTTTTCAGAAATCAATCATTTTGGAAATACCTTTTCATACCATCACAATAGCTTCTTGCATAGATTTGTTAAGCTGTTAGTAAGTACTTTCCCATTTCCTGGTATGAAATATTGATGATAACATTTAGCAAATTAGTCTTGGTTGAAAAATGAAGCATTATGTTAACAACAGCAACTGGGGCAGACTCAGTTTTGTACGGCCTAAAGCCTATACAATATGGCGGAATTCTTTCAGAAGAAAAAATACATAATGAGGTGCAAAGAGTGAGTATTGAATTAGGAGAGCTTTGTTCAAATGATAGGCCCTAAAGTTTCAGCTTTATTAGCTTCATGGTAAAACACCACTTCAGATAGTAACTAAAATAAAATTTAAAAAAATACCACAAAAATAAAATAATACCTGAAAAGAATTCTTCACTTTTTTCCCCCAGAAGGAGCTTGTAATTTTAAACTTATATATATCACCTCATTTGATTTTTTTTTTTTTCTCCTTTTAATTTCTCAGTTGTCTGGAAAAATCCTGATCTCTCCATTTTGTAAGATGAGGAAAAAGAGAGGCTCAGTGATTTGTTCCTGGTCACGGAAGTCTGTCAGGGCTAGGCCTGGGCTCTTTCCATTATTCTTTCAGCAGATGAATTTGGAGAGATAATACTTTTCATCAGAAATGAAGAAGTCTCTTCTCTTAGTGTCTTTATCGTTATTTTACTGGAGAAGAAGCTAAGGTCGGACAAATTTACAACAAAGCCAAAGCCCAAATTCTCGAATTCTTGAGTATAGAACATTGTTTCACCTTATAATCCAGCAGCACTGTTGGGAAAATGTTTCATTTTGATGTGAGACAGAACTTGACCGTTTGAACTTGTCTTTTCTTTCTAGAGATAATTAATTTTTTTTTTTCCTAGAAGAACTGTAATTTTGAGGAAACTACTTTGAGGAAACTACTGGTGGGTGTTTTCCTCCTACCTTATTTTCATATTTCTTTGAGATCATCATAACACAGACGTCAGTCATACAGGAGAAGTGAAATCACTCGACTGCTGCTTGGCTCTTCAAGTTTGGACCTTAAAGTCCTCAAGTTTCTCCATGTTTCAAATATATAACAAAGTATTTTTTTTAGCTTCATCCCCGCCCCGCCCCATGTTTAACTCTCACTAAGTCGGTTGTAAGTGTTAAAGGAATGTATGGGGATAATAAAACAAACAGGAAAAAAAAAAACCCTTAAGGTTTGACACAGGGCTCAGTGGATTATGACTTCCGACTGTGACTGTGTTTCTATAGTAACACTTTGCCTACCTTGTAACTATAATAACAGCAATTCTTTAGTGTCCTACTTGCCAGCCACTGTATATTACGCATACCTAATCCTCACAACAGTCTTAAGAGGTAGGTGTTATTTGCCCCATCTTACAAATGAGAAAACTGAGGTTTGGAAAGGTTAGATAACTAGACCAAGGTGACGCAGTAAGTGCTGGAATTGTGATTCAAATACAGGTCTGAGTAACTCCAAGGCTACTGCCCTTTCATCATGTATCACCTTTCAGATTAGAAATATGTGGTAGTTTTGCTGTCACCCACAGCTCTTGTGGTGGTCAGCCTCCAAGATGGCCCAAGTGATCCCCTCCTCTTGATTTTCTCCCCCTTTTATGATCTCCATCCCCACTGAATACACAGGGCTGACCTGCGTAACCGAGGGGATATTGCAAAAATGCAAAATACTTGTTGGTTAAGTATTGCTTGAGGGAAATGTCATCCGAGGCAGAGAGAAAACAGGCACAGAGGCATGAAGATATGAAAATGTGAGGCATGTGTGAGGGATTATTTATTAAATTAAAAACCAATGTTTTATGGAATTATTTCTTTTATATCTAATTTAATTCAATTTTATAGTAATTAGGTTTATTTTTAAACTTTAATTCAGCGTAGAATTAAGCTAAAATTAAACTTATATTTAAATTTATGGAAACAGGAGTTTCAGCCTATATTGCTCCTTGTAGCCTTTCAGTTGTGTAATTTTTCCCTCTCTTTTCCCAATGGCGAGGATGAAACACTTGGGACCACAGTGAGGCAAATACCAGTTGCGATCTAATAATGAATCACTGTGGAAGAGTGAAAAGGTCCTGGACTCGGAGTCAGAAGATCTGAGAGGTCACCCGACTTTGCCATTAGCTGCTCTCCCTGCACTGAGCAGATTACCGACTTATGCGCCCTGACTGGTCTGCTGCCCCTCAGCCTTCCTGGGGTGAGGTCACCAGCGCCCCAGCAAGGGTCAGCCGTGCTTGCCAGCTCAGGGAAGCTCTTTATTCATCCATCACCCAGCACCATTTTTTTTTTTTTTTTTTTTTTTTTTGCTGTCCTTGGGCCTCTCACTGCTGCGGCCTCTCCCGCCACGGAGCACAGGCTCCGGACGCACAGGCTCAGCGGCCATGGCCCACGGGCCCAGCCGCTCCGCGGCACGAGGGATCCTCCCGGACCGGGGCACGAACCCGAGCCCCCCGCATCGGCAGGCGGACCCCCAACCACTGCGCCACCAGGGAAGCCCCACCCAGCACCATTTATCCATCCATCTAACACTTAACATTGTTTAGTTTGTGCCTGGAACTGTGCTGAGTGATTGGTTAGGAATAAGAGGCAGAGAGTAAGGAAGAAAGACAGATATAAAAACAAGCAAGGTTCAGTGTGTGATAAATGCTGTAATGGAAATAAACAAAAGGTACAATGTGAGCCCAGAGAAAGGGAGATAGGGTGGGGTTGGCTTTCTGGAGGCAGTGATACCTGGTCCAGCTTTGAAGGACAGCTCAGAATTGACTCTGCCCATGTGTTGTAGGCAGAAAAGAAGGTTCAAAGGTCCAGAACTAGCACTTGTGGCTGGAGGGTGATCTCCCTGGGGCATGAAGAGGGCAAGAGATGTGACGGGAAGCCGACAAGATCACAGTGTTCCCTCACAGTCCAAAGGACAATGCTCTGAGATAAATGAACGCACTTGTATGACCTGACCACTCCTGCTGTCAGGTTTCTTTTCTTTATCACAGGAGCATGCTTGGAGTGAGGCTTGTTCACGGCACACTGTTCTGCCCCTATGGGTTTATTGGATGGAATAAACTAGAAGTTTCTTTTGCTCCAGGATCATCCTGGCAGCTGTGAGTCTTTCACATTTGGCAAAGTTTATTTTGTCCCACTAAACATTTGAAATGTGCAGTTTATTTCCAGATCTAAGTATTGCAACATGGGGATTAAGAGGAAACATGCTGTGGGAAATTATAATGTGGAGAGTTAGGTTAATAATTTAATCTTCAGGGTACATGTGCCTTGCCTACCCTCTATGTTTGCCCGAGTGTGTGTCTGTCACCAACAGAGACTGGAGCCCCTGGAAGCAGAAGCTGGGTCTTTAGCCATTTCTTTACTCCACAAGAGTCTCTCCTCATTGTAGAGTTTCTTCTTTGTGCCAGGTGCTGGGGATACAGAGGCAAGGATGTATTCCTAGCCTCTAAGAGCTCTAGGTGATAAGTGAATATTACCATTATTCCTCTGTGGATCTCCCCCACTGCCTTATAATAATCACAGCTAGTGTCAGAACACTTGCTGTGTGCCAAGCGCTTTCTGTATCATCTCACTTAATACTCTCCACAGTCCTATGATTATCCCCATTTTGCCGTTGAGGAAAGTGAGGCACAGAGAGATTGCACAGTTCAGAAAGTGATGAAACCAGATGTACACCAGGCAGTGCTTCCTAGACAGAGCATCCCTACACAGAGATTATAGAAAGTATTCCATAACTTTCTGTTAAAAGAAATTACCCACCATAGTCGTTCTTTTATCACCACTCAAAAGTACATAGAGCAAATACCATTGTCTTTTTACAGATAAATTTAACTGAAACTCACAGGATCATATAATGACTCGGTGTAGAAATCAGAATCCCAGAAAAGTCTTCAGTTTTTCAGAGAATTATGTCTACTTCTGAAACAAAGTGTCCCCTCTGGGGTTGTAAAAATCACCTTGGGTGCAATGAAGAAACTGAATGAAATGACCCTTGAAGATGGATTTGATTTTCAGAAATAGCCCAAATAATTTGAGCCAAGCCAGGTGAAGAAATTGGTTAACGAGGTTGGATAATGCTATTTCAGTCATGTAACTGGCTGCGCATTCACTATCTGAACTAATGTCATCGGTTCAATTATGCCGTACGGCAACAACAGAAAACTTCTCTTCCTTTTCTGTTACTTGCTTTCCTCACCTAAGCAACATAGAGAGTAGCCATAATCCATCTACCACAGTGAAAAGCCACCAAAGTTTATAAGGTCACATCTGTAAAAAGTTCCCACGAGTAAGCCACTGTGCAAATAGCGGAGACTATTATTACTATTATTATTACTGCTGGTTGATACAGAAACACTCATTCATCACTTGTGGACTTGTTGGCAGATCTTTCCATTTGCCCTCATCTAGGCCCATACAGATACACATGGAAGCCAAAGCCTAGAATTTCCACTTCAATGACCCTTGGCTGGTTTTGTTTTGTTAAACATGGAGGCGAGAGAGGGAGAGAGCAAGAGAAGGAGAGAGCAAGAGAGAGAGAGAGAGAGAGAGAGAGGGAGAAAGAGAGAGAGAGATGAAGGCATGTAAATGAACCTGATTTTTAAAAATCTGTTACAATAAAAAGCTTTTAATGAAAATGGGACTTTAAGCTGAACTCATCCATAATAGATTTCCACGAGCTTTTAAAACCAAAAGGCTCAGATCTGCTGGAGAACACAGATATAGAAGCAGTTAGAATCAGCAGCAGATCAATGACTTTTTTTTGTGGTACGCGGGCCTCTCACCGTTGTGGCCTCTCCCGGTGCAGAGCACAGGCTCCGGACGCGCAGGCTCAGCGGCCATGGCTCACGGGCCCAGCCGCTCCACGGCACGTGGGATCTTCCCGGACCGGGGCACGAACCCGTGTCCCCTGCATCGGCAGGCAGACTCCCAACCACTGCGCCACCAGGGAAGCCCCAGATCAATGTTTTGTGGGCCTAAAGCTTATGCAAATTTAGGGTCTTCTTTAAGAAAAATCATGAATAAAAAATTAGGCATGAAAGGGAGTATTTATTTAGAAAGAGAAAAGATACCAAATTATTAGTTTGGAAATAGCTGACAAATTCCATCAATACCTCCAAATCCAGAAAACTAATGTAACACTCATAAATCAACTGCCTTCCATACTCTATGCTATTTTCTTATTTTTAACTGATACTTGTTGATCTCTTCATATGGCAAGAATTTTGTAATATTTTCAATAAAGAGATAATTTAGTCTTTTCTCTAGAAAAAGCTTAGGTTTTATCGATAGGTTAGACATTTCCTTTCAGAGTCAAGCCTATTCTTGATAATGTCATGCTAAGATGTACTATGTGACGCATACAGAGACAATGGCTGCTTTTAGTATTACCTTGGGTTTGTGCCCCATTAACAAGGGATTCTGATAAATTGTGCAATAAGCATAAAGTTTGGTATACTTCTATCAGCTGCGTCATCAAGTATCAAGTCCTAATAGGAGAGAATTTCTGCTGTGACTTGGCATTAGTGAGAACAGAATCCATATAATTTATACGTGTGGTGACGGGAAGAATTTGCCAGAGATCACCTTCTGGCTCTGCACATTTCCATCTTTGTTTCTCTTCCATTCCCTTCATACTTCTGATGCATGGCACTTGTCAGACATGTTTAGACGATGGTACCATCTCCGGCCCTGTACTTCTGTGTCACCGAGCAAGGTGAATTTGCTTATTGGAGTATTCCTGGAAGCCAGGACAACCAGCAATAACTTATATGCACATAGAAATGATGGTAAATCACATAAATACATTCCACTAATCTCAAATTAAATGTATCTCCAAACGACTTCCCCTTAGCTCACAGTGCCAAAAATGCCCCTGGCTACCTGACTGGAGAGGAATGTGACAGAGGGAGAATTGGAATGGAGAGAGAGAGCAATTATAATTGTAGTTAGAATATTATCTGAAAAGTTGACGGAAAAGTACAACTACATGAACATCTTGCTAGGGACATTCCCAGGGCCTTGGAAGGGGCCCAAATAAATGAGGGTTGAAGCTGAAGCTTCTTTGGTTTTATAATAAACATTCCCCTGATGCCAATACATTCTGGTAAGTGGTTAATATGGAATATGGTACCGACAAATAAGAAAAGGCTGCTAGTTCTGAGGGTGGAAGTAAGGGGGCAAAGGGGAGTCTCCTTTGATGTTATACTAGACCTTTCAGGAGGTGCATCTGGAAAGATGAATAGGAATTTTCAGATGTCCTGCATGTACAAAAGCCCGGTGACACGATCAAACATGTGTATTGAGAGAATACTGAGTGCTCTGTATTAGTAGACTGTGGAGAAGAGCCTGGCACAGTTTGGGAAGGAGACTGTAGGTCCCTTCTCTCCTGGCAGTGTTAGCACTGGGGTGTGCTATGCTCTCCTTCTTGGAAAATTCTAACTCTCCTAACAAAGAGGCCTATTCCTCTGTATGTCACCTCCTATTCTAACCTCCACAGCCCCGCTTCAGTACACCCTGGTAGTCTCAAGGCTTGGCAGAGTTCACCGGTCCTGCTACCCTGACCTCACCCACTAAGAACAGATTTAGTCCATTCACTGAAATATCTGCCTTGTGCTCAGGACACTATTATCTTTCCCCTTAACACAGTCTTACTTTCTTTGATTGCTACCCCCTCATCCCTGCTCCTGGAGAAGGAAGCCCATTTCCTAGAACTCAGCCTTCCTTCAGTTTCTAAATATCACTCTTAACCCTACAATTCCTATGATGAACACGAGCTGAGGCCATGGGCTCATCTAGTAAAAATGGGTCAAGATATGATGTCTACTGTGTTCCTGTTCTTCAGGTACCAAATAGTGCTTCTATCCTTTCCCTAAAATCAGAAGTGGGATTGGCTAAGAAAAAGCAATGCTCTTGGGAGGGTAGAGTGGAGGGGAGGAAGGGCCAGCATCTACTCACTGGTGACAACTGGATGAGTAGAGGAGTAGAAGCAGAAACTTTGGAGCCACTAAGAGGAGGCAGAGTGAATGTGATTCAAGGCTGTCTTGGACCTGCCAAGGTCACTGTCCACTGCAGCAGCCTGGAGTGGTCCCCAAACCATAGCACGGGTAGTAAGAGTAGGCCTGGGCTGGTCCCACCCTGGTTTCACATTCCAGCTTGGTACTGCCCCATATTTGCCCTCTTTGGTTGTCATCTTGGACCTTGTTTGTGCCTCCCAAAGCCCATGGCACCCCACTCAACACATTAGCTCCACCGGGCAACTTTCATCTTTACCTAAAACCGAAATAGACTGATACTCTAAAAAGAAATATTTTGGAGAAACAAATTTATTAAAAGCAATAGCTCTAATGGTAATTTGCATAGTAAATCTCCAAAAACTAATTTTAAAAAATACCTGATTTTTATTTGCCGAATGACTAATTTATGGAACTATTAATTCTCCAGAGCCTTTTCCAGTCTGTTTATAAAGCTTAAAGCAATTCATGTTTTTCAAGGCTGTCCAGTGTTCTGTATTTTGGGAAATGATGACTTGTTGTGAACTTTGAATGTTGAGGTACTGTGCGCTTTATGAGTGCCAGAGATTTTCAAACGAGGATCATCTTAGTGGAGGCCAGGAAAGTACTCAATAGTTTCTACAACTTCTTAGAAAACCTCAATAAGAAGGAAACTTTTTTTTTTTTTTTTTTTTGCGGTACGCGGGCCCCCACCACCGCGGCCTCACCCGCCGCGGAGCACAGGTTCTGGACATGCAGGCCCAGTGGCCACGGCCCACGGGCCCAGCCGCTCCGCGGCATGCGGGATCCTCCCAGACCGGGGCACGAACCCGTGTCCCCTGCATAGCAGGTGGACCCCCAACCACTACGCCACCAGGGAAGCCCAGGAAACTTTTTTAATCTGAGAAAGGCTGATAAAACCTGAAATGTTAAAAGCATTCCCTTTTAAATTAGGAACAAAATGAGAATGCCTGGAATTACTATTTATAGTCAACATTATAATGGAGTTCCTTGCTTGTATTATAAAATAAAAAAGATTTAAAAGGGCAAAGTTCAGAAAGGTAAAAAAAGTTTTAAATTTCAAATAATATTATTGTCTACAAAAAACTCAGTCTACAGATTATTAAAATTAATAAGATTTAGTAAGAATGTGGAATATAAGATCAATTTAGAAATTTAATTACATTTCTGCACAACATCAACAAAATCAAATTAAAAATATATTTCCAAAAGCAACAAAGTTGTAAAGTATCTCGGAATAAATCTAACAAATGATGTGTAAGATCTTTGTGTAGAATAATCTAAGCTTTATCAAAGGATATTAAAGAAGACCTAAATAAATGGAGGCCACACCATGTGTATGAATAGGTATATTTAACACCATAAAATGCCAAATTTCCTCAAATTGAGCAATAGATTTGATGCAATTTCAACTTTTAAAAAAAGTTTTTATGTGACAAGCCAAATTCTAAAATTTAAATGGTAGAGCAAAGGGTCAAAAGTAGACAATCAGGGCTTCCCAGGTGGCGCACTGGTTAAGAATCTGCCTGCTAATGCAGGGGAAACGGGTTCGAACCCTGGCCCGGGAAGATCCCACATGCCGCGGAGCAACTAAGCCCGTGTGCCACAACTACTGAGCCCGTGCTCTACAGCCCGCGAGCTGCAGCTACTGAAGCCTGCACGCCTAGAGCCTGTGCTCAGCAACAAGATAAACCACCGCAGTGAGAATCCTGTGCCACCACAACAAAGAGTAGCCCCTACTCTCGGCAACTAGAGAAAGCCCAAGCCCGCGTGCAGCAACGAAGACCCAATGCAGCCAAAAATAAATTAATTAATTTAAAAATTAAAAAAAAAGAGTAGACAATCACTTCTGAAGTAAGAAGTCTTGTCTCATCAGATAACAAAATTTTTATTATAAGGTGATAGTAATGAAGACAGTGATATATGACAGAGCTGGCATTGCAGATTAATGGGGAAAGGAAAGACTATTCAATAAATAATGTGGGAGAATTCTTTATCCATATAAAAGATTAGATGAGGACCTAATTCACACCAGAAACAAAAATAAATTCCAAATACAGAATGGACCCTAGTTTTAAAAGAAAACATACTTTTAGAAGAAAATACATAAGAACATTCTTATAACCTCAGAGTGGGGAAGGAATTCTTAAGTCACAGGAAGCGCAAATCATTAAGAAAACAAGATATCACCTCACACCAGTCAGAATGGCTATTATCAAAAAGACAACAAAGAACTAGTGTTGGTGAGGGTGTGGAGAAAAGGGAACCCTCTTGCACTGTTAGTGGGAATGTAAATTGGTACAGCCACTATGGAGAACACTATGGAGTTACTTAAATAACTTAAAAATAGAACTACCATATGATTCAGTATTTCCACTTTTGGGTATTTATACAAAGAAAACAAAAACACTAATTTGAAAAGATGTATGCACCACAATAGCATTATTTACAATAGTCAAGATATGGAGGCAACCTAAATGTCCATCAACAGATAAATGGATAAAGAAGGTGTTTTATATATATATATATATATATATATATATATATATATATATGTACAACATTAACATAAGATTTACAGAAAAACATAAATGAAGCTTTTGGCCAACCCTATATATATACACACACATACATATACACACACAAAATGGAATATTATTCATATACCATAAAAATATTGAAATTTTGTCATTTTTGACAACATGGATGGACCTGGACCTGCTTAGTGAAATAAGTCGAATAAATCAGAGAAAGACAAACACTGTGTGATTTCACCTATATGTAGAATCTAAAAAATAAACAAATGAACAAATATAACAAAACAGATACAGATGCACAGATACAGAGAACAAACTAGTGATTACCAGAGGGGAGAGTGGTAGGGGCAGGGGAAAAATAGGTGAAGGGAATTAAAAAGTACAAATTACTAGGTGTAAAATAAGTTACAAGGATATAATGTATAGCACAGGGAATATAGTCAATATTTTATAGTAACTTTGTATGGAGTACAATCTATAAAAATATCAAATTACTATGTTGTACACCTGAAAATAATATAATGCTGTAAGTCAACTACACTTCAATGAAAAATAAAAGTAAACTGATAAATTGAAAGTAAGAACTCAGACATAATGGAGAGCGTGAACAGACAAGTCATATGCTGGAATAAAACATTTGCTAACATTTGCTAACGTAGCTAACAGAAGATCAGTATCTGGAGTATTTCAAAAACTATCTACAAATAAGGAAAAGATAGTACCCTCTCTCACCCCCTTTGCTTTCCCAAAGGTTCATAAATCCACGAGCAGGAATTTAACAGAAGAGGAAATAAGAATGACTAATAAACACGTTGAAAAGATGCTCCTTTTGTCTTAATAAGGGACATGCACATTGAAACCATTTACACTGAGATGCCATTTCATACATTCCAGTTTAGAAAGAATTAAAAAGTCAAACAATGGCAATGTTGAGGAAACGGAATAATGCTGGTAATAGCATAAATGACACAGAACTTTGGAACAGAGTTTGACATAATGAGTAAAGTTAATCATGTCCATATTATAGCCCCGCAGTTCCTCTCCTAGGTATATATATCTTAGAGACACTCTTGTACAAGCAGACTGGAGACATGGGCAAGACTGCGCATTGCTTGAACGAGCAACAAACTAGAAATAACCTACAGAGAGGCCAGAATACCCTTCTAAAGGGAACGTCACATCATGATACTCCCCTACTCTAAACCCTCCAGTGATTTCCCACCAAGATTAGAACAGAATTCTAAACCCCTTCATCCTCTACTTGTCTCTCTGATTTCATCAGGTGCCACCCCACTGAGGTTCCTCAGGACTCAGCTCACTCCCCTCTTCAGGGCGACTTGCTGCTTCCTGATCATGTCATGCTTGTGGCTCTTTTTTCATCCTTGAAGTCAGCCTAAATATCACGTCCTTGGAGAGTCCCTGACTTGCCACTCAATCTAAATTAGTTTTTCCCACCTTATTCTCCATATCTGCCCTGTAATTTTTTCCTATAAAAATATACATTAATATTTTGAATTATGTATGTATATATGCATTCATTCATAATTTTTTTTGCCTGTCTTTGACATTAAACTAATAACCTCCATAAGCACAGGGACTACATCTATCTCACTTATGATTATATTTGCTGTGCCTTCCACATAGCCTGGCATATAATAGTTATTCAACAAATCTATGTTGAATTGAATGGTTGAATAAAAAGACTGCATAAATTGTATCTGTGCCTATCTGAGTGGTTTGCTGATCTGAGGGTACATATGATTTGCTGTAGTTCATGGGAAGGATAATGGAATGCCACAACAGCCACATAAATTCTTAATGTTAAGGTAAAGGGAAGTGTTTATCTTTTTTTGTTGTTTTTTTAAAATTGAAGTATAGCTGATTTACAATGTTGTGTTAGTTTCAGGTGTACAGCAAAGTGAATCAGTTATATGTGTATGTATACATATATATATATTCTTTTTCAGATTCTTTTCCCTTATAGATTATTACAAGACACTGAGTGTAGTTCCCTGTGCTTATATAGTAGGCCCTTGTTGGTTTCTGTCTTTTTTTTTTTTCCTTTCTTTTTTTTTTTTTCATGGGCTCTAGGTGTGCGGGCTTCCGTAGTTCTGGGTCGCAGGCTCCAGAGAGCAGGCTCGGCAGTTGTGGCGCACGGGCTTTGTTGCTCCGCGGTATGTGGGATCTTCCCAGACCAGGGCTCGAACCTGTGTCCCCTGCATTGGCAGGCAGATTCTTAACCACTGCGCCCCCAGGAAAGTCCTATGCATTTTAATTTGATTTTATTTTTCCTCGTTAGAGCTTGAGTTCCAAGAAGAGTTTGCATTACAGTCAATGTAAGAGGAGGATTAGGCAGATGAAGCAATTAAAGAAGCACTCGAAGTTCAGCAAAACATGGAAATAATGCAAAGTTTTACATTTTCAATCACTGGAATTGTGCTCTTGCTCAAATGACCATAATGCAAGTTATGTAGATTTATTTTAATGATGGATGGAAAAATTAAGCCAACCTAAATAGATGTATTAAGCAATATTTTGCATAAATTCAGACTCTTGATCTCTAAAACTTCTTTTTAAAAATTATTGAATTTGTTTTCCTCACTTGACAGTCTGATGTGCGAATGCTATTAAATGAAGTGTGATTTCGTTATTTTGTATTTAATTTTTAAACGCTATAATTTTGAGCTTTTTTTGTGTAAATGATTTAAAATGATTAAAAAATAAATCAAATGATTGACTTTCTGGATATAATATGGAAAAGTGAAGTGCAGGTGTGGAGGCTATTCCTCTGCCTTGACTTAATTTACATGGAAGTTACATTAAAGTTTACATCAGACGGAAAGTAAATTTTAGGTGGTAAGCATGCTGTAAGGTACACAGAAGTAGAAATATAATGTTGTAAACATGAAACCGATGTAATGATATAGACCAATGTCACCTCCATTAAAAAAAGTTTACACCAAAGTTGGATGATGTATAATCTATAAAAATTTGAATCATTATGTTGTATATCTGAAACTAATATAATGTTGTAAATCAACTAAACCTCAATTTTAAAAGAGTTGCATAAGGAACTTTTTCTTGTAATTGATTCCACTTGCACTTGATTTCTACATTTTATAAGTTGCTAGAGAATTATTATGAGATAAAATGAAAAAGAGTAGATAAATGAATTTTCATTAAAAATATATAATTATCAGAGTGGTGTGCATGTAGATATTAATACTTACAACTAAAGAAGATATGTTCTGAACCTAGTCAAAGCTGCTTTAAATCACTGTACAGTAAGTTGTTGGATCAGAGCATAGCCAGTACTATTTTAATATTTAATTTAGAAAGGTCCAAAGAAGAAAATTATTTTAATATTTTAATAATTACTGTTTTGACAATAATACAGTAATTTTGACACCAAAGTAAGGTTTTTGGTTTAACCATTTGGCTTCACTTCCTATGACCCTGAGAGTGGGTCAGGAATTGAGTAACTGCATAGCTGACCAGTTTTCTAGTACGTACTGAAAAGTACTGAAGAAGGCACTAACAATTATTGTCCCTTAATGGTGGTAAGAGTTCTATTTGCTCAGCAGATCATGTCCTTTGCTATGTACCCCCTTAAAATCCACCAGCCCAGGGGCCTGGGCTGTGCCTTCTCTTTCTACCTGGTAGAATCCTCCCTCCGGGGATGAGGAAGGGGCTCTCCAAGCAACACCTGTTGGGTGGCTGAGGCCATCAGGGGGGCAGACGGGATGTACCCACCTGAGAAACACTGAGCCAGGGCTGTCAGGGATGCTGTTCCGGGCCTCCGCACCCACCTTGCTTGGGCTGCCTGGAATCTCAGACTGGAACACTGTGTCATTGGATGATGACAGCCTTTTCTTCACCATTGTGGACTTGTCAATCGCCAAGTCAAGAAATAAACTCAAGGGCTCGTTTTTCAACCTCCCCAATAATGTGAAAATCTCTGCGTTTCAGCCTCTCTCAGTTCCTGCATTGCAGGAAGCTACTTCTTCACATGACTCCTAATCTAGCTGAGGCAATTTTTTTTTTTTTGCAGTCAGTTAATGAGTAACATGTAAGTATGACAAGAGTGGTTTTCATCCTACCCATTTGCTCTGAAGGAGAAATAAACGTGTTTGGCAAACTCAGCTTTCAGTTTACTAATAGGAACACCATATAACTCTGGATTTAGGCAGAAAAGTCTATGGAAAAGGAAAAACTTAAGACAACGAGATGCAGAACCAGGCAGGATCTAAACATTAAAAGTAGGGGTGCTTTCTTTAACCTCCTGAGCCTGAACAACAGGGCAAGGAATGTGGATGTGCTTTATGCCTTTACCATACAGGAAATAACGAGCCCACATTTGGTAAGACACATGGGAGCCTTAAGGCTGTGCTGCTTGGTCTTTGGGACCAGAAGAGTTCTGGAGTTCTTATGGAAGTGATATGTACAAAGTTCGGGGAGTCTCAACATTCAGGTTGTGTATTTTGCTGGTTATAGGAGGCTGAGCCCTCTACCAAAATGGTGATGACAACAAAGACAAACAAATAAAAAAATCACTAGGAGGCAAGGGCTCAGGCTCCATCCATTGCTTCTGCCTGTCTAACCACAGGTGATCCCAGCCCTGCTGAGCGTGGTATCAGCCATGTGTCTCTCACTAGATTAGAATGAAATCATATAGCAGAATATTCTATGTATTATCATTATTGTTATTTATAACCCTACCAAAAGCAGGAAGGAAAATAAATTTCCTATGTGATGATCTTCAGCTTCTTCAATCACTTAATGTTTATTCACAAGAAAAACATCGTTTTTTCACCAGTGTTACTGGTGGCAGGGAAGGATTTGGTCTGATGTAGCTGTGTTCTCTCTTCTCCTCCTTTTGTGATTAGTCAGTGACATTGGAGAACGACAGGCTTAACTGAAGTACACAGATTCTGATAGTGGAAGAGAGCAAAGTTTCCTGGGAAATCAAACCTTTAGCCTTGCTCTTGTTAGCACTTTGCTCTAACCAGCTGATAACCGGCCAGGGGCAGGTTTGTGTTGCTCCGTGTGTAGTACTGACTCTAAGCACACTTTTGAAATTAGATAAAGTGTATGTTTCAGTGGGATTTTACTGATGCCTAATAAGGTGACCAGTTTATCCCAGTTTGTCCAGGATATTCTTAATTTTAGCCCTGAATGCCCCACATTCTAGGAACCTCTTAGGGCTGGGCCAATCAAGGCAGGTGGTCACCCTGGTTCCAGGTGTTGTCTTGCTGCAGTTGTGATGGTGCATTGCACCCAGCCTCCCTCCTTATCCTTTTCTGATGGTGCAGTATATGTATTTTCCTTTTTCCCTTTATATTTCCCCTTATGTTCCCCTTTTGTGTTGTAATTATGTTGGAAAGATATTAGATAAGCTAAATTATACTGAAGTGTATTAATCGAACCCATTACGACCTAGAGATTATCATACCAAGTGAAGTCAGACAGAAGACAAATATCACATGATATCACTTATATGTGGAATCTAAAAAAAATGATACAAATGAATTTATTTACAAAACAAAGACAGACATAGAAAACAAGCTTATGGTTACCAATGGGAAAAGGTGGGGGAAGGATAAATTTAGAATTTGAGATTAACAGATATACATTACTATATATAAAATAGGTAAGCAACCAGGACCTACTGTATAGCACAGGGAACTATATTCAATATCTTGTAATAACCTATAATGTAAGAGTATATCTATCTATGTATCTATCATCTATCTATCTACAAAACTGAATCACTTTGCTGTATGCTCAAAACTAACACAACATTGTAAATCAGCTATACTTCAACCAAAAAAAAAAATCAGACCCATCACCATACCTCATATAATAGCAACAACCTATAAGGTAGTTTCTGCTCCTTATAAACAAAAAAGTCTAATCAGTACAGATATTATAACTAATGAAACATGTTACAGGCAGGTTTAGATTTTAAGTGGGGGCAATGCTTAGCTCAGGAAAAAATGTCTCTAAAGGAGGAAATCCCAGGGTTAGCAGCCGATCTTGGACATATTTTTCAATAGAGGAGCTTTCTTTTCAACAATATTTTATCAGTAAGGCTCCATGCTAGCTGCAGTGAGTGATACAAAAATATTTTAAGAAATAGGTCCTTGCTCCAAAAATGGAGCTAGGAAGATAAAATACATGGAATTGAAAAATTAATTAACAGTAAAAGAGGGAAGGGCTTCCCTGGTGGCGCAGTGGTTGAGAGTCCGCCTGCCAATGCAGGGGACACGGGTTCGTGCCCCGGTCCGGGAGGATCCCGCATGCCGCGGAGCGGCTGGGCCCGTGAGCCGTGGCCGCTGGGCCTGAGCATCCGGAGCCTGTGCTCCGCAACGGGAGAGGCCACAACAGTGAGAGGTCTGCATACCGCAAAAAAAAAAAAGAGGGAAGAAGGCAGTCTAGGGGAGGTAGCTTCGAAGTAGTGGAAACAGTATTGACTGAGCTCTTATGTAAGATGTTGAGTTCATTCCTTATCATAAGAAATTGTGCCAGAGATGAGATTTGCTGACACTCTAGAGCGTGGGTCACAAACTCAAATGTCTTCAAGAGCCAGCAGGTAAGGAAAACCGTGAGGCGGGAGGGAGGCATAGAAGTCAGCAGAAAGTGCTAGAAAAAGAGGAGCGCTCGTGCCTTCCCTAGAGCTTGTCAGTGTTAAACTACAGATACTGATGGGAGGGTCTGAAGGCAGGTGTGGCTTTTCCACTGAATTTCACTTCGTGATATGAGATGCCCACGAGCAATCTTTAAAAATTTGCTAGTAGTTAACATCTGGACTTTATGTTCAAACAGGAATAAGGTTCTGATGGCACATGGCCACTAAAAGAAAATGTGACTGACTGATTGCTTTATTTAAATGGATGGCAGTTGACTGCTGTGCATCAGTCTACAGTCGCAGGCACAGAGCTGCCATTATTTGACCCCTTTGACCATTTAGATGTGGCCTCCGATCAAAGCACTTCGAGCCTTTGCCACAGCTTTCAGTTTTATGTGTGAAAATTAAAACAAAGACCAGGTGATCAAAGAGAAATAACTGGAGTAGGACATTTTTGTCAATATAGCTATAAAAGGAGCAGAGACACTGGTAAAAGAATGAATAATCTATGATAACAACCAGAATGAAAACAAAGGTAGCAGGGACCTTTTATAGCCTTCCATGGAAAGGGAGATTAATAAGCAAGACCAAACAAGACAAAAACTGACAACTAGCAGGCAGTTTTAAGTAAGACCAGCAATGATGGAAACACCTCATTTTTCTTTTTCTTTCTTTCTTTTTTTTTTTTTGCGGTACACGGGCCTCTCACTGTTGTGGCCTCTCCCGTTGCGGAGCACAGGCTCCGGACGCGCAGGCTCAGCGGCCATGGCTCACGGGCCCAGCCGCTCCGCGGCATGTGGGATCCTCCCAGACCGGGACACTAACCCGCGTCCCCTGCATCGGCAGGCGGACTCTCAACCACTGCGCCACCAGGGAAGCCCAACACCTCATTTTTCTGATGCTCTCCAATAAGTCACAGTGCTATGTCTTTATAAACAGAGACTGTAGAAGAGTCTGACATAGAAAAGAGAACAAGCAATGTGGGCTCTCCCACGTGGTGAGTTCAGTTAACGTCTCTGGACTTTTTTCTCTTCTACTACGTGAAGAGATAGTAGGCTAGATCTGGCCTGCTGACATGTTCTGTTTGGCCTCTACCATGTTTTGTAAGTAGAAATTTCCTATACATTTCATAGAAAACATGGTTATCTGGCCTTGCCTGGAAAATCAGACCTGACAAGAGTATGGCAATAGTTGGCTGGTACTAAGCTGTAGAGGTCCCTTGTGATGGGGCTGACCTCTGTAGTTTGCCTCAGTCTCCAGCCTTCCTCAGGGCCTCACTCTGCTTGCTTTGTTTCACTTACTCTCATAACCTGCATTTGAGTTTGAAAGCCCCAGCCTAGATGATGTTGAAAGTCTTCTCTAGTTCTAGTTTTCTCTCCTTAAACCTGGCTCATTAAAGTTTTCCTGTAAGATTTTTTTTCTTTCTTCAATGAAACAAGGTCCATAGTTCCAAGGATTTCATCTTGTGCAATGATGGTAACCTTTGGTTATGAGAAATGGAATATTTCCTTCCATATCAGTAAACAAAGGATATCACAGTCATCAGCGATTGCAGCCACCACCGATGGTGAGCTGGTGAGCCCTGAGGAAACTCAGGATGTGAAAACACTGGATACTGGCCCCAGATAGCTGAGGTGCATATCAGAGGAATGATTTCAGTGTGCCCAGACTCTAGCACCTTCCCATACACAGAAAAGTGCTAAATTCCTTAACTTGGGATATCTGGTTTTCTTTAATTTACAATAATCTTCTGATGTTCAGACTACCTGCCTTTTGTTGCAAAATTTCTATATAACCTAGCTCCTCCCTTTGCCTCCTTGGAACAGTTCTCTCAGGGTTACTTGAGGTGCTGCCTTCCGGGCTTGAAGTCCTAAAAATTGCTGCTGCATAAAACTTAACTCTCGACTTTTACGTTGCGCGTGTTGTTTTTTTCAGCCGACAGTTATTACATCCAACCATTCTGAAGTCCACAAATAAGGAACAAATATACCTACTGGTGTCAGGCTAGATAGGAGATGGGGATTCATGCCTATATATTCTCCTCCTCCTAGAGCTGTGGGAATTGGATTTTGAGGCACAAGACCAAACTGAAACTACCAGATAAACAGAGCTTGGAAACCAGCTTTCCAAGGAATGGAATATAAATTTCCATTTATAAATAAACTAGATTTCCTCTACAATTAAGTAACATAAATATTTGTGCTTTAAGATTTATCTGATGGATTATGCTTTGTTCAGGCTAGTATTAAAAAAATTAGTTTGTATACTCTACACACATACTGCTGCCATTTGAGCAAAGGAACATATGGCCTGGTGAAGTTACATGGAGATTCAGATTTCATCGTGGAATAGCCGTATATGGCAAACCAGTGTTGGGTGTAATGTGAATTTACCCACATTCCTGGAGTGGGCTGTGTAATGTTGTGGTTTAGGGTGTGGGTTTGGGGGTCAGGTTGCCTGGATCAGAAGGGTGGCTCCATTATTTCCTTGCTGTGTTACTTTGGAAAGGTACTTAACCTTTCCAAGTCTCCGTAAAAATGGTAATGAAAATAGCATCATTAAAAGACTATTGTGAGAACTTGATGATAATGTAAACTTCAAGCATGAAGCCTGTGCATAGCAAGCATTCAGAAAATGCTACTGATGAGGAGGAGGGAAGATTACGATTTGAGCTGGTCATATTTTCTCTAAAGCTGAGTGCATTATTATAATATAATTGAAAGATATGATTTCCTTTTCAGAATGTCACATCAGCTGTGTGTCTGCACGTGGCTTGTGGAAGACTTAACCCCAGCGGGAGAGCAAGGGTTAACAATTCGGGTCCATGGAGTGTTGACATTGGTGCTAATGGCCCCACCAAGCAGCCTAGAATACTCCAGTCTAACTAATGGATGATGTCATACCTAAAGTCCCTTCCTCTTGCTTCAAGCTCCTTTATTCTGTGGTTTCTAAGATTGGAGAGGGGTTACTTCCTCCCCTAAAGTTGTGAGCCCTTCTCTGAGAGGATATAGAGAGACTGACTGTGTTGCCCATGATGGAAAACTATTACTGTCTGCAGTAATAGTTTGGTCATTTTAAAGAAAGTAATAGTAATAGTTTGGTCATTTTAAAGAAAGTTTTGCTCCCAGAAAGATTAGAAAGTTGATTTTGCTGTTCCAGAAAGGTGATCTTGCTGTTCCAGTAAACATGGCCATATCAGACTTAAGGCAATCTTTCTTTTCGTGCATTTGGTCTCTGTCATATTAGGGAAAGAAATTTGAAAACCCAAGTTCTCTGACTTGCAGCATCTGCCAACTTCCAGAGTGTAAACACTCCCACCACGGCTGATTTTAAGCTACCAATGTGATGCCACTGAACATGGCTTTAGGAAGAGGTGCTGACCACTAGCTCTTGTGAGCCAGTACAAGCTGACTCCCTCACTCCGCAGTAAACATTTAAATGTTTCAACTTCAGGGCATGGTAAATGTATGAATATGGCCCTAGAGTTACCATATTTAAAAAACTGTGTCCTTTGATTTAAATAGCATTATCATCTGACAAATTGCATAGGAGTTATAGTATATTCTGTCTTGTTTGATTTTACACAAATTGGTAATAATTTCCAGAGAAATATTTATGAACATCATACGATTTTTTAATGCCCCCATAAGGGATTTTTTGGTATTATTTTTAGTGTGGTTAAATAATGTGGTTGATGTGGTTCATAATGTTGTACCATAAGGTTTTAAAAACATACTTTTTTGGTTTATAAGACAAAATACACAAAATATAAGGAAGAAAATTTAAAAATCATCTGTAATCCTCAGTTCCCAGAGATAATCACAATGACTATTTCATCATCATCAAAATTATGTTTTACTCTAAAGGAATGTCAAATTGTTTGGTAATCCTGGAAATACATCCAACATTTACTAAATGGATTTTTATTATTTTTAAGGGGCCTTGCATTCAAAGTGAGGAACAGACAATCTTCTCAGTTCCCTCCCCACAGCTGGAGCACCAGGGGCCAGAGGAGTTGACATAGGGCCAGAAAAGACATGTTTGGAGAAGTCCATGAAACAGATTTGAGCAAGATTTGTTTGGGAGTAAACATAACACTGGCCAAAATGTTTCTGAGATTAGTCTAGAAACTAAATGGTAGATAATGAGATTCTGAAAGAAATAGGGACCTAAAGATATTTCATGTTATAGATGTATCATTTATGTTCAGAAGGGTCAGATGACCCACCCAAGGTCACGTGAATAATTAGTGGCAGAGCTGGGGCTGCCCTCCTGGCTCTCTCTTCACTCCTGGCCTGGTAATCTGGCTCCTGTTCCCACCGTGCGGCTCTGTAGAATTCCTCCTCCTGTCACTCACGGGAGAATGAAAACATATGAGGGAGTCTCAGCAACAGCCCATCTGTGTCTACTATTGTCTTTATACAGGACAAGAGAGGAGCACGATTACATAATCTACAGCCTTTCATTTCCACTGCTATTGTGTGAAGTAACAATTTTTCTTTTACTCTTAGGTATTAACTTTTTTAGGCTTTGTCATTAATCATAATATTTAAAAATGTCCCCAATTCTCTGAATTTTAGGGATTGTCTCCCCATATTTTGCTATTGGATTCCAGGGCTAGTAAATATTTTATTTAAAAACACAGACTCTCCGTGTTTGAATTCTTATGATGCAACTTAATAGCTTCAGTTTTCTAATCTGTAAAATGGGAATAATAGTATTTGCCTAATAGGTTTGTTGGGAAAGTAAATTAGTTAATACTTGCAAAGACTTTGAATATTGTCTGGCACATAATAAGCACTCAGTAAGTTGCTATAATTATTACCAACATTTATAATTATTTTTACCAACATTTATAATAAAATTATAGGGCCTTATAAAAAGTAACTAATTATCTGTTTTTGAAGGTTTTAAAAACAGCCTCAGATACCATGTACGGAATGTAAAGTCCACCTGTTTAAAGTGTATAATTTAGTGGTTTTTAGTTTATTTACCGAGTTACACAACCACCACCATCATCTAATTTTAGAACATTTTCCACACTCCAAAAAGAAACCTTGTACCCATTAGCAGTTACTCTCCATCCCCCCACCGCCTCCTTCCTCTGCCCTCAGCAACAGCTAATCTATTAATGTAATTGCTCTATATGAGACATTTCACATCTCAGCTATAGAGAGGGAAAGTACCTATTCTGGGTATTTTATATAAATGGGATCATACTGTATGTGATCTTTTGTGGCTGGCTTCTTTCACGTAGCATGCTGACAGGTTTTGTCCACATTGTAGCATGCGTCAGTAATTCATTCCATTTTATGACCAAACGGTATTTCATTGTATGGCTATACCACATTGTATTTATCTATTCTTCAGGTGGAGGATATTTGGGTTGTTTCCACTTTCTGGCTTTATGAATAATGCTGCTATGGAAACTTGTGTACAAGTTTCGTGTGGCCATATATTTTCAATTACCTTGGTTGTACACCCAGGAGTAAAATTGCTATGTTTGACTGTTTGAATAACTACCAAACTGTTTTCCAAAGTGGCTGCACCATTTTAACAGTCCAACCAGCAATGGATGGGGGTTCCAATCCCTCCATATGCCTGACAACACTTACTATTTTTTTTTTGATTATAAACATTCTAGTGGATTTGAAATGGTGTATCATTATCCTTTTGATTTGCATGTTCCTAATGACAAATGATTTTGAGCATTTTTTCTGTGCATTTATATCTCTTATTTGGAGAAGGATCTATTTAATCCTTTGCCCATTTTCAAGTTGGGTCGTCTTTTTTATTATTGAGTTGTATCCTTCATATATTCCAGATATGAGTTCTTTTTCCGAAATATGATTTGCAATACTTTCTCCCACTCTGTAGTTGTCTCTTCACTTTCTTGATGGTGTCCTTTGAAGCACAAAAGTCTTTAATTTTGATAACATCCAATTTATCAATCTTCTTTTATCATTTGTGCTTTTGGTGTCATACTTAAGAAATAATTGCCTAACCCAAGGTCTTCTAAGAGTTTCTTCTAAGAGTTTTAGCATTTACATTAGTGTAAGGTCTTTGATCCACTTTGAGTTAATTCATTTTTTTAAGTTAATTAATTAATTAGTCTGCATTGGGTCTTAGTTGCGGCATGCGGGATCTTTGTTGTGGCATGTGGGCTCTTCGTTGTGGCGCGTGGGCTTCACTCTAGTTGTGGCATGTGGGCTCCAGAGCACTCGGGCTCCGTAGTTGTGGTGCGCAGGCTTAGTTGCCCTGCGGTACGTGGGATCTTCGTTCCCCGACCAGGGATCAAACCTGCATCCCATGCATTGGAAGGCAGATTCTTAACCACTGGACCACCAGGGAAGTCCCTGAGTTAATTCTTGAGTGTATTATGAGGTAGTGGTCCAACTTCAGTCTTTTGCATGTTGTCCTAGCACTTAACTCTTTTGCCAGTTTTCCTAACACTATTGTTGAAAATGAATTGACCATAAATGTTAGGGTTTATTTCTGGCTAACTATTTAACAATATTATTAGAAACGTATTCACAATGGGTTAATTTGATCACCACTGTTTCTTTTGAAGACATGTGTTTTTATATTTTTCACATAGTCTACATGAGTCCAGGGCCAGGATATTTGGTATTTTCCCTTTATCCTTCTTGGTAACCCTTAAATCATGTTTTTTAGGTGGTTGTTTATTTCACCTGTTTGTAACAGTGGTATAACAAAGAATATTAATAATGATGATTCTCTACAAAATCTTCAGGCATTTAGAAGAGCGTGAACTACTATATCTTAAATACCGGCGAAGAGAAAGAGATTCATTTACTAATATGTTTCTATTTACTGTTGATTACTTCTCTTCAATTTAGCATTCATCTTGTAATTTTTTTAAAAACAGTGACGAATAGTGAGGCTGGGCCGAATTTACAACAGCTGACTGTGATGGTACTGTCTGTGATAGTTTAGTATTAAAAATTTATTTCATGGTATCTTTTAAGATGTGAGTCAGGATATAAGCATGCAATTTATGGAAGAAGAAATGTTCATGGCTAATAAACAAGTGAAAATATTCTCTACTAGTTATAAAAAAATGCAGACGATGACCCAATTGGGTAACAACTTGGCAGAGTTTTTTATAAAGATCACCACATTTGTGATGTAGGCTTTTTGTTTTGTTTTGTTTTGGTATTTTTAATAACTGAAACGAGACAGACCTAAAACTGCAGCTTCTGGAAGAACCATTTGTTCTTGCCGGTCTCGTATCTCTCCTTGAACTTGACCTTGGCTTCTCACTGGGCCTTGTGTTTGAGAGCAGGGTCTCTGAAGACATCCTTGTTGACAACAATTTTGTCCAAGGGGATATCCACAAACTACCTTGTGGGCACAAGGTGATTATAACTATAAACTTTCATAAAAGACTAGATCTTTGACCCCTTGGTGATTTTCATCTTGTTCATGGCAGCTGTCACTTTGCAGGGATAGCAGTCGATTCCAGCCACCAGAGCATGGCTCTAGGGTCGGTCTGAGGTGCCATCATCAGTGTTCTTCACAATGACTTCTTTGCGTCTGGAGTAGCATCCAGCCAGGATCAGAACCACGTTCTTGGGTTTCATGAACTTGCCCATTTCAGCAGCACCACTTGGGACTACAGCCGGTGGTAGGCTTCTTAACATGCATGTGTGCAATGCTGGAAATGATTCCATAAAGGAGTTCTCACCCTCATTTTGCAGAGGAGGACGCTGAGGCTCAGCAAGTTTCATGAAGCCATCTCATGTCTCACAGCTTGTACGTCACCAAGCTGAGACTCAAACCTAGGTATAGCTACTGACCAACCCCTCCATAGCCACAGGGAGAGTTTAGCCCAGACTGGTTAGAAGTCATTGTGAGATTTCTGGTCAACCAGAGTTTGCATTCTGCCTTATGCACCTGTGAAAACTCTGCAGAGTAAGGTGTGGTTTGGTGATTGGGCTGGGCCATCATGGGGGCTGAAGAAACAGACTGTTTTTCTGAGAAACTGTGTTCCAGTGGTTCTTATTAGGTTTTCAGGGAGGGAGGGTAAAGAGTGGAAGCGAACTTATTTGTTGTGTAATTTCTATATGCCAAGCACTTTATATATAGAAACTTATTTAATCTTTCTCTAATGCTGGAAAACAGGTAATTTCTCACCATTGTGGAGATAAGGAAACCAACCTGAAGAGAAACAGTTTCTTTTCCTAGCTTACACCTTCAGTTAAACAGCAGCAGAGCTGAAATTTAAATGCAAGCGTATAGAATCCAAAGCCATATGTCTTTTCACTATTATACACATTCTCTGCTAAAGGAAAATAGAACACATGGTTCCTAGTCTCTTCAACCTACTTACATATTATATTATGTTTTCTGCATGACTCATACAGTGTTTGCTTTCACGGTACCTGTGTGTACCTACCGCGATGCCTTCAAAAGTCATTCTGGAGACCTTTTATTTATTGCCCCACGTCTGAGCTGAGCCTGAGCACCTTCCCATAAAAGAATCTTTTGCAGATAAAATTCTTTGAGGGATGTTTAAGCAATTGTAGTTGGAATTGTAAAGGAATTTTCAAAAAATTCAATACCTCTCCATATACATGGTGTGCTGCTAGTAACTTTACAAACTTTAAACTAGAAAACACAGTAAAAGCCAAAAAACCAAAAGCCTAATCTACAGTGTCTGTTTACAAGGAAGTCAAAGAAGGTAACCTAAAACCTAACCTATCTTTCTAGATTAAAAGGAACTTAAAACCAAAATTTGGGGCTTCCCTGGTGGCGCAGTGGTTGAGAGTCCTCCTGCCGATGCAGGGGACACGGGTTCGTGCTCCGATCCGGGAAGATCCCACATGCCGCGGAGAGGCTGGGCCCGTGAGCCATGGCCACTGAGCCTGCGCATCCGGAGCCTGTGCTCCGCAATGGGAGAGGCCACAACAGTGAGAGGCCTGCGTACAGGAAAAAAAAAAAAAAAAGAAAGAAACTGCCCCCAATGGGCAACCACAGATCTCCATGTGGAGCCTTTCTGTCCTTGACATACCCAAAAGACATTTTACATAGCAAAGAGGCAACACTCTACTCTCAACTACCTTTTCCAGGTCTGGGACCTGTCACTTACAGTTCTAGGTCTGGATCCATGGGCTTCACTGCTTTCCCCTGGAGCCTACTCTCCTAGGGCATGAGTTGTGCTCGGAATGTCTGCTGGGTGCTCCGCTTTGCTGGCAGGGCCTGTTGTCTTTTCCACATCTTCCAGAGGCCAGCTGATCTTCAAGAAGCTCTGAGGAGTGCCAGGAAGGAACTTTGAGTTTACTCCTGATCTGGTCAGTAACAACCCTTTCAGCCAAGCGGCCTGTTCTTCCCTCACAAGTCCTGTATCTGAAGGTTTCGCTTTCAGAGTACGGTCAGAGGGACGGGTCAGCCACACCTGAAACCTATATGTGAAGGTGAGCAATTGACCACAGAGACATTCTATATGACTGCTAAGATAATAACTTCTCACCTCAGGAGCTTCATCTTATCTTGAGGCTGCTGTGGGGTTACTTTCATTGACCCCTTATTCACGGTGATCTATGTCTTACTACAATCCTGATGTCCTTCCTCACTTTAGAAGACAGTGAGTATCTGCTACCTCAGAGGTTCCACCCTAATTCTCCCTAAATGGTCCTCAGTTTACGTCCAAAAGTTCACGACTGTACATTATTTAAATTAAACATGCCAAATATAACAACTTTCGTATTCATTTGGATTAAACATACCCAACATAACAAATTGGATATTATCAAAATATTGATAAAATATCAATATTTTATCGCCCATGTCTCATCTGTGCTTTCTATAATCAGAATATACTTTTTTTAAAGAACATGTTTTATACTATATTCATCATAGGAGTTGATCTTTTTTATTCTTCCTTCTTTTTAGCTGTTCCACCATGACACTAATGCAAACACTGAAGTTGCTCATTAACCAGGAGAATAATAAAATGACATGAACATTTTTTTTTACTCTATTTCAAACAAAAGTCTAATTGGCTGAACTCAAATGTAAATATTTTTAAATATTTAATTCATTTTAATCTAAGACCATTGCAAAACAAACTGTATGTGGGGAGAAGATTTATTTGTATAGGAAATACTAAGATGAAGATTTACATAGAGAAGAAAGACTGCAATTTGCTTGAGTTCAAGACTAGATACTAGAACTAGAGACTTCTATGCATGAGATTATTAAAAATGCACATAACTTTTATTCTCTATCCTCCTTTTCCTACTCTTTCAAGCAGAATGTGCTCTTCTGTCCTGTGTTAGATTGAAGGCATTGATGATCTCAATTAAATTAATGGCTTCTCTGTATCCATACTGTTTGTCTGATAACTTTGGAGTACCTGCCCCTCTAACATGGGCTGCCTTTGTGGCTTGCTTTGGCCAGTACACTGTGATATTGTGACAGGTCTGAGTTAAGAAGTCGTGCGTGTTTCTGCTTCCCCTTTGGCTTCTCTATGGTCACCATGACAACATGTCTGAATTAGGGGCATGCTCCAGGTGAGACCACGTACAGCAGAGATGAGTCATTCCAGCTTTCACAGACCACTCAGCTCCCAGTTGACCTGCCATCTGACACATGACTGAGCCCAGCCAAAATCTAATTGGTCTAGATCAGTAGAACTAATCACTAGATTACTGATTAGTTAGATTAGATCACCAGAACTACCCGCGAAGCTGTGGATCCATAAATAATAAGTAGTTGTTTTGAACCCATATGTTTTGAGATGGTTTGTTATAGAGCAATAGCTAACCGCTTCAGATTCTACATTCATATTATTAATGCGGTAAGATGATAACAGCGCCTCCTAGGAGCAATTTTATTTTAACTGTTGTCAACTGCTTGAGCTACACGAAAGTCACCCTGAGAGGCTTCGGTTTCAGTAAGTGAGCAGGGGGAACTTAGGTAGTGCAGTGGAACCTTCCTGGGATAACAGCTGAATATGTTTCAGAGCCTCTTGTCATCAGAAATAAGGAAAGGTGGGTAGAGGACATCTTTTAAAGATCTTAAAATCGTACTTGGTAGACCTGCACACTGTTGCCACCACGTGCCCCTCCTCCCCAGCCTCCCCTTCAGTCCTCCTATGGAAAGTCCTCCATGCAAAGCCTACAGCAGCACCAGCCGGCTACTCACTTTTGTCAGGTCTGTTCCAGACGTGCTTCTCACCTCTCCCTCGACCGCTCTCCAGGTTCTTGCATTGAGTCTAGCACGCCTTCTTCAGTGTAAGACGAAGCTGGCTTCCAAGCCAGCTCATGCCTGACGTGTTATGGGCCCTCAGACACGCTAAGGTTTGATGTCTGTGTGCTCCAGTTTTCTTCTCTGCAAAACTGTAATGAGAAAGGGCCCTCGTCAAAGCTCTGTTCTTTGTCTCCGACGCTTAACCTTACAGTTAGGGAAAGAAATTAGGGAAAAACAGAAGCTATTGCTTTTTAAAATGTTAGTTCAATGTACTTTTGGCCACTGGTAAAAGATACTTTCTACTGATTTAGAAACTTTGAGTTATGAGCCAAAGCTTTGGCAAATATTAACCCTCATTTTACTGTCCTTATTATTAACAGCCAGATAAATGAAAGTTCAGGAATTTTACATGATGTGAAGGATCCAAAGTCACACACGTGACTGCAGGTGAAGCCATAAATATAGTAACAATTTGATCATCTACTTGGTACTTAAAAAAAAAAAGTCTACCTCCCACTCTGTATTATGGATATGAAACACAGTCATTCTTAGGCAACTTCTCATAAACCACATGGGTACTATTCAGACATATAAAGGAACTTGAGGCCTTCTATAGGCATCTCATCAACCTGAATGCTTACTATAGACACCTCAGAAACGCAGCTTTTAGGAAAAGGGTAGGAACAGACTACGCAGAGGGGAAGGCTGGTGGGAAAGTTGGGGTGATGTTAGTAACAATAGCAGTATCTTAGCAATGGTATATTCTGTTATAACGAGTTCCAAGCTAGGAGACTTTATCCCCCTTGTCCTCAGATGTCTCATCTGTAAAATGTGGGCTTGGAGTAAATCAGTGCTTTCCTATGGACACTTTTTTTACCGAGTCCAAGCTCACCCTGCTCACCACACGACAGGCCAATAAATCGGGAGATGATGTGTTGAGGCAAGGAATTTTTTTTTTACGGCTTTTTTTACGGCTTTATTCAGAAAGCCGGGCGTCCATGAAGATGCTGGACTAATATCCTAGAGTACCATCTTAACAGGGTCTGGATGCTAGTTTCTTTTATAGAACAGAGAGGGGGAGGAGGTGAGGAAGTAAAGTAAAAAGGCCATAAGTCTTGCAAAACAACTCATGGTTTGGCCAGCCTCAGGGAGGGGATACGTTAATTTCTTCTTTCTTGAAGCCATTCACAGGTGGGCAGGGTCAAAATATTTCCCTGTGAGTTGAACAAAGGCACTTTAGTTTAACATTTAGGTAGAGGGGCAGGGTTCCCCAAGGGAGGCCATTATGTATGCCAATAGCTATAGACAACATCATTTTAGTGATTATAGTAGCAAAAGTAACTGAGAGCAAAGATTAAAGTAAAAGAAACAGATCCAACATGGTGTCAGATTTTGTTCTTCCCTGTTACACTTTCTCCAGCCTGTATGAAAGTTGGGAAATGCTGGGTACAAGTTCCATTCCTTAGAGAGCTTTGTGAGGACCTACATTTAAGAAATCTGTTAAACTTTATATTTTTTAATTTTATTTATTATTATTATTATTATTATTTTTGCGGTACGCGGGCCTCTCACTGTTGTGGCCTCTCCCGTTGCAGAGCACAGGCTCCGGACGCGCAGGCTCAGTGGCCATGGCTCGCGGGCCCAGCCGCTCCACGGCATGTGGGATCTTCCTGGACCGGGGCACGAACCCGTGTCCCCTGCATCAGCAGGCGGACTCTCAACCACTGGACCACCAGGGAAGCCCTTATTTATTATTTTTTAAGATTGAAGTATAGTCAATTTAGTGTTTCAGGTGTGCATCAAAGTGATTCACTTATACATACATATATAGCTATATATCTATATCTTTTTTCAGATTATTTTCCATTATAGGTTACAAGATATTGATTATAGTTCCCTATGCTATACAATAGGTCCTTGTTGTAAGAAATTTGTTAAACTTTATTAACTCAGGCTTAACAGAGATCCCGGAAACCTGTGAACACCTTAGAAGAACCTCATTTTGGAAATGTGGAGACAGATGATTATTAAGATTTCCTTTGACTGTAAAGACATCTGAGCTAATGGAAAGATTTTAGTTCTGTTGTAATTTACTGCAGAGTCCACTTTTACCAAGGAATGAAATAGGGAAGAAAAATCATATTTTGTTGATTGTCTACTCTGTTGGGCACTTAGATATTTTAAATATTCCTCAATTTATTCCTTGCAATAACCATAGGGAGTATTATTATTCTCAGCTTATCAATATTGTTCTCTAAGTGATATTCAGCCTTATGCCTCGAAATTCTGTTTGTATGCTGATGACTATCAAATCTTATAATCTCCTCCTAACTTTTCCCATATTAAATAATGATCTCAGACTTACTGTTAGCAAACCAGAATCTTAAAGTCACAGCTCTCCTCCAAACCTTGCTTGTCCCATTTTACCCTAAGTAAGTTGCTTCCCCACCCATCTGGTTGATCAGACAGCAATTTAGGTGTTGTTGATTTCTCTCACCCCTTCACACCCCACAAGCACTCCACCAGCAAGTCTGATTGGCCATACTTTCAGAGCACATCTAGAATTTGACCACTTCTCTCCATTCCACTCTTATCTCTAATCCAGCTATCATCATCCCTTATCTAGATGACTGCAGCAGTATTGCAATTGTCCTCTCTTCTTCCACTGTGCTCCTCTACCAACAGGAACCAAGATGATCTTAAAAAAGAAAGAAAAAGAAACAGTATTGATTTCCTCCTTAAAACGTTCTGATGATTTCCCATTTTATGTGAGAAAAGCAATCTATATTGCAATCTAGGGACCTTCCTGGTGGTCCAGTGGTTAAGACTTCACCTTCCAATGCAGGAGGTGCAGGTTTGACCCCTGGTCAGCTAAGATCCCACATGCCTTGTGGCCAAAAAACCAGAACATAAAACAGAAGCAATATTGTAACAAATTCAATAAAGACTTTAAAAATGGTCCACATCCAACAAAACAAAACAACTTTAAATTGCAATGTATGGTCCTGATCGGGTCTTTGCTCACGTCTTCAACCTCATTTGGCTGACGCTTCCCTCAGCTGTCTTTCTTCTTGATCTGCAACATAGCAGATGTTCCTACCCCAGGACTTTGGCACTTGCTCTATCCTCTGCCTAGACAGCTGGATCTCCAGCTCTTCTTGTCATCATTCACTCCTGGTCCAAACGACACCTCTTCAGGGTTGCCGCCCCTGACCACCCTGTCAAAAATAATCCTACCTTGTGTAGAAACTGTCACATCACTTTGCTTTATTTTTTCAAAGAGTTGCCATTCTCTCATTATTTTGTTGATTTACATGTTTCTCTCAAGTAGAATGCAAGTCCATGAGATTTCTATCTTGTCTGTTTTGGTCAACCCTGTATATCTATGTTAGTAGGTATCACAGTGCCTGCTATATATCATTACTCAGTAGGTATTTGCAGGATTAATAAAAGAAATACGTTGTCTTGGTCAGCTTTCCAGCTTTTTTTCTGTTCAGTACACATTTAAAAATACTTAAACACGTGTAAGGCTACGTACATGTCCTCGAGCAGATTTCAAACAAATGTACTCTTCAGAAAAATTCTGAAATGAGATTATCGTCACACAGGATTTTTTAATGGGAAGAAACTCTGGAAATAAAAAAGGATAAACTGTTAAAGAAGTTAAACACTTTTGCATAGAGGCAGTGGGAGTTAGGACAGAATAAACTGATGATTCTGGTATATTTTTGAAGTCATGGTTTTTTGGGAAAGGGCAGAGATAAGAGCTACAAATGGTTAAATACAGCTTTCAGGAATTTGTCACATAATTCTTTCTTAGTCCATCACTCATTGCTGGTGAAGCCACTACTCACAGTGGATTTCCTTCTTCAAAACATTTGCACTCAGAAAGGAAGATGCTAAGGGAAAAACAAGCCCTAGATCTGCCTTCCCCAAGACCCACTCAGAGCAAGACTATTACAGCTAAAATAAATTCAAGGAGAAAGTGTCACACTGATGCTGAGTATTGATTTTGGTGTGTTATACCCTTCTTCTAAAAGTTGGGGCGATGTGGAGGAGAGAGATAAAAGGGAAAATGAATATACTGTTTACTCAAAGGGAAATATACACGGAAAGCTCCATCTTCAGAATCCTGGCACCATCTAGTGGTTAATGAATCCCGTTTTAGAGACCAGTCATTTTCTTAAATGGTAGTTCTCAGACTTCCCTGGTATGTCTCAGAATCATACAGTGAACTCACGCAAATACTCCACTCCTATAGATGTTGATTCTCTAGGTTCGATGTGGGTCTTGGGCATGAGAGTTTTTAAAAACAAGTTACCCAGGTGATTCTACTTTAGCTGATGGTTTTAAAACTACCTTTTTGGAAATAGCCACTTGTTTGTATGACTTTCCCTCTCCTTTCCTTTCTCTCTTGTAAGAAGTATTTATACAGGATATTTTACACGATAAGATCAAAGTGAATTTTGAGCAATACTGTTGTGAAATTTTGAGGATTTTGTGACATATTCAAATCAAACCAGAGTTGAGAAGTTGTGTGTGTATGGGGGTTGGGGTAGGGTGGCCCCAAACCAGCGTGGCTAATAATTGCTCTGGTCAGCCAATAGCCAACTAAATGGGACAGATGTCATTTGTAACCTATTTTCAAGGGTCCTCTTCAATTGTCCATCATCTTCTGTCCTATTGATTTTAATAATTAAAACTTTTTACCCTCTCATTTTGAAGGTTTAAATCATCTTAGATTTACAAAACATTTGTAAACATACCAAAAATTTTCATAATCTTTCATCCAGTTTCCCCAAGTGATAATACCTTACAAAAGCACACCACAATGATCAAAATCAGCAAACTAACATTGATACAATACTATTACCTGGCACGTAGACTTCATTTGAATTTTTCAGTTGTTCCACTAATGCTCTTTTCTTGGTCTGCAATTCAGTCCAGATTCTCATGTTGTATTTAATTAATGTCTCCTTAGTCTACGATCTGTGATGCCCCTTCGTCTTTGTCTTTCATTAAACTTGATTTGACCCTTTGAAAAATACTGAACAGTTATTTATAGAATATCAATTTGTGTTTTTAAAAAATTTTATCTTATTGAGGTATAGTTGATTTACAATATTAGTTTCAGGTGTACAACATAGTGACTCAAAAATTTTATAGATTATACTCCATTTTTAGTTATTATAAAATATTGGCTATATCCCCTGTGCTGTACAATATATCCTTGTAGCTTATTTATACATAGCAGTTTGTACCTCTTAATCCCCTACCCCTATGTCTTGAAGATATACCACATCTTCTTTATCCATTTGTGCTGATGGACATTTAGGTTGCGTCCGTATCTTGGCAAATATAAATAATGCTGCTATGAACATTGGGGTTCATCTTTTCGAGTGTTTTTGTTTTCTTCAGATATACGCCCAGGAGTGAAATTGCTTGACCACATGGTAGTTCTATTTTTAGTTTTTTGAGGAAACTCCATTGGCTGCACCAATTTACATTCCCACCAACAGTGTAGAAGGGTTCCCTTTTCTCCACATTGTCTCTAACATTATTATTTATGGTCTCTTTGATGACAGCCATTCTGACAAGTGTGAGGCAAAGTCTCATTGTGGTTTTGATTTGCATTTCTCTGATGATGAACAATGTTGAGCATCTTTTTACGTGCCTGTTGGTCATCTGCATGTCTTTTTTGGAATTATGTCTATTCAGGTGTTCTACCCATTTTTAAATTGGGTCATTTTTTGATATTGAATTGTATCAGCTGCTTATATGTATTTTAAATAAATTTATTTATTTTATTTATGGCTGCGTTGTGTCTTTGTTGCTGTGCGCCGGCTTTCTCTAGTTGTGGCAAGTGGGGGCTACTCTTCCTTGCAGTGCGTGGGCTCCTCATTGTGGTGGCTTCTCTTGTTGTGGAGCATGGGCTCTAGGCACACGGGCTTCAGTAGTTGTGGCTCGTGGGCTCTAGAGTGCATGCTCAGTAGTTGTGTTGCACAGGCTTAGTTGCTCAGCAGCATGTGCGGTCTTCCCGGACCAGGGATTGAACCTGTGTCCCCTGTATTGGCAGGCGGATTATTAACCACTGCACCGCCAGGGAAGTACCTGCTTATATATTTTGGATATTAACCCCTTATTGATCCTATTATTTGCAGATATTTTCTCCTATTCAGTAGGTTGTCTTTTCATTTTGTCAATAGTTTCCCTTGCTGTGCAAAAGCTTTTAAGTTTAATTAGGTCCCATTTATTTATTTTTGCTTTTGTTTCCTCTTGACTAAGTTCAGGTTATCCATTTTTGGCAAGAAGTGATGTTTGAGTTCTTCTCTGCACTGAATCATGAAATACACGATGTCAATTTATCCCATTACTGATTCATGAGAATCTGGGATTTGCACAACCACCTTGGGAGCTCCTGGAATTTCCCAGGAGACCTTTGATATAAGGCTTCCTAAGACTTCCCAAGGAAATGGACCTTCAGATATGACCTTAGACATGGAACAGCAGCAACAGTGGCACATTGATTCACATTTGGTTGGCTGCCCTGTGATTTCACCTGTGGCTGTACTGGACAATTCTGTGCAGGCTTCCACTAATTTTAAGGTGACATTGTCTCCCATTAAGTGCTTCACCTAATACCTCGGGGTTTCCTTTGGTGTTACACATGTTGTGAGGAACTTTCTAGGCCATGGTATGTGCCCAGCATGGAAGCACAGCGAGGCTAACACCTTTGGGAGCAACCCTAGCTGGTGGGATAGTGGCTTCATTATAAAGGGTTCTGAAAGGCAGGCTCAGAATTTTATCCCCCAGACAGAAGTGTTTAAACGAAGCGTGATAGCAGGGAGAATTTTAATTTGGATCCTCGATACTTTGGTGGCAACATGGAGATTAGATTGGTATGGGAAGTAAATGCGGGCAGACACAGATACCAGGAGTCAGTTAGAGTTGTCCTGATTAGAAATAAATTGGGCCTAAATTTGGCAGCAAAGTGCTGCAGAAATTTAAAGTTGGAGACATAATAGTAACCTAAAATACACCAGCCAGTTTCCTTACTCATTTGTTATGTTACGTAACAAAACAAGAGGTAACTGAGATGGGCTGTGGGTACTAGTCTCAGTTATCTCTTGCTGCAAAACAACACTTCCTCAAATTTAGTGGCTTAAATCAAAAACTTATTTGTTCAAAAAGTTGGGCTGGGCTCAGCTAGTCAATTCTTTTGCTGCTCTTACCTGGGGTATATTCAAGAAGTCTTCTGAGGGCTTGTTAGTACAGATGACTCGTGAACAACATGGATTTGAAGTACGAGGTCCACTAATACGTGGATATTTTCCGTAGTAAATTTTATGGTACTACGTGTCCGAGGTTGGTTAAACCTAGGATGTGAAGGAACCTCGGCTGCAGAGGAACAGTGTATGTGGAGCACTGAGTTTAAATTATACGTGGATTTTCAAGTGCGTGGAGCCTCGGTACCCCTAACCCTCGCATCATTCAAGGATCAACTGTACGTTAGTCAGGATTCTCCAGATAAACAGAACCGATAGGATATATATAAACATACTGGAGGAGATTTACCATAGGAATTGGCTTACAGCCATGGAGGCCGAGAAGTCCCACAATCTGCTACCCGCAGGCTGAAGAACCTGGCAAGCCAGTGGTATAATTCAATCTGAGTCTGAAGGCTGAGGGCAGGAGAAGTGGCCTAGTTCAAACAGAGAAAGAATTTGCCCTTCCTTTGCCTTAAGTTCCAACGGGTTGGAGGATGCCCGCCCGCGTTGGTGAGCTCAGATCTCTTCACTCAGTCTACTGAATCAAATGCTAATCTCTTCCAGAGCTGCCCTCATAGACACAACCAGAAATAATGTTTTACCAGCTCTCTGGGCATCTCTTAGGCCAGTTGAGTTGACATGTACATTAATCATTCTTACCGAAGCAGGTTTGTTTTGCCCGATGCACAGCACGCCAAAATGCTGAGACAGTGAGGTTTGCAGCAGGGACTGGGTTTATTCAAAAGGCAGCCAAGTAAGGAGACCAAACAATCTTAAATATGCCACCCCGAGGGTATTTATGTGATAAAGTAACGGGGTATTCATGGGCTGGATCTGAGGCGTGGGGAGTGCTGATTGGAAAAACGTGCCGTAATTGCTATTCTGCGCAGGCGTTAAGTCAGCTCCACCCCTCTGCACGTTCAAACGGGCACGGAGCAGACACCGGCGCAGGCTCAGTTAGAGGTTAGGAGGTCCTATCCAGTTTTAACCAGCTCAGCTCGAATTAGACACAGCTGGCTGCACGTTCCTGGAGCGTGAGGCAAGCAAACGTCTTACTGCTTAGGTTATGTGCTACTTAAAGGACATGCAAGTTTTAAAATGACCTTGAGTAGTGAAGACAGGAGAAATGGATTTCACTCAACCAGGATTTCCCCATCACAGTCAGGGACTTCAGACGAGAGGGCTTGTCTTTGCTCCACACGACATCCTCCTCCAGCAGGTGGGCTCAAATGGAATCTCCCGTGGAATCAGCAGGTACAGGAGAATGAGAGCAATGTTACAAGGCCTCTAGAAGCCTGAGCTCAGAGTCACAGTGTCACTTCTGCCTACTTCTATTGGTCAAAGCAGTCACAAGCTGACTCAGTCTCTCATTGTGAGGAAAGAGGCCCCCCATCTTTTTTTTTTTTTTTTTTTTTTTGCGGTACACGGACCTCTCACTGCTGTGGCCTCTCCCGTTGCGGAGCACAGGCTCCAGACGCGCAGGCTCAGCGGCCATGGCTCACGGGCCCAGTCGCTCCGCAGCATGTGGGATCCTCCCGGACCGGGGCACGAACCCGTGTCCCCTGCATCGGCAGGCGGACTCTCAACCACTGCGCCACCAGGGAAGCCCGAGACTCCCACCTGAAGGAGCTAAAATAACTTAAAACCACTTTTAATTTAATCTAGCATATTTTAGTAGCCATTGAAATGAATTTTGGGTGTCATTTCCTCTTATATGTGGATTTGGTTTTAAAACTAGAATTCATATTAGTCATTTTTTGGCACAAATCATTTCTACTCTTTTTTACTAATACCTTGGCAAATATTCCAACGCCTCTATTCTTTTTTCCTTTTTTTTTTTTTTTTGGCGGTACGCGGGCCTCTCACTGTTGTGGCCTCTCCCATTGCGGAGCACAGGCTCTGGACGCGCAGGCTCAGCGGCCATGGCTCACGGGCCTAGCCGCACCGCGCGTGGCATGTGGGATCTTCCCGGACCGGGGCACGAACCTGTGTCACCTGAATCGGCAGGCGGACTCTCAACCACTGCACCAGCAGGGAAGCCCTCAATGCCTCTATTCGTGTTCCTGATAAATATTTTAAGCCAGGACCCTTGAAATCTCTCATAGGTTTAGGTAAACTTGTGTAACGTGAAAGATGTAGGGAAAATTCTTAGATTCTCAGAATAAATATTTTCCAGATTCACTGGAATCAATTACTGTCTTTTAAAAACTAGAGCAAATGTACTTGAAATGAGTTGTTTTTTAGACTATTTGTGTGTGTGTGTGTGTGAATTGGGTTTGTTTTTTTTTTAAGGAGGAAGAAAAGGATATTTTGTTTTCAGAATATGGCATCAATATTTATGGGAATGTTTTGATAATTGCTCTAATAAACATCTTCATAACAGAATGAAAATGTTTTAAATGCAGGGAGTTTTAAGAAGCACTAGTAATACTCCAATAAAGATGTTAAAAAAAAAGTCGAGGAGGAACTAGCTGTTGAGGCCTAAAAAAAGAGCTGTCAGAAGTAATAAGAGAATTGGAAGATTATCATATCAAGAAAATGCAAAAGAAAAAAGTTTAAAAAAAAGCACTAGTAAAAATTTCAGTATCTTTTTTTCGTTGTTGTTTTTTGCGGTACGTGGGCCTCCCACTGTTGTGGCCTCTCCCGTTGCGGAGCACAGGCTCCAGACACACAGGCTCAGCCGCTCCGCGGCATGTGGGATTACTGGATCGGGGCACGAACCCGTGACTCCTGCAGCGGCAGGCGGACTCTCAACCACTGCGCCACCAGGGAAGCCAAAATTTCAGTATCTTAAATATCGGAATTAGCTGGTAACAATGGTTTAGTAACTTATAAGCTTTCATAAAGCGAGAGTTCACCGTAATGGCAATATCTAAAACTTGCAAAGAGAGTTTTTGATCACCTGTGTTTAAAAGAGGCAGAAACAGAATGCAGATGTCTTTTTATGCAAGGACTTTTTGGTTAAATATCAAACAGTGTGTGAAAAGGTGTGGTAAAATCTGACCCCTTACAGAGGTGCTGCCTTCACAACCACGGGGCTCTGGAGGGAGAACCCCACAGGTGGAGAAAGAAAGACTGTGCTGAAGACACGAGGCAGAACCAGCCTAGATCAAAACCTTTTCAGAAGGCCAACGTTTATTTTCTTTTGAACCAGGATCCCTGGCTCAGTTCTGGGCATTTCTTTCCAAACCTGCTCTTCTGGCGTATCTCACAGGGTGCTTTTTTACTATTCTGCTTCTCTGCTCAGACAGCTGCTTCTTGACAATTGACTTCAAGCTGTTTCAAAAGGTCATCTTAGTCACTGTTTCCTCTTTTGACTAAAGCTCTTGTATTCTAACCCTGGGATCCATGTGTTTTCCTCAGAGCACTTGTTTGTTTAGATGCTCCTGAAACAATAACAAAAAAGGGGTAGTTTTCTATGGCAGTGACAGTGAACACACTGTTGCCACAAGTGAAAACAAAGACGAATCTCACCAGTGTAACTTGGAGTGAAAGGAACTGGACACAAAAGAGTATACACTGTATGAATCCATTTACGTAAAATGAGAATATAGGCAAAGTTCATCTATAGTCTGACCAGAATAGGGGTTACAGAGTGGGGCTTTTGGGGTGCCTCGCTAGGTACTGGTTACATTGGTGGGCTTGCTTTGTGAAAATTTGTTGAGCTGTGCATTTATGATTTTTGCACTTTGCTATTTCTTTGTTACCGTTCTTTAAAAAAATAGAACAATAAAGGAAAAATGGTTCTCATTGACTCTCAAGGGAAATCTGAGATTGGGTATCTCTAGTGGTTTGTCAAGGAAAGAATCGTTAAGTTGGCAACATTTCTTTATTTTTTCAGACCCACTTTATTGCAGTGTTGATTTTGATTTTATTGGGTTTCGGTCTCCATCTAAACCACACTTCGGAGGTCAAACATCCAGTAAATCAGTGGCAATCAGAAACAATGAAAACAATACAAAGCAAAGCAAAATACAGCATGATTAGTATTGCAGTGCCATAGGACTGTATTTTATTGAAAGAAGAATCGCCATGCTCCACTAAGCCAAGAAGCCCTAAGAGGAAACTGAAAACTAAACATTGATATCAGTGAAGCCAATGTTATCTAGACAACTTCTCTTTGTTCACCCCCTGAAAACATAATCTAAGACGATGCCATTTGATATTTCTTGGTTGATTTCTGTTGAAAGGGAAAGGGAAAAGGAAGTCATATATACTGATAAAACTAATGAAATACTTCATACTTGCCAAAATTCACATTTAAATATTATTTATACGTTGTTGTCAGCCTTTTATTGTTTTCTAGAACAGTACTGACTGCTCCCACAGTTGCTGCCTCTTCCAGGACATTTGTGGATTGTAATAGAATGTTGGACATAATGCCTGAATTCACCGTTCCCTCCTACTAGTAGAAAGAGTGGAAATAATATCAATGACACTGTCCTTAAGACTCTATCCCCTGCATATCTGGGGTGTTACTTTCAAGCTGGAAATTGGAGGATGAAAAATAAATTAGCAATTTCGATTGCCGCTGTTGTGTCAGGGATACAACTGTGATGGATGGAAATATAATTCATCCCTGGGATCCAGAATTTAAGGTAAAATGAATGCTTTATCCTATCTTGTGAGCCTGGTCCACAGGTTGAGGGATTGAATTTAGTTCAATAAACTTTTATTGAGTGGCAGTTACTGTATAAAACATTAGGGATAAAGCCAGAATTGTGGGAGAGATAAACATATACATAAAAAATTATAACACAATATAAGTGCCATTATATAGAAATTTAGGAATGGCTTCATTCACACAGAAAAAAGTGACTATCCTGGTGCCACAGATGCTATAGAGGAAGATCTTAAGAGCACCGGGAATTTAACAGGTAGACAAGGTGGGGAGGACTTTATAAGTAGTAGGAAAAGCACAGAGGCTTGAATTTCCATGCAGTGAGCAGTAAATGATGAAAAGTCTGTTATGTTAGGGGCTGGGGGAAATGGGAGGCTGGGAATGGAGCAGGAAACCTAGGCTAGAGACAGGTTTGGGGGCTTGGATGCCCTGGGAAGGAGTTTGGATTTTACCCAAAGAGCAGCAGAAGGATTGTAAGAAGAGGAGAAGCATGATCCTCCCTGTGTTTTCGGAAGATAAGGTCAGCAATGATACGGGTGTTGGGTTATAGAGGGGAAAGAAGACAAGGAGGTCAGTTAGGAACTGTTGGAATAATCAAAACTCTGAACTAGACTAAGGAAGCAACTTCTTGGGAGGCAGAATTCATCCTCTATTTAAATGTCATTGCACACAGTTGATGGAATACTATAAAAGCATGAAAACAACAGTGTTGACTTATTAATATAGAAAGATGTCCAAAAGATATTGTTGAATAAAAAAGTTTACAAAAACATGAGCAATAAGATTCTGAATCTATCTATCTATGTATGTATCCATCCATCCTTCTACATAAAAACAAAATGAAAGATTATATAGAATATACTAAAATGTTACCAATACTCTTTACTTGCTAGTAGGCTTTCAAGTAATTTGGGAAAAAGCAACTCAGATGCCCAGTTAAGAATTTAGTATGCAGAAGCTTAGAAAAATGTTCTTATTTACTGAAACCTGGTGGATGGTCTGGCATTTCAAGAGGAGGGGGGGATATGCAGAACCAAGAGGAGTATAAAGAGGGGTCAAAAGATAACAAACAGAAATAAAAAATAAAAATATGAGGACAGGGCTTCCCTGGTGGCGCAGTGGTTGAGAGTACGCCTGCTGATGCAGGCGACGCGGGTTCGTGCCCCGGTCCGGGAAGATCCCACATGCCACGGAGCGGTTGGGCCCGTGAGCCATGGCCGCTGAGCTTGCGCGTCCGGAGCCTGTGCTCCGCAACGGGAGAGGCCACAACAGTGAGAGGCCCGTGTACCGCAAAAAAAAATATATATATATATATGAGGACACAATATAGAAATGGGAACTGAGAAGAGAAGGCATGGGAACAATTTTATCTAAAGTGTGTGTTAAAGTTTATCTCTGGATGTGTTTCAAATTGTTTCTTATTGTCAAGAGTCTAGGATGTTGCTCTTTGAAGATGGTGGTGGTGGTTTGAATGGTTTCTTAGGGACACTTCCAGCTCTATGATTCCTTGTATCATCTGGTTCCACTGTACCAGTGTATGAAGGGAACTAACAGTATTATTGTAAGTATTCTTTCCTGACTTTTTCACAAGACAGAATTTGCCACAGATGCAAGATTGAATCGATGCTTTTGGATAATATAATTTACATGCAATTGTTTGGGACCAAACTGGCTTTACTAATTCAGAATAAAACCTCATAGAAGGGTTGGGGTTTGAAGAGGTAGCCAAGGAAAGGAGGAGTTTAGAATTGAAACAGAAGAATAGGAAAAGAATCACTGAGGTTAATTTGCAGGAGGATAAATATATTTATGATGAAAGAGGTCAGTAGTCATGGTACCGTTTGCTATTTCAGTGTTATAAGAAAATGAGGTTCAAAGGAAGAGGCACCAATGTTAAGCCAATCAGCAAAGTTCCTCTTGGGTTTGTACTATGCCCTTGTGAGGATCACCTCTTGAAAGTGCTCATCCTCCTGGGTCTTAGGACCATCCAAGCTCACCTTCTTTTCTTCTTTACACCCAGGCATTGGTTGCTTGATTTACATATTGATTTTCACCACTCATTCTTTCAACAGTGCTTCTCTCTGGTTATTTAACTTCTTTTTGCTTCTGTTCCTTCTTTTTTTTTTTTTTTTTGGCGATATGTGGGCCTCTCACTGCTGTGGTCTCTCCCTTTGCGGATCACAGGCTCCGGACGCACAGGCTCAGCGGCCATGGCTCACGGGCCCAGCCGATCAGCGGCATGTGGGATCTTCCCGGGCCGGGGCACGAACCTGTGTCCCCTGCATCGGCAGGCGGACTCTCAACCACTGCGCCACCAGGGGAGCCCTGTTCCTTCATTTTTAAAGGAATAGAGTAATCCTAGATTGTTAAAAGATATTTAAAAATCATGGAACCCTTTGAGCAGATAAACTTAGAGATTTTCTGGCTGAAGTTGGGGTGGAAAGGCAGAGCTCCATCTGGCTCTTCTTACTCTCCCAGCGCTCTCTAAAGGGACTCCACAGAACCCAGTTTGAAAACCACTGACCTGACTCTGTACTTCCCAGAGTCAGGAGAGATTACTGGGGCCTGGAGTATCTTAAGGACAGTAAAGACCCTGTTGAGATGATATTTTGCTTTTCCCATAACATTTTCAGCTGGGTTTCTTAAAAAGAACAATTTGTGTTACTGTGGTCATCTAATGGTTGGGCCCCCAGGGTCAGTTTTTGTGTTAGAGAAAATGAAATAGAGTTATCAGAATCAGGAAGACTGTTTCCTTATCTGCCACTCTCTTGCTGAATGGCCTTTTGAAAATTGCTCAGGATCGCCCTTTATTTCCCCCTCACTTTTCCATAAAGGTGCTGTGAAGACCTCCGACTGGGATGTACACCACTTTGAAGTTCTCGGAGAAAAGAGGGAGCTGGTATATGTCTTTCAAAGTGGTCTCTTTGTACCTGATTGAGTGGAGGAGATTTGAACTCTTCTGGACCTTGATGTCTCTGGGTGTCTCCTTGTCTGGTAGAAAACTCTTAGCTACTTCCCCTCTAAGGGCTTGAGTAAAGAGAATTGGTATTGCATCTTTTGTGGAAAGCATTCTCTGCTGCCATTTTGGTCCTCCCCTCTGAACATATTGAATGAAAGGAGTGTAGAAGTATCCTCCTTTAAGGAAAAGAATCATCTCATTGTTCTGTTGCTATATCAGAGATGCAAGTCGTTTCCAACGGATGGCCCTTCCTTGACCCTCCAAGGCTGCTGGTTAGCACAGACTGCAGAGATCTTGGAGGAACACTTTAAGGGATTGATTTGCGGCAGCAGAAACCTCTTATGTCTACAACCTAACTGACCTTTCTTGGGATTCACTCAAAAGCTGTATCTGGGAGTTCTGTTTTATAGCTTTTGAAGTAATAGATCTTCATTAGGACTTAGAAGTAACTATATTTTTCTGAAGTTCTAAGAAGGAAGCAATTTGTCCTGAACACAGTGGATTTGATCTTTAGAGAGAGGTGAACAGCTAACTTTTTTTCAGCAGAAGCTAAGGATGATGAATGAATTGTGCAGTGCTAAGAAGGCATCTTCACAGCAGAGAGGGTTATCTTTGGAAGGATTTTAAATCAACACACACATAGTTACCTGGCTAAGAAGCCCTTGCTTGTCTCTGAGTGGTGACTTTTTCATAGGAGAGTTCAGAAGACAAAAACCCCAACGTTGTATATTGCAAACCTGAAAGAGTCAGTATCCAAATTGTCAAAGTAATATATCTTGCAAATTATAATTCCTTAGGGTCTTTGTCAAAAGGGTAAGCCCTCCTCACCAGTCTGGTACACTCTATATAAGATATATGAGTTTTTCCACTCTGGAGGTGTGCTGTTAAGTGAAGGCATGCACGATTATTGCCTTTTCCTTTATATGGGTCTTTTTATATTTAGACACTCCTGGTATATATGGGCATTGCCATCTAGTGAGAGTGGGGTGTTGGTGGCAAGATTTGTTAAGATGAAGTTTTACTTACCGCCAGAAATAGAGGTTTGGTTGGTGTATTAGTATGGAATTTGAGTCATATTACTATTTTGATTAATTGCAAAGGTTTACATTTTTGTTTCTGTAGAATTTTTCTGGTCTAGCCATTAGTCCATTTGATGCTAGTCTTTGTACAAATGAAAAAACACACCCAATCCCTTACAACCCCCAAAACCAAGAAAAGTATACAGGTGTATAGCACTTCTGTGGAGTGAGAAAACATGATTCCTTTAATAATGGTCTGATTTATAACCTGATTTCATGGAAATGTTAAAAATGGCCTATATTTGTGGCTGCACACTTTTCTATGTACTTGATGTACATTATGTTATTTAATCCTTTAAACAACTCTACGTGACGGATACTATTATTACTTCGTTCTTCGGAAGAGGAAACGAAAGCAGGGAGAACACAAGTAATTTGCTCAAGATTGCCCAGGTAGTGTGGCAGAGCTGGTGTTCAAACCCAACCCTCATAGTTCACTGGCCACACTCTGGATGGGTGCTCTCTGCTGCTGCCTTAGCCACAAGGGAATCACAGCATGGCCTGTGATTATTGAACATCTACTACAGTGTGGATTGACAGGGGAACAGAGGCACAAAAATGTCCTATAAAGTTCCTAGTGCTAGGCTTGGGATAATATATCCATTTGGGAAGATGGCATACATACCTGTGTGACTTAAAGCCAGATAAGTACAGGCTACGTCTAAATTAATCATACTCCAGAGTGTGTAATTTAGAATCATTAAAATGTAAAAAAAATTGGAAGATTTCAGAGAGTTGAATAAAGACGTGTTAAAACTAGCTTTCTGGTACAGAAAGACCTAGGAAAAACACGTGGGTAAAGAAAACAATAGATACTCGCTGTGGAATCCACAGAATTATATATATTTTTTTCTTTTTCTGTCTAGGGTAAAGATTCCCTCCTTCATGGAATTCATCAGACGTGGCTAGACCATTGGATATTTGGTTTGAGGAGACAACCATTGGCACAAGGTTGATGAACTTCCTGGAAACCCAGACGAAGTGAGTCGAAGTTTGTGGAAGTTCCTTCCTGCCAGCCCTGGGGCAGCTGGGAGCAGACTGGGGGATACCTTCATGGCGGATGATGCAAGAGCCAGGAGCACGCCTCTCAAGGCCTTGGCTTTATATAATCTCTTCCAAACGTAGATACAACTAATGAAAAGGATGGAATTCGCAATTAATAACAACTGAATTTTTACCATCTTAGCAAAATGGGAGCTCAAAATGTAAGTCAAATTACTATACCCATAATGTTGACGCTGAGTTTTTGGTCCTAGCTAATGTTTTCACAAGGGATAATCATTAACTCATGGAAATGAGGAATTCTTGATTTTTTTTTTTTTTTAAAAAGAGAGTGTCATTGATGGGTTTATGGATCGTCTCTGCAGAGATCCATGCTTTGAAGATGGAGTCTTCGAGCACCTGAGCCCATTGTGAAAAGGCAGACAAGACTAGAAACATGGATTATAGGAGAAAAATCAAACGAGGCCCACAAATCTAAGGGACCTATTCTGAGAATTTAATACGTGTCTGAGTTAAAAGTGCTCAGACTTACAAAGGAATAGGTTCAAATGTTCCTACATAAAACAAAGTACCTTTTTTAAAAGTACCATTGACAGAAAAGCTGGAGCCTGCTATTAATCTTCTTTATCTGGGAAAGGGCTGAGTTCTATCCTCTATACATGGCAATTTTCTCTGGACTTGGGCAGGGATATGCATGCAAAAATAAAAATTTTCTTTTCCCCAGGCTAAGACTTTGGGAGCCACTTTTTATAAAGCTCTAGAAACTCAGATTTATTTCCTTATTAGCTTCACACAAAGAGAGTTTATGTATCAAGAATCACTTCAGGAGAAGGAGAAAATAAAGGGGTGGGTAGGTGTCAATATTATCACATCTGTTTACCTGCAGCATCTCTGGTCTCTGACATGACCTGCAGCTCTTGGGATTTCTCCTTTCTGGCCTCTACCTTGAAACCTTGCTGTGTTGGGATAGGGTTTGCCTTGGTTTCAATCTCCTTGCTTATGCTTAACAAGTGCCTACCTCTCTTGCTTTCCAAATTTCCTGTTTCTCTGGGCCACTGACCTTAATGAGCAAGGATCCTCAGACTATACTTATGTCTAGAACATACTTATTAACCTTTCTTTATTATACAGCAATATGTATTATAGAAAAATACAGGTGAGAAAAAATAAGAATCAAAGGAAAACAGGGAGAAAATATAAAACCAACCATAATTCTATCATCTGGAGGCATCCATCATTTATTAGCCATTCTGTGTATATCATTCCAGGATATGTTATCAAAAAGAGTCATACCGCATAAACTATTTTAGAATCTGCTTTTCCTACTTAATATAGCAAACACATTTCCATATTATCCCTAACCTTTATCAAACCAGTATAAAAGGCTGAATATTATTTTGTGTAATGGATGTAGCATAATTAGTTTCATGTTTTCAACATGGTCAGACAGTTTATTTCTAAGGACTACCCTTTCGGCTACATCACCTGCACAGTCACAATGATCTCCTTAGGCTAAATTTCTAGAATCGGGATGGCCAGGTCAAGGCATGTGCAGAATTTGAAGTCTCTTGGTAGATTTCCAAACTGCCGTGTGGAATGTGTGGCCCAATTTTGTCACCCACCGACAACATCTGAGAGCTTGGCACTTTGCCTTGGCTTTCTGACTTGCTTTCCTGGATATGGTTTTCTGTATGGCTCTCAGACACGATACAGATCCCCCGCAGACCTTGTGTGGAGAAAACAGAACAATGCAAAATAAAATGACAAGCAAACAACAAACAAACCTGCTAGGAAATGGTGTTTAGTTTGAGGAGAGGTTGTCCGTCTGCTTGGCTTAATGCATTCTTTCATTGTCCTGTGTGCAAAGCACAACTCTCACAGGCCACAGAGGTTGAAAGTGCTGAAGAGTCTTACCCTGGGGCCAGCGGTGGGTCCTTGATCCCTCAGTCCTCTGAAAATACGTACTCTTTGCTCTAGGGCACGTCAACTTTTTGTGTGTGTGTAGAGAGAGTTCATAATTTCCTTAACTTTCTAAGGGGCTTGTAGGACTGGCAAGAATGAATGAGTCAATGTATTAGCTTCTTGACTCATTAAATGAAAAGAGAGTAAAAGAAGAAAAGAGAGAGATGGTTTTCTCTTTATAATTAAAATATTGCTAATTTGTATCAGGGTGCTCTGAGAGTTATCTTTGAACTCATGATTGTTGGAATCCGGGATAAAAATGGCTACTCTACAATTGCCAGGAATTTGCTTCTGCGCCTCCTCTAAGAATGGAGATGGGGGAGATTTGCCCTTCATTTTGGGAGAGGTCACTTTGGGAGTTAGCCCTCAGGGTCAGACAGCCCAAGGCAAAACCTTCTTCTGGCCTTGGCCCTGCTCCTCCTAACAAGGGATTCCCTAGTCCAAATGTGAGACTTCAGCCAGATGTAACTGTGTAAGGGGAGGGCCAGCAAGCATCAAATGTGTGCAAAATTGTTTTGTTTTTTTAAAGAATTGAGGACATTTATGAAACAATTGAAAATTAGAATACCTTCTGGATATTTGATGATATTAAGGAATTATTGTTACTTGTTAACTAGAAAATGGCATAATGGATATCTATCTTTCTATTTACACACACATACACAACTTTTTTATTGTGGTAAAATACATATTTTCTTTCAATTGCGAGGAGAAGGTGGTTTCCCGTGGCAGACTGAAAGCAAAGTTGAGGATGAGTGCGTGATGGCGCGGGGATGGAAGAAAAGACTGATCCTCAGTTGGCTGGAGAGCAGTTTTTAAGCATTACAGTTGAGATCTGAATTTAGGCTTTATTTCCAGAATACATGGAAGTGCAACTACTGGATTTTAAAAGAGATTCTTTGCTTATGATCTAGGCTGTTTCCTGAGCTAATATGCAGTACTGGGATTCCAGACATGAATCTTAACCATCCAGAATTCCTCTTCCAAAATGCAATATTCATCATTACCAGGAGGCTATAACTCAAATAAGGTTAAAAGTAAGCAAGGGCACTGCTTAAAACAAATTCATTAAAAAAATTTTCCTTAGGCAGTTTTATACCATTTAAACCCAAAGTTGTTGGTAACTGAACATTCCAAATATTTAAGGCCTATTTCAGGTTAATGGCTAATCCATCATAACAATAAATTTCAAATAACAATAATTGATTAAAAATAAATTCTAAAGAAGTTTATCAGCTAAGAAGAGATCTAGAAGGCAAGATTTATAAACATACCTCAATTTCAAGGTCTGAGCAGCTTTAATGATACAATGCTGCCACCTGGTGTTTATGCTCTTTTACTGCAGTAAGATATGTGGAGATGACACGTAAGTACTGCTTCAGGGAAAGGTTAAATTTTCGAGACAGTAATTATTTGCAATTTTATCTGAGAATGAGTTGAATGTATTTCCCATAAAACACAAAGTTAATGAATCAAAAAAGACTTGAATTCCCTTCATAGCATCACAAATGATAAAGGAGAGATGGGGCATCTGCCAGTTATCATTGACACATTATGATAACTTTTCTCTCTGTGCTGGTTATTAGAAACAAAGCCACCTTCACAATCAGAGCAGTGTCATGGCTTGATCTAACAATCGGTAGTTTAACTTAAATCCTGTTTGGAACCCAGAGGAGGAGCTTGGAAATAGAGAATAGGAGCTTTAAACAGAGAACAATATGGGGGTGTGGAGAACGTCAGAAAATTCTGAAGGGGGGGGCACTTGAAGGGACAGTTTGAGAGCTCCAGGTTTTTAGCTGTAACCTATCTGAACCAAGCTATGTCACACCCTGCCCACAGATGAGATTTGTTTAGCTCACAGAGATTTTGTTAAAAATTGCTTTAGACTCCAACAATAAAAAAAGGATTTCTGAGGTCTTTTTGGAAATCAGCATCTCCAGATGATGGGCTAACATTCCCAGCTGTATGACTGTCTACAGTGTATGTTGTTCAGTTTGCTCCAGGTCTCACCAGGCAAGTTTTACTCACCAGCCTGGACTGTGTCTACAGCTTCTAGATTTTAATGGGAGAAAAACTGAAATTAAGGCTTTTAGTGTTGATAAAGGGACGTGAAAGTATCTAGTCTACCCCCTTTCCTTCCAAGAAGTGAAAGAGGAAGCTGGCTTGCCCAAGGTCACATGCTTAGGGAGACCTAGAGCGAGAGTTCAGGACTTCCTGCAGCTTTGTGTATTTACCTGGGAATGGTTTCAATTTTGGGTGACCTGATGCAAGTCATTTAGCCACAGGTGCCTTACTTGTCATATTTATACAGTGGGTTCAGAGTTCCTTTTAACTTTCCCAGAAAAATATTTAAGTTGGCTTTTAACATCCTACATGCATGGCACACATGAGTGTGGCAGGACATAAAAGCCACACAGATTACAAATAAATAGAACAAGGAATTTCTTGGAGATGATATACCTATTCTGTACTGTCTAATATTGTAGCTACTATCCACACTTGGATATTTAGATTTAAATTAATTGAAATTATCAATAAATACAATTCAGTTTCTCAGTCTTACTAGTTACAGTTTAAGTGGTCAATAGCCATATATGGCCAATGGCTTCCATATTGGACAGCCCGGTTATAGAATGCTTCCATCATCATAGAAAGTTGTTATGGGCAGCATTGATGTAGTTGAAAATGCCTATTTTTGAGACCTTTCCCGTAGCTTTATATTGCTTTTGCTTCATGATAAATAGAATTAATCAGAACTACTTAATGCGCGAGAGTGGAGAATTAAAGCCAGGGGATGTTCAGTCTGAAAGTTAGATATGGAAGTGAGAAATTTCTATGTTAAAGGAAGGAACAAAATGCACCAAATGCAGGTGTTGAAGCAGAATGTGTTTCGCCACAGAATGAAGCCTTATGCTTTTAGGAGCAGACCCTGATATGTCATTGCTCTAAGCTTCATGCCGTTGCTGCATGTACAAGTGCATCCGTGTACAAGTGCGTCTACGTACAGCTGTGGTGGATGGCCACTGGTGATGCCTGCCCAGCCTCCAGTCTACCTTCCTTGGGTACCAGCTTTGGGGACCTTGCACTCCCCCACTCCACGCAGTCTCCATGGGAATCTCAATCTGAGCAGAATGACATAATATCGAAAATAGTTGGATTTGACTCATCCTTCTGGTGATTCTGAGGAGACCGTCCATTATTTTCCCAGCCTTACCCTGGTTTTCATCCTTCCTGAGATCTGGCTGCTCATCTTGCCCTTCCATTTGATGTACGACCTCATTTCCTTCAAAAAAAGTTAAAAATTATTTTCTTTCCTAAAGTTAGCCAGAAACATTTTGTTGCATTCAACCAAATAATCCAAACCAATAGGATGTTGTTACTTGGATGTCATGGGGGAGGAAATGAGTATGTAACGTGGGAGGGAAAGAGGGATTCTTCCAGGTGCAAAACAAAAGAAAAAAGAATGAAGGGAACCAGAACAGCACAATGACTTTGAGTAGGTCATACAGAATTTGTGCTTAGTGAGCTGTTGTGAGAGAGAAAAAGGCTTCATCTCAGTCCATTCATATTTGGTCTCAGGAACAGGGAGGCAAACAGGGGGAGTACAAACTGCCCCATGGTTTGTACTCTGTGGCTGTTATAGTCTCTGTACCACTGGGGCTGTTCTCTGTCCATTTTTATGGATCTCGCTTTAGTTCAGAACCGTAAACCCTCATACCCAGAGGGGTCCTGTGATGGTCTGATCGCCTTCCCTTCAGTCTGTCCCTTCTGTAAGTTTATCTACATACATCTCCAACCTGTCACTCTCCTAGCATGTGGTTATAATTTTAAACTATGTCCTTTTCTGTGTACTCTGGGAAGATCAGTGTTATAAGGTACTTTGGAACATTAAATGAACCAGACAGCAACAAAGTAGATTACTACCTTTAGGGTTGAAGTAGTTGGATGAAAAGTGTGGCGTCTGGGACTGCATATATGCAACATGGGGAGCTCTTAATGAAGGCTCTGGGTCTACTAATGGCCACTCCTACTACGTGGCTGAGAGTGGTTTATTTATCTTCCTGAAGGTCTTCACTGTCTTTTCCTGATTCCTTACGCACTCTAAGTTTTACTGTATTTCTGTTGACTGCCAGCATATTTTCTAATGAGAGCAGAGGGGGTCTGCAGCAGCCTTGGTTGTTCATTTCCAATAAGCGGTTAGTGGCGGTAGCAGATGTTTCTGCATTTACACCAAGTGCAATAGAGTTTCCTATCAGTAGCACACAGAGAGGGGAAACCTTTAAATTCATAGCACACCAGGGCCAGAGAAGGACATTTACAGCATTTACTTGAAATGCTGTGCAGTCAAACTGCAGTGAGTTTTAGAGGGCACTGACACGTATGAATGCATTCTTAAGGAATTTTTGTGGGTTAGAAATGTTGGGTTGTGTACTAGAATCTCATGCTTAGTGACCCTCCACTTTAATAATTCATAGCCTTTTTTCCCCCCATCAATTACTAGCAAAAAAAAAAAAATTGGAACAACATAAACCAAACAAAAATCCTGCAGATAAAGAAAGAGGCTCACCATTTGAACACCAGTTTAAACAAGCCATATTGCTATGCTTTTGTTGCCGTATTCCTATTAAATTGTTACTCTCTTACGCTTTACTAATTTTGAGGTCTAAACCAGTCATATGTGTTTTAACTTATGCTTTGTGAATTAACAGCCAAACTCAAATCAAGGTCATGAACATCAGTAAAAATGTAAACCAATAAAAATGGGAGGATTATTTATGCAGGACCACTTAAGAAGAGGAGGAATTACTCATCATTATTTGAGATTTCCAAAATGAGAGAGTACCCGCAAATAATCAACGTGGTAATATGTGATTTTGAAAGCCCAATATCAATATGTGTGATTCAGCTGTCATCACTACTTGAATAAAAGAGGAAACAAAAATGATAAACATAATTGAGGGCAGAAGCCCTTGATTCCATGATAGAGACCCACCCCTTAGGACAGTGTTGTTCATGTCATCAGATGAAGGCTATGGGCTTCCAACGCCCAAATCTTCCCTTCTGGTAGGCTGTATTTCTTATGTGTCAAATCTGTGACTGGAAGACGGCTGATCACAGACTGTAGTTATATGAATTTTTGGTGCCGAGAACGTCTAATGGCATTGGACAAGGACAGCTGCAATATAATGTAATGTTCCTGTCCTCCATTTCATGCTCTACCTGATTTTTTTCTCTCTCCCCGTAACATTGATTGATTCGGTAACGTAGAATGTTTGCTTTCCAGCTGGCAGATCTAATTGTAAATAAACAGCTGCTCGCTGCATTTAGACAGTGGATGATGTTGGCAGGTACAAGAGCAGGGTGTGCGGGATGATTTAAGGCCTGTGCAGTGGAGCGCGTGGGAGGCTGGGGAACGAGGCGCAGGCGGGAGGCCTTCAGGTACAAAGTCCTCTGTGGCTCAGAATAACCTCGAGGCTAAGTTTTTACATTTCAATGTAAAATAAGGACTGGTACATGGGTTGTGAGGGCCTGTGATGGCCAAGGTTATGGACTAAATATGAAAAAAATAGAGGCCCTCTGTTTTCCAGGAGTCTTTTGGGTTTTTGAAGAATGAAATCAGATATTAGACTAATTATTGATGATTGTTTCCCTGGACAAGGTAGATTTAAAAATTCTGAATGAAAAGAGCAAGAAGATGAATATGTGGAGAGGAATTCTTCCTGGTCTATGAGATGATGTGAGAACAGTAACAGCAGCAGTAACAAAAAATGCCAGGACCTCAATGCATGTCATTGCCCTGGTTATTGTCACGTCTTGGCCTAGATCAACCCCAGCATCCTCACGTCTGGGACACTTAGCACAGGGCAACAGTGTCTTTCCCGAGACACTTAGTATTTTGCAGTCTGAACAACAGTCCTTGTAAGCTTAGGAAGGAACATTGCAAGTATCAGCCATTATCCTTTGTGTCAGCCAAAGTGGTAGCATCACTGGTCACTGGAACCTAAGATCTATAGTGGTTGTCCTTTTTTCCCTCACATGAGGACCTCACTTGGCCGGTGGCTTCCTGTCACTGTTGTCATCAATCTGAGTCCCCTCCTTCTTGAGTGGATATGCCCCTTTCCATGGATCAGAACAATCTTAAGCATGCCTCGTTTTACCTGGAGGGGGAGTAGGGTCCTGCACTGTTAAAAGATGGATGTTGGTGTGGAAGGGGAGTTCTCCGGGGCTAGCTAAGGAGGGACCAAGGAGTGACTGAATGGAGCCAGGTCAAGGTGTCCCTCTGACCCAGGACAGTGGTAGGCCACTCTTCCCCATGACAGAACTAAGGATGTAACATGCGCTTAAAACAAGGAAAAATCTCAGCTGTCTGACTGGACCAGCAGCGGGAATGAGTGAATGAGTGGAGACGTGGGTAGGCACAAAGTGCCTGGTGGCATCAAAAAGTTACAGCATCTCCCAGTACCGACCTTCAGTAGCTTCCTAGCCCTGTGGAGTGAAGACAGGCTCTGGGCAGATTGGCAGCACAGTTGTGAGGTGACCTAGGAGTGCTCCTGTTTTCTTTCTGGTTTCTCCTCGGTTTTTGTCATAGACTCTCCCTCTTTCTTGCACTTTATATCAGAATATTCTGGTTGTTTTATGTTCTTTTTTTTCTTCCTCTCTCCCTCTACTGATTTTCCGTTTGTTTATTTTTATTTTTTATTTTTTTTTGCGGCACGCGGGCCTCTCACTGTTGTGGCCTCTCCCGTTGCGGAGCACAGGCTCCGGACGCGCAGGCTCAGCGGCCATGGCTCACGGGCCCAGCCGCTCTGCGGCATGTGGGATCTTCCCGGACCGGGGCACGAACCCGTGTCCCCTGCATCAGCAGGCGGACTCTCAACCACTGCGCCACCAGGGAAACCCCGTTTGTTTATTTTTTGTTACAAACAATGTTTAGGTCTTTGCAAACTTTCCTCTAGTCTTTTTGTTCTTACCTGTCTCAACAGAGGCCCTGTCCTCCTTCAAGTCCGACTTCCTGTTCATATCTGCTCTCAGGCATTCACAAAGCATATTGACATGTTAAAAGTCAGCTGACAACTCTCCCTGGAGGGAAACGGTTTTCTTCCCTAAAACGCTTTATACGCGGGAAGGGGAAGGTGAGGTAGCTCACTGGTTATCTCACTTAATCATCAAACCCCCCAATGAGGCATTTACCTACCTTTACCGGCATTTAACAGCAGGACAGTCTAGGCTGAGAAACTTAGTAACTTGCCAGTGGCTACAGAGCAAATAATGAAACCACCTGGATTGATTTTAATCTGTTGGGCTCCAAAGGCCACATTCGCTCCACTACTCGGGGGCGTGGTTCAGATGCTTTCCAGATGCAGAATGTCTTGCCACTTCCAGCCCTCTCAAGGTCCAGAGAAGCAGTATTCACAGGCACGGAGAAGGAGGACAGTTAAACTATAAACGTGCATGATATTCTAGTTTATAAAAAGCTGTTGGCCTGGCCTGAATTTATTCTTCTGAAACAGCCTGATGATCCGTGATGATGAGGATTTGAATCCATAATCTGAATTTACTTAACAAGGTAATTAAATATTTAAAGTCAGTTCATTTAGAGGCTAGAAGGGATTCGAGATAACACACACATAGATTTCCGTCCCTATGTTAGTATGCACAGCAGCACATTCTTAATTTTGGTTATAGCTGTTTTGCAGTTCTCATATCTGCATTTGCCATGGCAATTAGGACTGGAGGGAGCTTGTGGTGTCCTTGGAACTGAGAGAGAAGAGAAATTATGATACTAAATAATACAAAATGGGCCTAGTCCTCACTGCAGTAGAAACCACTCAGAAAAGTTAATTAAACTCAGGAAACAGGCTGCAAGATAATTAAGTTTTGGCCTAATTTTACACTGCAGGCGTTCTATATTGTTTTTGCAAGGGTCCAAAGGAACATGTGATAGAAAATCTCCAGGTTGTGGGCTTGATTCATAAAGGATCATTATCTGTAGTTAAATGGCCAGATAAAATGGTAATGTGTGGGCAGCAAATTGTATTTTGTAAGGTAAGATTGATCATTGTGCTACACATAGAAGACGTTCATAATTTTTTAAAATTATCAGAAGTGAGAGTTGTCAGTATATCTTGTGTAGGAAATGATAAATGTATAAACCCCAAATCCAAGGCATATGACATTGTGTTTTCTAAACTAATGGCAAATAATCAACTTCTTATTGTATTGTGTGAGCTTGGGTATAGATATATTTTATTTATTTTTTTATAAATTTATTTATTTTTAAAATTTATTTTTGGCTGTATTGTGTCTTTGTTGCTGTGCGTGGGCTTTCTGTAGTTGTTGTGAGCAGCATTGCGGTGCACGGGCTTCTCATTGTGGTGGCTTCTCTTGTTGCAGAGCACGGGCTCTAGGTGCGTGGGCTCAGTAGTTGTGGCTCATGGGCTTACTTGCTCCTCAGCATGTGGGATCTTCCCAGACCAGGGCTCGAACCTGTGTCCCCTGCACTGGCAGGTGAATTCTTAACCACTGCGCTACCAGGGAAGTCCCACTGTGGGTATATTTTAAACCCAAAGGCTGGAGGCAGCCTTGATCACTACCTTATTACCTCGTGTGTAACAGAATAAGAAAAAAACCTGTCACAAGTCAAGAGCCAATTCATCATCTCTCCTTGGTCTGTCCCCATGGGAGGAGAAGATGAGGGGATGTTTGCTTCCTGACTGAACTTGCTTTTCACAAAGTCCTGCTGAGAGTTAGTTACTCAGTATGCTGTGGCCTTCAAGGGCATTGCTAATTGATTACATTTTCAACTGTCCAGTATTTATTCTAGTTTTCTTATGCCGTTGTGAACTCAGCACTCCTTTTGGACAAAGTAGGGAATTTATTTAAAAGTTGACGTGGGATTTACCTTGCTCCTTTCATCTACATTTTTTTCTTTGCCTTAAAAAAAGATTATCCTGTAGGACAGGAGGAAAATAAACCAAAATCTATCTGTTGGCTGCCACAATGAATCAAGTCAATTTTATTTCTCATTTACTCTTTCTGGGATGTTCTGAGTTAAGACAACTTGCCTTTGGTAAAATTAGATCAGTGGCCGTTCTTAACGTTCAGTGCTATGCTATTTCCCCTGCTGGCTGACCCCAAAAGGGACTTTCCAAGGTTCCTTCTTTCATTGTGTATAGTTTTACTGACATTTTGCTGATGACCTGGAATTTCCAAATGCATTGGAAGGTAAAGAAGTCAGTAGGACTAGACATATCATGGTGATCACTTTGTAATGTTTAGAAATATCAAATCACTATGTTGTGTGCTTGGAACAAACATAGTATTGTAGGTCAAGTATACTCCAATGTAAAAATATGTAGACATTGGGAGGAAGTGCATCAAAATGCTAGTGATGGTTATGTCTAGAGGGTGGGGATTATGGGTAATGTTGTTTTTTACTTTATGCTTTTATGTATTTCTAGTTGTCTGCATTGAACAGGTATTGCTTGTAAAGTTAGAAATAAAACAATAAATGTCATGAAAAATGAAAAAAACAGAAGTCACCAGGGCAAAACAGGATGTCAAATGAGATATTTCCTACTATCTCATAATTTTGGTTTAAAAGCCCAAAGCTGAGGACAATTGGCAATGAAGGGGCCTCATCTTCTATAGTGGGTGACAGGGAATGATCAGACCTACACCCCTTTTAATATTTATTAAGGAGGGGATTTGACTCTGCTGTCCAGTCAGGCTCTGGAAGTGAAGATCAGAGTTCATTGAAGGAGATCATCTATTTGCATCATTTACATCATGAGCTACCCCAGCGGTTCAAACCGCTGATCTCGATAAGGAGCAAAGAGAGAGTTAAAGGAATGGTTAAATTTCCCCATTCTTAGAAAACCATTTCAGATGGAATTAGAGAAGTTTCGGAGGAGGAGATCCATGGCTGTTGTAGCATACCTAGTTTATTACGGTGGATAATTACACTCCCTGAACCTACACACCTGCTGCCTGCTTTTTTTGTTTTTCGGTACACAGGCCTCTCACTGTTGTGGCCTCTCCTGTTGCGGAGCACAGGCTCCGGACGCGCAGGCTCAGTGGCCATAGCTCACGGGCCCAGCCGCTCCGCGGCATGTGGGATCTTCCCGGACCGGGGCACGAACCCGCGTCCCCTGCATCGGCAGGCGGACTCTCAACCACTGCGCCACCAGGGAAGCCCCTGTCCCCACTGTAATTGAGAAAATGGTGACTCCATCAAGATCACACAGCTGGCAGGCAGCTGAGCTTCTGACCCGGACACCATTCTACCTCTTGTTGTGCTAAAAGCATTCTGATTGCCTCAGCTGCACAGTCTGCATCAGAGAGGTGGCTCAGTCACTGTGTGTTGGACCCCAACTGACAAGAGCCCTAATGCTTCCTGTCACTGATGAAGCGGTGGCTTCAAGATGACAGCTGTCTTGCCAGGGCCCTGAGGTGGGAGAAGGGGAGTGCCTTAACCCCAGGCTTGACTCCAGGATCACTCCAGGTGATCCGGCCCTTGCCCATCTTTGCTAGAACACTGGACCTCACACCCATGTTTGAATCCACGGGTCGTGGGACGATATAGCACGTTCTCCTTTGGAAAATTACTAAACATAGGTTTAGGAGCACCTGGAAAGCCCAGGAAAGCCTGACGAATTCTGAAGGAAATATAGAATATTTTTATTGGCAGGTTGGAGGGTAAGGTGATGAGCCCAGGAAAATAGGTACTTTTAATCCCCCAAGTGAGAAAAACAGAGCCATTAGTTTTCCTGACATAATTATCTTTTCAACTGTTCAAGTCATGGAGAATGGCAGGTACTGTGTCAGAATGGACCCAAGTAATTTAAAACAGTTGTGAGTGGCAATACTAGAACTTACACTGCTCACCATTATTTAGGCAGGTATCTGGAAAGTACATGCAAAATAATATAGAGTACTGGAGGTAATTGGAGAGACCCCTGATATCACTGAAGATCTGAAAGATGCCATGCAGGCAACTCTTTTGCTTTTCAACTTCTCCTTGTGGTCATTTTAAATGATTTGGAGAGACTAACTCTAAATTGCTGCTGATGTAATGAAATTATTCCTACTATTGTTAACACAGGACTTGAGACTGTTTCAATCCTGGGAAAGATATCCAGTATGCCCTGTAATATTAGTAACAGGTTTGGCCTGTGCATTTATTTCTACATCTGTATGTAAAAAAATCACCAGTGGCAACTTACATCTACCTGCACAGGAGAGTAATAGATTTTCACTGTCTTGCCCCAAGGGTGTGTAAATTTTCTTGCTCTCTGTCTCACTATTGATAAAAGGGATTTTAAATCACATGGAAACTTGAAAGCTTTGCTTTCACCTATTACAGAGATGATGTTTTAATTAGGGGAAACAGGGGAGCTGTTTTCTGTGCTTTCTCCTTCTTTATTGAGTTTATGACCTTCAGGGGATGGGTGAGTAAATATAAGGAAGCTCATGAACCCTTGCCCGTAGTCACCTCCTTGGGCATTCCACTATTTGTAGCTTAGAGAAAAACAACCCCTTAGACTAAAACCAAAGTTCTCCGCCTTAAAACTCCCTCTTATAATTACAAATTACTGTCCCTTTTATAACAAGACTTTTATTTTTAGCGGTGGGCTTGGAAAGGGGGAAGCCAGTAGGATTTTCCTGTTTCCTTATTAGGAAGAGGCATTGCCCCCAGCCACTCATGCAGCGAAGTGATTTGAATACTGTATAGAAGTAGGGCATTCCCTCTTTATTGATTTGTAGCCGTTTCTGCTTGTTTTATATTCTTTTGGTAATGCCTAAAAATGTCTGTTATTGTGTTAGTGGTGCTGCGGTGGGATCCAGGAAGAGGTGTCAGTTCCTGGTCACTAAGGGACAGAAGCTGACTACAGCTTGTTAGGTGTACGGCAACAGCAGAGAAGCAGGCTTCCATGTGGGTGGGTGCGAAATGAATCTTGTGGTCTTCAATACATTAGAAGTACAACTTCTGGAAAGGGAAAGGGTTGAGGAGGCTAGCCCATGTTACGACTTGGGACAGGCACGTAAACCATCTGACTTGGTTTTGCAGAAAGGGGTGACCCCCAAATGCTGGAGGACTTGTGATAATCCAGTTGACTTGGGGCACATAATGGGTTTGGATTTTGAAAGGAAACTTAGATATTTCCTTGTTCACCTTCTATATGTAGAAATGAAGACCAAGAGAATTTAAAGTGATGGCCGAGTCAGGCTGGAAACAGCATCTCCTGATGGCTGGTCCAGTGCATTTCTGGTGACTCCTTTTGAATATCATCTATAAAGTCTCTTAAGTAATATCACTGAAAACATCAATCTATGTTGATAATTATTGACTGTTATAAAGAGTGAATAATCACAACTGTGTCTTCTAACAAAAATGTTGCTATGGGGCTTCCCTGGTGGCACAGTGGTTGAGAGTCCGCCTGCCGATGCAGGGGACACGGGTTCGTGTCCCGGTCCGGGAAGATCCCACATGCCGCGGAGCGTCTGGGCCCGTGAGCAATGGCCACTGAGCCTGCGCATCCGGAGCCTGTGCTCCGCAATGGGAGTGGCCACAACAGTGAGAGGCCCACGTACCGCAAAACGAAACAAAACAAACAAACAAAAAACTAAAAAAATAAAAACTGTTTAAAAAAAAAATGTTGCTATGATCACCCTTTAGTGGTGAGAGGTGGCATGGCATCTGGCCCAGCCCTTCTGGGATAATACTCCAGCCCCACCCCTGACTACAGAGAGGTCTTAGCCTCCCTGGGTCTCAGTGACCTCCTCTGAAAGTGACATTTCCCCCTGCCAAGACAGTGTGTTATCAAACTCTAGGGTATTTGCCTATCTGATAAGTGAAAAGTGTTATCTCTGTGTGCTTTTGACTTAACATTTCTTTTATCATGAGTGCAATTGAACATTTTAAAAAATGCATGGATTAAATAAAGTAATATGTAAAACAGTAGAGTGTCAAGCACAAGGCAAGTGGCTATTGTTAGCCAATATCATTCTTTACTATCTTATTTTATTTTAATGAATAATACATTAACATGGATCAAAGATCCAAAGGTATAAAAGTATAAAGAGTGAAAAGTCAGCCTCCCCCTCTATCCACCAGCCATCCAGGTTTTTTTTTTTTAACATCTTTATTGGAGTATAATTGCTTTACAGTGGTGTGTTAGTTTCTGCTGTATAACAAAGTGAATCAGCTATACATATACATATATCCCCATATCCCCTCCCTCTTGGGTCTCCCTCCCACCCTCCCTATCCCACCCCTCTAGGCGGTCACAGAGCACCGAGCTGATCTCCCTGTGCTCTGTCAGCCGTCCAGTTTTGCTCCCCACTGGCAGTTATTTTCATATAGCTCTTTCCAGTAATTTTATGTATGCTTAAACAAGTGTGAATATATATCTTCCCTCTTTCTTTATCCAAGTGGTAGCATACTATACACAGTGTTCTGCCCTTGCTTTTATTTTGTTCACTTAATATGTCTTTGAGCTTATATACATATATGTAAAGAGGTTCTTGTTCACTTCAATAGCTGTGTCATGTAGGATGGATTTACCATAATTTATTTTACTTGACACCTGTTAATGCACATTTAAGTTAATACCAATCTTTTGCTATTTTTAGTTATATTGCAACAAATAACCTTGGATGTATGTTATCTGCATATATCTGTAGGATAAATTTCTAGAAGTGGAATTACTGAGTTGAAGGGTATGTGCGTTTAAAATTTTGGTAGATTTTGCCAAATGGCCCTCCACAAGGGTTATATCTATTTACAAAAAGTATTTGCAAATGATATGACCGATAAGGCATTAATATCCAACATACATGAACAGCTCATAGAACTCAGCATCAAACAAGCAAACGTCCCAATTAAAAAATGGGCAGAAGAACTGAATACACATTCTTCCAAAGGGAAATGCAGATGGCCAACAGGCATATGAAAAGATGCTCAACATCACTAATCATCACAGAAGTGCCAATCAAAACCACAATGAGATATCACCTCACACCTGTCAGAATGGCTATCGTCAGAAAGAACACAAATAGCAAATGTTGGAGAGGATGTGGAGACAAGAGAACACTTGTACTCTGTTGGTAGAATATAAGTTGGTGCAGCCACTGTGGAAAGCAGTATGGAGGTTCCTCAAAAAACTAAAAATAAAACTACTGTATGATCCAGCAATTCCACGTTGGGGTATATATCTGAAGAAAACAAACACACTAGTTTGAAAAGATGCACCCCCAATGTTCATAGCAGCATATTCACATGGCCAAGATACAGAAGCCTCCTAAGTGTCCATCAACAGACAAATGGATAAAGAAGATGTGGGGGAATATTACACGGCCCTAAAAAAGAACGAAATTTTGCCGTTTGTAGCAGCATGGATGGACCTGGAGGGTATTATGCTTAGTGAAATAAGTCAGACAGAGACATACAAATACTGTATGATATCACTTATATGTGGAACTCTAAAAAATACAACAAACTAGTGAATATAACCAAAAAGAAGCAGACTCACAGATACAGAGAACGAACTAGTGGTTTCAGTGGGAAGGGGGGAGGGGCAATACAGTGGTGGGCAGTGGGAAGTACAAACTATTGGGTGTAAGATAGGATCAAGGATATATTGTACAACATGGGGAACAGAGCCAATATTTTGTAATAACCGAAAGTGGAGTGTAACCTTTAAAAATTGTATAAAAATATATATGGAAGAAAAACAAGTAAATAAAAAAACACAAATTTTTAGTGTATAGTTTGTAATGCACATACTATATTAACCAAGTGTAGGGACTTCCCTGGTGGTCCAGTGGTTAAGACTCCGTGCTTCCACTGCAGGGGTCGTGGATTCAGTCCCTTGTCAGGGAACTGAGATCCCTCATGCCGCACGGTGCCGCCAAAAAAAACCAACACTATATTAGTCAAGCATATATGTATATAATTGGAAAATATACAGTTGACCCTTGAATAATGTGAAGGTTAGGGATGCCAAACCCCTGCACAGTCAAAAATCCATGTATAACTTTTGATTCCCCCCAAACTTTACTACGAATAGCCTACTGATGACCAGAAGCCTTACCAATACCATAAAAAATAAACACATATTTTGTATGTATCATATACTGTATTCTTACAATAAAGTAAGCTAGAGAAAAGAAAATGTTATTAAGAAAATTGTAAGGAAGAGAAAATACATTTAGAGTACTGTACTGTGTTTTTGATACCATAAGTTTATGTCATCTGTTTACAAGATGAATCGTCTATCTGTACCTACATCAATATTGTCTTATATGATACAAAACACTGTAGATGTTATGTGTATTACTAACACTAGGCATCAAAAATGAAAAGGTAATATGAAAAAGAAATTCATATTTATTTACAGGTATAATGATTTGTACATTGATGACGAAGAAGCAGCAATGTGATTGTTTTATGGTAGCCCAGTGTGATAGAATTGCTTCATGGTGGCCTAGCCTATACACTAATGAATGAATTGTTAGACAGTTGTTACGGCATACAGTATTACATTAATATGCTTTTTAAAAAAATTTATTTATTTTTAGCTGCATTGGGTCTTTGTTGCTGCACATGGGCTTTCTCTAGTTGCATTGAGTGGGGGCTACTCTTCGTTGTGGTGGGTGGGCTTCTTATTGCGGTGGCTTCTCTTGTTGTGGAGCATGGGCTCTAGACGTGCGGGTTTCAGTATTGTGGCATGCAGGCTCAGTAGTTGTGGCTCGTGGGCTCTACAGTGCAGGCTCAGTAGTTGTGGCACTGAGCTTAGTTGTGGCACAGGGCTTAGTTGCTCTGCAGCATGTGGGATCTTCCCGGACCGGGGATCGAACCCGTGTCCCCTGCATTGGCAGGCATATTCTTAACCACTGCACCACCAGGGAACTCCAACAGTAATATTCTTAATACAGGATTGGAAACATTGTTACATTAAAAAACCCCACTTATCTGTGATGATAGGGTGATACACAATTTCTCCAATTATGAGAAAGAGAGTCATACTACATGATAATGTAATTCTTTGAAAGCAAAGTTATAAAACAGTAAGAAAATTAACATTATTAATTTATATTAAATATCACCCCTTATTTGAGGATGGACTACTATCTACATATATTTTATGTGTTCATGACATACCTTTTTGTTAACTTTTTCAGTATTTCTAAACTACATGGTTTGTGAGTTTTTTCAAATTGTTGCAAATCTCCCAGAATTTTCCAATATAGTTATTGAAAAAGATTTGCATATAAGTGGACCTGTGCACTTCAAACCCATGTTGTTCAAGTGTCGACTGTAATTCATATTTTTATATTAGAAGTGTGTATTAAATTTTTTTTTTTTTTTTTTTTTTTTTACTGAAGGGGTGTGCTACAAAAAAAAAGTTTGGGGATAATAGTCACAGTTCACTGAACCAGCCTTTCATTAATAGATGTTTAAGTTTTTTTCCTGTAATGATTTTAAAATACGTATGCAAATTCTTATTTTTTGACATTCATTTTTTTGAAAGGTGAAGCTTAATTTAGGTCCCCTTGAATGTGGGCCAGACTTGGTGATTCACCTCCAAAGAACAGACTAAGGTGGAAATGGCAGTGTGTGACTTCTGAGACTATGTCATACAAGACACTGTGGCTTCACCCCTCTCAGATTACTTTCTGTGCAGGACATCAGCTACCATGTTGCAAGGACACACAATCAGCCCTGGAGAGGAAGTGAATCTCTCATCAAAATCCAGCGCCAATGCGCCTGTCAAGTGAGGGAGCCATCTGGGATGTGGATCCTTCAGCTCTAGTGAAGCCCTCAGATAACTGCAGCCCCCATATAACTTAACCACAGCCTAATGAAAAAAGCTTGAGCTGAACCATCCTGTTGAAGTTTCCTCAAATTCCTGACCCACTGAAGCCATGTGAGATAATAAATGTTTACTGTAGGTTTAACCAGCTAACTTTTTAGGTATTTTGCTGTGTAGCAATAGATACCTAATATGCTTCTTAGTTTTTATTGTTATAAATATTGCTATAAAGAAATCTCTGTGTGTGTTTATTTATATATTGGCACTCTCGTATGAATATATTTGTGGGATAAATTTCTGGATATCGAATTATTGCGTCAAGGGGCTTATATCCTAAACATTTTGATATACTTTGACACATTTTCTCCCTCAAAGTGAATAAATTTATGCCTCCTTTTGTGCACAACATTGCTAACACCTGGGAATTAAGTATTTTTAATTTTTGCCCAATTGATAAATATTTGTTTTAATTTTCATCTCTTTAATTGGCAAGTTGAATATTTATATAATTATTTGTTCATTTGTAGATCGTATGTTTTGCCCATTTATCATTCTGGTTCTTATCCTTTTTATTGTTGATTTGTGAATACTCTTTGTTGTCAGAAAATTTACTTTTTTATTATAGTGCTACAAGTCATTTTTTCAAGTTTTGTTTAAACTAAGTGTGTATTACTGTGTGCTAACTAGTTTTCTGTATAAACTTATTTTTACCAAATAGGTGACCAAGCTTATTTATTCTTTTATTTATGGCTTCTCTAGCTGTGACATGTTTGGAAAGGCCTTCTCCATTCCAGTACTGTATTGAATCCCTGGATTTGTCTGGTACTTCTATTTTTTTAAAAAGTATTTCAATGTGTGATCCATTTGGAATTAACTTGGAGTAAATAGTGAGGTACATGTCTAGCTTACAATTTTCTTTTCCCTTCTAAATGTTTAATAAATTGCCCCAACACATTTTCTGGTCTAGCATTTTTTAATGGAAATATCTCCTTTATCAGATGATAAATGAAAAATAGTATTTCCATTGACTGAAAACTTGACACCATGAATAAAGTAGAATATTTGCTGGACTTCTGAAAATGTAGAACAATATTTGAGCTAAATAAAAGAAAAAGAGCCTTTCTTTCTTCCTTCCTCCCTTCCTTCCTTCCTTTTTTTTCTTTCTTTTCCAGGTGAAGTAGGATTTGGAATTAGATAAAACATGAAAAATTATACTACTTTAAAAATTAAGAATTGCAGAATTATATTTAAATTATAAATGTAATTATTTTCCTCTCTTAATGTATCTGTAAAATGTGTTATTTTATTACAAGTGTGGTACATTATTGTGTACAGCAAGCTCTCTTTAAGTCCCTACTTGGGCATTTGAGGTTGTTTCCAACTTTTTCCCCTAATATGGATAAAATGCTAAAATGGACAAAATGGTGCCTTTACTATTATTTACTTTACTATTATGGGAGAAATCTTCTTCATTTCTATACTCACTCAATGAGCATAACAGTCTCAGATGGGTCAGTACCCTGACATATGGCCAATGAAAACAATGAAAGAATGTGGTTTGATCTTTGTAAGTGGTTTCTTTTACACTTGGGGAGTCCCTCAAGAGATATAAATGTGCATATACTTACAAACCAAGGCTTTTCCTTCCCTTTTTAAAATTTTCTTAAAAATATATAATTTTTTTGGAAAATAGGCTAGTTTCTGAGATGTTTTTATGGTCCTCATAATATCTATTCAGAAAACTAGAAAACATTGATTCCTATTAATTTATTATGAATGATAGAAGAACTAATAAAAATAAAACAATACCTTTTGTTCTTTGTTCTCTTATTTTGTTCTGCGATTTTAGGTAGCTATATTCACCCTAGGAAATCTTTTTGATACTTTTGCAATCTGAGATATATAATAAACCATTTATATCTTTCGCTGTTTCAGAACCCTGAAGCCTATATTTGAAATTTGGAGTAAGCAATTTCTGCAACAGCAATGTTTCTTTTTTTTTTTCTTCCTGGACTAGTTATATTGAAAGCTGACTTTTCTCTGTCCTCAGAAGTATTGCTACTAAACTTTATGAATTAAATTTAATACTACAAGCCAAAATATCTGTGTTTTTCCGCTTTCTGCAACCATAAAAATATTACTGGTAGAATTACTTTGTGAGTCAAGCCTTAGGCTCTGAATGTCACTGAGTTTCTCCAACCTGGAGATTTTTCATTTTCAATTAGACTGAAGAACAGATACAATACAGGTGGAAGAGCTTTTTCAAAAGTAAGAACTGTAAGTACAACCTTTCTCTTCAAGGTAGAAAACTACTGAGCTCTTCTGTTAACATTGGTTTATACAAGAAATTGGAAGGGCTCTTCATTTTTCTGTTTTTTGAAAAAAATTAGTTTAAATTAAAATATGTCCTGTGTATTCTACAGGACATTGAAATCTCTGTGTACTATTATGGTGTCCAACATATCAAGACACTTAATGTGCAAAAGCCTTGAGCTTCCTTTTGCTATTTGTCTTACTGCTACCGCACCTGTGATGTAGGAAGTGGAAATCCATTTTATTTCTCTTACAGTCAAATCTATTTTATAAAATGGGAAAATTCATCCCAGGGAAGAAGGGTAATATTCATGGCTTGAAAGATCTTTGAATTCTTCTTATGTATGATGGTGCATATGTGGGAATAGTAATTATCATTTTCTGCATTTCATCATCAGGTAGCCTGACCTTGAAATTAAGAACTTTAGTAAGCTTAGTAAAAGTAAGTTTAGTAAGAAGGCTAGAATGTGAGGACACTGGTCAAGGTAGATTAAACAGTGGTTTAACATTTTAAGTCGGTCAGTCAGGAATGCTAATTGAGCCTTGGTATTGCTAATTGAGAAAGTTTGGACTGTATCAGTTAAGTCTTTTTTCTTCTTTTCTGTGGTTCTAAACTGATATACAAATTCATGATATGTATTTTCTAAAAGGAAATTCATTATACATGTTTTTGAAAGGGGGGTGTACCAAAAGTCAATCCTGACTCATGATACTAATCAAGAGAATCATTTCAATTAACGATTGAAAGTGGAGAACTGTACTTTTCATGCATCTTAGTAGAGATATTTAAGTGGATCACAACAATCAAAAGAAATTAAGTGGAACATATTGACAGCAGAAGTACACTTGGTGCCTAGGGCAGGGGTCCCCAAGGAACCGGGCCGCACAGCAGCAGGTGAGCGACAGGCGAGCTAGAGTAGCTTCATCTGCTGCTCTCCATCGCTCCCCATCGCTCGCATTACCGCCTGAACCATCCCGCCCCCCAACCCCCCGGTCTGTGGAAAAACTGCTTTCCACGAAACCGGTCCCTGGTGCCAAAAGCGTTGGGGACTGCCGGCCTAGGATACCTTGATATTCTTTAATATGGATGTTACAAATTATATTTTATCAAAAAATTGTGTAAAATATTTTCAACTATTCAAAATAAGAGGTTTGGTATGTGGACTAAATGCAATATTTTACTTTATTCAGAATTACTTTTCAATCATGACTGTGAAATTACGCATAACTGGATAGTATGCTCAGGACATGTAGAAATCACTTAAGGTGGATTGTCTATATATATTTGAAAGTTCTTTTTTTCTGACTTACATGTGGGAATATTCCTTTTTTTTCAGCATGACTTTTTCCTTTTTTAAAAATTACTATTATTTTAAATTTGAGTACTAATTTTTTTTAAACAAACTCTAAAAGTAATAAATATCTCCAGCCCCTTCTGAGCAAAATGAAAAGCTTTAGCTGCCCTCTACAGGCCACTGGATGGCAATGCTATATGATTGCTCTAAAGAATTTAAGTTCTAGCATTCAAAAAATCACACAATATTGTTGCTGTTGTTATTTTTAAAATCAACACATTTAAATTTGCCAAAATGTTTTATCAGTTTCTTTGTTCATGTACTTATTTCACACTTCTAATTGGAAGTTTCTTCTTGTCAGTAGTAGCACTGTCCACTGAAGGTCTGTAAATTGCCAGTTTTTTGAGCTCTTCTGAATCTGATGTGTTATTTTTTTTTCTTTAACATCTTTATTAGAGTATAATTGCTTTCCAATGGTGTGTTAGTTTCTGCTTTATAACAAAGTGAATCAGTTATACATATATATATGTCCCCATATCTCTTCCCTCTTGCGTCTCCCTCCCTCCCACCCTCCCAATCCCACCCCTCTAGGTGGTCACAAAGCACCGAGCTGACCTCCCTGTGCTATGCGGCTGCTTCCCACTAGCTATCTATTTTACATTTGGTAGTGTATATATGTCCATGCCACTCTCACTTTGTCCCCACTTACCCTTCCCCCTCCCTGTGTCCTCAGGTCCATTCTCTACATCTTTGTCTTTATTCTTAACATGCTCTCTGGAAGCCATCTTGATCTGGATATTTGCTCTTAATATTGGCAAAATGAGTTCCATTTTCCTGTAGTGCAGTTTACTCGTTAGATTTATAAAAAGGCTTTCCCTATATAGGAGAACTTCTTAGGAGGCATAGAATTTAAAATTTAGACAATAAATCCATTTGTCTCTAGAGAGAGTCCTGTATAACATTCTTTTAGTGTTGAAATTTTACTTGGCCATGACTGCTGACTTCCAGTAACTATTAGCTGCTGTTTTGGGGTTTGGTTTGAGGAACTGTAGTGGCCCCCAAGCTTCCCGACGTGTGTGTGTGTGTATCACATAATACTCAATGGGAAGGGGAGAGCACTAGGACAGAATATTTATATTTTTCATTAGAGGATATTAATTCATCGAGAGTGGGACCAATGTACGTTTTACCCAGTACGTAAAGAGTTTCACGTGGAAACCCAAGCTAATTGGCTCTGTATTTCTGATGTCTTCCAGTGGTGTTTGAGGGCTCTTTAGAGTTTGGATCCCAAGCAGCTGCCCTGTGACCCATCTTTTAAATCTGCCTCTACTGTCTTCTTCTGGTTTTAAGTCATTTTGCTATGAAGGCTACAGTTTAATGAAAGGAATATATCAGTAACTTTTGCCAAAATGGATGTGAAGAGTCTCTGAACTGCTCGACTGTCCTTCTAGTTTTATTTTTCTGGGTAGCAGTTGGTGCAATGCAATCTTTTCTTTCTATTAATAATATGTTATGCATGGTCACATCCCTGGTAATTAGACTTACAGTTTTCAATTAACAGCATTTTTTGATGATACATTATTATCCTTATTAGTGAGGTCGTAGACTATATTATAACAAAGACTGAAGACTCTATTGTCAGCATAATCTTGAAAGAACCATTTAACTTTATGAAATGTATCTGGTGAAGGAACTTCATACTTTATTTGATGTATAATTTAACCCCCATAAAGAACCAAATGATTCTCTTTTCCCTCCGCTTCTTAGAATAAAATGTCCAGCACTTCAGATGGTACGAATATTTCTCTCAGTTAAAATGAATAACATTGTCAGAAAATGAGATCTGAATTTTAAAAAATTGAGTAGATCAGCAGTCAGATATTCTTATTCAGCAATTTATCATGTCTTTGGATGAAATTTATAGTTCTATGTGAAACTGATTAACTCCATTAGATTTTAATTATTGTTCCAAGATCAATACTCATACGAGCTTCAGGCAATTCCATTCACTCACCCAAATAAAGAGGTGGATGTGGGGTGGACATATTCTTTTAGTTGACATTAAAACACTCTAGTTTAGATTGTTGTAGTTCATTTTTTTTTTCCTACTGTTCAAATATCAATACAAAGATGTTAAAAGCTATATGGATCAGAGGAGATTTGTGATAGGTTTTAATCTAAACTGCCCAGCAGCTATGGAACGATTGATTTTATCTCCTTTTGTCTTCCCAACTCAGGAGGCAGGCTATAGTGTGATCTGTTGCTCTGAGAGATTTGCCAGTGGCCTCTGTGATGTGGTAGGGAGGACCAGGTCAGGTGTGGGTACTTCTCTCCAGTTCTGCTTGCTTCCTCCTTGCTTAAATGAGACAGTCAAGTTTACGAAGAAGGATCAGCTGCACCATTGCTCTTCCAAGTTATTATGTTTCCCCAAATGTAACCACCATTCAGGCATCTAACACCACTTCTACTGGACTTCTGTTAATTTCATCTGTGTTTGAACTTTATAAATTTTTTTAACATCTTTATTGGAGTATAATTGCTTTACACTGTTGTGTTAGTTTCTGCTTTATAACAAAGTGAATCAGCTATACATATACATATATCCCCATATCTCCTCCCTCTTGCATCTCCCTCCCACCCTCCCTATCCCACCCCTAATCAAGACAGTATGGTACTAGCACAAAACAGATATATTTAATTTTGATTTATATTTACATATTCAATGTAATTTGAATCATAACATGCATTCTTTCGCGTCTGGCTTTTTCCCACCAGCATAATGTGTCTGAGGTTCGTCCTGTTGTATAGTTGTAGTAGTAGCAGCTCATTCTTTTTCATTGCTGTACAGCAGAGGTTGACAAACTTTTTCCGTAAAGGTCCAGAGAGTAAACATTTTTAGCCTTGTACGCCATATGGTCTATGTTGCAACTCCTGAACTTGGCCATTGCAGTGCAAATGCAGCTGTAGACTATTCTGTAAATGGGCCTAGCTGGATTTGACCCACAGGCTGTAGTTTGCTGACCCCTGCTGTATTATTGAGAGACTATACCACAATTTATCCATTCTACTGTTGATGGGTGTTTGGGTTGTTTTTGGCTTTGGGAAATGATGCCTAAGGCCGCTGTGAATATCCTTATATGTCTTTTGTGCATATTTTAATGCTTTTTCTGTTGTGGAATTGTTGGATAAAAAAGATGTGTATGTTCAGCTAGGGCAGATATCGACGGCATGTTTTCTGAAGGGATTTTACTGGCTCATATTCCTACTGATAGTGTTCCAGATGATTTAAATTTTTACTACCACTAGGTATTGTCATTAAAAAATGTGATTATGTAGTGGTATCTCATTTTCCTTATGATGAATAATGCTAAACATCTTTTCATATGCTTATTAGGCAATTTGGATTTTTTAAAATATTCAGGATTTTTTGTCCAATTTTTGAAAATTGGTTTGTTTTTTTCCTTATGGATTTGTAATATTTCTTTATATGTTCTGGAAATGAGCCATTGGTTGGAAATATATATTCAAATATCTTTTTCTATTTGGTGACTTACCTCTTCCTTATAATGATATCTTTTCATGTATAGACTTTCTTAAGTGTAATGAAATCCGATTTTTCAACGTTTTCCTTTAAGGTTAGCTCTTTATGTGCCCTATATAAGAAATCTTTATTTATACTAAGATCATAAATATAGTCTCTTGTGTTAACGTCTAGAAAGTTTATTATTTGTCTTTCGTATTCAGATCTGTGATCTAACTGGAACTGATTTTTGTGTGTATGTATATGGTATAAGGTAGGGGTCAACAGGACCTTTTTTTCCATATGGCTACCCAGTGATCCAACATCATTTATCAATAATCTCTTTTGCTCATTTTAGTATGCTATTAAATTCATCTATGGAGTTCTTAAATTCAGTTATCAATCAATAAAGCAATTAATCATCTTCAGTGAGACTACTGCCAGTTCCAGGCCCTGCTTTCAGTTTGGCTCTTTTTTTGTGCAATGAGTCAGAAAATGGTATGAGGGGAAAAGAGGAGGCTGATGTCTAGAAACTTCCAATGCACATGCACATTTCCTTTTCTCTCTGGGATTAATTCCTTCAAGTTCTGTTGACTTAGTTGATCTCTTCTGACTCCACATACCTGTTTTATGTGTTTTATCCATGTTTTATACTTGTTTTCTGTTGGAGGGTTAGTCTGATACAAATTACTTTGACATATAAACCATACAGTTTCAAAACCTTTTGTTTCAATTTTTAAATTGGAGTTGGGCAATTCAATCAGTGGAATATAAACCAAATCCAATTTACCATATTTAAAAGAAATTTTCTTCTTTTTTCCCCACTCTGTTGTAGACATATACTACGGGAAGATTTTCAGGTGCATAAGATATTTTCCAGGTTTTGGCCTTGTCATTCCTGATTGAGAAGATGTCTGTTTTACAGTTGTTCAACTTTCTTTTCTTATCTTCTACCCATTTTATGAGTTTAAGTCCATACTTGAGAGTGACAATAACCGCTGTCATGCAGTGCTTATCAGTTACAAATCACATTCTAATCCATTATCTCATTTAGTCCTCACAACATGAATATCCTGTGAAGTAGGTGTCATTACCTCTCTGTAGCAGTTGTGCAAACTCAGACTCACATAGGTTATGGACTTTGCTCTCAATCATGTTGTCAGTAGGTGGCAGATTAGGGGTGAAATCCCTGCCTTCCACAGCATGCTTTCCCCGTCCTGTTCTTACCCTAAGAATGACCTGGCAATTGGCTGGAAAACAAAGCTCCCAATACCATTAAAATAGTGTTTACTCTCAAGGAGTTCCCCGTTTAGTACATTATATTATGTTGCTTCTTAGGACGTACTGTTGTTATTTTTCAAAAATGCTAAAAGCTAAAATGTCCTCAAGCTTTAGTAGAATCTGGAAAGTAAAGATATGAGTAGAATAGAAAAGAATATTAATCAAATTTGGAAAGTGCAGGAAAGGCAGAGCCAGTATTTTTCTCTCCTTACATTTTTATAGAGTAACGATGCCTAGTTTGACTTCAGGGGATATAGGACTAGTAATGCGCATTTCACAGGACAGTCATTTTCTGCACAACTCTTAGAAATTTTGGGAAACCTCTGTCACCCTGACATTTTTCAGATTCTTTAATGCTTACGTGTCTTTTCCTTTAATTTATGTGTCTTGGGAAAAAAATATATTTGAGAATTAGAGTCTCGGCGTTTTCATCAGGTGAGACACATCCCAGAAAAGTACAGACAAGGTTAGAAACAGACCCAGGCTTTGACAACAAGAGACTCCCTCATGTGCATCTGCAGGGTGGCACAAGGCTTGTCTGTGTCTCCCTGGGGAGACACTGTGTCCCTAGGTGTGTTTGGAAGCATGTGGGCCTGCTTTCAGCTGTTGCAGTGCCCTGGATGGGGCTACTACTGACATTTAGTTCCCCTAGGGCCTTGAAGTGGAGGGACTTAAATGCCATATTAGAGTTTTGTATTTTACTGTGCCAGCCATGGTGAGTAATTGGAGGCTGAAATTATCGTTGGGAAAAGATTAACCAAGTGGTGTTTTAGGGTGACTTTCAGGGATAGAGGCTGGAGGCCGGGCACCAGGTTAAAGGTTTTACAGACACTCATACAAGCAGAAACCAGGAGTTATATTAGAATATGGGAATGGAGAGAGAGAGGGTTGGTCACATCTTCAAATCCATCTCACAGCATTTGTGAGGGGAATAAAAGGGATGTGTTCCATATGTGTTCCATATTTTGGGGGCATGAAAGAGGGGAGGAGTGAGGCACTGGGGCAGAGGAGAAACAGCGCAAGGTCTTCACTTCAACCCCACCTGGTTCGTCTGATGCTCAGTAGGCTCTTGCTTTGAGTATACATGGAACCCTAGGTGCTGCCTCTTGGTGAAGACACCAGTACTTCATTCACATATCTTACAAAAAAAAGGACTGTTTCCAGGATTGACGACATTGTGCATCCTCTGTTCAGACCATGTAGTTTCCACCTTACTGGTTAAAATCCCTCCGTCACGATGCAGACCACGCCAGTGCCTGGGCGCCTCACCACTAAACAGCTTCGCACAGAGGGCTCCAAAGTAAAATTCCCTAAACCACCCTGAGATGAGAAAGCAGAGTCCTGACCAGGGTGCCGGCACAGATCCAGGCTTAGGGGAGCCTGCAGGCTCTGCTTACCGTCAGTATTCCAACTCATCTACACTGATGGTTTCGGTGGGCATAGAGGGCAGGGGCTGGGGTAGCACATGTGTTAATCATTCTGTATTCCCTAGCATCTATCCTTGTACCTTGCTCATAGTAGGTACTCAATAAACATTTATTGATTGGATTGATGGGATTTGGCAGATATATCCAGAAGCAATTGTGGGATATAATATGCTATTTATGAGCTAATATGTTTCCCATTCAGCCACACAAATGTCTCTTAATTACATAAAGTGATCTTTCATTTTAATCTGGATTTTTGTTGTTGGTTTAACAGCGCTCTTTTTAAACCTGTTGTTTTAACAGGTGTGTTTCAGTAGGGCACAGCTTCTAGCAATTTAAATTACTCCCATATTCAGTATTTGTGGCAAAGGAAGCCTCAACATTCTGACAAAGGCCGGGGCTCACAGTATTTGAGTTTTAAAATCTTTCTTAGAGAAGTAGAATATGCACAAATGCCTTGCATGTGTTCCAACAGAGTGTGGGCAGAACTGGGATCATGGCCACGTGCAACAGAAGTCCTCCATTTGCATATTGATTAATTTCTAACTGTGAAGCTCTCCGTTAGCTTAGTGTTAATGTACGTATGTATATCTGAGTGTATGGTAAGACATGTTTGTGTTTGCACAGGTAGTCAACATGGCTTAAAAATAATTTTGGGAATTCTTTAGTTCTATTATTGTTCTTAGTTTACAATATTATCACCAGTTCCTGTGTTTTCAGTATCTACAGTAGAAATTCTAAACACAAACTGAGTTTGAGTGCATTACAAAAAGCACCATTTTGGCTTTCTGTCAATTTTCCTTCCTTGTGGTTTGCAGTTAAGGTCTGGAACAGGTAGTGCCTGGGATGTAAACAATCAGGATGCGGTGGTGGTGGCTGAGGCTTGGGACTCAGGTCCTGTTCTGGGCTTGGTGTCATTGAGAGGTCAATGCACTCTGATAACACCTCTGAATGATTTTTGTCCCAAAGTGGTGGACTTGCTCCTGAAATTTTGATTTTCATCAGTGTTACTAAAAGCAGAGCTCTGCTTTAACTTTGCTTGGGTCTGCATAATTTTAGAGCATTGATTATTCAGCTCCAGGGAAATGCATGTCTGAGAACATAGACTTCAGAATTTAAATCTTGACTCCATCATTGAGGAGTCTGTGATACTGAGCTAGTTAAATAACCTCTCTAAGCCTTGATTTTTCTCACCTGTAAACATGGGGTTAATAATAGTAGATGCCCGAGGGTCCAATGATAGATTAAATGCGTGGGCAGGTCTTAGCTTAGCATCTGGCAGTTAGTAATTGCTCAATAAATGCTAGCTATTATTATTATTTCTAGTAAGTCTACTGGCTCTTAGGTCATTTATCTCCAATGGCAGAGATGTCAGATACTTTCATAGATAGCATTTTCAAGAGATAAATTACACAGGGTTCGCTCAACCTTAGAAATGCTGTATAAGACTTGAGTGATCTCCCTTTTCAGTCAAGAACTAGTGCAAACAAAGGAGGTGACAGAGGAACACGTGGGGTGTGCAAAGCTGTATTTCTCAATTAGAATTTGAGGCCATTCTGAAGCGAGCAGAAAAGGTAACCTGTGTGGATGAAGTGACACTGATTCAGCACAGATACGTGAACAGCTACTAAATGTAATCAGATATTATGCAAATCAAACCTCTGGTGTAGCATTCTAATGGCAACTCTCCTGTAAATAACACTCATTTCAGGATCCTACTTGTTCTCATTAAATAAGTCCAAGGTTGTCTGCATTCCTCAAAAAGGAAAACTGTCAGTAGGAACTCTGTCATGCTTCATACTACAGCTACACCTGTTTCTTTGATTTGATTGAATATATATATTTAAGGAACCAAGGAGATTTTGACTTTCAAATACTGGAGTTAAATGCCCCTCCTTAAAAATCACATTGGAATCACAGTTCAAACTCATATGTAGAGAGAGCTTTAGAAAAGGTCAAGATGTTAGTGCTGATTTCTATGCAGAACCCAGATTTTCATTTGGGATTTTTTTCTTTTTTACAACCTAAAGGAAAAATATGGCAAGAGAGTTGAAATCAAAATTTTCGTTTTGCTTTGGACATGTGGTGATGTAATAATTTTCTTATGATTTTTGGAGAACTTTAAGGCATAAAAGTTCTTTTTTTAAAAATATTATTTATTGAAGTATAGTTGATTTACAATATCATGTAAGTTTCAGGTGTACAGCATAGCGATTCAGTTATACATACATGCACATATATTCTTTTTTTTAACATCTTTATTGGAGTATAATTGCTTTACAATGGTGTGTTAGTTTCTGCTTTATAACAAAGTGGAACAGTTATACATATACATATGTTCCCATATCTCTTCCCTCTTGCGTCTCCCTCCCTCCCACCCTCCCTATCCCACCCCTCTAGGTGGTCACAAAGCACTGAGCTGATCTCCCTGTGCTATGTGGTTGCTTCCCACTAGCTATCTATTTTACGTTTGGTAGTGTATATATGTCCATGCCACTCTCTCACTTTGTCACAGCTTACCCTTCCCCCTCCGCATATCCTAAGTCCATTCCCTACTAGGTCTGTTTATTTATTTTATTCCTGTCTTACCCCTAGGTTCTTCAGGACATTTTTTTAAAATTAAATTCCATATATATGTGTTAGCATACGGTATTTGTCTTTCTCTTTCTGACTTACTTCACTCTGTATGACAGACTCTAGGTCCATCCACCTCATTACAAATAACTCAATTTGGTTTCTTTTTATGGCTGAGTAATATTCCATTGTATATATGTGCCACATCTTCTTTATCCATTCATCCGATGATGGACACTTAGGTTGTTTCCATCTCCTGGCTATTGTAAACAGAGCTGCAATGAACATTTTGGTACATGACTCTTGTTTTTTTTTCTTAACATCTTTATTGGGATATAATTGCTATACAATGGTGTGTTAGTTTCTGCTTTATAACAAAGTGAATCAGTTATACATATACATGTGTTCCCATATCTCTTCCCTCTTGCGTCTCCCTCCCTCCCACCCTCCCTATCCCACCCCTCCAGGCGGTCACAAAGCACGGAGCCGATCTCCCTGTGCCATGCGGCTGCTTCCCACTAGCTATCTACCTTACGTTTGGTAGTGTATATATGTCCATGCCACCCTCTCACTTCGCCCAGCTTACCTTTCCCCCTCCCCATGTCCTCAAGTCCATTCTCTAGTAGGTCTGTGTCTTTATTCCTGTCTTACCCCTAGGTTCTTCATGACATTTTTTTTTCTTAAATTCCATATATATGTGTTAGCATACGGTATTTGTCTTTCTCTTTCTGACTTACTTCACTCTGTATGACAGACTCTAGGTCCATCCACCTCACTACAAATAACTCAATTTCATTTCTTTTTATGGCTGAATAATATTCCATTGTATATATGTGCCACATCTTCTTTATCCATTCATCCAATGATGGACACTTAGGTTGTTTCCATCTCCGGGCTATTGTAAACAGAGCTGCAATGAACATTTTGGTACATGACTCTTTTTGAATTATGGTTTTCTCAGGATATATGCCCAGTAGTGGGATTGCTGGGTCATATGGTAGTTCTATTTGTAGTTTTTTAAGGAACGTCCATACTGTTCTCCACAGTGGCTGTATCAATTTACATTTCCACCAGCAGTGCAAGAGTGTTCACTTTTCTCCACACCCTCTCCAGCATTTATTGTTTCTAGATCTTTTGATGATGGCCATTCTGACTGGTGTGAGATGATATCTCATTGTAGTTTTGATTTACATTTCTCTAATGATTAATGATGTTGAGAGTTCTTTCATGTGTTTGTTGGCAGTCTGTATATCTTTTATGGAGAAATGTCTATTTAGGTCTTCTGCCCATTTTTGGATTGGGTTGTTTGTTTTTTTGTTATTGAGCTGCATGAGCTGCTTATATATTTTGGAGATTAATCCTTTGTCAGTTGCTTCATTTACAAATATTTTCTCCCATTCTGAGGGTTGTCTTTTGGTCTTCTTTATGGTTTCCTTTGCTGTGCAAAAGCTTTGAGGTTTCATTAGGTCCCATTTGTTTATTTTTATTTCCATTTCTCTAGGAGGTGGGTCAAAAAGGATCTTGCCGTGATTTATGTCATAGAGTGTTCTGCCTATGTTTTCCTCTAAGATTTTAATAGGTTCTGGCCTTACATTTAGGTCTTTAATCCATTTTGAGCTTTTTTTTTCTTTTTTTTTTTTTTTTTGCGGTACGCAGGCCTCTCACTGTTGTTGCCTCTCCCGTTGCGGAGCACAACCTCTGGACGCGCAGGCTCAGCGGCCATGGCTCACGGGCCTAGCTGCTCCGCGGCATGTGGGATCTTCCCGGACCAGGCCACGAACCCGTGTCCCCTGCATCGGCAGGCGGACTCTCAATCACTGCGCCACCAGGGAAGCCCCGAGCTTATTTTTGTGTATGGTGTTAGGGAGTGATCTAATCTCATACTTTTACACGTACCTGTCCAGTTTCTCAGCACCACTTATTGAAGAGGCTGTCCTTTCTCCACTGTACATTCCTGCCTCCTTTATCAAAGATAAGGTGACCATACGTGCGTGGGTTTATCTCTGGGCTTTCTATCCTGTTCCATTGATCTATCTTTCTGTTTCTGTGCCAGTACCATACTGTCTGATTACTGTAGCTTTGTAGTATAGTCTGAAGTCAGGGAGCCTGATTCCTCCAGCTCTGTTTTTCATTCTCAAGATTGCTTTGGCTATTCGAGGTCTTTTGTGTTTCCATACAAATTGTGAATTTTTTGTTCTAGTTCTGTGAAAAATGCTAGTGGTAGTTTGATAGGGATTGCATTGAATCTGTAGATTGCTTTGGGTATTAGAGTCATTTTCACAATGTTGATTCTTCCAGTCCAAGAACATGGTATATCTCTCCATCTATTTGTATCATCTTTAATTTCTTTCATCAGTGTCTTATAATTTTCTGCATACAGGTCTTTTGTCTCCTTAGGTAGGTTTATTACTAGATATTTTATTCTTTTTGTTGCAATGGTAAATGGGAGTGTTTTCTTAATTTCACTTTCAGATTTTTCATTATTAGTGTATAGGAATGCAAGAGATTTCTGTGCATTAATTTTGTATCCTGCTACTTTACCAGATTCATTCATTAGCTCCAGTAGTTTTCTGGTAGCGTCTTTGGGATTCTCTATTTGTAGTACCATGTCATCTGCAAACAGTGACAGCTTTACTTCTTCTTTTCTGATTTGGATTCCTTTTATTTCTTTTTCATCTCTGATTGCTGTGGCTAAAACTTCCAAAACTATGTTGAATAGTAGTGGTGAGTGTGGACTACCTTGTCTTGTTCCTGATCTTGGTGGAAATGGTTTCAGTTTTTCACCATTGAGGATGATGTTGGTTGTGGATTTGTCATATACGGCCATTATTATGTTGAGGAAAGTTCCCTCTATGCCTACTTTCTGCAGGGTTTTTATCATAAATTGGTGTTGAATTTTGTCAAAAGATTTCTCTGCATCTATTGAGATGATCATATGGTTTTTCTCCTTCAATCTGTTAATATGGTGTATCATGTTGATTGATTTTCGTATATTGAAGAATCCTTGCATTCCTGGAATAAACCCCACTTGATCATGATGTATGATCTGTTTAATGTGCTGTTGGATTCTGTTTGCTAGTATTTTGTTGAGGATTTTTGCATCTATGTTCATCAGTGATATTGGCCTGTAGTTTTCTTTCTTTGTGACATCTTTGTCTGGTTTTGGTATCAGGGTGATGGTGGCCTCGTAGAATGAGTTTGGGAGTGTTCCTCCCTCTGCTATATTTTGGAAGAGTTTGAGAAGGATAGGTGTTAGCTCTTCTCTAAATGTTTGATAGAATTCGCCTGTGAAGCCATCTGGTCCTGGGCTTTTGTTCATTGGAAGATTTTTAATCACAGTTTCAATTTCAGTGCTTGTGATTGGTCTGTTCATATTTTCTATTTCTTCCTGATTCAGTCTTGGCAGGTTTGAATTTGTCCATTTCTTCCAGGTTGTCCATTTTATTGGCATAGAGCTGCTTGTAGTAATCTCTCATGATCTTTTGTATTTCTGCAGTGTCAGTTGTTACTTCTCCTTTTTCATTTCTAATTCTATTGATTTGAGTCTTCTCCCTTTTTTTCTTGATGAGTCTGGCTAATGGTTTATCAATTTTGTTTATCTTCTCAAAGAACCAGCTTTTAGTTTTATTGACCTTTGCTATCGTTTCCTTCATTTCTTTTTCATTTATTTCTGATCTGATCTTTATGATTTCTTTCCTTCTGCTCACTTTGGGGTTTTTTTGTTCTTCTTTCTCTAATTGCTTTAGGTGCAAGGTTAGGTTGTTTATTCGAGATGTTTCCTGTTTCGTAAGGTAGGATTGTATTGCTATAAACTTCCCTCTTAGAACTGCTTTTGCTGCATCCCATAGGTTTTGGGTCATCATGTCTCCATTGTCATTTGTTTCTAGGTATTTTTTAATTTCCTCTTTGATTTCTTCAGTGATCACTTCATTATTAAGTAGCGTATTGTTTAGCCTCCATGTGTTTGTATTTTTTACAGATCTTTTCCTGTAATTGATATCTAGTCTCATAGCGTTGTGGTCGGAAAAGATACATGATACAATTTCAATTTTCTTAAATTTACCAAGGCTTGATTTGTGACCCAAGATATGATCTATCCTGGAGAATGTTCCATGAGCACTTGAGAAAAATGTGTATTCTGTTGTTTTTGGATGGAATGTAGTATAAATATCCATTAAGTCCATCTTGTTTAATGTATCATTTAAAGCTTGTGTCTCCTTATTTATTTTCATTTTGGATGATCTGTCCATGGGTGAAAGTGGGGTGTTAAAGTTCCCTACTATGAATGTGTTACTGTCGATTTCCCCTTTTATGGCTGTTAGTATTTGCCTTATGTATTGAGGTGCTCCTATGTTGGATGCATAAATATTTTCAATTGTTATATCTTCTTCTTGGATCGATCCCTTGATCATTATGTAGTGTCCTGTCCTTCTTTGTCTCTTGCAATACTTTTTGTTTTAAAGTCTATTTTGTCTGATATGAGAATTGCTACTCCAGCTTTCTTTTGATTTCCATTTGCATTCTTTTTCAGATTCTTTCCCCTATAGATTATTACATAATATTGAGTATAGTTCCCTGTGCTATACAGTAGGTCTTTTTTGGTTGCCTATTCTATATATAGTAGTGTGTATATGTTAATCCCAGCCTCCTAATTTATCCCTACCCCCATAAAACATAAAAGTTCTGATCTCTTTGTTTTATTTAATGAGCAGAAATTAGAATATATAGATGTAAATGTCTACATTTGAGGCAGGAAGTTTGAGAAGTTATTTACATTGTGTCTGTTTTACTCTCAACTCAAGCAGATTACCATCTCCTTAAAATGGAAATTTGAGTTGAACTTTACATGAAGAGACATCAGGTACTGACTGCCCGGAGAGCTTCCTTGTGCAAACACACTCTTCCCCTGCATGGAAAATCTGTATTATCTTTGGCCACTTGAAATAAAACCAGTTATTTTGATCCAGAATTCTGAGATCTAAGGATTTATGCCTTGAGCACTCTTTATGATATTCTCTTTAATAAACTTAAAAAAAACTTAGTAAAATGTGAATTTTTCAGTGGGAGTAGATGAGTATTCTGATTCAGAAGCCATCATGCCCCCTGCAGAAATAATGCATTTTAGTGAGAGAAAAATGAGTGACACTTTCTGTTTCTTGTGCGAGATTAACCAAGGGTATGTGAAAAATTGTTTCTGAGGAGATTTTCACGGGAGGCAGAACAACATAGTTTCTGAATATTCAAGGTGATATGCTGCAAAGGGAAAAAAAAATCTACCCTTTCAGAGGAAATGTGTGTGAGGTCATTGTCTTAACCTTGGTGAACTCCAGCGTATCAGGGGCAATGTAATAATTAAAAACTCATTTCACAGCAGCTGATTAAGCTTTGATTCACAATTACATTGTCTTTCAAAAGTCTCCTCTATCCGAGCATTTTGAAAATATAATGGCTTCATTATTTGTTACATTTCCAAAGTTAGAGCTTCAAAGGAGCTGCAGAAACTTTCTCAATCATCTCTAAAGTCATGAATAAAACATGCATACACAGAATTTTAAGTTAAAGTAATTAGACCACATTAGAATCTTAAAAAAAAGATTTAACATCCATGTCATTGTGGAGAAAGATGCCCTTCATTAAATTACATCTTCCTGTCCAAAGATGCTGCTACTTTTAATGTAACATTAGAAAAATAATTACTGTGATTAAGAGAATTTAAAAAAGTAAATGTTAGAAATTTCAGACCACAACATTTTCAGAGTATCATTCTAATAAAATTTTTTTCTATAAATTATTTGAAATTAACAAGGCAATATTCTAAAATTTATACCGAAATAACAAGTGTAAGCAGGAGGCCAGTACTTAACTGAAGACTGGATGGTTCTCCTATGGACAGCAAGTAAGTATGATCTTCAAACTAGCACTTGTTAGATTGTGAGATAAAAACATCTAAGGATAGAGTGTTGAAACAGTATAGCTCTTTATTTATCTCTAGATAAAGGTGGTAAGCTAAATTTGAGACCTGGGAGTACTCATTCAAGAGACCTCCAAATTTAGGGAAAATGCTAGCAAACCAGGAAAGATCAAGTTGGGTTCAGTGAAGGAAAATGGAGATAGGTAGAGACGAAATCCTGTGGCTTAAATATCACAGTCGTATTTCTATTTTAATTAAGTGTCTTCCAGATACATAGTCACTATATTAAATATTTCCTACCCAAACTGTGCCTCTTGGGTCAGTCTCCCATGGACAAGACACAACTCCGTTGTATAATGGAAGTCAAAGGCAACACAGAATTATTTTTATCCTATAGCATAATTTTACCCCTTAGCATAAAAACAAACTGTCAATGATGCTGGCCCAGGGACAGCAGTTTGAGAGTCACTGGGTTAGGACTACGCTTTTTAATCCTGGTTGCACATTAGATTCACCTGTGCCTTGCTCCGGACATTCTGATTTAACTGGTCTGGGGCAAGGTCAGGTCCACAGCAGGTTTAAAATCTCCACAGGTGATTTTAATGAGTAGACAAGATTGAGAACCACTGAGCCTGCCTGAGCACATCATAATCAGGCCCAAGTGTACCATGCAGGGAAACCTATTCACTAGACTTGAAGCTCTATGTAATTTCAGCTTTGTCTGCTTCTGCACAAGTTGGCTGTCTAGGATGCTTCTGGGCGATAGTCTGTTTCTCTGGAGCAGATAGTTTTGGATGACCAGTTTATACCAGGTGGCTGTTACTTGCACTTGTCTGGGTGTACAGAACTGTCAGCATTGGGTTTGTCAGTCTCTCTGGAGTAGTCAGCTTCCATAGGGGTTAGGCCTTCCCTTGATGTGTCTGAAGGGATTGGGTGACCTGGTCAGTCGAGGGCTTGGGTAAAATGTCATATTTCTCTAGTAGCGTCTTCTTATTGCAACCCTGCAAAGACCTGCATTTTGTTCTGTTTGTTTCTGTTGGGAGTGAGAGCGGAGGTATTTAGCTGGTATGCACTTTCACATCAAAGTCCTCAAAACTTGGTGACTAGGCCTCCAAGAGAGACCAGCTTAAGCTTAGGGGGAGGATGCTCCCCATTCTGGAGTTGAGAACAGGGCTAGATGTGGGGGAGATTTCCTCCAGCTCATACCCCAGTCTGGACTTCCTTCCCTGTCTCTCAGCAGCGCACTCGGACCCGGTTCTGTCTGTGACTAGAGCAAGGAGCTCCTGACTGCTGGACTAAGGCAGCTACCCCACCTCACCTCTGAGTCTTTGAGGATGAGGAATGCACTGAAGGTGTCCAAGAGAGAGCCCAGGTTCGGTAGGTAGAATGATCAGCCATCTTTCTGCTTAGGACTGCCCCAGTTTTAGCTCTGCAAGTTCGATGCCTCATGAAACCCCTCATGCCAGGCAAATTAGCACTGTTGCTCACCCCATAGGGAAGGCTGAATATGAGTCCCACCTTAGCACTTCTTCAACTGTAAAATGGAGGTCGTAACATGAGTTGCTGCCATGATTAAATGACAACATGCAGAGAGCTAACAGCACAATTAGAACCCAGCACAGTTCCCGCTTAATGAAGGGCATTTTTTAGTTCCATATAACGGACAGCTGAAACGATTTAAAGCAAAGCTCATCATTTTATATAATAAAGTCAAATAAGAGACCTAGGAAACCTTACTAAACACAAGGGAGGTTTGAGGATGGAGGAGCTGATATCACTCTAAGAAGGTTATGGATGATGTAACATTTGGGAGGTGTCTTCAGAGATGAGTAGAATCACGACAGGGAAAGAACGGAGGAAAGTGTTTCAGGCATAGTGAACAGTGAGACATGGTAGAGGCAGGGGAGCATGAATTGTGTCAAGGGACTGTAGAATTCAGGTGATTTGGCTGGAACACATAATGGTAGTAGCAGATAAGGTTAGAAGGATAAACCGAGAGATTTAAAGCCAGGATGCAGGATTGATTACTTTAGTACACAGTTGAGAATTGTTGAAGGTTTGTTGTTGTTGTTTTTGGTTTTAGTGGCAAAAGAATACAATAAGGAAAAAGAAAAAAAAGAACACAGAAGGAATAACTCTAAAGAATTTATAAGCATTTTCCTTCAAGTTAATACTGATCCCAAGAATAGCTGTCAAATATTTTCCAAGTGATTTTCAGAGTAGAAATCAGTGCCCTTGAGAAACTGCCTTGTTAAATATGTGCTTACAAATATGGGAATCAAGGACACTCTATTCTTCTCTCTTTAGTAATCACTTGAAGGGCTTACTCTCCTAAAATAGCTATCAACTTGTGAGATGTCAATCAATCATTCAAGTGGTTTTCACGCCATTTCAGCTATTTGCCCAGCAGCACATCATGCAGTAAAGATAGAAAACAGTGTATAAAAGGCACATTTCCTGCCCACAAGTAACCTAGTCCAGTCAGGGAGGAAAGATTGACCCACATGTACAAATTATCAAGTGGATCCCAGCAGAACAGTGTGTGAACAACCAAGTGATTCACTTTTAGATCTTACAGAACCAGGTAAATTCCAGTACAAAGGCCTGCTATACTCTGTTTTCTTCATTCCTCTACCTCAGTTGTATACCTAGCATTTGACTAAGCACATATAACGGAATGCAAATTGCTCCCAGGGTAAATACATCAGGCTGTTTTTATTTTTGATCACAAATACATAAATCACAAGATGCCTCTTAAAGTTCATCTTGAGAAACAATATAACACAGTCTGTGAGCAATTCAGAGTGATTTACAATCATCTCATTTAAAGGCAGATCTACTCTAAGTAAAAAATAGCTTTTTCAGGAGGGATTGAAATGAGTTATTTGCTTTTTTAAAAATCACGAACTCAGGTGGTTAATTTGTACAGTTTTGAAAGCTGGCTTCTTGCCAGTCAACTTAAAAAAATTTAAACAGGGATATAAAATTCAGTTTATCTAAAACTAATCTAAGAGGGAATTTACCTTTCAACCTAATTTTTGAAATAATTTGATTCAGGGAAAGTTTTTAGAGCTTTTAAAAACATTTAAAACAAAAACCTTTAAGAAAACATTTCTAGCAGTTTCTGATATTAGGAAAGTGAGAGCATGTCCAAAGTGCTTCCAGCCAATTATTGATAAATTTCATAGGGTCAGCCAAAGTATATGAGCCTGTATCTCTCCTCAAGGAGTTTTCAATAAAGTTGTGATGACTTATTTGCATAAAAGTTAAATATTAGGCAGCCTCCAGAAAGTTGTCAATGATTGGAAAAGAAGTTAAACGTATTAAGAAAGCTTGTTAGTGTGTGTCTTTTAAAATTATTGAATTCAAATGACACCTTAGATCTAACATATATGAGTCATAAGTTATCAAAGGTCCATTTTGGATAGAGTTAACGAAGACTAGCAGAGAGCAAAGCCCTTCCATGGGTATAATGAATATTAGGAATTTTTATTGAAAGAACTTGGATGCATTGCGATTAGGAAAGTGTTTCACTGCAAACAGAACTAAACTCTACTACAGCCACATGAACAGAGAAAGATGTTTTGTGTGTGTACATAAAAAGAGGTCCAAAGACAGGGCCATGGTATCTACAATATCACCAAGCACTCAGGCATCTTTATTGCCATCTTTTCTCATCCTTCATGGTTGAAAGACAGCCACTGGACCTCAAGCCATCATATTTGAATACAAGAAAGTAGAAAGGAGAAGGCTGAAGGGCCAAGGGCTGAAGAGGCATGCCAGTTTGCCTCTTTTAAGAAGCTTTCTCCAAAGCCCCACCCAGTAGCATTTGCTTACAGATCACTGGTGAGAACTGGGTCACAAGCCACCCATTGGTGCAGGGAGCAAGAGAAGGTGTTCTAACTTTCAAATTGTGAAGTTGAGAAGGGAGCTGTGAATGGCTTTTGTGTAGGCAGCACTCAATCTCTGCCCTCCTGACTTTTTAATATCATTAAGTTAGAGAGAACATATACTTGTTTTCCTGAGACACACCTGGTTTATTCCTAACATCTTGGTGCCCCATCTAATTTAGCATTTATACAGTTTTTCTTTTTTCATTTAAAAGAGGAGATATTATTATTGTTATTTGCCTTAAAATAAGCTGGGAAGTGTTAAGTAGACCTCCATTTTTTTTTTTTTTTTTTTTTTTTTGCGGTATGTGGGCCTCTCACTGTTGTGGCCTCTCCCATTGCAGAGCACAGGCTCCGGACACGCAGGCTCAGCGGCCATGGCTCACGGGCCCAGCCGCTCTGCGGCATGTGGGATCTTCCCGGACCGGGGCACGAACCCGCGTCCCCTGCATCAGCAGGCGGACTCTCAAGCACCGCGCCACCAGGGAAGCCCTAGACGTCCATTTTATGTTTCTAGATTCTTCCACGGTCTTGTCTGGAAGTGTGTGAGACCTACTAGCAGTGTGTTGGCAACATAACCAATGTCTCACTTTCAAGACCATTATGCAGGGTACTCAGTGATAAAAATTGTGTCCTTGGTCACTAATGACTAGGGACGGCTAACTCCTTCCAGTCTTGAGTAGTGGTAGGAGAAATATTTTGGGCTGTTGCCCCTCCAAGCCCCTTAGTTTACTAGCCAGCTGTGCAGTGGCCAGTGCTTCAGCCTGAAACACATGAAGCTGCTAGTCTGCATTCCGTGGGGCCTGTGGGAAATTATGGGTTGGATCTTCCTGAAACAGGTACCAGAAATAGAAGAAGTGCACAGAGAGAATCGTCTGAATGTTCTTGCATAGTGATTTTATCATTCATTTTATGGTATAGATCTACAAATGCCTTAGTTTTGGTTCTCTCAGAGGCAGACCTTCGACAAGGATTAGGGTAAATGTACTTTATTTGTGGAGTGTAGGTGACATCTGTAGGGTAGTGGGGAAGGAAATTAGGGCAGAAAGGAGGCCAATAAAAGGTGTACAATTAAGCCATTTACTGCAGCATGCTTAATCCTGTGGAGAAGCTCTGGAAAATGGTACAAAACACACATTTCAGAATTATTTCATTGAAGGAGCACCGTGTTGGGGGTATTTCTGCATCTATCCTGGAGAGTTGTTAGTTGGGATTTCTCCTGGGGGTTACTAATTGCTCAGCACTTCCGGATTTCTGTACAGACAGGAAGCATAGCTGTCCCCAATTCTGAGGGTGAGGTAGAGGAAAGGAGCCCTTTGGCACAGAGATGCAGATACGCATAGGAAGGTGGTTAGAGGACACTGATAAGATTGGAGGGATAGTCTCAGGGTACTGACAATATCTGCTATAGGAACTATTTTATTAATTTGTTAATACTTTAAGAAAAATTTCAGCAAACCTTTTAGTCAGCAATGAGCGCAAAGGACTGGAAGTATATGCATAATAAAAATTAAGTACTAAATTTTTCCTAAGAAATTTGATAATGGGTAACATCTACCATCCACCATGGAGGCTGTGGTGGTACCACTGACCACCTAAAAACCAGAAGGCAGGGAAATGCAAATTTAAACAACCATGGGATACCACTACACACCTATTAGAAAGGCCGAAATCCAGAATATTGACAACACCAAATGCTGGAATGGATGTGGAGCAACAAGAACTCTCATTCATTGCTGGTAGGAATGCAACATGATACAGCCACTTTGGAAGGCAGTTTGGCAGGTTCTTATAAAACTAACATACTCTCACTCTATGATCCAACAATCATACTCCTTAGTGTTTACCTAAAAGAGATGAAAATGTATGTCTACACAAAACCCTGCACTTAGCTGCTTACAGCAACTTTATTCATAATTTCCTAAACTTGGAAGCAACCAATATGTCCTTCAGTAAGTGAATGGGGTAAATAAGCTGAGGTGCGTATAGACAATGGAATATTATCCAGCACTAAAAAGAAATGAGCTACCAAGCCATGGAAAGACGTGGAGGAAAGTTGAATTCATATTACTAAGTAAAAGAAGCCAATCTTAAAAAGCTACATACTGTATGATTCTAACTATATGACATTCTGGAAAAGGTACAACTATGAAGACAGTAAAAAGATCCGTGGTTGCCAAGGACTGGGTGTAGGAGAGGATGAAAAAATGGGGCACAGAGGATTTTTAGGGCAGTGAAAGTACTCTGTATGAAACTGTAATAGTGGATATGTCATTATACACTTTTCCAAACCTGTAGAATACACAACACCAAGAGTGAACCTTAATGTAAAACTATGGTCTTTCAGTGATAATGATGTGTCAATGGAGGTTCATTGATTTTGGCAAATATACCACTCTGGTGGAGGATGTTCATAGCAGCACTATTCCAGCCAAAGACTAGAAACTACCCAAATGCACATCAATGGTAGAATGAATAAACTTTAGTGTATATACCCAATGGAATTCTGTACAGTAATGAGAATGAGCAAATGACAACTACAAGGTCAATATAAGGAGTCTTACAAGCATAACTGACATGTAAGAGTACATATAGTTTGATTCCACTTACTGAAAGTTCAAAAACAGGTAAAGCTAGTCTAAGAGGTTAAAGTTAGGATAGTGGCTACCCTGGTCACGGGTGGAGGGAGGGGAAGAAGGAATGTAATTACTGGAAAAGTGTATGGGGTAGCTTCTGGGGTGCTGCTACCATTCTATTTTTTTTTTTTTTTTTTTTTTTTGCGGTACGCGGGCCTCTCACCGCTGTGGCCTCTCCCATTGCGGAGCACAGGCTCCAGACGCGCAGGCCCAGCGGCCATGGCTCACGGGCCCAGCCGCTCCACGGCACGTGGGATCCTCCCGGACCGGGGCACGAACCCGTGTCCCCTGCATCGGCAGGCGGACTCTCAACCACTGCGCCACCAGGGAAGCCCTACCATTCTATTTTTAGATCCAGGTGCTGGTTAAAAGTGTGTTTAGTTTGTGAAAATTCACTGAGCTGTGCATTTGCCATATGTGCACTTTTATGTGTGTATGCTATATTTTAACAAAAGTTTACTTTAAAAACCTTAGTGATCACGAAACAAAGTCCATGAACAAATGTCATGAAGGAAAAGATCTTAACTAGCAGGTGTATGAAGACATCAACCTCCAGTTTTTAAAATATACCCTTCTCAAGATTAAAGCAATGCTTCTGATGGGGCAATGTGCTTTAAATTATTTGTCAGTATTCAACAAACACATGAAAATGTGCTCAACATCACTAATCATTAGAGAAATGCAAATCAAAACCACAATGTGGTATCACCTCACACCAGTCAGAATGACCATCATTAAAATACCTAGAAACAATAAATGCTGGAGAGGGTGTGGAGAAAAGGGAACCCTCCTTCACTGTTGGTGGGAATGTAAATTGATAACAGCTACTATGGAGAACAGTATGAAGGTTCCTTAAAAAACTAAAAACAGAATTACCATATGACCCAGCAATTCCACTACTGGGCATATACCCTGAGAAAACCATAATTCAAAAAGACACATGTACCACAATGTTCATTGCAGCACTATTTACAATAGCCAGGACATGGAAACACCCTAAATGTCCATCGACAGATGAATGGATAAAGAAGATGTGACACATATATACAATGGAATATTACTCAGCCATAAAAAGGAATGAAATTGAATTATTTGTAGTGAGGTGGATGGACCTAGAGTCTGTTATACAGAGTGAAGTAAGTCAGAAAGAGAAAAACAAATACCATGTGCTAACGTACATATATGGAATCTAAAAATAAAACGGTACTGATGAACCTAGTGGCAGAGCAGGAATAAAGACGCCGACATAGAGAATGGACTTGAGGACACAGTGGGGAAAGGGGAAGCTGGGATGAAGTGAGGGAGCATTGACATATATACACTATCAAATATAAAATGGATGGCTAGTGGGAAGCTGCTGCATAGCACAGGGAGATCAGCTTGATGCTTTGTGTCTCCCTGGAGGGATGGGCTAGGGAGGATGGGAGGGAGGCTCAAGCGGGAGGGGATATGGGGATATATGTATACATATAGCTGATTTACTTTGTTGTACAGCAGAAAGTAACACAACATTGTAAAGCAATTATACTCCAATAAAGATATTAAAAAAATAAATTATTTGGCAATGTTATTATTTTTATAATTGCAGGGAAAAACTGATATCTTTTTGAATTTACAATTTCTAGAATAATTTCCTAAATAAAATAATGAATTTTTAAAAACTGTAGTTACCACAGAGTTAGAAAATAACAAAAATTTTTGTAACAAAACTAACATACGCAAAACAAAACAAAACACCAGGCTGTCAAAAGCTGTTTCTCTTTTTGCTGCCCATCATCAGTCAGATGGTGGAACTGCCTTTGAACATTTACTTTTAAATCAACCTAGATGTCTCACAATGACATTAGGCATTTTTATAGATAAATATTCTAAATCTTGTTGTATATTATTCAAAGTCAGTTAGAAATCTTCAACCAAAATTCAACAAACTTAACACCCAAACTTCAGCTTTTAAGCAAATTTCAATAACTGAAAACAACACTTACAAACAGAAAGACTTTGAAAGTTGTCCCTAAAAAACAACAGAGTAACTAAACAACTTAATCAAAGCTAGTGGCTTTAAATTTTAGTTTTGAAATTTTGTAAAAGCGATTGGCAGTATCTCAATTTCTTGGAAGAATCTTTTGAATGAACTCTATTTTTAGTAGGATAAATTCGTATACGGGACTGCAATGAAAGGAGAAGGCCTAAGGTTTTGTTGCATTTAAAAGAATCAGAAACAGAAAGAGAAATAATTTGTACTTTGTATGGAGTAAAAAGACAGTACCTATGAAAATATTTGGGCTCAAATATTTATGCAATACATTTCAATAGGAAAAAATAGAGTTTAGACTATCTTCCATTCAGCAGAGTTTGCTCTGAGCTTACCAGGTCCTGCATCCTCTTTAGAGAGAATTCAGTCTCAATTAAAAAATATTATGGTCTATATGGAAGAGTCAATTTAAGGTGTCAACAAGTTTATTAGCCATAAATGCAAATTTAACAGATTTGCAGACAATTTTATGAAAAATTAAAAACAATAAGCTTACTTTAAAAATACATTGCTTAGGAAAAAAGGTAAAATGATATCATAAACAGATATGGCCAAGAAATTGAACAAAGTGAATATGTACTAAATGCTTAAATCTATAGGCATAGCTTGGAGATATCGTGGGTTCAGTTCCAGACCACAGCAATAAAGTGAATATCGCAATAAAAGAAGTCACACAAATTTTTCGGTTTCCCATTGCATATGAAAAATCATACTTACACTACACTGTAGTCTATTAAGTGTCCAATAGCACTATAGCTATAAAAACAATGCAGATATCTTAATTAAAAATACTTTATTGTTAAAAAAGTGCTAATCAGCACCTGAGCCTTTAGTGAGTCATAGTGGTAACATCAAAGATCACTGGTCACAGATCACCATAACAAATATAATAATGAAAAAGTTTGAAATATCGTTAGAATTACCAAAATGTGACACAGAGACATGAAGTGAGCAAATGCTGTTGAAAAATGGCACCAGTAGACTTGCTCGACTTGGGTTGCCACAATCCTTCAATTTGTAAAAATCGTAATATCTGCAAAGTGCAGTAAAGTGAAGTGCAATAAAATAAGTATGCCTGTATGTAGATATACGTAAATTAAAAACTTTTAGAAATTATTTTCGAGAATAATTTTTGATAGCAATATTTTATAAGACCATTAACACAATAAAGCCAATTTCTTTGACCAGTAAAGAACTATTCCAAAAATTATATAATTATTTTTAGTACCCTTTTTAGTCAACATTGTCCTAGTCTTGACAGTGTATGGTGTTGTCCATTTAATTAAGCTTTTCCCTAAAAAGCTTACTGTTCCCAGTACAACTTCCTCATCCAGTCATATCTTATCTACTCTTTGTAGTGATTGGTAATGTGTTAAGACTATATACCATTCCATTATATTACTTCTTTAAATAAGATGATTTGTTTTTCAGATAAAGCAGAAGTAAGAAGTTCTATTTTCTATTATTTTGACAACTGTGTTAAAGTCCCTGACTCATAATTCAGACACCTGTGCCATCTCTGCATCTGGTTTTATTGATTATTTTATCTCATGATGATGAGTCATATTTTCTTTTTATTTATTTTAATATTTTGAGTGTGTAAGAACAGGAGAGACTGAGGTAAATAATGTTCATTTTCTCAAAAGAGCACACCTTTTATGAGGCCATTAATGTGGTAGGTTGGGCCACTCTAGTCCCTGGTGAGCTGGGTTTGGGCTTGGTTGTTACTTTCATTACAATCTGTGCACCTCAGGCTTCAAAGTCCCCCAGAGGTGGAATATTGCTGCTTTCTACTCAGTGTGAGGCCTGGAGTCTCTGAGGGTGTCTTTTAACTCTCCTGCCCTCAGACCACAACAGGCCCAGTGTGCCTGTGCCTCAGTGCTGAGTCTCTGTCAGCACTTCTGCCCCTCCCCCCAGTGGTAGGCTGCAGTTGTCTTGTACTCAGGCAGGATCCCAAGGGCTGGAAGGTTTCTCTTGACCACCTGTTTCACCTTCAGACTCAGGCAAGCCCTATATATCTGTGCCACAGAGGAGCTAGCTCTCTGTCCATTCTCCTCCTTTAACTCCAGTCTTTCTCATGACCATTTGGTTTAGGCCTGTGAAAAAGTTGGTGAGTAGGTGTAGACTCTCTGTGTCCTGGGGCTCCCAGGGACCCTGAACTGTACCAACCCATACTTTGCTTTCAGGAATTTATTAAATTTTTGGCGTTTTTTTCCTTACCCCTATCTATGGTACATTTCTTCTCTTCTTGCTTCCCTGTCAGAAGTGAAATATTTAGTGGTTCTTATCTCTACTTGGAGGAGTTTGTTACACTTTGGGTTTCAGCTTATTAGTTTTACCTAACAACCCTAGCTCTTTGATGGGTTCAAAAAATTATTATTTGTGTATTAGTCAGCTTGTTCTCATTGTTTGGGTGAGAGTAACTTTCACTTGTGACTTTCTCCGTTAGGTGTGGACAAACTTTGATTCATGGGCCAAATCCTGCCCATCACCTGTTTCTGTGAATACAGTTTTATTGGAACACAGCCATGACCACGTTGCTTATATATTTTCTGTGGCTACACATTGAGTAGTCGTGGCAGAGACCATATGGCCTGTAAAGCAAAAATTATTTACTATCTAGCCTTTTACAGAAAAAGTTGGCCAACCCTTGTTCCACATATTAAACAGAAGCAGAAGTCCCCTTGATACTATTAAAATTTTGTTGCATCCTGGAAGGAAATTCCAAACTTTGAAGGAGACTTACTGTGTTTCTTGGTTAGAAGTGAGAATGATTTTTCTCTGTATTCCACATTGCTGATTTTTTACCAGTGTATATGTCTTGTGTTGCATTAACCAGACTTTCAGATCTGGATACTTGTTTGGAAAATGTTAGGTCTTGTTTTTAAAAATGTATGTTTGCTTATGAAAATGATACTATGGACTGAATTTTGAGTTGTTTTTCTAATGATGTTGCATGGCTTGTATTAATCCATTTATCCTTATCCTCCTAGGTTCCAAGGACTTCCTTATAAGGCCTCTGGTAGAGGTTATTGGATTATCGAGATAAGTGTGATAAAGGGAAAAAATTTACATGCAGTTAATCATTTATATGACCCTGCTGTCTCTGGACTTTAACTGGCTGTATTAGTCAGGTCTGTTAATAAGTGTGAATTTGTAACTATTTAGGTATCATTGCCAGGGAGATAAGAAATATAATCATCAATATTTTCTTGAGTTTTAGTTTTTCTAATTATAAGCTTATTTGGAAATTAATCTACAGGGGAAATTACAAAAATAATCATGGCCATGTTTTAACACTCAGTTTATTTTCATCTAGTCCTTTTTAAGAATGTAATTAATTGAATTTTGTCAAATGTGTTTTTTTGCATCCATTGAGATGATCATATGATTTTCATCTTTCATTTTGTTAATGTGGTGTATCGCATTGATTGATTTGCAGATGTTGAACCATCCCTGTATCCATGGAATAAATCCCACTTGATCATGATGTATTATCCTTTTAATATGTTATTGAATTCACTTTGCTAATATTTTGTTGAGGATTTTTAAATCTATTGTCGTCAGGGATATCGGCTTGTACCTTTCTGGTAGCATCCTTGTCTGGTTTTGGTATTAGGGTAATGCTGGCCTCGTCAAATGAATTCGGAAGTGTTCCCTCCTCTTCGATTTTTTGGAAGACTTGAGAAGATTGATATTAATTCTTTTCTAAATGTTTGGTGGAATTCACCAGGGAAGCTATGTAGTCCTGGACTTTGTTGAGAGGTTTCTGATTACTGATTCAGTCTCCTTGCTAGTAATCAGTCTGTTCAAATTTTCTGTTTCTTCATACTTCATTCCCAGTAGGTTGTACGTTTCTAGAAATTTATCCATTTTTCCTAGGTTGTTCAGTTTGTTGGCATATAATTGTTCATAGTGGTCTCTTATGATTCTTCATATTTCTGTGGTGTCAGTTGTAATTTCTCCTCTTTCATTTCTGGTTTTATTTATTGGAGTCCTCTCTCCTTTTTTTCTTGGTGAGCCTAGCTAAAGCTTTGTCGATTTTGTTTATCTTTTCAAAGACTCAGCCTTTAGTTTCATTGACCTTTCCTGTGGTCTTTTTAGTCTCTATTTCATTTATTTCTGCTCTGATCTTTGTTATTTCCTTCCTTCTACTAATTTTGGGCTTTGTTTGTTCTTTTTCTAGTTCTAGGTGCAAAGTAATGTTGTTTATTTGAGATCTTTCTTGTTTCTTGATGTAGGCATTTATCACTATGAACTTCCTACACTTATTCTTAAATTCAGTGAATATGTGAACCTTGAGGCTGTGTGAAAATATGGGTGTTCCTTGTGGTTTGTATGTGGGATGCCCTGGGCTGAGGGAATTCCCAGGAGCTAAGTTGTTGCTTCGCTACCTTGGGGTCATAAGCAGCTTCTGTTCCTGTCTCAGCATTAGCTGGAGAGCCTAACATTTATTGCTAGCACTCCCACCCTCACCTGCAACTCTCTCAGAGGGCTTGTGGCTGGCCCTATGGGAGATCAGATGTTTGTTAGACGTCCTTGATGACAAAGAAACCACGATCTTGTTCTGTGGACTGTCCCTCTCTCCTTTTAAGTGTATGATCATATTTTCAAGCAATTGGTTTTACATTCAACCTCAAAACTTGTCCAATTCTCCGTGAAGTTCCACTGCCAGCAGCTTGCAAGAGGCGAATACTGATTTAGCTCATAGGATGCATTGAGCCACATTGCCATGGTAACCAGCAGACAAACCTGAGAGAAGCAAGGCTGCAGAGGAACTGTAGCCATTGCCAAACAACAAATCAAAGGGAAGTGTCTCAGGAGAGATTTCTAATTATCACACATTTGTCCTTGCAGCCAAACCAGAGAGTAAGGGAAATGGCTCCATCGGCACTGGCATCTTTAAGTCACAAAATCACAGAAACTTTCCTGTGCTCCTTTAGGAATTCTCTGTAGCCTCCTGCTGTCTTAAGGTATAAAGAAATAGATTCTTAGACTGACCTTTTCCTTAGAGTTATCACCAAGTCCTTATTAGTGATACCTATAATGCCCTATAGCTTAAGATATTTTACGGGCAGCAAGGCAATTAAAAAAGTCTCACATCTGTGACCCTGATAGCTAATAATATCTGAAATGGTTCTCTGACATCCTGAAGAGATTGCCTCTGTTTCTTTCTCATTTCTTTTCTTTTCTGCATCCTCTTTAATATAAGCAAACTTATTTCAGTAAGCCTTAATGCAAGTGGAGTACAAACTGATATGTTTATAAACAATTATATGCAAATCTTGTTACAGTAAGACAGTCAGGGTTCCTAGAGTAACAATTGGTAACATCCATGTTTGCTCATGAAAATAGTGCTCAAGGTTACAAAGCTGTCACTAAAGATTTATAATTTGCTGGGGAAATAGCTGTAGAGATCCTTTTCCTACTTTTAAATATGCTGAGATCGAGGCTAGCCAATCCTTGAAATGGGAGAGGTGATAAATGAAGACACAGCATCACATGAAAAAAAATTCAGGTTGCCCTTGTTAAGAGAGCGACTTCAACCTTCTCCTTGCATTTTGCCGAATCTGCAAAGGTGTCTGCTTTAGTAGCCATCTTTAACATCTCTTCTGCATTAATTCATATTTCCGAGTGGCATAGGCTGGAGGCTGGCCTGAATCACCTTTGTTTTATTAAAGGTGCATTTAAGGTCAGCTACCACTAACTGCATTGTTAAATATTGATTTAGCCATTTGAATTAATGTAATTTTCAGTCCTTTCCCTTCTTAATGTACATCAGCACCCCTGTGACCCTGTCGGACAGAAGATCAATATGTGGGCACTCAGCTCGTATTGAAGCCGGATTGACTGCTTTCTGTGCTCGCTTGTTTTCCCGTGGAAGCCAAAGTGTTCAGGATAATGGGCCATTTGCTTATCGGCCAACAACATGCAAAACTTCTGAATGCTTTCATCTCTTGCAGAATGTCTCTGACCTACTTAGCGGTCAGTGTTTCTCAGGGTTTTAGAATTACTTTACTCAGGACTCTCCTTTTATTTATTGATTTAATCGTGAGTTTAAATGACTTTTCAAACTGCTGGGGTCAGAACTAGAATCCTGGACTTTCAAATATTCTCCTTCATCGTAGTTAATGACCTCTAGACCATATCATTTGTCTTTGTGCAAAGTGAGGCAAAGTAAAGGAATTTTGTGATTATATTCATTACAAATACCATCGAATCAGGCCAAAGACAGCTTGGGATTCAAATGAAATAGTAGATCTTGGCACAGACCAAATGACGACCCTATCCCTAAAGAGGTACACAATGATATTGCCTCCTTTGGAAATTTTTAGCTTGGCTCTCGAACAACTAGACAGTACCAACTGGCTTCACTTATTCTAGTTTAACATAAAACTAGAAGAAAAGCTTTGATATTGAGATCATAATCTGTAGTTGATGTATGTTCTTTTCCTCCCTAGGCTCCATTTAAGTTTAGAGGCTCCAGGGGGCCATGTTTGCCTCCATATATATTCTTTGCCTAAGAATATAGCAAACCTTTGAGGAAACAGAGTCAAGAGTTGGAAAGAGAGAGACCAAACCCTGGTAACATGAAGTGTCTGGATCCAGCCATGCCTGAAGCTAGTCATATCCCTGAAAATTTAGCTTATATAAATCAATTAATTTGCTTAAAATTTTTTTAAACCACAGCCAAGAGTCTCGAATTCCTGGCAAATATCTAAGCTGAGGTGGATATATGAAAAATACTTGAACCTTGATTAGTGTAGTGGCAAGCTTGCTTCTAAGTCAGAAGATGGTTTCACAGTAAATTCTTATAGCATTTCTAAGTGTGTTATAAAATAAAAGGCCGGGGATGAGTCTCTAGTAAACATCTATATCCAAGATCTCTCTCTCTCTCTCTTCAGTTTGCATCTAGACAAACAGTTTATCTGCAGTGTAAGCATTGTAGATTGACATTTTATTTTCAAAGCTCTTACATAATGTCACTGCTTTCTAGTGTTTAATAACATCTTAATGACTGTAGGGTATCTCCTTCATGTAAAAGCCATAGTTAACAAAGTTGGCTTTTTGCCCAAACTTTCACTTCAGAAAAGGCTGTTTTATTCCCAAACTGAAATTGATTCTCCATTAAGAAAGGAAACCACAGAGATTGAAATGATAGACATTTAGAACTTTAATTCTAAAGAGTAACCTCAGAGATGGGTGCAGGACTCTCAATTTACAGGTAACACTGAGACTCAGAGGGTTAGGTGATGTGGCCTCAGGTGTAGAGCTCATTCAGCTGTGGAGGTAACACTGGTACCCACTTCTCCAGCCATGCAGTTTTTCCCACTCTGACTTTCATAGTCTAATGGACTTAATATCTTCCTTCTCTTACTTGGCAGCATTCTGGGAGGTACTTTCTATTGCAGGGCTGTCTGGGGTCAAATAGTTCTAATGTTTAGATGATATAGGACCGTGGCACTATTTAAAGACAGCCTCAGAAGTAATTTAGTTTATGCCCACACTCTCTAAGTGCAAAGGTGTAGTAGCACTCCAGTCTCAGTGGAGATGAGGGAATGTAATTAGAAAATAGAAGTTTAAACCAGGCAAGAAGAATTAAATTAACTGGAACAAACACAATAAAGAGAATCAAATCTTTTGTCTCAGCACCTGGTTACACAATGAAGCACAGGGATCAATGACAAAGCCCACACAGCTTTTTGGTGGCATCTCTACCTGCTAAAGGTGGCATTGGTAGCAGATGTGATCATCCCATTTTTTGGGGTGGTTTTTATTTTCATCACATAGACCTCCTTGCAAACACTCTGTAGTTATGTGCAATTAAATGAACTCACTCATTGACGTAAAGGAGGTTTGAAATATAAAAAAATATTAGATATTGATGACTTTGACTCTTTTTATGTGTTGGCTGATGTATACACAGAGCAAAAGTCTATAAGCCCTAAAGCATCAACATTATAAAACGTCTGGATGTGAAGTTCATAAAGCTGAAACTACTTTTTTATTAAACAAAGGCAGATGCTTTGTGTAGATGGATATCTCTTTTCTGTGTTCTAGGCATTTACTTTCATTTTTGAAAGGCTTTTAAGTGCTACATGAGGCACCTGGCCCCGGAGTGAAAAGAGATTTAAAACACCTTGGGGAATCTTAATTCCCTCTAAATCACTTTTTCCCCCCTCAAAAAAAAAAAAAAAAGAGTTGGTCTCAAATGAAAGAAATATGGAACCTTACCTACCTTATGAATAATCTCCTCTCTTTTCTCCTCTCCTACTGCCCTAGAGTTCCAGGGCTTGCTGATGGATAGGTGGTGATTAAAAATTCTCATTGTGGCCATGTGCCTTGTGCCCTCTCTTTGTCGTTCTGCAGTCGGATATCAAAGCTGTAGTATCTATGTTCTTTGAAGACTAAGCAGGTTGGACCTGCAATTTAGATGAAAAAACAATTACTCTGTGTTAGCTTGCTTTTGGCAAGAGTGTATTAAGCCTCATCTCACTGATGGGAAATAAAAGCTGCACTTCATCTTCATGAATTTCAAATGAGAGGGAGAGAAAAAGAAGGAAACAGTGACTTTTCTGGCAGGAGCTTTTCTGCATAACCTTTCCCTGATGAGTTGGTTCCTTTCTTGAGAGAATGCCCTTAGCATCGGCTTGGATAATAATGCATTTCTCTCCCATGCACAGATGGTACAAATGATCAAGCGGTTCTACTGGTGGGGAGGTTTTGAAACACAAAAAGCTGAAGTACATGCTGTGGCATTTTTTTTTTTTTTGAACTTATGAAAGTAAGAGAATTAATGGACACAATGCACTGATACCTTTTGTTGTAAACGTGTTTGGTTACTTGTGAACCAGCTACGTTTTAAGTTAGATTGGGCCTTAAGAAACACCATGTTGTCTTGAAGGGCTCAGCTTAAAACTCCTAGTTCAGAGAGTTTCATTGGATCATCAACTTCTGAGTAATGTGTAGCACATTGCTTGGGTTGTCAGAATGAGCTCTTGGCCTTGGTCATCGAAGGAGAGCCTATGGACCCAAGTGGGCTGCTGCTGAGTGAGGACCAAACCAGCTCTTAGGAGGCCCACGCTTGCCAACAGTATTACTCAGTTAAAAAAACACTAAAGAAACCTCAAAGGCAGTATTGCATGGGAATGAAATCACCTAAGCCTAGCAGACATCATGTGTTCTTAGAAGGCTCCATGCGTAGCTTCATGCTCTGCTGTCACTCTCAAAATTTTTAGTCATTTTTGAACAAAGAGCCTTGCATTTTCACTTTGCACTGGACCCTACATATTTTATAGCTGGTTCCAAGGAGGAGAGAGACTTTATCATGGAGGATGGAGAGTAGAGGGCTGTTTCTGGGTCAATGCTGTGGCTCCCCGCTCTCTGAATTTTCCAGCTGGGGTACAACTTTCCTAGTATAATCAGTGGAGCCAATTACTCCTGAGGGGCAGGCCCAGGGAATGGTCCTCTTCTGGAGAAGTCTCTGAGCGAAAGGTAGCTGGCTTCAGGTGACTTATGTGTCTCTTCGCATATTCACCTCAGCATGTCATATTCTCAAGAGTCAAAACCTGTACTGTATCTGAGGCTAAGACTGCCTGAGTGACTTCAAAATAAGATGTGATTAGTTGACTCATGGCTAATGTGGAGGAAAACAAGAAAGCAAGATCTAGGTTTCAGTTTAGGCTATGAACAGATTTTTATATCTGTATGGTGTTTTATTGTTTAAAATTAAATTGCAGTTTTTCCTTATAGCCTATTGTCAAATTCTAGTCCCTAAGCTGGCTAATGTTGGAGGTTTGGTAAAATTCTACTGGATTTCTCAAATTTAAACCTATCATATAGGTGAAAAAGTGGGTAGGGACTTGATGAGATATACCTTAGGATGTTTTTGAGATCTTAGGATATTTAGAGCCTAGAGTAAAGGCTTTGCAATAAGAGAGAACTGGGTCTGAGTTTTGGCTTTGCCATTAAGCTCTGAAGCTCTTAAGGAGCTGCTTTGCTTGTAGGAAAGTCATTTCATTGCATTAAGACTCAGTTTCTTCAAAAGTAAAATGGAGATAAGAATGTTACTTTGGGCTTCCCTGGTGGCGCAGTGGTTAAGAATCCGCCTGCCAATGCAGGAAACACGGGTTTGAGCCCTGGTCCGGGAAGATCCCACATGCTGGGGAGCAACTAAGCCCATGTGCCACAACTACTGAGCCTGCGTTCTAGAGTCCACGAACCACAACTACTCAGCCCACGTGCCACAACTACTGAAGTCTGTGCACTTAGAGCCCATGTTCTGCAATAAGAGAAGCCACTGCAATGAGAAGCCTGCGCACCACAACAAAGAGTAGCCCCTACTCGCTGTAACTAGAGAAAGCCCGCGTGCAGCAACGAAGACCCAACGCAGCCAAAAATAAACGAAAAATAATAAATTTATTTAAAAAAAGATATTAAAAAAAAAGAATGTTACCTTGCAGGGATATGTCAGTATTAAGTGAAATATTAAGTGTAAAGTGATGAGAACAGTCCATAATACTTGGAGGTTTTTTTTTTTTAAGTAACTCTATACATTTAATTAGAATAACTGGCTATAATTCTCTCTTCCTAATCGTAACCCTTTTATGTGGACTAAACGCACTATTCAAAACCCATATTCAAATGAGATTTCCCTAAATGCGTTTAGGAAAGAAACAAAAATAATCAAGAAAATTTGAACCAACTTTACTTAATTATATAGGATGTTTCTTAATAAAATATTTATAATTTTCCTATATAATTTATGTGACTTCCTACCCAACAGGCTTAGAGTTAGATCTATATAGAGTGAAGATCTAAGCTTTTCTCACTCCGAATCCCTTTAGATTATAATAGCCTCCCAAATGTCCACACAGATAGTGCCAACCCCTAGCACAAATAACAAGAATATGTTGTTATTTTAAAAGGTAATAAGAAACTGTTCAAGTTGATATAGAACCCATGACAACATAATAATATAAAACTAGTTTCTACTTACTAAGCACTTTGTTCACTCTTAAATAGTAAGCCTGTCAGTCATACTCCGCTGCCCTGTGTCTCACTTGGAGGAGGTCCTGCTTCATGGTCAATATCACAGCTGTGAAATTGAAACCTCTAGTTTCCATCCTATGAGTGAGATCCTCTGAGGTGTTTGGTGGGGTTTTATAGTTACATACAGGGTGTTTATAAATTCCTTCTGCTATTTTAAAGTTTGATAACCTGTCCATCATAGAAGCAGACTATAAACATCTCACGCGAACAGTACCCAATTCAAATATCTAGACTTTAGCACAAGCACCATCTTTAGGGATGCATTGTTCATTTTCATTTTCCAAGTCATTGAAAACATTCTCCATTTGGTGAATGATTTCATGAACTGCCTCTATAAGCACAATCCTAAATTTATCCAAAGTGTGCTGTTTTGATGAGGAGGGAGCTTTATATGTCCTGGAAAAAAATACTCTGAAACGAACAGGCGATAGAAGGTAGCTTTGTAATTCATTCAGGTCTGCTGATACATTTTCTTGAAAAGACATTGTGGATGAACCATTAACCATTTGAAATAAAATCATGCAGGAAGAAGATACAATGAAAAATAATGAAATTGTCATAATTAGGGGAAAATTTCATAACATTGCAAAGTAACACCACATAAACCATGTATATACTTTACAAAAAAGGGTCAATAACTCACTTTCCTGAAAGCAGATATTGAATAAAATGAACATTAATATTAAAAACTTTCCATTATTAAAATTTTAAATTATATATTTTATAAAATTACCTTATGAATGTATCTATATATCCTCATCTCTCTAAACATGTACCTTATGAATATATCTATTTATCCTCATCTCTCAAAACATCTCTCACATTGCTGCATAGATCTATTAAATGTATTTTTCTGCCTTCCAAGGCATATGCATTTTTAAATGATAAATCATTTGAGTCAAGTGATTGGTATGCTGACTATATTAATAGAGGAGAACTTCCATCACTTTTAGAAAATATATCACCTCTTTCATACAGTTTTCCTCTTCCTGGAAATTCCTGATTAAACTAAGAGAAAGGAATCTAAAATAAATGAAATTTTTACAAGAATAGTTGTAATTTTAACATGGTACTCAGTTATAGTGGTATGGGAGAGTTATTAGGATAATACTTTGCTTTCTGTTCCATAGTTCTTTGAAGTTATTTGTTTGTTTTAATGACTTTATGACCTTTGCCAGGAATTTTAGATTAGCTGTAATATAATTTCATCACACCTTTTTGTGGCTTTCGAAAGTGGAGATGTAAGCTCTATTGAGTGACTTGTGTGAGGATGGCCACTGTTGATGTACCTTTGGGAGAAATACGATTTAGAATGAAGAGGTCGGATTCATGGCCATAAAGATCTAGGTTTGGGAACTGCCAACATTCCTTAGCATCATGTAGCTCTGGAGGAAGTGTTTAAAATTCTTTGCTGTAGTTTCTTAATCTGAAAACGTTGTTCAGATTAGAAGCAATGTGCAAAGTACCCAATATACTAGATGGAATAACTCAGTAGTTGGTAGTTGACAATACTAATTACAGACAGGTTTGTGCTGAACTGTCCAGACTTTATGCATACAGTTTGCATAAAGCCAAAGTACCCAAAAGCTTATGAATTGCACTTAACTCCTTTCTACAAAGGGGGTTTTGAAAATTTTCAGAAATATAAGTCCATAACTCATGGTATAAAGTGGTGTTCAACAGTAGTCTGTTGACCTTTCTTTGGTTTTGCTTATAACAGAAAATCATGGATTTTTTCCAGCTTTGGACTATAGCTTGATGCTAAAATTAGTAGTCATCTTTACCAATTGATGTGGATAGCTGTTTTAAAAGAAGACTATTGTCCACTTAATTTCTTATGCTATATATATGTGAAATGAGGTCATCTTTTATTGCTTAAAAGACTTTGTTTAGCTTACATGATTGAACAGGACATGCAACACTGCTGTTCTTAAATGCTATGGTTTCTTTTGTTTTTCTGGCCCTTCCACCCAGCTTGCAGGATGTTGGTTCCCTGACCAGGGATCAAACCCTGGCCTCTGGCAGTGATAGTGCCGCTGAGTCCTAACCGCTGGACCGCCAAGGAATTCCCTATGGTCTCTTTCTCGTAGAGAATTCACAGAATTTTTTTATACGTAGAAATTAGAATACAGTATGGTATTTTTTCCCTTAAAAACTGTTCAGAGATCTATTTTTATTTTAGATTATCCCAAATTTCTATTTAAGAACTATGAATTGTAATAGAGATCAGACTTTTCTCTATGCATTATTTTGTTGGCTATAATTAAACAAAATGCCTGGAGTTTTCCAGCTGAACATATATGACAATGAATTGGCGATCAAACAATTGTCAAATGAAACAATACCAATAAGTGACATTTGCATTTGCTCAGAACCTCATATGGTTTTGGCATATACGTACTTTTCTATAAATTTTGAGTATCAAAGAGGCTGAAAATTCTTTTTGTATTGATTTTTCCTGGTTGATTTTGTTTAATAAAACTAATGTGCAGCTGTTGAGAATGAACATGTAAAGGGGCATTGGAAACATGTGTCATTTGTCTAATTTTCAGGACAATAGGCTAATGCCTCTGAAAAGAAAATTGATTCACAATATGACATGGAACACATGCTAGGGTAAATCTTGGAGACTGAATTCATCTTGAGCATGAAATGTTAGAACCTCTGAGCGTATTCACTGGAAATCCAGAAACAGTGTCTGGTCCTGACACGTTCCTTCTTTCAATAAAAACCAGATCTGGGCTGGTGCTAGTGTTAAGCCCCAGGGTAATGAAGCTGACATCAGGTGAAATTCCATAATTTATCATATCAGCTATGTGGGTAGCTTAAATACTCCACCCCCCAACATTTTGACACAATGCAATTATTTTGCTTTTGACAGACATCATTTGTTTGTTTGAAAAGGTTATTGTTAAAAGTACCATCTTCAGATAAATGTGCTCAGATTTGTATTTGAGATGTATTTCACAGCTACACTTTTATAAATAGGTTGGAAAATAGCTAGACACTGATATATGCTTGACAGCTAGTTTTACTGGTATTCAGAATTTCTGCTAGGATACTTTGACTTGTTCCCTTGAGTCTTCGCAGCTCATGAAAACTCCAAACAGCATTAAAGACAAGAGGAAAAAAAAATCTTTAACACAATATGTTCAAACCTCAGTGGATTATTTTGCTCCAGATTTTCCAAACTAGTTTCAGTTTGGAACAATTTTTTTTCAGTTGTTTGAACAATTATTGCAATTGGTTCAATGTGTTCAGTGAATTATAAAAGGCCTGCTCAGTGCTTAATTTAGACAGAAAAATGCTCAGGGTGAAGTGGTAAACCTGTTGGATAAATGTGCATTTCTATGTATCCCTTTTTCCTTTTGGTTAAGAAAATGGATTCTGTAGTCTAACTGCTTCTTGTCTTCCAAATAGGTTCTGCAGGAGATGTTGCACAGTTACTAAACTTCTTTTGTTTCAGTTTCCCTGTCTGTGTAAATATGGACAATAATATGGACGAAAGTTATGAAGATTAAATCAGTTAATGTATTTAAAGAATTTAGAAATGCTTGGTTTATAGGGGATCTCTGGTAAGCATTAGCTTCTAGTACATATGTTTATATGTATATTTATAGAATATGTATGTGTCTATGTACACATTATATGTGCATGTATGTATATATGTATGCATTTGTGAATAAGTAATACATTGTAGAAATAATATTGATAAACCTAAAATATATTCAATATCCCTTTGTATGTCTTATTCCTGTTCCTAATATGAACAGGATATGAAAAGTTGCTGTATTACCAAATATGTTTTGAATATTTTATAAAATATTATCAAAGATAATGAAAAACATAATGAAAATATATAATAATAAAATTTAATGAATATATTTGTAGCCAAATGGTTTAAAAAATTGGATTACCCCCTCTGGCTCATTTTATCCTCAAATATCTTCAAATATGTTGTAAGTGTAGAGAGCATTTAAGTTGCTGGAATGATCCATCCAGAACCTTCCACATGTGTTTATATAATTGATGATGTGTGAACATTCCCAGGTGGCAGTTCCATATGGACATCAGGGTGAACAAAAGACACAATAAGGGAACATCTTTGTTCCTTCCTTTTATGGGGAAAGTGTTTTTTCTTCCACCTGATGACTTTTGCTTCTTCAGTGTTCCTTGGAGACTTCAATTAATGATTGTTTTTCACCCTTCGTTCACAGGCCAAGCGGTTTACCACAGTTTCCCTAAGGTTCTCATTTTCCTATTAGTCAGCAGTTGTCTTGATGGTGTGGTTACACAGCCAAGTGGGTGAAGTGCACAAAGAGGGGTACGGGAAAGTCCAGGAGCCCTTTCCTCCCAAAGGTGAAAAATGTTCTGGGCTTCCCCCCAGAACATTATAATTGACTCTTCTTGTTTGATACTGTTGTGTTTCACTCTCCTTTCCTCTGTGAGTGCCCAGCATGGACACTGCTATTCCTGCTTTACCTTTTTCATTAAAAAATCCACATACCTTTTCCTGAATATTGCATTGGGCCTGTTGATGTAATAGTTCTCTTACCTTTAATTTCCATCATTATCTCTGCTTGAATTTGTGTCACACATGCACCTGGGCCAGGGAACATGTGTGAAGGACCGAGACAGTCCCCTCTTACAGGAAGGACTCATATCATCATTTGACAGCTGAGTCTCAAGTGCCTAACAAATGTTATTTCCTGATTTGTCAGTTTATTACTCAACAGTCCTGAGTCTTTTCTCTCTGGGTCCTTTCCTTTGTCACTCTCTAGGACTGCCAAAGCCAGTCAGGACTTTGCAATATGATCTATTTGATACACAACCATCAAATCCCTGATAAATTTATAATTTCTTATTCTTGGGGGTTCCACAGTGAGAACAAGTGTCAATTTTCTTAATGATGTTTAAAAGGATAAGATATGCTAGTAAAATAAAGCTATCATACTAATGATAATAATAACAGCCACCACTGTTGAGGGTCTGCTTTTTGCCAGATACCATTACAAGCGTTTTATGTGTCATGCATCTGTTGAACTAGAAAATAGCACAACAGCCCTGTAAGGTAGGTGTTATTCCTCCCACTTTACCACAGGCAGGCTCAGAGAGGGGAAGATTCTTGCTCAATATTGCAAACCACTAAAGAGAGAAGGAAAGTCTTCTGGCAACTAAGCCTCTTTTCTCCCTGCAGAGAAGCTTAGCTGCTAAGATGCTGCAGTGCGTTTTGAATGGTTGGTATGTTTTGTTCTGGGGAGGAAGTACCTATTGATGAAGGTGCCAAAGGCAGTGCTGACACACTGGGAGATAGGGTGAGACTTTCTGTCACTTAGCTGGCTTGGGTCATCTGTGAGTATGCTGTCCTGGGGAGAGACGTGAGGTGAGCTGCCAGGCAAGGCCAGTGGAACTTCTCGCCTTCTCCACAGTCTGCTCCTCAGAGGGCCTGGCTTACTTTTTTTTTCAACTTGTAAAATATACAAAATAGTTATTTTAACCATTTGTAAGTATATAATTCTATGGCATTACATACATTCACAATGTCGTGTAACCATCTGATACCCCAAACTTGTTCATCATCCTCAATAAAAAATGTGTACGCATTAAAAAATAACTCCCCCTTTCTCCCTCCCTCCAGCCCCTGGTAACTTGTATTTTACTTTCTGACTCTATGAATTTGCCTATTCTAGGTATCTCATATAAGTGGAATCATCTAATATTTGTCCTTCTCTTTCTGGCTCATCTTACTAAGTGTAATGTTTTTGAGGTCCATCCATATTCTAGCATGTATCAAAATTTAATTCTTTTTTATGACTGAATAACATTCTATTATATGTATCTATCACATTTTGTTTATCCATTCATCTGCTGGTGGACCCTGGGCTATTTTTTGGGAGGAGGTCATTGGATGATTTCCTTTCCCCCTGCCTCGGGGAAGCTCATACCACACAAACCACACCAGGGTTTTGTTTCAGAGAATAGATTGTGGTTTCTGGTATCTTAGTCAGTTCAGGATGCTATAGGAAAATGCTATAGACTGGGTGGTATAAACAACAGAAATGTATTTCTCACAGCTCTGGAAACCAGAAGTCTGAGGTTAGGGTGTCCACATGGTCTGGTTCTGGGGAGGGCCCTCCTCTGCATTGCAGACTGCTTGCTTCTTGTATCCTCGTCTGGTGAAGAGAGGAGAGAGGGAAGCCAACTCTCTTGTGTGTCTCTCTTTTTTTATTTTTTTAATTGGGGTATAGTTGTTTTACAATGTTGTGTTAGTTTCTACTGTAGAGAGAGGTGAAGTAGAGTTCCCTGTGCTATACAGCAGGTTCTCATTAGTTATCTATTTTATACATAATACTGTATATGTGTCAATCCCAATCTCCCAATTCATCCCACCACCCTCTTTTCCCTCTTGGTGTCCATACGTTTGTTCTCTACATCTGTATCTCTATTTCTGCCTTGCAAACTGGTTCATCTGTACCATTTTTCTAGATTCCACATATATGCATTAATATACTATATTTGTTTTTCTCTTTCTGACTTACTTCACTCTGTATGACAGCCTCTAGATCCACCCATGTCTCTACAAATGACCCAATTTCATTCCTTTTTATGGCTGAGTAATATTCCATTGTATATATGTACCACATCCTCTTTATCCATTCATCTGTCAATGGGCATTTAGGTTGCTTCCATGACCTGGCTATTGTAAATAGTGCTGCAGTGAACATTGGGGTGCATGTGTCTTTTTGAATTATGGTTTTCTCTGAGTATATGCCCAGGAGTGGGATTGCTGGATCATATGGTAATTCTATTTTTAGTCTTTTGAGGATCCTCCTACTGTTCTCCATGGTGGCTGTGTCAATTTACATTCCCTCTTGTGTCTCTTCTTATAAGGGCATTAATCCTACTCATGGTGGCTCCACCTTCATGACCTAGTTATGTCCCAAAGACCCACCCCCTAATACCATAACATTGGGGGTTAGGATTCAACATATGGATTTGGGAGGGGGAGGCACAATCATTCAGTCCATAACAATGGGATCCTTTAGGGTGGAGCATATAAAATGGGCAGTTTAAAATCAGTTTCTATCAAGTATTTATTGAGCCCCAAGTAGATATCTGACCGTAAATGTTGTCCATAAGCAGGTAATGAGTACACTGTCTACATTCTGGGGAAATTCACCCAGGCCCACATGCATGCACACACTTACACTCCTTCCCAGCCCCTACACCATCCTCACTGTATACACGTACACTCTTCTACCCCTCCCTGTTCCCTCCCCAAATAGACGAGTAACCATGAAACTATGCATTCAAGTGAGTTGTAGAGAAGACATAAATGGAATTTTTGAGGAGGGCAAGATGTTGTTCTTTTGGGTGTTCAGGCATGCCTCTGAGAATAGATAGAATTGGAACCTGATCATAGAGAATGGCCATGATTTGTGTAGGCATAACAGGGTAAGGGGCAAGGGTACATCAGGACAAAGAAACTACTTGAGCAAAGTCTCAGAGTCCAGAATTGGACATTGAGGGGGTGTGGTGGGATTCCTGGGGGAAAGGTTTCTGTTAGAGAAATGAGGAGGTGTGACAGGAAGGGAGGAACAGATAGTGGAAAGCTTTTAATTGTAGGCTGAGGAGGTTGAACTTTACCCTGCAAGATGTGGTAGCTTTGGAAGAGATAAATGACACAATCAATCTGAAAAATCTATAAGTCAATAACTTGCATTTATTAAGGGAATGCTATGTGCTAGGGGTGGTATTGGGTCGAGCACTGGGGACAGAAAGATGAAAGTATTACCCAGGATGGAACCTGGCAAACATTAATGTTTGAGAGATAGGAGGAGAAAAGCTGGAAAAGAAAGCAGAAAATAGAGGTTTAAGGAAAGGATGAGTCAAGAGCATGATCGCAAAAGCTAACAGGAGGGAGTTTCCAGGAAAGCTTGGTTATCAGTGTTAAAAGTTGCACTAAGATCCCAAAGAGGAAGGACAGGATCTCTGCTACTGGTTTGGACAAGTGGAAGGATGTGGATGGTTTTGGTAGGCAGAGCCTCAGTGGAGCAGGGGTGAGGGAGTAGAAGTGAGTATGCAATGAGTTGAAGAGTACAAGGGAGTCGAGGACATAAAGATGCTGAATGAAAACCATGCTTTCCAAATATATGATGGTGAAGGAAAGGAAGTAAGTACAGTGGTAGCTGCAGAGGACAATATGCTTAAGAGAATAGACAGTTATTATGATTGTTGTTATTAGAATAAAGGCATGTTTTCTATTAGTGGGAAAGAACTGGAGGAAAGGGGCAGTTTAATTAAACAGCCAGGAGAAGAATCAGTGGAACAAGTTGTTTTGTAACAGATGGTTTAGGGAGATGGATCTGGCAATGGAATGCAGACTGGACTGAAGTTTGGAAGTGACCAGAGGGCAACAGACCGTCTGGGGAGTTGTTGTAGCAGCAGGGAGGATGTCAGGGAACAGTGGCTTGTACAGAAACGGAGTAAAGGAGTAAAGATAGTTATCAATGAGGCCTCAGGAAAAGAAAGAACAGGACGTAGTATTGGATTAAATACTGAGAGGTAAATAACATCCAAGGTATCCCCAAGTTTGGCTTGGATGATCTGTTGCATTTAACGTACTGGGGCCATTTCTGCTGCACTCCCCAAAGCAGTTCAGGATGAGTGTGACTCTGCTTGTCCAGGGCCTCTGACAGTGACCCTGAAGAAACACCAGACTTTCAGTTTTTCTTTGAACTGTGTCCTTTTGTATTAGGATCAGTATTATGTGATCTTCCAAAACTAATGGCTTTGATTACTGTGTATGTCCTCTGTCATCTTTCTTCTCATGAATGTGCAGTCACTGAAAATAGGCTGAGTCATTAGGAGAAGAAAGAGACACAACGGCCACATCCACAGGGGCTAAATGACCTGTCAGGATAAGAGCCTTGAGCCACTGCACAAGGTACCTGTTTGCATCATCATTTTGTGGTCAAAGCTGCTTTTTATGGCTCTCTTCCTCTTGCTTCTGCTTCAAGCTTATTTTTGGAGCATTTTAGTGACCTTGAACATGAAATGAAATAGTGATGCCACTTCTCAAGGGAAATGTGTTTAGGATGTGCTGGTTCATGAAAGAGAATCATCAGTCAGAGTTCCCCAAGGGCTTAACCTTCATCTGCTTTTCAAAGAGAAAAGCTGCTTCCTTCCCCTCACACACAGAGCTCTGCTCCCTTCCTCTCCCTGTCCTCTTCTGATGCTTTCCCGAATCAGTAGATTTTTAATCTTTGGAGTCTTTTGGTGTGGATGCACCATCTGTAGTTCAATAAAGTGGCAACTTTCTCTTTCTTTTGTTTCATTTTTCTCTCTGTATTTTCCTGCCACCTCACTAATTTCTGTCATTGTATCTCTGTAGTGAAGGGCAAAAGTACTGACACTGTGCACACAAAATGTAAATCCAACTGTTGCTTGTGAATTGGCCGCATGTTTGGAAAATCTTAGTTTCTATAGCAGAATGTGAATATTGGATGTAGTTTGATGTCAGTAGTAATTTTTTTCTTTCTGAACGATTCTTTCTGTAAGTTGGAGAGGGGCTTTAAAGGAAAAGAATCACACAGTTATGTTTTCTGACCACAGACCCATGCAAATCACCTCCCCTCACCTCCCTGTGTCCCTCCCCTGCCATCCATGGTTGCTATGATTGCAATTCTCTTTTTTTTAATATAGAGGTTGCGTTTATTTATTTATTAATTTTTTGGCCGCACCGTGCCAATAAATGAATGAATGATCTGCACGCGGGATCTTAGTTCCCCGAACAGGGATCAAGCCGGTACCCCTGCAGTGGAAGCGCAAAGTTTTAACTGCTGGACCGCCAGGGAAGTCCCCATGATTACAATCTTATTTTATGGATGTTTGAAGCTCTTCCTGAATAGTCATTTACGCTATTATGAAAGGAAATGAGAGAAGAATACGTTGGCGTGACCGGATAAGGAGCGTACAGATGGGAAGCTGGCGATGCGGGAGAAGAAGGGAGAAGGAAGCTGAACACCTGGGACCCAGGGCTGGGATAACGACATGGTACCGAGTGGGCTGAGGCAGAGGCCACAGTCAGGGGTGGGCTTGCTTGAGTGCCCAGGAGCTGAGCAGGGTCTAAAAAGACCCGTTTTAGTTGGTGGTCAGTCTTCACATGAGCAGGAACTTTGCGTTATTTGATCCGGCCCATCTCATTTACAGCCCGTCTAGAAGTAATTTAGGGACCTGACATTAGACACCCAATGAAGACGCTTCCCAGCCATGCAACGAGAACAGCTGTTGGACCCCAGGTGAGCCCTGGATCCCTGGTGTGACTGTGGAAAGAAGCATCCATGCCTGTAGGTAGAGGGGGTTGATTATTTGAATCCATGTCTGTGGGGAATGAATACATTGCCATGTTGCAGAATACACATGCACAGTGTGGGATGCTACCAACCACACAACCTACTCCCACAATTCATCCCTTTCATTTGGGGTGAATCTTACCCAGTAAAAGTGGGCTATCTTTTCTGGTAGAATTGCTATTTCTTCCTGTCTGTTTCTACCTTTGCTTAGTCTCCCCTTACTACATATTACACACACACACACACACACACACACACACTACCCCTCGATAAATTTTACAGAAAGAGTGGACCACATTCTTGTTTTCTAAAGGAAATAGCCCAAACTACTTATCTCATTTAAAAAACACATTTTTGGTGAATTGACACACGTAAATCTCACTCTTTTAGGTACTTATTTAATTGAATATTTTCTCGCTGTGGAAGCAGTCACATGTGAAAGCCGAGGCACCCCAGGTGAGGGCCCCTTACTGTGTGTTCAGATATGCCACTGCCTACATTAATAATTCTGAGGATATTTGATTTCATGAAATAAATTAGTCTTGCTTCCATATATTAAGACACACAAGATGGTTCATCTTAAAATTGATGTAAAATTGTTCTCTCCTAGTACATCTAATCTTAGTCTCAAATCAATGAGACTTGGATGTTTGGAGAACTAAGACAATGAAAGCAACTTTTATTGAGAGGATGGAATTCGATAATTTTTGAAAGATTTAAAAGGAGTTTGAAAAATATGTAGTAAGTTTTTCATGTTGACTTTAAGTGAAAGTTGAATTTAGTTTTCTATTATAATTTTTTGAGTTGGGGACATTAGAAAAGAATAAAGTTTTTAGTACAGAGTTGATTCTTCAGAAAATTTCTTTTCCTTTTGAAATTCTAAGAAGCATTTCCAAAGCATTAAGTACTAGCTTCTTTTATTTTTATTTACATCTTTATTGGAGTATAATTGCTATACAATGGTGTGTTAGTTTCTGCTTTATAACAAAGTGAATCAGTTATACATATACATATGTTCCCATATCTCTTCCCTCTTGCGTCTCCCTCCCTCCCACCCTCCCTATCCCACCCCTCCAGGCGGTCAGAAAGCACCGAGCTGATCTCCCTGTGCTATGCGGCTGCTTCCCACTAGCTATCTACCTTACGTTTGGTAGTGTATATATGTCCATGCCTCTCTCTCGCTTTGTCACAGCTCACCCTTCCCCCTCCCCATATCCTCAAGTCCATTCTCTAGTAGGTCTGTGTCTTTATTCCTGTCTTACCCCAACGTTCTTCATGACATTTTTTTTCTTGAATTCCATATATATGTGTTAGCATACAGTATTTGTCTCTCTCTGACTTACTTCACTCTGTATGACAGACTCTAGGTCTATCCACCTCATTACAAATAGCTCAATTTTGTTTCTTTTTATGGCTGAGTAATATTCCATTGTATATATGTGCCACATCTTCTTTATCCATTCATCTGTTGATGGACACTTAGGTTGTTTCCATCTCCGGGCTATTGTAAATAGAGCTGCAATGAACATTTTGGTACATGACTCTTTTTGAATTACGGTTTTCTCAGGGTATATGCCTAGTAGTGGGATTGCTGGGTCATATGGTAGTTCTATTTGTTCTATTTGTTCTATTTAAGGAACCTCCATACTGTTCTCCACAGTGGCTGTATCAATTTACATTTCCACCAGCAGTGCAAGAGTGTTCCCTTTTCTCCACACCCTCTCCAGCATTTATTGTTTGTAGATTTTTTGATGATGGCCATTCTGACTGGTGTGAGATGATATCTCATTGTAGGTTTGATTTCCATTTCTCTAATGATTAATGATGTTGAGCATTCTTTCATGTGTTTGTTGGCAGTCTGTATATCTTCTTTGGAGAAATGTCTATTTAGGTCTTCTGCACATTTTTGGATTGGGTTGTTTGGTTTTTTGTTATTGAGCTGCATGAACTGCTTATAAATTTTGGAGATTAATCCTTTGTCAGTTGCTTCATTTGCAAATATTTTCTCCCATTCTGAGGGTTGTCTTTTGGTCTTTTTTATGGTTTCCTTTGCTGTGCAAAAGCTATGAAGTTTCATTAGGTCCCATTTGTTTATTTTTGTTTTTATTTCCATTTCTCTAGGAGGTGGATCAAAAAGGATCTTGCTGTGATTTATGTCATAGAGTGTTCTGCCTATGTTTTCCTCTAAGAGTTTGATAGTTTCTGGCCTTACATTTAGGTCTTTAATCCATTTTGAGCTTATTTTTGTGTACGGTGTTAGGGAGTGATCTAATCTCATACTTTTACATGTACCTGTCCAGTTTTCCCAGCACCACTTGTTGAAGAGGCTGTCCTTTCTCCACTGTACATTCCTGCCTCCTTTATCAAAGATAAGGTGACCATATGTGCATGGGTTTATCTCTGGGCTTTCTATCCTGTTCTATTGATCTATCTTTCTGTTTTTGTGCCAGTACCATATTGTCTTGATTACTGTAGTTTGTAGTATAGTCTGAAGTCAGGGAGCCTGATTCCTCCAGCTCCGTTTTTCGTTCTCAAGATTGCTTTGGCTATTCGGGGTCTTTTGTGTTTCCACACAAATTGTGAATGTTTTTGTTCTAGTTCTGTGAAAAATGCCAGTGGTAGTTGGATAGAGATTGCATTGAATCTGTAAATTGCTTTGGGTAGTAGAGTCATTTTCATAAAGTTGATTCTTCCAATCCAAGAGCATGGTATATCTCTCCATGTATTTGTATCATCTTTAATTTCTTTCATCAGTGTCTTATAATTTTCTGCATACAGGTCTTTTGTCTCCTTTGGTAGGTTTATTCCTAGATATTTTATTCTTTTTGTTGCAATGGTAAATGGGAGTGTTTTCTTGATTTCTCTTTCAGATTTTTCATCATTAGTGTATAGGAATGCCAGGGATTTCTGTGCATTAATTTTGTATCCTGCTACTTTACCAAATTCATTGATTAGCTCTAGTAGTTTTCTGGTAGCATCTTTAGGATTCTCTATGTATAGTATCATGTCATCTGCAAACAGTGACAGCTTTACTTCTTCTTTTCCGATTTGGATTCCTTTTATTTACTTTTCTTCTCTGACTGCTGTGGGTAAAACTTCCAAAACTATGTTGAATAAGAGTGGTGAGAGTGGACAACCTTGTCTTGTTCCTGATCTTAGTGGAAATGGTTTCAGTTTTTCACCATTGAGGACGATGTTGGCTGTGGGTTTGTCATATATGTCCTTTATTATGTTGAGGAAAGTTCCCTCTATGCCTACTTTCTGCAGGGTTTTTATCATAAATGGGTGTTGAATTTTGTCGTAAGCTTTCTCTGCATCTATTGAGATGATCATATTTCTTTCTCCTTCAGTTTGTTAATATGGTATATCACGTTGATTGATTTGCGTATATTGAAGAATCCTTGCATTCCTGGAATAAACCCCACTTGATCATGGTGTATGATCCGTTTAATGTGCTGTTGGATTCTATTTGCTAGTATTAGGTTGAGGATTTTTGCATCTATGTTCATCAGTGATATTGGCCTGTAGTTTTCTTTCTTTGTGACATCTTTGTCTGGTTTTGGTATCAGGGTGATGGTGGCCTCGTAGAATGAGTTTGGGAGTGTTCCTCCCTCTGCTATATTTTGGAAGAGTTTGAGAAGGACAGGTGTTAGCTCTTCTCTAAATGTTTGATAGAATTCGCCTGTGAAGCCATCTGGTCCTGAGCTTTTGTTTGTTGGAAGATTTTTAGTCACAGTTTCAATTTCAGTGCTTGTGATTGGTCTGTTTATATTTTCTATTTCTTCCTGATTCAGTCTTGGCAGGTTGTGCATTTCTAAGAATTTGTCCATTTCTTCCAGATTGTCCATTTTATTGGCATAGAGCTGCTTGTAGTAATCTCTCATGATCTTTTGTATTTCTGCATTGTCAGTTGTTACTTCTCCTTTTTCATTTCTAATTCTATTGATTTGAGTCTTCTCCCTGTTTTTCTTGATGAGTTTGGCTAATGGTTTATCAATTTTGTTTATCTTCTCAAAGAACCAGCTTTTAGTTTTATTGATCTTTGCTATCGTTTCCTTCATTGCTTTTTCATTTATTTCTGATCTGATCTTTGTGATTTCTTTCCTTCTGCTAACTTTGGGGTTTTTTTGTTCTTCTTTCTCTAATTGCTTTAGGTGCAAGGTTAGGTGTTTTTTTCGAGATGTTTCCTGTTTCTTAAGGTAGGATTGTATTGCTATAAACTTCCGTCTTAGAACTGCTTCTGCTGCATCCCATAGATTTTATGTTGTCGTGTCTCCATTATCATTTGCTTCTAGGTATTTTTTGATTTCCTCTTTGATTTCTTCAGTGATCACTTCGTTATCAAGTAGTGTATTATTTAGCCTCCATGTGTTTGTATTTTTTACAGATCTTTTCCTGTAATTGATATCTAGTCTCATAGCGTTGTGGTGAGAAAAGATACTTGATACAATTTCAATTTTCTTAAATTTACCAAGGCTTGATTTGTGACCCAAGATATCATCTATCCTGGAGAATGTTCCATGAGCACTTGAGACAAATGTGTATTCTGTTGTTTTTGGATGGAATGTCCTATAAATATCAATGAAGTCCATCTTGTTTAATGTATCATTTAAAGCTTGTGTTTCCTTATTTATTTTCATTTTGGATGATCTGTCCATTGGTGAAAGTGGGATGTTAAAGTCCCCTACTATGAATGTGTTACTGTTATTTCCCCTTTTATGGCTGTTAGTATTTGCCGTATGTATTGAGGTGCTCCAATGTTGGGTGCATAAATATTTTCAATTGTTATATCTTCTTCTTGGATCGATCCCTTGATCATTATGTAGTGTCCTTCTTTTTCTCTTCTTATAGACTTTATTTTAAAGTCTATTTTGTCTGATATGAGAATTGCTACTCCAGCTTTCTTTTGGTTTCCATTTGCATGAAATATCTTTTTCCATCCCCTCACTTTCAGTCTATACGTGTCTCTAGGTCTGAAGTGGGTCTCTTGTAGACAGCAAATATATGGGTCTTGTTTTTGTATCCATTCAGCCAATCTGTGTCTTTTGGTGGGAGCATTTAGTCTGTTTATATTTAAGGTAATTATTGATATGTATGTTCGTATTCCCATTTTCTTAATTGTTTTGGTTCGTTATTGTAGGTCTTTTCCTTCTCTTGTGTTTTTTGCCTAGAGAAGTTCCTTTAGCAGTTGTTGTAAAGCTGGTTTGGTGGTGCTGAACTCTCAGCTTTTGCTTGTCTGTAAAGGTTTTAATTTCTCCATCAAATCTGAATGAGATCCTTGCTGGGTAGAATAATCTTGGTTGCAGGTTTTTCTCCTTCATCACTTTAAATATGTCCTGCCAGTCCCTTCTGGCTTGCAGAGTTTCTGCCGAAAGATTAGCAGTTAACCTTATGGGGATTCCCTTGTGTGTTATTTGTTGTTTTTCCCTTGCTGCTTTTAATATGTTTTCTTTGTATTTAATTTTTGACAGTTTGATTAATATGTGTCTTGGCGTATTTCTCCTTGGATTTATCCTGTATGGGACTCTCTGTGCTTCCTGGACTTGATTAACTATTTCCTTTCCCATATTAGGGAATTTTTCAACTATAATCTCTTCAAATATATTCTCAGTCCCTTCTTTTTCTCTTCTTCTTCTGGAACCCCTATAATTCGAATGTTGGTGCGTTTGATCTTGTCCCAGAAGTCTCTGAGACTGTCCTCAGTTCTTTTCATTTTTTTTTCTTTATTCTGCTCTGCAGTAGTTATTTCCACTATTTTATCTTCCAGGTCACTTATCCATTCTTCTGCCTCAGTTATTCTGCTATTGATCCCATCTAGAGTATTTTTAATTTAATTTATTGTGTTGTTCATCGTTGTTTGTTTCATCTTTAGTTCTTCTAGGTCCTTGTTAAATGTTTCTTGCATTTTGTCCATTCTATTTCCAAGATTTTGGATCATCTTTACTATCATTATTCTGAATTCGTTTTCAAGTAGACTGCCTATTTCCTCTTCATTTGTTAGGTCTGGTGGGTTTTTATGTGCTCCTTCATGTGCGGTGTGTTTTTCTGTCTTCTCATTTTGCTTATCTTACTGTGTTTGGGGTCTCCTTTTTGCAGGCTGCAGGTTCGTAGTTCCTGTTATTTTTGGTGTCTGTCCCCAGTGGCTAAGGTTGGTTCAGTGGGTTGTGTAGGCTTCCTGGTGGAGGGGACTAGTGCCTGTGTTCTGGTGGATGAGGCTGGATCTTGTCTTTCTGGTGGGCAGGTCCACATCTGGTGGTGTGTTTTGGGGTGTCTGTGGACTTATTATGATTTTAGGCAGCCTCTCTGCTAATGGGTGGGGTTGTGTCTTGCTAGTTGTTTGGCATAGGATGTCCAGCACTGTAGCTTGCTGGTCGTTGAGTGAAGCTGGGTGCTGGTGTTGAGATGGAGATCTCTGCGAGATTTTTGCCATTTGATATTGTTTGGAGCTGGGAGGTCTCTTGTGCACCAGTGTCCTGAAGTTGGCTCTCCCTCCTCAGAGGCACAGCACTGACTCCTGGCTGCTGCACCAAGAGCCTTTCATCCACACGGCTCAGAATAAAAGGGAGAAAAAGTAGAAAGAAAGAATTAGTAGAAGTAGAAAAAGAAAGAAAGAAAGAAAGGAGGGCGGAAGGAAGGAAGGAGGGAAGGAAGGAAAAAAGAAAGGAGAAAAAGTAAAATAAAATAAAGTAAGATAAAATATAATAAATTTATTAAAATAAAAAATAATTATTAAGAGAAAAAAAGAAAAAAGATAAAAAGAAAAAAACGGACGTATAGAACCCTAGGACAAATGGTGGAAGCAAAGCTATACAGACAAAATCTCACACAGAAGCATACACACTCACAAAAAGAGGAAAAGGGGGAAAAATCATAAATCTTGCTCTCAAAGTCCACCTCCTTAATCTGGGATGATTCGTTGTCTATTCATGTATTCCACAGATGCAGGGTACATCAACTTGATTGTGGAGCTTTAATCCCCTGCTTCTGAGGCTGCTGGGAGAGATATCCCTTTCTCTTCTTTGTTCTGACAGCTCCCAGGGGCTCAGCTTTGGATTTGGCCCCGCCTCTGCGTGTAGGTCGCCGGATGGCGTCTGTTCTTCGCTCAGACAGAACGGGGTTAAAGGGGCCGCTGATTCGGGGGCTCTGGCTCACTCAGGCCCGGGAGGAGGGAGGGGCACGGAGTGTGGGGCGGGCCTGCGGCGGCAGAGGCTGGCGTGACGGCGTGACGTTGCACAAGCCTGAGGCGCGCCGTGCGTTCTTCTGGAGGAGTTGACCCTGGGTCCCGGGGACCTGGCAGTGGCGGGCTGCACAGGCTCCCTGGAAGCGGGGTGTAGACAGTGACCGTGCTCGCACACAGGGTTCTTGGTGGCGGCAGCAGCAGCCTTAGCGTCTCATGCCCGTCACTGGGGTCCGCGCTTTTAGCCGCGGCTTGCGCCTGTCTCTGGAGCTCCTTTAAGCAGCGCTCTTAATCCCCTCTCCTCGCGCACCAGGAAACAAAGAGGTAAGAAGTCTCTTGGCTCTTCGGCAGGTCCAGACTTTTCCCCGGACTCACTCCCGGCCAGCCGTGGCGCACTAACCCCCTGCAGGCTGTATTCACGCCACCAACCCCAGTCCTCTCCCGGCGCTCCGACCGAAGCCCGAGCCTCAACTCCCAGCCCCGCCCCCCCGGCGGGTGAGCAGACAAGCCTCTCTGGCTGGTGAGTGCCGGTCGGCCCTGATCCTCTGTGCGGGAATCTCTCCGCTTTGCCCTCCGCACCCCTGTTGCTGTGCTCTCCTCCGCAGCTCCGAAGCTTCCCTCCTCTGCCACCCGCAGTCTCCGCCCGCGAAGGAGCTTCCTAGTATGTGGAAACATTTCCTCCTTCACAGCCCCCTCCCACTGGCGCAGGTCCCGTCCCTATTCTTTTGTCTCTGTTTATTCTTTTTTCTTTTGCCCTACCCAGGTACGTGGGGGGTTTCTTGCCTTTTGGGAGGTCTGAGGTCTTCTGCCGGCGTTCAGTAGGTGTTCTGTAGGAGTTGTTTCACGTGTAGATGTATTTCTGGTGTATTTGTGGGGAGGAAGATGATCTCCGCGTCTTACTCTTACTCCTCTGCCATCTTTCCGGAAGCCTCCAGTATCATCTACTAGTTTCTTTTAGAATAGATTCTTTTCCCAACAGCAAGCTCCAAATGATTCAGCAAAAATTATGTTTACAAGAATGTAATCGTAGGTGGATCTCACCATGAGGAAACCTGAGAAAGTGCCTCCTCCCACTTCTCCCTCTCCCTCCCACTCTCTCTCACGCCCCTCTCCCCCATTTATACATGTATGTACATCTCTCTCAAGAATAACTGATAAAAATAGCACAAACTATCCAATGAACACTAGCAAATGTGTTAATTTATTTTCTGTTGCCAGCATGAAGGTAAGGGAGCTGCTATGATCGACAGTTATTGTGTGGTATTGGTAAAATTCATTATCTGTGGGATGTTTCCCATATTTCAGCTAGATTTAGTATGAGTTGATCCTGTATAGGCAGGCATGTGAGGAAAATGTAGCAGCAATTTAGAAAGGGAAACGGCCTGGGTTGATAGCCCAGCTGGAAATAAGGAGGTTCCTGGGTTGAAGATCAGCACAGTTAAAAGGGTTTAGGAGTCAGATCATCAAGGTAATAGCTGGAGGCCTTAATCAGTGGCCTCGATATGTCTTCTGCTGCAGTGATTTAAATGGAAGGGTTGGTGTAACACTTATAGTCCCTTGAAAAAAGTAGGTTCAAATTCCACAAGTGCACAGAAAGACAATTCAAGACCAAGTGTTTAGGGTAGAAGTGCAGTGAGGTGTTCAGAGGTTTGAGGGGTCAGGGACTGTGCAGAGAGCACAGATAATCATTATGGGAACATTTGCTTCTGTCAGCTGTGGGTCTTGTAGTTCTGGAATATTTCTCTGGGATGCTGAAGTTTTATTGCAGATTTCTAATCAATCAATCTAATCACTCTTAGACTTTTGAAATCTAAGAGTCTTAAAGTGTTAAAGGCGTTGCGTTTGCTAGACAGTTCTAACAGTATGTTGTTAGTCCTACTTATATTACAAATTAAAATTTTTTTTTAACGTATACACACTGCTATGTATAAAACAGATAAACAACAAGGACCTACTATATAGTGCAGGGAACTATATTCAGTCTCTTGTAATAACCTATAATGAAAAAGAATCTGAAAAAGAATATATATATAAATATATATACATACATATGAAGCCAAATCACTTTGCTGTACACATGAAACTAACACAACATTGTAAATTAACAATACTTCAATAAAAATGGTCAAAAAATGATTTTTTTGTAATCTCAAGGTGGCATGGTGGAAAGGAATGAACTTTGGGCTTGGAGTCAGATGATATAATTTCCAAACCTGAACTTGCCACTTCAGACTCTCTGGACTGGGGCAAATCATCTAGCCTCTGTATACCTTAGTTATTTTATCTGTAAATGGCAATATTGCCATGGCTCCTACCTCGCCCAGGGGAGGCTGTCAGAATCAAAAGAGTTGCTGTACCTGTGAGAGTTTTACAGTAGTAACAATAATAAACAAAAGGTGATTTCCCTCTTCCCATTTTCCATCACTATTTTGTTTCTGTCCTTTGTTCCTTGTTTTAATGATTTTGATGACTGATTTTGATGACATGTCATTTGATGAAGATGTGTCATTGATCTAAGCCATCTTAATTCCTTTTTTGGTAGTATACATAATACATTTTAAAATGAGCTACTATTATTATCTGCCTCTCAGGAGTACTACAGTGTGTAATTTTAGCTCCTAGAAATATTTGGAAGAAAATATTTCTCTAATTGGTGATTTAATAACATCATTAAGTTTGATTTACATATTAGTCGCTTATATTTTGCCCCTAAACTTTAAAAGTATTTAGAGTCTAATTTATGTACCCTACATATGCTATTATGGGGATAAGAAAAAAATGACATCACTCGTGGTTTGCTCAGGAATGGGGAACACGTACATTTTGCTATTGCTTCCTTCTCTTATATGCTACTGTGGTGGCTGGAGCACTAAGAATTTGATCTGAGCACGTTAAGGTAAATTATAATTTCAAAGCTCTGGCTGGTACTTTTGCTGATAAGAATGGAAATCCAAGATAGATGGCTGACTTATTTAGAAAAACATGACAGTGGCATTTTTAGGTTATGAAACTGAGGTCCTGACCACCATCACTTTGCCCAGATGCAAGAAGAGGCTTGATAGAAAATGGTGAAACTGCTCTGTCACATTTCCTCCTCATTCCCAAAGCCTTGGGAGGAATCTGTTAAATCCTAGAGCCTTATGTTTGTGGTGATTTAGAGAGTGAAGAATGGGGGAATTGTCCATTATATTTGGAAGGGTGCAGGAGTTCCTATAGTTTAGGGGTCAGGGCTTGGATATTAAATTGGATATTACAGAAAAATGTAAACCCAGAGGCGTGGACTAGGGGACACCCAGATTATACTAGTTTTAGGACAAAAAAATTTTTTTTAATTAATTAATTTATTTTTGGCTGCATTGGGTCTTCGTTGCTGCGCACGGGCTTTCTCTAGTTGTGGCGAGTGGCAACTCTTTGTTGCAGTGCGCAGGCCTCTCACTGCGGTGGCCTCTCTTGTTGTGGAGCACGGGCTCTAGGCACAGGGGCTTTAGTAGTTGTGGCACACGGGCTCAGTAGCTGTGGCTCGTGGGCTCTAGAGCGCAGGCTCAGTAGTTGTGGCGCATGGTCTTTGTAGCTCCATTGCATGTGGGATCTTCCCAGACCAGTGCTCGAAGCCGTGTCCCTTGCATTGGCAGGCGGATTCTTAACCACAGCGCCACCAGGGAAGTCCCAAGACAAAAAATTTTTAAAAAACAGTTGTAGATTTTTATTCCAAAGACTGAATTTGTAACAAAGCTTAGTTCTATTTTAAAGGCACATGTAGAACTATCTGTTTTGTGGGCAGATTCAAATGCAATTACTCCAACCAATTTTCATACTAAAAAATACTGTGAGCCTTTATTGAGCATTTGAAATTAAAGCTGAGAGGACAGCTATCTGCTTCTTTCAGAAGATCCTTAGTATTTTATCAACAAGGTTAATTATGTACGTCCTATGCAATCTCTCTATTATATGATGAAGCAGTGTAGTGAGCCATTAAACTCTACCATAGTATGTCTGGGTATCATGGAATATATTAGGTCAAGTCAGATCCTGAAAACCATGACTTTAAGGGGAATTCACATGTGCCAGTGATTTAGAAGAACCGGCTAAGGAGAAGAAGTGGGTTGGTTGGTAGAGTGCTTGGTGATTGCCTGTAACCCAATGGGGGAGATGCCCTCAGACCAACTTGGCTGATTAAAAGCCTGTGAAATATTTAGAAATGGGCACAAAGATTCCTGGGTGGTGTAGAAGTTTGACATTCATAGTAAAGTGAACAGTCCCTGTTCAGTGACATGCAAATAAATTTTGTCAGGTGGTTGACAATGTAATTGATGCCCCCCAAGATGATTTCAAAAATTATATTTCATTGCCCTTGAATATTGACCATTTTTGCATCTGTTAGCAAATTCATTTCAGCATTGCACATGTATGAGTCCTTTGAATAATCATTTGAAATTTTTTTGGTATCTTACTTGTTCTCTCATTAATTAATGAGTTAAATAAAATCTTGACATGTATTCAGTTTGGTTTTCTATGAGAATCATAAATTTACTCTTTAAAAAACCCTTTTGACACAAGTTTCCACAGTGCTGATATGATCACACTGATCCTTCGAATGACTAAATTACTGACCCCTTCATTTTTTTTAGTACCACATTTCTCTGCCTTGTGGGAGACATTGAATGATTTCTACCTCTAACCCTCACTCGTGAATTAGTGCTCATTGACTATATCCTCACTCTCTTGACCTCAGTCAGAAAGGCCAAAGGAATAAAGATTAGTCTCCCACAGTTCCCCTCTGAGAGGTGGCATGCTCAGAAAAAAATGATTAGTGCAACCAAGTGTGGGACTAAACACAGATTTCGACTCCCTTACTCTATTTTAGGAAGTTATTGTATGTGGGCAATGATACAGACTGAGTTATTCAAATTATAAATGAATTAAACTGTAAAGTAGCTATTATGATCATAATTGATGTAAATTTCAATCAGTAATAAAATCAAGGGGTTAAAAGAGTAGAGGGTTCAGGAATATAGTATGAAATTGACATGTTTGTGGAACCATGGAGGTTTACTCTTGGATTCACAAAGAGTTTCCTATCAGGAATATTAAGTCCTTACCTACCTCCAACTGTTTGATTTAATGCTAAGTTATCCAGAGACAGAGAAATTTGGCACATGTAATTTCCTTCCAGAAGGAGGCGAGAGGTCAGTTCTATGTTTGGCGTTGTTCAGGAATGTTAATTTTTTGTTAAGATGAATGGATTCTTGTCTTCGCATGGCTAGGATAATAATACTTCCTGTCTTCCATTTGTGAATTGTAAAGAAATTGATTCATAAAATGCTCCTCAGAAAATGCTGGATTCCCCAGTTCGTATGTTTAACAATTTCACATTAACTGTAAGACTTTTCTAGTATGATCTTTATTAATCCATACCTATTTCCCAGTTTTTTAATTTTCAGCCAGGCCTTCAATTTTTCTCTTTTCAATTAAATTCATCATTAAAATATGTCTATTCTGTGATTTCCATCTCTGATACTGTGTACTCTGGCTTGTTATTTTTATTTATTTATATATATATTTTTAACATCTTTATTGGAGTGTAGTTGCTTAACAATGGTGTGTTAGTTTCTGCTGTATAACAAAGTGAATCAGCTATACATATACATATATCCCCATATCCCCTCCCTCTTGCATCTCCCTCCCACCCTCCCTATCCCACCCCTCTAGGTGCTCACAAAACACCAAGCTGATCTCCCTGTGCTATGTGTCTGCTTCCCACTAGCTATCTATTTTATATTGGTAGTTTATATATATCCATGCCACTCTCTCACTTCGTCCCAGCTTACCCTTCCCCCTCCCTCAAGTCCATTCTCTACGTCTGTTTCTTTATTCCTGTCCTGGCCTTAGGTTCTTCAGAACCTTTTTTTTTTTTTAGATTCCATATATATGTGTTAGCATATGGTATTTGTTTTTCTCCTTCTGAGTGACTTAACTTCACTCAGTATGACAGACTCTGGATCCATTCACCTCACTACAAATAACTCAGTTTCGTTTCTTTTTATGGCTGAGTAATATTCCATTGTATATATGTGCCACATCTTCTTTATCCATTCATCTGTCGATGGATGCTTAGGTTGCTTCCATGTCCTGGTTATTGTAAATAGAGCTGCAATGAACATTGTGGTACATGACTCTGTTTTGTTTTTTTTTTTACATCTTTATTGGGGTATGATTGTTTTACAATGGTGTGTTAGTTTCTGCTATAACAAAGTGAATCAGTTATACATATACATATGTTCTCATATCTCTTCCCTCTTGCATCTCCCTCCCTATCCCACCCCTCCAGGCGGTCACAAAGCACCGAGCTGATCTCCCTCTGCTATGTGGCTGCTTCCCATTAGCTATCTACCTTACGTTTGGTAGTGTATGTATGTCCATGCCTCTCTCTCGCTTTGTCACAGCTCACCCTTCCCCCTCCCCATATCCTCAAGTCCGTTCTCTAGTAGGTCTGTGTCTTCATTCCTGTCTTACCCCTAGGTTCTTCATGACATTTTTTTTTCTTAAATTCCATATATATGTGTTAGCATATGGTATTTGTCTTTCTCTTTCTGACTTACTTCACTCTGTATGACAGACTCTAGGTCTATCCACCTCATTACAAATAGCTCAATTTTGTTTCTTTTTATGGCTGAGTAAGATTCCATTGTATATATGTGCCACATCTTCTTTATCCATTCATCCGATGATGGACACTTAGGTTGTTTCCATCTCTGGGCTATTGTAAATAGAGCTGCAATGAACATTTTGGTACATGACTCTTTTTGAATTACGGTTTTCTCAGGGTATATGCCCAGTAGTGGGATTGCTGGGTCATATGGTAGTTCTATTTGTAGTTTTTTAAGGAAGCTCCATACTGTTCTCCATAGTGGCTGCATCAATTTACATTCCCACCAACAGTGCAAGAGGGTTCCCTTTTCTCCACACCCTCTCCAGCATTTATTGTTTGTAGATTTTTTGATGATGGCCATTCTGACTGGTATGAGGTGATACCTCATTGTAGGTTTGATTTCCATTTCTCTAATGATTAATGATGTTGAGCATTCTTTCATGTGTTTGTTGGCAGTCTGTATATCTTCTTTGGAGAAATGTCTATGTCTTCTGCCCATTTTTGGATTGGGTTGTTTGTTTTTTTGATATGGAGCTGCATGAGCTGCTTATAAATTTTGGAGATTAATCCTTTGTCAGTTGCTTCATTTGCAAATATTTTCTCCCATTCTGAGGGTTGGCTTTTGGTCTTGTTTATGGTTTCCTTTGCTGTGCAAAAGCTTTGAAGTTTCATTAGGTCCCATTTGTTTATTTTTATTTCCATTTCTCTAGGAGGTGGGTCAAAAAGGATCTTTCTGTGATTTATGTCATAGAGTGTTCTGCCTATGTTTTTCTCTAAGAGTTTTATCGTGTCTGGCCTTATATTTAGGTGTTTAATCCATTTTGAGTTTATTTTTGTGTATGGTGGCTTGTTGTTTTTATAACTTTGTTCTTTTTTACCATCAAAACAGTATGTCAAAAACAATGCAAATCCCTGTGAAAAAGTAGAAACTATAGATAACAAAGAATTAATTCTCCCTCATGACCCCATCCCTCAAAAATAAAGACTATTAATGCCTCTGAAATATCATTTCAGTTATTTTTCTATGGATAAATGTGGGTATAATATATTTTATGCACATACACATACTTAAAAATACATAATCTTGGTGTTTAAAAATCTTTTTTTCACCAAAAGTAATGAAATGAAATCCTCCCATGTTCATAATACATGTTCTGAACCTATGTTCTGAACCGTGGGCTCTTGAGTTGGACTGTTCAAATCCTGGTTGTGTGACCTTGAGAAGTTACTTAACCTTACTGAGTCTTAATTATTTCATCTATAAAACGAATTTAATATTAACTACCTACATTATAGGTATGTTGTGATAATTAAATAAAATAATACAAGTAAAGTATCCAACACATAAAAGCATTACACATGTGTTAGAATTATAATTTCTCTGACATTAAATATGACTATTTTAAACTCAACCTGTAGTCTTAAAAATTGAACTGAGGTTGAGGTAATGGGGACAGGGGAGAGATTTATTGTTTTTCTTTCATTGCCTTTAGAGATTAATCAATGTATTTGATAATCTGATGTTATAACAAAAAAATTGTGAGGAGTTTTTCTGATACTGTTCTCCCTTAGTGAGCTCTGATCCATTTATCTGCAGGGTTAAGAGCTGCACTCCCTGAGTGATTGTTTATAGCTGAAGGTGAACTACAATGTTCATTATTGAATCAGACTCTAGCTCTAGCATTCTGGAGACAACTGAACTTTTGTGGTTGGCAGCTGTGGAAATTTAATTTTGGTAGAATGGGGCCAATAATAACTAACAAAAGAACTATATGCTTGAGTTCATCTTGACAACTAAGCTCTTACTGGGTTTCTGGACATGCAAAAGTCATGGCAAATTACATCACACCTAATTCAAAGCAATATTTATTGCAAACTGGTCATACAATTGATTCTAAATCCCATGCCATTTTTTCTCTATTTCAGCAAGGAGATGTTTAAGAATGGCAGGTAGCACATTTCTGGAATTTGATAATTTTTGGTAGTAAAGCCAGTCCAGTACTTTGATTATGATGCCAGAGTGACTAAATAGCCCTTTTAAAATAAAGTTTATTTTGTGATAATACTTGGTTTTCTCGTTAAGCCTACATTTATGATAATTTTACAGTGATTTGAAAGTTGGAATTCATTAAGGTACAAGAAATTTTATTTTCTATTGTAACTGAATCTGCCAGCTCAGTGTTTTGATTAAAGACAGGTAACTGCTCTTTTAAATATACAATTTTTGACCATGCCTGCTTATACCCCCACCTCTTTTGAAAGTAAAGATACTACTAATTTAAAAAAACGTTATTTTAAAATGGTGAAATTATCCTGAACAGTATAAAACATAAGCGTTGGAAGAAAAATACAAATCGGAAAGACAAAGCTCAGGGCTACATGACTGCTGGAGTTCATATATCTGGGCAATGGTAGACCCCACCTTGGATCCCAGGGCTGCTAATGTCCAGGTTCCTGCATTTTCTAAGGCATCACATAGCTTCTCCTATAAATGTCCTATGAAATGAAAATAGAGTCATAAAATTTTATATGCATATGGCAGGGAAAACTTGCTGTTCTTTTAGGCCTGTTCAAAATGAAGATTCTTGCTGTAATCAACATTACTTCAACATACTTTTCTAACATTTTTTACAAATTAAGAATGAATTCTGAGGATGGTTCAGGTGGGTTGTACCTCTTAAGGGTTCTAGTAGGCTTGAACTAACACTTTATTTTATTATTATTATTTTTTTTTGCGGTACGCGGGCCTCTCACTGTTGTGGCCTCTCCCGTTGCGGAGCACAGGCTCCGGACGCGCAGGCTCAGCGGCCATGACTCACGGGCCCAGCCGCTCCAAGGCAATGTGGGATCTTCCCGGACCCGGGCACGAACCCATGTCCCCTGCATCGGCAGGCGGACTCCCAACCACTGCGCCACCAGGGAAGCCCTAACACTTTATTTTTGTTGTAATTGAGCAACCTATGGTGCTGGTTGTTCCCTTCATGATTTGCCCAGGGCAGAAACTGAGATTTCAAGGTTTGAGGAGAGCTTTAGTTGTGAGAGCTGGACACTTGCTGTCTCCTGATCCATGCTGTGTTTCTCTTTGTTCCTTTGCTCTGCTTTACTTCCTTGTTCTAGCCCCACCTCCTACCCACATTCCCCACTCAGATTAATGCCCTTTCTACTGTTCTCCATAGCTTCTGTTATGAATTATGAAGGTCTCGCTTGTGTAAATTTTGAACTAAGATAACATTATGCATAAAATGTAATAAAGTAAAATTATATTTTATTAAAATCCTTCAACTTTTGCTTGTTTATGGACTCCATTGATGATTCCACTGCATTTGTGCCTTGTCTGGAAAATGAGAAGCTCAGGTCACGGTGACTTCCAATGGGTTGAGATGCTTTCTTTTATCCCCCCCAACTTTCTAGAGAAATAATTGACGAATATAATTGTATGTATTTAAAGTGCAACGTGATGATTTGATATGGGTGTAGGTTGTAGAATGACTACTAACATCAAGATAATTAACACATTGAAATGCTGTCCTGTAGTAAAAGATCAAATGACTTTTTTCAAGAGTAGCTATGTAAGAATTATTCTGATGCCTATGGAGTTGTTCAGAAGCTTAGCAATTTAACATTTTATTGTCACGTTATGAATTACTTATATTAATTACGTATGAAAGAATCTTCCTTTACCCCTTTTTATTTTTATGTCCACTATATATTTATTATAATACATAAATATATAATGTTTACACATTAATATAATATTAAATATGTTTATATATAGTATATTATAAATATTTATATATTATTTAGGGAGGAATCATGGTATAGCATCACCTTTTACGTTTCTTTCTATCAAATTTTCTGCTGCAAAACATCATAATAACCAAAAAATAGAATGTAGACCTTGAAAAAATTCTGTTATAGATTCTGAATAAACTACAAATAAATGTACTAGTTGTAGGACCTAGAATCTGACTTTAAATATATTTAAAAATCAAGTTTAAAGGTAAGCTTTTTTATGTAATGTTGTTATCTGTAACACAAATGACAAATTAAATGTATAATTTAATTTATTGATATCACTGTATTATTTTATCTATTTCTGAAATGCCTTCCAACATGCAGTACAATTTTTTTTTTTTTTTTTTGTGGTATGTGGGCCTCTCACTGTTGTGGCCTGTCCCGTTGCGGAGCACAGCCTCCGGACGCGCAGGCTCAGCAGCCATGGCTCACGGGCCCAACCGCTCCGCAGCATGTGGGATCCTCCCGGACCGGGGCACGAACCCGTGTCCCCCGCATCAGCAGGCGGACTCTCAACCACTGCGCCACCAGGGAAGCCCTGCAATACAATTTTGCTTGCCCAGAGAGCATGTTTTCCCCTGAAATTTGTTCTTGAATATTGCATTAATTTTACCAAAAACTACATGTGAATGGCACTGTAGTGTCAGAGTAGTCATAGTCAAACTTGGCCTTTTATAAGTTCACATCAGCAAACATGTTACCTGATTTATTTGAGACTCAGTGTCCTCAGTGGTATAAATGGGGTATATGAGGATCAATGTATATCCGGCACACATGGGGGATAGAGAAAATCTCAATGCGTGCTCACTGTCTTTCCTTCCTTCTTGTCTATAAGCAAAATAAATGGAAGAGTAGAACCTGTGATGGGTTGAATTCTGTCTCCAGAAAAAAGATGTGTTGAAGTCTTAACCCCTGGTACTTCAGAATATGACCTTATTTGTTAGTAGGATTGTTGCAGGTATAATTAGTTACGATGAGGTCATACTGGAGTAGCATGGACCCTTAATCCAACGTGGCTGGTGTCCTTATAAGAAGAGGGAAATGTGGGCACAGGGACGCGTAGGAAGAACAGAGGCAGAGATTGGAGTTAAACTGCTGTAGAGAGGGAGTGCCTGAGGCAACAGCAGAAGCTGGCAGAGACAAGGGTCATCCCCTAGAGGCTTGGAAGGAAGCAGGGCCCTTCTGACACCTTAATTTCAGACTTCTGGCCTCCAGATCTGTGAGAGATGTATTTTTGTTGTTTTAAGCCTCCCAGTTTGTGGTACTTTCATGGCAGCCCTAGGAAACTCATGCAGGTCCAGGTCAGTGGACCCACCTCTCCTGTCTTGTCCTTTGTCATCATGCACTTGGGGAATCTGGGGCTGTGTACACAGCTTGAAATGGGTGTGAGCCATAACCATAGCTTATACTGAAAATCTTAAAATTTTGGGTCATGAATCTAAATATTTGAAACTCTTATGGGTGCTATTGATACCTTCCAAAGGAAAGGAAGTGCACACACAGACATACAGCATTTTTAATAGAATTTTATGGCATTTACAGTCTAGGGGGTTTATGATACAAGGTTAAGAATTCCTGCTCTAGAGTTTCACTCTCAGAGTGCTACTTGTGAAAGCAAAGAATAAACATAGCTAAACAGACGTTGAGTGAGTGATTTAATCAAATTCACATTCAGCAGAATAAAGGTTTTTAGAAGTTGGTAGTCGGAGAGGTCACCTTGGGACTTTTATATATGAAAACAGTTTTGACCATTACCTATTTATATATTTGCCTCATAGCATTGTGGGAAGTGAGTAGGAACTAATTATAATTATAGCCAGGATTTATTATGCTCTGGGTACTGTGGTAGGTACTTTAAGTTCATCATCTCTAAGTGCAGGCCTACCTTGGGGGTGGCCTAGCAGGCGGGTCATTTAGCCCTGTTCTCCCTCTCATTCATAGGACCTCAAATTCAGACTTTTGATGTTACCTCCAAATTAGATTATACTTACAGGCACAGTGACTAAGAGAATCTAAGAATGTACTCATCATGCAATTTTAAATGTTTGGCCCATTAATAGGCCATACTGCCTGTAGTGCAGTTTGAAGGGATTTTTTAAAAATGCATCCTAAAATTTTCATACGAATAGCACCATTATATAAATGTATTATGCATGTATGTATATATCCAAATATATACCTATGACAATATATACAAATACTTCATCATTTTTGAAATCTCTTTTTCACGTTTTCCTCTTTTTAGTGTACTTAGAACCTCAGAAACTAGCAGTGGTCTGGGCCTTTCTTGACCTTAGAGAGGCTCTCCAAACCACAGGTCTTTAAGGTGCCCCTCTCCATTGACAAAGGAGGGGGGATTTCTCACCAGGTCAGCTCAGAGTCTGCTTCAGTGGGCCTGGATGGGGCCTGGGCAGACTGATATTTATAGCTTCTCAGGTGATCATGATGCATGTGGAAGTTTGAGAACCACTGGCTCAAGGAGAACAAAGAGAAGGCTTGAGGGCTCCACAGGGAAGGGTTTTTGATGTCCCGCATTGTGTAACCTCAGAGTCATTGCCTCTGAGAGAGGCTGATGCACACAGTGGTGTCTTCCCTACAAAGGCTTCACATCTGGAGAATATCAGAGAAGAGAAAGTCAGTTGGCTTCAACGAGCACCTAAAGTACTTGACTGGTTTTGCGAGGCAGAGAGCTAGTGATGTTCAGGTGACCAATTCTAAAATGGAAAATAGAATGTAGTTCCCAATTCTGCATCTCCTGCCTGAGCAAATTACTACGTGGCTCATGCTCATTTAGCAGTGAAAAGGGACTGTTCTTTCATTTTTCTAAGAGAAAGACATGTATATCAAATGATCAAAAGAACCGAAGGCACTAGATTAGACAACACCTGAATTAAAGCAACAACAGTGTCCCTCACAATAGGGTAACTGAAACTAGAAAGAGAACTGAAGGTCCATGTTCAGGCAACCCAGGTCATCTCAGCAAGGCAGGTAACATGAGATTCTGGGCTCCAGGCCATTGTCATTTTTCCAATGTAGTTGCCCTTCAACAGTAACTGTGGCATCTTGATTGTTCTGGAGATCAAGCAGACTCAGGAAAATGCTTAGAGCAATGTCCCTGTCCCTAATTTTAAGGCAACAGTCAGTATCACAAGAAAGTTGGGCACAACAAAAGCTAATGTTTATTCAGTCTGACAGCTTCAAGTACACAAGAAATAGTCTAATAGTCAGAAATGAAAATTTTCTTTCCTTTAAAATAAGTTTTAAGTTTTAAGGAATGTTCTAGGTCTGTTGGTTTATGTTAGGCATACTCAACCTTTTCCATGACTTCACAGAGCAGTCCCATAATAAAGAGCGAGTTTTTTGGCAAACGTTTGCCAAACTTGGGAACTGTACTAATTTGCTAACTGTGAACTGGTCTTTGTTCTTCTTTCTAGAGATAACCCCCTTGCTTTCAACCTCTACTCTTGCATCATTATTCAACTCTTTGCTCTTTGCTTTCCTATTGAGACGCCTTACTAAAAATTCTGATGTATGTGAGTTTAAAAAAATTACTTACATAATGATAAGGATAATCTTTCCTTTGAAATACTTTTCCATTTTCTACCCCAGAGAAGGTCTTCTAGCTGTAATTTTAGTCTTTGTTTTACATTTATCTATTTCCCTTTTCACACTTTCCATCTTTATTTAAAGAGTACTGGTCCCATTTTTTCCTTTTAACACAGATAACATTAAAAAAATACATGTTCACTGTAGAAAGATTAAATTTATAGAAAATTTATGTAAGCTAAAAGAAGGAGGATAAAATGTACAATTTATATCACCTGGTGAGTGCTATTACATTTTTGGTATATTATCTTACAGAATATTAATAAATAAGTGTATATACCACATATAAAATGCAAAATGGATTATACTAAACTCTTCTACCCGTTTTCATACAACTTTTTATGTTAAGAAATACACCTTCAATATCAGCTTTAATGCCTGAATCACATTTCAGTGTATGGATAGGCTGTGATTTATTCAATCAGTCCCTTACTTTTGGGTATCTAGTTTGTTTCCAGATGTTTTTTAAACAATGCTGAAATATTCCTACAGCTAACTTTTGCCATAAAGCAATCTCAGTTTTTGGATCCTTCATAAACTTCTACCACTTTTATAGTATCATTCATTTTAAATTTGTTGATGTTTTCAAGTGGTTTGTAAATTTTGAGATTCAACTTATATTTTTTCTATATGCAAGTGTTTTAGCTTTCCTTGCAAAGAGAACACTCAAGGCATACTTCCTCTTGATTAAACCCTGTGGGCTTGCTCCTGGGTATCCTGGACCTGAGTAGTAATGCTTTATATATAAGATATTCGAACACATGTGTTCTTTATTGCTTGCACTTACCAGTTCTAACTAATCACCCTCAGTGATGGTGTGGGAGGTTTTAGCACAACTCACAACACCTGTTTGTGCTGCAGGTAGAGGAAAATGAAAGAGAAGGAGGGGCTGGTCAGTAGTGGGCTCCCCTGCTTCCAGCTTGAGAGACCCTAGCCCCTCATGGGTAGTAGCTCTTCAGTAACAGACAGTCAGGGCTCCTGTGACTCTCTCCAAGTGTCTGCCCCTTTCTGTTGTGATAAAGAAGCTTCTCTTATGAGAGCATGGGGCTTTGGCTGATACTTTATTAATTAGGAAAGATGTTCTTTGTTTTTTTTTTTTTAATTTAATGCACGTATATTCAATGTATACAATACCAAGCCTTCAAAACTTTAAATCCTCCTAGCCTGTGTCAGGGGGGAAAATCTTCCTTCTACTGTCTTAGGCTCTGTGTCTGAGACTGAGAATTAAACTCACAGAAGACAGACTAACAGGAAAAATCATATACAAATACAAGAGTCATCCTAAGAAGTATGAAGACCTGAAGAAGCAGGTAGGATCAAGAACTTTTATATTTGTTTTCTGAAGCAACGAATTGATAAATTTGTGGAAAAATGACAAGGCAAAATGATGGGGCAGTAAACTGTGGGATAGTGACTTGGAAATACATGGGGGAAACCAAGGGAAGATAAGCGTTATTTTAGTAGGTTGTTTGGATGGAACCATTTTGGTATCAACTCTCAGTTTCAGATTAGAAGAATGTTCTCCTCCTTCTAGTACAGAGAGGGCACCTTTCTCCCTGGAAATTTACTGACATGCTTTTAAGGAAAACGGGGGAGGTTGGAGAGCCCTTCCTGCACCTGCTGTTTTTTAAGTGCCTTCAGCTCAAAATAATAAGTAGACCAAAATGGCACATTTTGGAGTTGCATGTTCTGAACCCCATTCACCTGTTTGCACTATTAATTATTGCCTTGCCTTCAAAAACATCGTATGCTCTTAGAAGCCACTGAAAAAATACCCTAAAAATTCAATTTATGCCAATTGTCAATTTAACTTTTTCCAAAATAATTTGTTTACAATTTAGAGCCCTAATAAAAAAACTTAAAACTAATCCCTTAGAGAATCCTTTTGCTAGGGAAAACATGGTCCTTTTAGTGTGATTTCCTATATAATCTGAGATTTCAAGGCAGTGTGCTTAAATTTTTTGAGTGGGTAACACAAACTGTTTTTTTTTTTTTTTTTTTTTTTATGGGGCGCGGGCCTCTCACTGCTGTGGCCTCTCCCGCTGCGGAGCACAGGTTCCGGACGCGCAGGCTCAGCGGCCAGGGCTCACGGGCCCAGCCGCTCCGCGGCATGTGGGATCTTCCTGGACCGGGGCACGAACCCGTGTCCCCTGCATCGGCAGGTGGACACTCAACCACTGCGCCACCAGGGAAGCCCACAGTTTTTTAATTTTTAATTTAATTTTGGTTGTGTTGGGTCTTCCTTGCTGCATGCGGGCTTTCTCTAGTTACGGTGAGCGGGGGCTACTCTTTGTTGTGGTGCGTGGCCTTCTCACTGTGGCAGCTTCTCCTGTTGCAGAGCACGGGCTCTAGAGCGCAGGCTCAGTAGTTGTGGCACACGGGCTTAGTTGCTCTGTGGCATGTGGGATCTTCCCGGACCAGGGATCGAACCCGTGTTTCCTGCATTGACAGGCGGATTCTTAACCACTGCACCACCAGGGAAGCCCCGACATACTTATTCTTAAAGACCTTAAGGTTTAGGGGAAGGTTATTGCTGGAGCACAAATAATTACGATACCAAGCAAATACAAAGGCTTAGGAGAGGTCAGAGAGTGAAAGATTCCATTCATTTAGGAAATCAGAAAAACTTGCCTGGAGGAGGCATTTATAATGTACTCGGAAACAAAAACAAAACTTTACTAGACTGGAGTGAATTGGGAGAATGTAGGTGTGGGCTTATGTGTGACCAAAGGTACAGAGGTAGGGGACTACCAGGTGTGTTTAGGAATCACTCAGTTTTTCCAGAGGGCAATGGCATGATGACCTTGAGGGTAAAGCTGAGGCTTTTGTATTTGGTTTTTGAGGCAATGGGAAGGAGGAATGATGTGGTTGGGCTATGTCTGAAGAAGACAATGGTGCCTACAATGGACTAGAGTGAGGAGGCAAGTCACAGTGGTCCAAGAGCTAAGTTTCTTTTTTTTTTAATTGTTAACAATTTTTGGCTGCATTGGGTCTTTGTTGCTGTGCATGGGCTTTCTCTAGTGGTGGCGAGCAGGGGCTACTCTTTGTTGCGGTGCATGGGCTTCTCATTGCGGTGGCTTCTCTTGTGGAGCACAGGCTCTAGGTGCGCTGGCTTCAGTAGTTGTGGCTCGCGGGCTCTAGAGCACAGGCTCAGTAGTTGTGGCACACGGGCTTAGTTGCTCCACGGCATGTGGGATCTTCCCGGACCAGGGATCGAACCCGTGTCCCCTGCATTGGCAGGCAGATTCTTAACCACTGAGACACCAGGGAAGCCACAGGAGTTAGTCTTAAGGAGAACCTGAACGCAAACTTTGGCAGTAGAACTCATCCCTGGAGAGAACCTACGGTATTGATTAAATGGTTATGTAGGAGTGACAGCTATCAAATGTGGGGACAGGAGAATGACAGTATCATTAACAGAGATAGAGAGGTCAGAAGGAAAGGCTGGAATGGGAAGAAAGGCGATCATCTTGAAGAAAGGCAAAAAAGGGAGATGGGAGGGAGAGGGAGAGAGAGAGCAAGAGTTGAGAAAGTGAGAGTTGGAAGAAAACAAGGGAAGGTGGGCAGGTCATCAGCATCCATTGAAGGGAAGATGAAGGGGATGAAGCTTGAAGTGGCCCCTGAATTTGTCCATTAGGAGAAGGTTATTGGCAAATCTTGGGAGATTTGTTCCAGTAGAGCTGTAGGTGTAGAAAGAGAATGAAAAGAGTTGAGAAAAGAATGGGTAGAGACAGTAGGGAGTAGCTCTTTAAAGAAGTGTGCTTGATAATGTGTTTGTGTTTTAATAAAGTTTTACTGATAAAGGATAAAAAGAGTGAAGAAAATTGAGGAGAGAGCAGGCCTTATTTATTCATTCAGTAATCTTTTCTCAGCCCACTGTGTGCTCTGCATGGCACCAGGCAATGGGATAAAATAATCAGCAAAACAGACATAGTCTCTGCCTCATGAAGCCTGGAATAGGGAAGACAGGTTATTTATCAAATAATCCCAGATATTTAAATACAAACTCTGTCAGATCCATGTAATGGAAGAGGGTGTAGAAGGAATAAATTAATATGAAATAAAAAAAAAAAAAATACAAACTCTGGACAAATGCTATGAAGAAGTACACAATGCTATGAAGAAGTACACGAGGCTATGAGAGACTGTGAGAGAGAACTCATCTAGTCTGGGTTGTGGTGCCAAAGGCATTGGTGAAGAAATGAGCTGACAGCTGAAAAGAAAATAAGCGGGGCTGTGGAGAGAAGGCTGGAGGGAACAGCAGAACAGTGTGACGAGCCCTGAATGGGGGCGTGGCAGGAAGTGGGGGCGTGGCTGGACACGCAGCGCCTATTGCAGGAGCCAAAAAAAGTAGAGATTGGAGGGGAGGCGTTCCTTTTTTGTGTCCTAGGGTAGATGAAAAAGGCAGATTGTGGGTGTGAATGGCAGGGAGCAGCCAGCACATGCAGAAGGAGAATTGAAGATTTCAGGAATTGTCTTGCTTTATGCCAGGTTAATAATATAAGCCAGTGATTATTAACTCTAAAGGCTGTTTTCTTTTACTGAAGGGTTTGCAATATATGTTTCCTGGGGACTAATACTGAAAACTGCAGTTTTCAGTAGGTGTGCCTTGTTTTAGGGAGCAAATGTACTTCTGGAGAATTGTGGCTAATTCACATTTTTGTAAATTGACTAATTTTAAACACAGCAGGGAGTATGCTTTTTAAAGGAAACCTATGGTGCATCCTTTAAGAAAGTACAGAATCTTTTTGGAAAACAAATGTGTTTTGTAAATCTCTCCTTTAGTGGATGGGGTGAGGGCACATGTATGCTGAGAAACACGTATGTTCATATATACTTAGGATTTGACAATAAGCGAATAAGGTCTTTTGAAAACAAGAGCAGCATTTCTTCAAATTCTTTGGTCTGTATATATTTTAGTAGGAAGGTCCACCCTCTCTGTCATTGTTCTTATTTCTTGAAAGCTTGTTGATATAAACAATGTCTGGTTTCATTAAAAAAATTTTTATTGATGTATAGTTGAATTACAGTGTTGTGCTAATTACTGCTGTATAGCAAAGTGACTCAGTTTTATATATATACATATATATATATATATACACACACATTCTTTTTCTGGTTTCATTTTAATTGGACATCACAACTTCTTGAGAATTCTAGGGAGGTATTTTCAGAAGAATGGCACAGGTGTCTGTATTTTTTAAGATAAACACTTTTCTTTTTTCATTTTCTTCCTGAGTCATTGCTCAGAAAAAAAAAAATGATCTCCTTGATTACTTATTCTCAGGGAGTTGATGTAATGGTGCTACCACAGTTCGGTTCTGATGTTGTGGGATTGTGTTGTTGAGGATTCCAGGGTGACATTTTGTAGACGTTACCCTGGAGATTGATTGTGCTGTTTTCTTCTTCTTTTAGTGTAGGTTTCTAGGTCTACTTGATCTGGAATTTATTTAAAGAAGAGGAACTTTTTCCAATTGCTTATCTTCCTCTGAGAATCAGAGATTTCTAGGATCTTATGTCTAGTCTAGGGTTTGGTATGACAGATATTTATGTCTGATGCAGAATAAAACACAAAATATACTTAACCTTTATTCAGCCTGCATTATAAATGTATAATACATGCTTTCAGCCACAGTGAATTATATTAATAGCCTGTTATTGTAAAAATGTCGAGTATTTTCTGTCTCTTGGAATGATTATTTATCTGCTAAAAGTATAGGGTTTATTTTAACAATCTTGACAAGAAGTACCTTCTAGTGAACTGTTACTTTTCAAGCAGTTTTTTTTTTGATATCTGTCAAAAAAAATAGCTATAGAGATGACACAGGAAAAATGTCTAAATAGTACATATGATCTAGAATTGCCCCTCTCCCCATTTGGTTCTAGAGAGAATATATAAACTATATTTACTTTATTTATAATTGCACTAATACATTGATTTCACTGTCTGTAAGCAGGTTTGCCCTTGAAAGAGAACAAATGAAATGCTGTATACATGTATGGAAAGAAAAATACCCCCTTAATTTCCTCTCCATCCATGTCCATCTTAGCATACATTCTTCCTGGGAACAATATAGTAAAACACTAGATTAGAGATTCTGAGACATCTTAATTGATGCTTGACCTGGACATGAATGCTGTGAAGAATTAATGTGAGAAGTTGCATTTATATTTGAGTTTATCATGCTGCAAACTTCTATGAGCCTCTGCTCATCATCCAGTGTTCTAGATATAAGTAAGTATTCAGAATAATCTTTGATTTTTTTCTTACATATAGTTGAACATTGTAGTTATTTATTTTTAATATTAAAAAAAATCACACCATTTCTTCCTACCATTAGGAAGCCAGGATTTGGATTACTACATCTCTCTGAGTCTGCTTTCTAATTTAGGCCAATTCCTTCGCAATCTTTCCTGTTTATTGTTGCCAGATTCCTGTTTCTAAACAACAATTTTTGATTCTTTTCTGGAGAACTCACATTTGGTGTCCATTGCCTATGACTGTAGAGTATTCATTTCAATCCAGCTTTCATAGTTCCTGTGACCTCATTTTGTTTTGATATTCCAAATGATCTCCATTTATTCAAGAAAGAATCCCCTTGATCAGTTTGGAAGTCTTGCTGATACGCTGGTGTCCTTCTGCCCATATACCCTTCATGCATTTCTAAGTTCTTATCTTTGCTCATTCTGTGCTTTTACTTTTCCCATAATGCTGGATGGCTCCTGTGTCCATCCACCTTCTCCTCCCAGTGAACACATACCTCCCTCTGGGTGTGCTTGAGTGACTCTCCCCATGATGAAATCAGGGTGTTGGTTTCTCAGCTATCTTATCTCAAATGTTGTTGGACTGTATCAGAGTGTATTTATATCTAAAAACCAGGGCAATTATCTTTAAATCCAAATAGGATTTGGATTTAAACATGAATGAAAGGGAAACCAAGGAGAGGAGCCTAAATAAAACTGAAGAAAGACAAGTGGGAGTTTTTTGAGATGGTTGCTCTGGGAAGAGGGGGATGGAAGCCAGGTATACACTTCTTCCCGATCGTCAGGGCTGATCAAGGTCTGTGGTTCCTTGTGACAAAGCGTTCCCAGGGAAAGCTCACCTGAGGGTGGCAACAGAGAGGTGTAAGACATCTGTATTTTTTTTTAAAAACATCTTTATTGGAGTATAATTGCTTTACAGTGGTGTGTTAGTTTCTACTTTATAACAAAGTGAATCAGCTATACATATACATATATCCTAGTATCTCCTCCCTCTTGCATCTGTGAGTATTTATATTGGTCTTTAGTCATTCACCTTCCCATAGTACCTCCCTCCTCCCAACGTCAGGGGCCCAGTCCTACCTGCTGAAATGTACAGATGTATTTAGAACTGCTGGCTGGATTATGTAAAAAGGGAAGTAGAGGGAGGTGGTGTGTTGAGGGGTCATTGCATCTAAGCTTTGATTCCAGCTTTTTCCATCCAGAAGCTTCATCCAACAGGATATCCAGAAGCAGATAGTTTTCCATCTACCAACTCACACTATCTAAACTCACAAGAGACTGATGTATAAATCACAATGTCAGCTTGTTCATTGACAGTGATGGATTTTCCTTTCTCATTTTGGCCTCTTTTATCTTCACTTTTCTTATCTCTAAAATGAGTACTATAACAGTCCCTAAAACACAATGGTATTTGAAGAATTAAGAATTTTTTTGTGGTGTTGAAATGTTTTTGATTTTAGATCTTCTGGGAGAAGCAGCTGCAGCTTCTCCCCTCAGGGGAGACTGAGTTAGATATTCCCTACTTTCTGTAGAGTTTAGCTACCTCAACAAGGCAGCAAAAGTCACTGACATTGAAAGGCTGAAGTGGCAGAATTGCAAGACAGAAGAAGGCAGAGAAGGACACTGACCCAGAGAGCAGTTGTGGATCCTGAGAGAAGGAGTGGAGTGAACACTCCTGGTGATAGCATTGGGAGGGGGCGGGTGAAAAGTTGTGGGATGTAAGGAAGTAAGAGGAGGGGTAGTGAATGAGGATGGCACAAGTGCCTTTGAATGATTCAGAGAGCATCTGTGTTGGATGGAAAAGCTGAGCCCCGGAGGTCTGCCCTGGTTGGTATTCAGAGGGGAGAGTTGCTGACAAAGGCAAATGCCCCATTTCCCCTACAACCCTAGCCATCCCCCAGGGAACTTTGTATGACTTTGGAATAGTCACTGAAAGTCTTTCCTTTAAGAACCCTTTAAGCTTTCATTCAGGTCTGGACTGTGTTTGCTGTAGGGAAAATTTGGTAAGACTGTAACTAAACAGATAGAAGATCTTTCTCAGATGGAAGCTCCTATTCAAACTGGCTTAAATAAAGAGGTAATGTATTGATTTATATAATAAAAATATCCATTGACATCAAGTGAGACTTGAGGAAGGGCAAGTCTGTCACCAGGATCCAGGATCCTGCCCTCTTTTGGCTCTTCTTCCCCCTATGTTGTCTGAACAAGTGGCTCCTCAGGGGTCCAGGTTCACATTCACCCTATTTCAAATTCAGTGGAGAAAAATGTACTACTTCCTGTTAGGCACACAGCAGATTCTGGGGTTCTGTCTATGGGATCATGCCTGGTCACTGTGCTTACCCCTAAATAATTATGCAGGTGATTAGGCTTTTGGATTGGACTTGCTTCACTGGTAACAAGTGGGCTGAGTATGGGGAAGGATGGCTTCCCAAGGGACGGTCAGAATGAGGAGTGGATGCAGGGCAAGAGGAAACGTCAGTACTCACTACACTCCTCTCTAGAGACATGGGTGGTTAGTAGCCTCGCTCTCAGTGTGGATTACCTGGCACAAGACTCTTGTAGCTGTGGATTAGACAGAACTGGAGAGTCAGTAAAGTCTACTTCCCCAACTTCTTCCTCCCCACAAGATTTCCGGGGACAAATCCTGTGGGGCAGGAAAAAAGGCTACTACAAAGGTTACATAATGACCTTAGTTATTAGTTGAGCAACTACTTTGTGCCAGGTACTATATTAGCATTTTATATTATCTAACTTAATTCTTCAAATACCATTGTGTTTTAGGGACTGTTATAGTACTCATTTTAGAGATAAGAAAAGTGAAGATAAAAGAGGCCAAAATGATCTATGATAATATAGCTGGTAAATGGCTTTATTTTTCTAGAGTGCACTATAAATGTATTTATTTACTTGTGTACTATCTGTGTCCTTCACTAGATGTAAGATCCATGAAAGCAAGGACGTTGTCTATCTTCTTCACCACTGAGTTCCCAGTGCCCAGAACAGTGCCCAGAAAATAATAGGTGCTTCATAAACACTTCTTAAATATTTGGAAAAATAATGACTTCTATGATATCCGAAAGCCTTATCAGAAAATAAGTGAAAACCAAATACTTAGTCATTTGTAGCTTTTATTGCCCATTTCACCAGTTTCAAAACCTTCTTGAACTTTACATTTTGTTTGACACTTACCCCAACTCTACCCAGCGCCCTGCAGTGCAGGCTGTCTGCTCAAGCCAAGCAAACTTGCACACTTGTTATTGGACATGTACATATGTGTCTCTGTCTGTCTGTGACTCAACTGGAAACTTCTGCCCACTGCTCTTATCCTTAATGATCTGACTATACCCTGATAAAAAAGTGCTCATTGATAAATCTCTTAATATTGAAATAAGATCCTATTCCTTTAAAAACATCCTTGAGACTGTCAAAGCTGGGCCATCCTTTGAAAAGCTCAGATAAGTTTTTTCTGTGTTGGTAACAGCAAAACTTTGAAGTATTCTTAGCTAGTCTTTGTAGAGTTTTGATGGGGCAGATAACTGCGTTCAGATATTTAAGGAGCTGAAATGAAGGCAATGGAATAGGTATTTGTGTGATTCCAAAGTGCAGAACTGAAAACTATTGGGAAGCAATATGCAAAACAACTTTCAAAAAATTAGAACTTTGTAAATGGAACAGTCTATGAGTATACTGAATTCATCATCACTGGAGGCATTTGAGCATGATACAGAGAGGATTCAGTCATCCGTTGAAGGACTGAACTAACGATCACATACTCATAATCTGTGGGTTTACAGTTCCTCACTATGACTGGCCATTCCTGGATTGTGGAGACTTTGGAAAGGGTTGAAAAGTGCTATAGTATGAATAAATGTGATATTTATTTTATGTAATATTAAAGTTGAGAAGCTATTGTTAAGAGTAAGTATGGGCATGAGAGAGCATATAAAAGCCAGAGTGAGAAAGGGAGCATGGGAGAGGGAGTGGAGAGAGGGAGGGAGAGAGAGGTGCAGTCTGTATATAAGAAACAGAAGAACACACACTTCAGCATTCAGCTTTTGGTCCTTATTTACAAAGGATGTATATTTTTTTGTAACCACTTTGGCACCATTATCGCGGCTGTTGTGGGAAGATACTATTTTCCCTAAATATGGGAAGTAAAGCCTAATTTCTAGGGTTTTTCTTTTGCAATCAGTAACACCTGGGAGAGTGACATGATTTGTGACAGGAGCAGTATGGAGCCCATGTCAGCCATGTAGGCCAGATTCTAGCTTGTGTTGTATCTTGTATACTCAGCTCCAGAGCACTTTGTAATCATTACCTGATCTTCATGGCATCCCTGACAGGTAAACAGTGCCATTCCCAATTTGAAGATGAAACAATGGAAGTGATTTAAGGCCCTAGGAGTGAGTTTCAGGGCTACCAACAAAAGCTTAACTGCTTTGGCTGTCAGTTTTATGCTTAAGTTCCGTGATTAACACTCTTCAACCAGTGATTCTTGAACTGGCATTGGTCCACAGATGTGCTTTCTGCCAGCCTGGGCGGGTCTGACATTGCATTGGAACTATTGATACCATCCTGGCAGCTGGAGAACTCCCCAACATCTTTGAAGGTCACAAGGATTGCCATCTCTTGCTTTGTTCAAATGTCAGTTGCTCGTTAAGAATGTTTAATCCTGTGGTTTCTGGTCCCTGATTCTTTTCCTTAGAATTCTTCTCTAAGCCTGAGTATGTTTGTGGGTGTATGTGTGCTTGTGTGAGTGTGTGTGAGTGTGTATACATGCTTGTATATGTGTATGTATGTGTGTCTGCATATGTACCTGTATATATATATATATGTCTGTATGTGTGTTTGACTATGCATGTGTGTATATGTGTGTACATCGTATGTGCCTGTATGTGTGTGTGTATTATACTATCCTTGCTTTACCTCTACTTCTGCTTCATTGCTTTACTATTTGCAAAGACAGACTGAACTTTTTTCATTATATCATTCTGCTAGCAACCTTCTGAATACTAATAAGAGAAAATTATTTTTTCCTGGGAAAAATATTGCTGTGTATCCTGACATTTTTGGCAAGTCGTTTTCTACTCATAATGGGAAGTTTTGATAAAGTGAATTATCTTTTGTGCAGGGTTGTTTTCCTTTGTATTTCTCTGTGCCTACCATTCTCAGTTTTCTATTAAATTATTATTTTCTCTGTATTACTTTACAAGTTGTAATTGCTTTGTTATCAGAAAGTGAGAGGTAGGTTCATTTTATCCTTTTATCACCTAGTGTCTTGGTGAATGAATTGTAGCACTCCTCATTACCATAGCTTTGTTCTGCTCAGTTTTTAATGATAATTGCCCTTGTCATTTCTTGTACTATAAGCTATAGAAATCTTCTAGTTAAAGAAGAGACAGATTAACAAGTCAGAATATATTTTTGAAATGAATTGATAAGGAAATTTTGTGTTTCATTTAAAAGCATTAATTAAATGACAAGGAGCTCATGAAGCGAAATAAACAAAAGATGGACAAATTACACTCTCAGAGAAAGTCCAGGAAGGAGGCACATGGCATGTGGTTAATTGAGGCAGAACACTATCTTTGTGGATCTGGCTCTTCATGCTACCACCCCCCAATTTATAATCCTTTCAAATTTTCTTTCAACTTTACTTTCTGCTTGGGTGCTCCCTAGATGTCTCTCCTTTAAATGCCAGACTTCTTACTGATTTTTGACTTTTTGATGAGAAAACATATATTTGTATATTTACATTCAGAGTTGTTACTCTGAGCCTTAACAGGGGCTGAACTTGTGCAAGCCAAAAGGTCCACCCTTCCCTCTTCTTTCAAATAGGGGTATTGCCTGCCAAACCAGTCATCCAATCTGGTGAAATCTACAGGAGTACTTGGTGAAGTGTGAAACAGTTATGTAGCTGTGTGGTGGAGTTGCTCTGTAGAATGGATAAAGAGATCAAGGAGCAGCAGAGCAAGGATTTTCTTGCTCAGGATTATCATAGGGTGAATTTCAAACAAAATCGTGTACTTTGGAAGCAGAGTCCTGCTTTATTCCTCTTTGATTTAAATCTTCTGTCTACCCAAGCTTTGCCACTCTTGCCAGATTCTGAGCTAATCCAATTCCAAGACCTTATTTTAGAGAAGAGGTAGCGACCCTCATCCTATGTTCCTTTTGCCATTTTGACCAAGGTCAGAACAATGTATACCTGCCAAGTTCAACCAAAATAAAGTAGTTAAAAAAATTATTTTCCAAAAAGCCAAGAGAAAGCATCCTAGCATTTACAAGAACATACAGCTGAGTACATTTGTAATTTTTTGATCCATACTTCACTCTGTCTAGTTGCAGATGAGATTTGGCATTCCTGCTTCTAGCCTGAAGTAGATCTGTATTTTAACTACTTCCATATTATAAATCCTATCCAAGGTGTCTTGCCAGGACCAGTGTAGGTTGTTTTTTCACAATGGAAGGTTTTGATAAAGTGAATTCTCTTTTGTACATTTGTTTTCTTTGTATTTCTCTGTGCCCACCACTCTCTCAGTTTTGTATTATTATTTTCTTTGTATTACTTTACAATTTGCAATTGCTTTGTTCGTAATTGCTTTCTACAAGAAATTGCTTCCTTGTTTTCTCCCAAGGTGTGGGTAAATAGATCTGCTTCTGGGTCAGAAAGATATTTTCATGTTGGTTTGTAAGGATTCTTCTGAACGTTAGTTGGTCCTCCTTACCTGTGAAGAACTCTTGCATTCAAAACTGCATTTGTACTGTTCTGAGTGTTAGTGCTATTATGGTGAATGACATTCACTTTTCCGTCTCTAACTCATAGCATGGAGCCTAATGCATATTAGGGTCTCAGTAAATATTTGTTGGATAAATTAATTGAAAACATACTTTCTATTTTCTAGGTATTTGGAGTCAGATGGAAGAGCTTACAGTTCAGAGCTGTGGGCCCCTGGAATTCCTGTCCTCACACTTGACCTTTTCCCTTAAACTTGCCTCAAGCTTACTCACTAGATGGTTCAGGCTTGTTTAACTTTTTGATGGCACTCAGCAGTTCTAGCTAACATCTGGAGGTAGTTCATGGTAGGGGATGTGTGGGCCAAGACGATGCCAACTTTCCCTGTAGTCCGACTGTAATAAATTACTTCCTTGCAGTAACCAGAGGCAGACTCACACTTCAGTCTGTGCCTCGTTCGTTACATGTTTGTTTCTGGTTTGAGGGGTCCCTCCAACTCTCTGCTCTTTTACTAAGCAGAGATGGTTGTTTCGTCCCAAGCCCACTGGTTGGATAAGATGTGCATTTTACTCTCCTAGGTCCCAGATCCTCTCTACTTTTTAGGTACCTTGGGAAAAGGATGATCCAAAATCACATTCTTACAGTTTTAAATTTTCAAAACTACCTTTTTCCCCCACCAGTGAATATGGTGTCACAGTTAATGTTTGACATTTGAATTTAGATATTCGGATCCAAAACTAGTGCCTTTTCCATGGTATAATACTTTTGAAGATTTAGTGACTTTCAGAAATATGTGATTGACTTAGTGATACTTACTATGGTACTTGATTATTTATCATTGTGTTAGTTAATTGTATTCTAAATCAAATTTCTCTTTCCTTTGGTGGCCTAAAAACCTTGTAAGCATTGTCTATACATATTTTTGCCATTTCATTCTTTACCACTTCTTCCAGACTATTGCAGTCTGGCTTTTATGTCTATCACCTTTACTCAGGTTGTAATTGTCCTAGAAATTAACAAGCCCCATGGTTTTGAGTGCTGTCTTCCTGGGACTTTCTGTAGTACTGGGGGCTGATGCTCTATTTTCCCTTCTCGTGGCATCAAATACATGGCACTATTCAGATGATACTGTTATATCTTAGGTAATTCCTTCAAACATTTTTTTTAATTACAAAAAAATTTCAAACATAAAGAAGTGGAAAAAATCGTATAATAAATCCCTGTTTACCTATCAGCCAGTTTCAGTAATGGTTAATACTTTGTTATTCTGAATTTATATACTTCCCCATACTTTATCTTTCACGGGGTTAAAGCAGATCTCAGACTGCATATCATTTGAAATATAAATAATTCAGTATGTATCTCTAAAACATAAAGACTTTAAAAATAACCCTGATGGCATTAGCACACCTAAGCATTAATGATAATTCCTTAGCATCATTCAGGAATCAGTCCGAATTTAATTCCCTTGTTTATGCCACTTATTCTGGAATATGAACCATTTGTCTGTTAGAATTTTCTTTACACTGGATCTGGCTGATTGAAAACTTGAGTGTCTTTAATATGTTCTCTCTCTTCCAATTTTTTTGAAAACTAGTAATTAGATCTAGAGCAGCACTGTCCAATAAGGATATAATGCAAGCCACATATGTAATTTAAAGTATTCTAGATACTGCTAAATTCCCCTCCAAAGGGGTTGTACTATTTTGCCTTCTCTCCCGCAGTGTATGAGAGTGCTCATTTCCTTAGAGCCTTCCTTAGAGCCTTGTACTTTAGGACAGTACTCCTAACCTGTCAAGCATAAGGGTTATTGTCAATCTGATTTGTAAGAAATAGCATCGCAGTGTAGTTTTAACTTACACTTCTCTTATCAAGAGCCAGGTTAAACATCTTTTCATTTAAGGGCTATTTCCATTTCCTCTTTTGTAACTGTCCATACCTTTTGCCCATTTTCTGTTGAATTGTTGATCCTTTTATTCTCAATCTCTACAAATTCTTTATATATGAGGAGTATTAGATCTTTGAGTTTGATATAAATAAAAATTGCAATATTTTTCCTCAGGTCCTTTCTTAAACCTTTTCATCTGGCTTTCCCTTCTTCTTCATCCCACCTGTAGCTCCACTCTGTGGTTCTGCCATCATACCTCTTATGGTTGCTCTTTCTATCCTTTTCCCGCTGAGCTCATCCATATCAAGAACTCAAAACACATATATCCAAACTGTAAGCTTTTCAAGGAAGGGACCCACGTTATATTAATTTTGTATTTTTGTATTTCTACCCAAAGCAGTGGCTAGTTCATGTGAGATATTCTTTGTTTTCGAAACTCTCTGTTGTGATACTCAAAATGTATATGTCTAACCTCTACTTGTACTATGCATCTTTGTTCATGTCATTCTTACCACCTGGAATTTCCTTCTTTTTTTGTTTTTCTAGATCTGAACCAATTAAAATTTTATCTACCTTTCAAGGCTCATCTGTGCCACTTCCTCTGTGAAAGCTTTCCTGTTTTCCTCAATGTTATTTCTCCTTTCTTTGAAATCTTTTACAGTTTATGTCTTTCTTTTGGTCCTTACCATGTGACCCTTCCCCTTACTTATATTCTTTGGGAAAGAGCCTGCAAAGGCTGCAAAGAAAAGAATAGTTGTTGAATTAAACTGAGTATGAATGATGTGTTCTTTATCCATTTTGTGTATTTGTCTTATTTTTCCTATCTAAGTTCCCATTATAAGTTTCCTGAAGGCACATCAGATCAGACTCAAAGACTGGAAATATTTGAAGCATTCAATTAATATCTTATTAAATAAAAATTAACTTGGTTTAAAATAGACTATAATCATTTTAGTGTTAGTTTCAGGACTAATGGGCATTATTTTAGAGATGAAAATCCATATGGTATAGCTGGAAGAGGAAGAGTTTCTAGCCCAAGCTCAGTCATAATTAGCAGATAAATAACCTAGAGAAGTTAGTCACCTGGGTAAGTTACTTCAATGGTCTGAAGGTATTTCTTTTCTTTTTCTTTACTCCTTTCTTTGGGTAGTGGGTGTGGGAGCAGAATTCATTTGCAAAATACTGAGTTACTTAGACTACTCAATTTATAGAACATTATTTTCATTGGGCTGTGCAAGGCTCATTTAATTATTCCTTATCTCAGAACCCCACCCCCATTCCTGCCTATCCTGTCAGCACTTACTTGAATGTGTTTGATAATATCTTCAGATATGCATCCTTATAAATTATATACAGTTGTTTTGTGTGACTTTGGGTTTGGCCACGTGGCTGTTTTTAACCAGTAAAATGGGGGAGGAGTGCCAGTATACTAGATTCAAGTCTAGGATTTAAAGAGGACTTTCCATGTGCTTTCTTGTGCTGTTGCTGTCACCAAGAAGAGTAGCCTGGTAGTTTCAGGAGGAGATGATTACTATTTTCAGATTGTTGATTATAAAACTCTTTTCTTATTTCTGAAGATATTTTGCTTGTTGCCATGATGTTGGACATCAATGAATAAAAAAGGACCTGAAAGCAGTGTAACATGGGATTTTGTGGAAATACCATCACGAAAATCATTTAGAGAATCGACTAAAAGTACAGATCCTTTGGCTCATCCAGAGATTCTGAATCAGAAATTCTATGATGAGGTACAAGAATATGTATTTTAAAAGATATAGCTAGTGATTCAGATGTGGGTGCTTCTTGGATCACATTTTGAGAAATGTTCTGTTCTCTTCTGTATGATATAATGTGATAAATATATGCCCATATGATGTTTATCTATCATCTCTCCACTACTAGTCTATTTATTTCACTTATATATCTCAAACATATTAACATATAGCCTCATGGAGATTTAAAAATGAGATTTGAACTGACACTTTATAAGAGATGGCTTGCTTAAAGATGCCAGTTCACCAATGATCTCAACAGTTCTCTCTACAAATTGGGTTTATCTGCTTCATAGTTTTCTCTGTCAAGGAGAAGTCTCTTCTCTGACCTTTCATCATGAATTCTTAGCCCATCTGAGTGGGCTAATTCTTGATTAGCCCACTCAAATGGACATTGCTGCTGTACGGGTCAGTAGAATAGAAAGCTGACGAGGTGATGGGACTCCACGGATGCTTAAAGCCCTTTTGACCTGAACTATCTGTCTTCATCTCAGTCAGAGGACCCAGAATTCCCACTAGCTCACAGCATTGAAGGTTCCTGATAAAATGCATTTATTGTTTGGGAAGAAGTAACATACTTTCCTTTTTTTTGGAAGAATATATATCAAATTCTTCACAGCTGTGGGGCAGAATGGAGAGATTATTGGAGAATAGTGGGGAAGGGGTTTTTATACTCTACATACTTCTTTATTATTTTAATATTTTGCTACAGTACTTTTATGGTTTTATATAAAGGCATTTTATTTTTACTTTTTAAATTTAATTTTTATTTTATATTGGAGTGTAGTTGATTTACAATATTGTAACACACTCTCCTTTAGTGGTCATTGTTACTTTTGGTTGTAATAGTTTTGCAGATTTTTAGCCAGTCCCTTAATTAGAACTTAGATAATGGGCAGTTTTGATCACAAAATAGGGGACAAGAAATAGCAGGAATATGGATCATTTTGTAGGACAGGCCTAGCAGTATGTGTATCTGGACAAACTGGGAAAAGGCAGGATTGATAGGAAAGGGGACAGGATGGTCCTTGAGACAGACTTCTACTTTGCATTTTTTTCCTAGGAAAAGAAGCCTTCATTTATAATGATGCTCTTTCCTATTTCTTGTAATGAATGTTTGTGTTCAGCTAAATAGTGCTTATACAGTTTTTAAATGCGGAAAGCTTTTGGGCTAAAGAATAGTCTTTAGGTGACAAATATTATTTTAATGCTGAAATTAAATAAGGAACCAATAATTTTGCAGGGAAGCGTGCTTCATTTGCATGTTGATTAAAACATATCTGTGAAGATTGAGGCAGGAGTTGAATAAATAAACTTTGTATATGGATCATATGTATATTTTCTGGTTAGAAGTGGGAAATATTCTTTGCCTAGGAAGGATCTGGAATGACTGGAGGGAGAATGGATCACTTATAAAGATCTCCTTAGCGAATTTCAAGCAGCTTCCTTATCTATGCTGGTCTGCATGCTAGTGTGTACCCAGCTGTGAATTTAGTGGGTAGGTGCATGAGCTTCTTTTTCTCTATAAAGCTGAAAAAGCAAAGCAAAACAAAACACCCTGTCCCCAGAACTGTCTTTTATTGTTGTACAGCGTTCATTTTTGTTAGAACTGAATTCTTGGTACACATGCCAGGGGTTATTATTGTTAATCTCCTTCAATCTTGGATATACTGCGGTTTGTAAGGTATGGGTTTTTTTTTCCCCTTTGCACTTGGATGTTGGAATTATAATCATGCCATATCCAATAAGAACTTCCCAGGTCAATCCTAAGGATTTCTTTGTGTGGTTGGAAGATATCCTTTGTTATTATTCTTTTTTTTGATCATATGTCGAATGCTTTTCCTTGTCACTTGTGATTTTTCATCCTTTTTGGCCATATCATCAATACTATTTACAGTTTTATTTAGCACCCTATTTTACTCACAGCCGTCACAAATATGATTAGGATTTTGATGTGGAAGCTGATTTGATTCTTGAATCTTGCTTTTCTGCCAATTCATTAAAAAAAAAAATCTTAGAAGAATGTTCAGTTAGGCCCCAGGAGCACCAAGTTGCTTAATAAATATGATTTGATAGTGATTAAGGTGACATTTTCCGGCAAGCCATCAATGTCCTTGTCAAGTGCTAATCTTTATATTTATACGATGTTGCTTATTTGAAGTACTCAAAATGCTTTATGAGCCCTCTCTGAGAGCTTGGTATCAGTGTCAACGGCTGTTGAGAGTTTGTTCCTTGACATTATTTTCAAAATGCAACAAAAGAAAATATAGTTGAGCCACTGGAGATTTCATTTTGATGGAGAAATAGGAGATCAAATATGTTAGCTATCTAAAATGGGCCCTTAGCAGGGACAGCTGACTTTATCATTATTTTCATTTCATTATTGTCTGTAAGATGGACAGGAAAGAGAAATAGAATGCGTATATTTTAGCTCTTACTTGACCAGATCTTAGTCAAAAGGCATTTGAACATCAGGAATTACATATAGCAGCAATTGATAGGATAATATTTGATATTTATAGTACTAGCACAAGTGATTAAGTTCTGGAGTATGTGCTCTCTTTTTAATACTTGGAAAATGTCTTAATGTCCTTGATCCTTAGTTCAGGAGTGGGCAAACTACAGCCCATGGGCCAAATACTGCCCACAGCTTGTTTTGTAAATAAGTTTTATTGGAACACAGCCATGCCCATTCATTTGTGTATTTTCATTTTAGCTTTCTTGCTGCAATGGCAGAGTTGAGTATCATCCACAAAGCCTAAAATATATACTATCTGGCCCTTTAAGAAAAAGTCTGCCAACTCAAGCTTGGTTGAATCAAGTGTCCTAGTGGTGCATCCTTGTTGGGGATTTGGTTATTTTGATAACTCAATTTGAGAAAGCCAATAAAAAGATGTTTACCATTTGTTCCATATTATGTTTCTTTGAACATACAGTTTATTTCTAGAATGAATCTCTTTTCATCCAAGGATTTATTATTTGAATCTGTGAAGAAGTAGTCATTACTTTGTGTTGTGAGTCAGTATCTGCAGAGGGGCAGTCATATGTGCAAATTCTGTGGAGTGTATGTATGTGTGCGAGAGAGAAAAGTACAAGATCTTTCTTTTGTTTGATTTCCTGTATGTTTCTTATGTGTTACTTACATTGGCTGTTTTACTCTTCAGTCCATTTCTTGCTAGATTAAAATCTGCTTCCCACACTTGGCTGTAGCCTTGACTTCAGGCAGCATTTGGAAAATGGAGAAGTTGGCATTTGCTTAATACTTACCTTTTGGTGAATTTGTTCTTATTTGTTTGTGTCCAGGTAATACATGCCCAGGGAAAGAAATCTGGAATACAGAGAGCACATGATGAGAAGTGAAACTCTCCTGCCCTACCCCTCACATTCCCAGGCTCATTTCCACCAGCATCTCTTTTCATCATTACAAAAATATTTCTGGTATTTACCTGGATAAAATTTGTCATCCACTATTTCTTGATTTAATGGTCTTGGACACTTTCTGCTTACTACTGTGAAAGATGAGGCTTTGGCTCACTCCCCCTGCCTCCCACCTCCTTCTCCTAAACTTTGATAGTTACATCATTATTTTTAGTTTTACTTTTAGTTCTTTTCATAACTTTAGAAAATATATCAATAATTATTTTTCTGGTTCCTTTCCCTTAGTCAATTGACTTGATTTTGATCTAAAATGAAAATATTAGTGCCTTTACCCTTATCCTCTGCCTCTTCTTTATGTTTGTATTTTCCCACCTTCCTTCATTTTAATTTTTGCTTTTCTATTGTCAAGATTGATTTACACTTACATTCTGCTCTGCAATTACAACCATACTTTCTTCATTTTCTGCCTGTGTTTGTTGCCTCTGTGGCTAAAAATAATCAATCTTTTATATTACTGTAAGTATGAAGTTATTTTTTTACTGCTGAGACATGTCGTGTGCTATGATTCCTTTTCTTCTGAATTCTATTACATGCCCCCAGGCCACTCATCAGGGTAAAATGGAATCTTTTCCCTTATACCTCTGTTTTCCTTTTATAGGATTTCTATTAATCAGATGCTGGCCAACCTGGATTGGTTTTATATGCCTCTTATATTTTTGCTCATATTTTCAACTTCTTTCTCCTTTCTACTCTATATTCTGAAAGCTGTCTCAACTTTATTTTCTATCCATTTTATTGCATTTAAAATTTTTGGCAATCGGTCCTCCTGCTCTTTTTGCTTGCTCTTTCTGGAAAATTCCACGAACTTCCTGCTTCAGCCCTCCCTTCTGATTGTAGTTTGAGTGATGGCTCCCTCTGCTTTCGTGTAAACATAGTACCATCTTATTCCCTACTCTGTCATCCAGAAATCTGCAAAAATATCTGGTCCATTGATGTCCCATATGTTCTCAGCACTTTTATGAATATACTTCCTCATGTCTTTTTTTAACTGCCATTTTAATGAGTTTCAAAGGAGAAGAGGCAAAGACATATGCAGAGTCTACCATCTTGAACTTTTTTACTTTAAAATCATATCTTACTGTGATTTTTCTTTTTTTAAGAAGCCCAGACTCTTTCACAGTTTATAATAAATAACCAACACATTTATCTAGTATATTTAAATTCAAGTCAACAAATTTTTCTCAAATATTTGGTTATAACTCAGGTTCTTATAAATGCAAAAAATGCACATTTTGATTTTTACTTTCTATAATTTCTTTTTCTTCCAGTCAGTTTTATTTTATATTTTTCAAACTCAAAGTTTTAAAGTTTAAGATCCCACTTGACATGATTTTTAACATTGCATTTATATTAAAAGCAGTTTCCCACCATAAATCCATCATAGATTCCACATGCATTCAACTAGTTATATAGTTTCTTATGAACACAATAGGCTCAAGCTCACTTTTTCTTTTCCCTGTTTGCCTCTGTGATTTGCTTTTCTAATGAATTCCCCATCCCGACATGTTTTTATACTTACATATAATTTAAGTACAGTTTGGTTCCTTTCCTCAGAGAATCCTTAAGCACAAAGTTATATACTTTTTTCCTCCCCACTTCTTATCTTTAAGATATTTTGTGTGTGGGTAGAGATTGCCTTCTAGTTTTCCTTATTAGACACCTTCCCAAATTCTTTTTTTGGGACTGAATTGTTTCCTCCCAGAATCCCTATGTTGAGGACCCAGCCCACAGTGTGAATGTATTTGGAGATAGAGCCTTTACAGATGTAATTAAGGTTCATTGAGGTCATAAGGCTTGGATCCCTGATCCAATGGGAATAGTGCCCATATAAGAAGAGACACCATGTGAGCACACAGCAAGAAGGTAGCCATTTGCAAGTCAGGAAGTCTTCACTAGTAACTGAATTGGCTGGCACATTGATCTTGGACTTCCTAGTCTCCAGAATGGTGAGAAATACATTTCTGTTATTTAAGCCATCCAGTCTACGGTATTTTGTTATGGCAGGCCAAGCTGACCAATACAAATACCTACAAAGGTTTTGAATTGTTTTCAACTTCCTCTGTATAGCATTCTATTGCACAGATGCTGACTCAACTAGTTTATTGTTGGCCCTCCTTATCTATGGGTTCTGCATCTGGATTCAACCACCAGTGGATGGAAAATATTTGGAAAAAAAGAAACCAGCATGTTCCAAAAACAAAACTTGAATTTGCTATACCCCAGCAACTATATTTATATAGCATTTACAATGTATTAGGTATTAAAAGTAATCCAGAGATGATTTAAAGTATATGGGCAAGAGAAGGAAAAGACCTACGATAACAAACCCAAAACAATTAAGAAAATGGGCATAGGAACATACATATCAATAATTACCTTAAATGTAACTGGACTAAATGCTCCCACCAAAAGACACAGATTGGCTGAATGGATACAAAAACAAGACCCATATATATATGCTGTCTACAAGAGACCCACTTCAGACATAGAGACATACAGACTGAAAGTGAGGGGATGGAAAAAGATATTTCATGCAAATGAAACCAAAAGAAAGCTGGAGTAGCAATTCTCATATCAGACAAAATAGACTTTAAAATAAAGACTATTAGAAGAGAAAAAGAAGGACACTACATAATGATCAAGGGATTGATCCAAGAAGAAGATATAACAATTGTAAATATTTATGCACCCAACATAGGAGCACCTCAATACATACGGCAAATACTAACAGCCATAAAAGGGGAAATCGACAGTAACACATTCATAGTAGGGGACTTTAACACCCCACTTTCACCAATGGACAGATCATCCAAAATGAAAATAAATAAGGAAACACAAGCTTTAAATGATACATTAAACAAGATGGACTTCATTGATATTTATAGGACATTCCATCCAAAAACAACAGAATACACATTTTTCTCAAGTGCTCATGGAACATTCTCCAGGATAGGTCATATCTTGGGTCACAAATCAAGCCTTGGTAAATTTATGAAAATTGAAATTGTATCAAGTATCTTTTCCGACCACAACGCTATGAGACTAGATATCAATTACAGGAAAAGATCTGTAAAAAATACCAACACATGGAGGGTAAACAATACACTAGTTAATAACGAAATGATCACTGAAGAAATCAAAGAGGAAATTAAAAAATACCTAGAAACAAATGACAATGGAGACACGATGACCCAAAATCTATGGGATGCAGCAAAAGCAGTTCTAAGAGGGAAGTCTATAGCAATACAATCCTACCTTAAGAAAAAGGAAATATCTCAAATAAACAACCTAAACTTGCACCTAAAGCAATTAGAGAAAGAAGAACCAAAAAACCCCAAAGTTAGCAGAAGGAAAGAAATCATAAAAATCAGATCAGAAGTAAATGAAAAAGCAATGAAGAAAATGATAGCAAAGGTCAATAAAATGAAAAGCTGGTTTTTGAGAAGATAAACAAAATTGATAAACCATTAGCCAGACTCATGAAGAAAAAATGGGAGAAGATTCAAATCAATAGAATTAGAAATGAAAAAGGAGAAGTAACAACTGACACTGCAGAAATATAAAAGATCATGAGAGATTACTACAAGCAGCTCTATGCCAATAAAATGGACAACCTGGAAGAAATGGACAAATTCTTAGAAATGCACAACCTGCCAAGACTGAATCAGGAAGAAATAGAAAATATGAACAGACCAATCACAAGCACTGAAATTGAAACTGTGATTAAAAATCTTCCAACAAACAAAAGCCCAGGACCAGATGGCTTCACAGGCGAATTCTATCAAACATTTAGAGAAGAGCTAACACCTATCCTTCTCAAACTCTTCCAAAATATAGCAGAGGGAGGAACACTCCCAAACTCATTCTACGAGGCCACCATCACCCTGATACCAAAACCAGACAAAGATGTCAAAAAAAAAGAAAACTGCAGTCCAATATCACTGATGAACACAGATGCAAAAATCCTCAACAAAATAGTAGCAAACAGAATCCAACAACACATTAAAAGGATCATACACCATGATCAAGTGGGGTTTATTCCAGGAATGCAAGGATTCTTCAGTATATGCAAATCAATCAATGTGATACACCGTATTAACAAATTGAAGAATAAAAACCATATGGTCATCTCAATAGATGCAGAAAAAGCTTTAGACAAAATTCAACACCAATTTATGATAAAAACCCTCCCGAAAGTAGGCATAAAGGGAACTTACCTCAACATAATAAAGGCCATATGTGAAAAACCCACAGCCAACATCATTCTCAATGGTGAAAAACTGAAAGCATTTCCACTAAGATCAGGAACAAGACAAGGTTGTCCACTCTCACCACTCTTTTTCAACATAGTTTTGGAATTTTTAGCCACAGCAATCAGAGAAGAAAAGGAAACAAAAGGAATCCAAATCAGAAAAGAAGAAGTAAAGCTGTCACTGTTTGCAGATGACATGATACTATACATAGAGAACCCTAAAGATGCTACCAGAAAACTACTAGAGCTAATGAATGAATTTGGTAAAGTAGCAGGATACAAAATTAATGCACAGAAACCTCTGGCATTCTTATACACTAATGATGAATAGTCTGAAAGTGAAATCAAGAAAACACACCCATTTACCATTGCAACAGAAAGAATAAAATATCTAGGAATAAACCTACCTAAGGAGACAAAAGACCCGTATGCAGAAAATTATAAGACACTGATGAAAGAAATTAAAGATGATACAAATAGATGGAGAGATAGACCATGTTCTTGGATTGGAAGAATCAACATTGTGAAAATGACTCTAATACCCAAAGCAATCTACAGATTCAATGCAATCCCTATCAAACTACCACTGGCATTTTTCACAGAACTAGAACAAAAATTTCACAATTTGTATGGAAACACAAAAGACCCCGAATAGCCAAAGCAATCTTGAGAACGAAAAACGGAACTGGAGGAATCAGGCTCCCTGACTTCAGACTATTCTACAAAGCTACAGTAATCAAGACAGTATGGTACTGGCACAAAAACAGAAAGATAGATCAATGGAACAGGATAAAAGCCCAGAGATAAACCCATGCACATATGGTCACCTTATCTTTGATAAAGGAGGCAGGAATGCACAGTGGAGAAATGACAACCTCTTCAATAAGTGGTGCTGGGAAAACTGGACAGGTACATTTAAAAGTATGAGATTAGATCACTCCCTAACACCGTACACAAAAATAAGCTCAAAATGGACTAAAGACCTAAATGTAAGGCCAGAAACTATCAAACTCTTAGAGGAAAACATAGGCAGAACACTATGACATAAATCACAGCAAGATCCTTTTTGACCCACCTCCTAGAGAAATGGAAATAAAAACAAAAACAAATGGGACCTAATGAAACCTCAAAGCTTTTGCACAGCAAAGGAGACCATAAACAAGACCAAGAGACAACCCTCAGAATGGGAGAAAATATTTGCAAATGAAGCAACTGACAAAGGATTAATCTCCAAAATTTATAAGCAGCTCATGCAGCTCAATGACAAAAAAACAAACAACCCAATCCAAAAATGGGCAGAAGACCTAAATAGACATTTCTCCATAAAAGATATACAGACTGCCAACAAACACATGAAAGAATGCTCAACATCATTAATCATTAGAGAAATGCAGATCAAAACTACAATGAGATATCATCTCACACCATTCAGAATGGCCATCATCTAAAGATCTAGAAACAATAAATGCTGGAGAGGGTGTGGAGAAAAGGGAATCTCTTGCACTGCTTGTGGGAATGTGAATTGGTACAGCCACTATGGAGAACAGTATGGATGTTCCTTAAAAAACTACAAATAGAACTACCATATGACCCAGCAATCCCACTACTGGGCATATACCCTGAGAAAACCATAATTCAAAAAGAGTCATGTACCAAAATGTTCATTGCAGCTCTATTTACAATAGCCCGGAGATGGAAACAACCTAAGTGTCCATCATCGGATGAATGGATAAAGAAGATGTGGCACATATATACAATGGAATCTTACTCAGCCATAAAAAGAAACGAAATTGAGCTATTTGTAATGAGGTGGATAGACCTAGAGTCTGTCATACAGAGTGAAGTAAGTCAGAAAGAGAAAGACAAATACCGTATGCTAACACATATATATGGAATTTAAGAAAAAAAAAATGTCATGAAGAACCTAGGGGTAAGACAGGAATGAAGACACAGACCTACTAGGGAATGGACTTGAGGATATGGGGAGGGCGAAGGGTAAGCTGTGACAAAGCGAGAGAGTGGCATAGAGATATATACACTACCAAACGTAAAATAGGTAGCTAGTGGGAAGCAGCTGCGTAGCACAGGGAGATCAGCTCGGTGCTTTGTGTCCACCTAGAGGGGTGGGATAGGGAGGGTGGGAGGGAGGGAGATGCAAGAGGGAAGAGGTATGGGAACCTGTATATGTATAACTGATTCACTTTGTTATGAAGCAGAAGCTAACACACCATTGTAAAGCAATTATACTGCAATAAAGATGTAAAAAATAAAATAAAGTATATGGGCAGATGTGTGTAGGTTACGTGTAAATACTACGCTATTTTATATAAGGGACTTGAGCACTTGTGGATTTTGGTCTTTGTGACGGAGGTGGGGGGTTCTGGATCCAATCTGCAGTAGACACAGAGAGACCAGTGTAATTGGTTTATTGAATGCGCTAAACTGGTTCAATCAGAAATGGCCCTCTTTTGGTCTTATCATACTGGTTTGAAGCAAGCTCTTTTGTTTTACTCTTTCTGGACTCTATCTTGGAAGAGTCTATAGGTTTCTGGCCTTTTTAAGCTGTAAATTAGTCTAATTATAAAGTCGTTTTAAAAAACTAACCTAGTTAAATGTCAAATCTGAAATTTTCATCCAGTTAAAGATTCTGACTACCTTTCCTGCTCGGGCTGTAGCTACCGCTGCAGAACCCAGAAAGGGAAGGGAATTTGGTCTCCTTCCTTATATTATTCCTTGTTCTCCAAGCCTCCCCTATTGGCTCTGCTCCTGGCTCCCCAGGGTGAGTAATGTGGGGAGGGTGGATTTAGAGAAAAGTGGACATAGACTGATATGAGCAGTGCTCCTGCACTCTGGTCATTGATGCCACTGTTATAACAAGGGTTTAAACTATGGCTCCCTCTCCCCTCTCCCTCCCTCTACTCTTCCTTCGAATGGGACAATGCACATTGGGACCCTTCCTCATATATCCCTAACCCCCAGCTGTGTATGCATAGATCCTTCTGGCTGGGAGCATTTTCCTATAGTCAGCTTCCTTAGCTGAGGCCCTTTCAGGCATTTCATGCCTTGCTCCTCTCCAAGGTATCGCTTGGCATAGAAACTTCAAACATATTATCACTGAGTTTAAGCAAATGTTGTGCTCCTTTCTTGCCATGTGATTATTGTTCCTGTCATTGTCATTTGCCTTAGATGGCCTATCTTTATGCTTCTACAGGCATGAGGCTGCTCCTACTGTTTGCTTACTGAATCCCCCCCACCCCATCCATTCTAGGAATCTGTGTTAATTTCTACCAAGAATTTTCTTGCACTCCACTTCAGCCCTGGCATAGGGCTGGCCTCTGATATACTCATCAAGGAGCCCTCTGCTAGTGAGAAGCCATTCCCCTTCCTACCAACATCCCTAATTGATTCCTTTTTTTTTTTTTCCGGTACGCGGGCCTCTCACTGTTGCGGCCTCTCCCGTTGCGGAGCACAGGCTCCGGACGCGCAGGCTCAGCGGCCATGGCTCACGGGCCCAGCCGCTCTGCGGCATGTGGGATCTTCCTGGACCGGGGCACGAACCCGCGTCCCCTGCATCGGCAGGCGGACTCTCAACCACTGCGCCACCAGGGAAGCCCTCTAATTGATTCTTTTGAGAAACTTCCTCTCTTGGCTTGGAGGTGGATCACCTACAGGGGGCAGAGGGGAGCGCTACGCCACACCTTCTCTGCTACTGTAAATTCCCTTTAATGAGCTCCTAGTCTCTAGCCTTCTTTTATGTCATGTGGATGGGAGGTGGGAGATGGTCACTGATAGGCTGGAATTCTAACAAGAACACCCTAATATTTCTCCTTAGAAAGAGGCGTTTCTCATCATCTGTTGTCCTCAGTTTTGATGATTTAGCTGAAGTGCCACAGTTGCAGGAAAAGTCCCATTTAACACCTTATTACACTGCTTTGGTAATTAATACTTATTTTCATCAGTCCTAGTCCTTCTTTCCCAGTCAGATGCAAGTATTGAATGGAAGGGGGAAAAGAGAGCTTCCCTTCTACAGAAATTCTAACTCAAAGTGAGTTATTTCTTTTGTGTGGAGAGAAAATTAATATTTCCCTAGTGTCTTTGGTGCTCTCATCTGAACAAGGCTGTTGTCCTTGAGCAATCAGTTTCTTTGCGTTTCTTCCCTCCCGGCCAGTGGCCACGCTTGACTAACACCCATGTTCCCATCACATAGCAGAGCATATAAATTATAACTGGAACTCGGTAAATGCTGATTGAACAGTTGACTCTGACCTGATTGGTTCTTTGTGAAAGGGAGATGGATGATAAAATGGCTATTTGAGGGCTTCCCTGGTGGCGCACTGGTTGAGGGTCCGCCTGCTGATGCAGGGGATGCGGGTTTGTGCCCAGGTCTGGGAAGGTCCCACATGCCGCAGAGTGGCTGGGCCTGTGAGCCATAGCTGCTGAGCCTGCGCGTCCGGAGCCTGTGCTCCGCAACGGGAGAGGCCACAACAGTGAGAGGCTCGCATACTGCAAAAAAAAAAAAAAAAAAAAAGCTATTTGAATCAGTTCCTAATGATCTGAACTGAAGATGAAGTTGTGGAGAGAGCAAAGTTGTACTGAATTCAGGTACTGTGAAGAGGAAGGTTATGTTTGTAAGGGCAGAGAGGGACTGAAAATGATAATCCTTCTCCCCCTGCCCCCAGGTAGCTCCCCTAAATATTCTAATTTTAGAGTAATTCTAAAGGCACTTGAATGATTGTGCTAATCCTGAAAGAAGCAGTTTATAGGCAGTGAGGGTCAGAAAAATAGCTTTACTTACCTACTAAGATACTTTGGAGAATCACTTAACATCCTATTAAAGGCACAAATCCATCTGTGTTACATGCTTAAAAGACCTGAAATCATGTTCTCTAGCCGGGAAACCTTTTCCATTTAAGGGCTATGTGCATTCTGCTGATGCAGAAATGGCAAGGTTGGCAGTCTCTTTTGATGAATGTGTAGCAGTATATTGTTTTCTGTAGTAACACATTTTTTCTAGCACCAGTATGGGGTTGACTCGGCCATGGGTTCAAGCAGAAGTACATGTTGACTCTCAGGAAATAAACTGCTATCTAAATTCAAATGTTTGGACCAGGTACAAACCCAGCAGAGAAAATTGCCTTCTATATAGGACACTGGTGTATTCACTTTGCTCCAGCTGAAAAAGCCTCGACGTAGAAAAACCAAATTCAAACAGTCTGACGGGAGGCAGGATCAGAGAAAGATCAAGTGGCTGAGGGAGGACACTGAGAGGGTCTCTGCCAGCAGGGCTTGTGGGGAGGGTGTTGGACAGAAGTGCCTCTGCTTGGGGACTTCCCTGATGGTGCAGTGGTTGACAATCCACCTGCCAATGCAGGGGACATGGGTTTGAGCCCTGGTCCGGGAAGATTCCACATGCTGCGGAGCAACTAAGCCCGTGCGCCACAACTACTGAGCCTGCATTCTAGACCCCGCGAACCACAACTACTGAGCGCATGCGCTACAACTACTGAAGCCCCGCACACTTAGAGCCCGTGCTTCATAATGAGAGAAGCCACCGCAATGAGAAGCCTGTGCATTGCAATGAAGAGTAGCCCCCACTCGCCGCGACTAGAGAAAGCCCGCGTGCAGCAATGAAAACCCAACACTGCCAAAAATAAATAAATAATAAAATAAATTAAAAAAAAAAAAGTGCCTCTGCTTCACAATGTTGAAGGAAACTTACATTATTTGGCGATTCCACCCCTTCCCTCACAGTCTCAAAAGGACAGCAGCATAGCAATCTGCTGTTTATATAAATTAAAAAGTGTCAGTTGAGGAAAGTTGTGTACTCAGCACGCTCTTAAAACATCTGTCCTAGTAAAACTCTCGGAAATAATCATGAACCAACAGGAGAAAAACAGCTGTGTATGAGTCGATAGGCTCCACCATATGCCCACCTGGAATAGATGGACAATAAAATCTTCAGGAATGGGCCCCTGGGGTGTTTGGATCAGTGGACAGACTATTGATTATGTGTAATTTCACTGTGAGCAGTTGTTATTTAGCTGTGTGGAAGATACTGGGCCTGGAGTCCAAGGGAAGGCTTCTACTCGTGGACCTGTTAGTTAAAGCCTTTTATACCAGTGCTTTCAAAGCTGTATACAAGCAAAAATTACCCTCAAGGGAAGTTTTTGAAGCACTGAGAGATAACATGTCTGCAACTAAGCAGAGTCATGGAGGTGAGGTTGCAACCTAGTCCTTCCTTCCTTCCCTGTGCATGAAATTGTATCCTAAGGTTTGATCCTGTTCTTCATCCCTTGCTGTTATCAACTCCCTCCAATAGGATTGGACTTTCTTATTTGTAGAGGCAGAGTGGTTACCTGGACTCTAAAGGCACAGCCCATGTGGATCTTAATGCTACTCTTTTCTCATCCTGTCCTGGGAAGGCTGTTGGAATAAAGCATGTACAAATGTTTCTTTCCCCAGGCTGTAGGAAATGTGATATAAGGAAAGAATACACTCTGCCTGTTGTTTCCTCACTGTATCTTTTAAAATTTTGTTTTTGGGAATACTCACTATTCAAATGAATTTGTTTCTAAATTAGTAACCCATTGTTTACATACATAATTGCAATCAACACTTCAAAAATCATTTGAAGTTAAAATGCATGTGGGTCAGCTCTCACCCTCCAGATGTCGGGGATTCCTGGCATAGTCTGGGAAACACCTTCTATTTTTTCCCTCTTTGTGACCAGTGGTGGTAAGCACTGATTTCCAGGGTTCTCTTGTAAGGTACGAAGCGCTGCAGTACAGTATTCCATCTCGATGCTATTTTTCTTGTGTTGAAAGAGCATTCCAAAATTTATCAGCCTTTACTGGATCCAGTCAGTCAGCCACTCCGCACTGCTCAAGGCAGAGTTGTGCCTTTCACCACTGATGTGTGGAAGAGCAATCAGGCGCTGAATTACATGGCTGGCTTTCTTTGTCTTCATCTGTTTAAAGTACTCACCGAGCCCCAGTGAAATAACAGTGCTGTGTGTAAAAGCCCTTGGAAAACCTCATTCATCATCAAGTTGGTAGGGAAACCTGAGCAAATAGCTGAAGGGCCAACTTCACAAAAGGCAAGAACAGACAGTGTTTTGATGTTTTCAGGGATCATGCTGTGAACATGATTTTGTCTCCCCCACTCCCATCTTCCTGACTTTAAACATTTGGACCCTTAGACTTCAGTCTAAAGCAGACGGAGAGTGAACTACCCAAAGAAGGTCAGTGTGGCAGCTGTTAAAATCATAGCATTTCCAGACCTGATTATCTAATTTGAGAGCCCCAAATATATCATTAAAAGCAGTTTATGCATCTCTATATATCAAGGATGATGCCACCAGCGCGGCCAGCTAAGATCATCTAGGTCAAGATGGAAGGGACACATGCTGGCTTAGAGCTGACCTCCCCTGCGGGGATTAACTGCTTTGTAGGTTATTGTTAGTGGTTTAAACTTTAAGTTTGGCTTTCTCTGGAGTACAGCATGATTCTAGCTTACACTCAAGAAATGTTAATATTTGCTGAAGCCAAATATAATTAAGGCTGTAGTTTGGTTTCAGAAAGGTAATACATTATAAAACCAAGGATGTGTCATTTTCAGATTATTTATAGTTTGGATAACCCATACAGTGGATTCTCTATAGTACAGATACTTTGTAGTAATTTTAAAGTGAAGTGAGCTGTCACTTCAGCTTTGTTTTGGGAGAGGAGTCATTAAAATTGGATTTCTTAGGGAGATACGGCTCAACACCTTCTACTTAGGGAAAGGATAGAGTTTCTAGAGAGTGAGGATAAAGTATGTGGCAATCCATACATAGGCTCCCTGTTTTGGCTTTGCAAGCCACTTGATTTGGAGTGTGTGTGTGTGTGTGTGTGTGTGTGCGCGCGCACACACACCCATGCACACTATGGTGGGGAGGGGAGCACTTTCTTTTTTTTTAAATTTTTATTTTTTTAACATCTTTATTGGAGTATAATTGCTTTACAATAGGGTGTTAGTTTCTGCTTTATAACAAAGTGAATCAGCTATGCATATACATATATCCCTATATCTGAGGGGAGCACTTTCATGAAGTCTACATTTCTGAACAGTGGTGAATTTGATTTCAACTTGGATCTTAACAAGAAATGTAGCTAGTTATCAATGAATGATTAGTATGAAAGACTTTTCTTTTTTTCTTTTTGAAAATTTGTTTAATCTTTTTTTTTTTTTTTAAATTTTTGGCTGCGTTGGGTCTTCGTTGCTGCGTGCGAGCTTTCTCTAGTTGTGGTGAGCCGAGGCTACTCTTCCTTGTGGTGCGCGGGCTTCTCATTGCGGTGGTTTCTCTTGTTGCGGAGGACGAGCTCTAGGCGCGTGGGCTTCAGTAGTTGTGGCACGTGGGCTCAGTAGTTGTGGCTCGCGGGCTCTAGAGTGCAGGCTCAGTAGTTGTGGCACACAGGCTTAGTTGCTCTTCAGCTTGTGGGATCTTCCCGGACCAGGTATCGAACCTGTGTCCCCTACATTGGCAGGCGGATTCTTAACCACTGAGCCACCAGGGAAGCCCCAACTTTCCATTTTTATATCATCTGGAAAACAAAAAATAAAAAAATGTAGGTTATAGAGTAGTTAGAGCACAGAATGCTCAGGTTAGTGAAGCTATTCTAGTGAAGGCAGGTAGTGTATTAGCGTTAGGAGTTTTTCAGAGTATGTTGGACAGAAGCAAATCTCCTGAGGAATCCTGTTGGAATACCAGCATATTACAAAGAATTTCAGCACTTCCTGGGTTTAGAGAGGGACTGTTTATTTTACCAAAAAATGATGACTCTGATATATGAGGGCAACATGAAGCCAAGATAGCATGGGACAAAAATGCATTCACATGCAGACAAACATCAGCAACACTGAGACAGTTCGAGAAGAAAAGGATTTCAGACTGATCCAAAAGGCAGAGTAACTATATGCTGTTGCAAAGCATGAAAAAAGTCAGAAGTTGACACTTGAACATGATGCAGAAAACTTTGCTATGCACTGTTGTGTTTAAGTTAATTGTATATGTAGATAGCTCTCATTGTGTACCATGAGTTCAATTTTTTTCAGCAAACCCTTTTGTTTTCTTCACGCAGTTCAAGGTTGAAGAAATATCATAACTGTTATAGATCTCTATCTGTGATCTGGGTTCCATTAACATTCTGAGATCCAGAGCAGCAGTACCAGCTAAGTAGCACCTCTCAGAAGGATGCAGCCTTAATTAAGTATATTTTCTCCAAGAAGTGTCATAGCATGAACTCACTCTCCATGTCATCATTCAGGCCTTTGAATGCTTGACCTTTTCCTGAATTCCTCATCGTGGTCTGTTTTCTCAATACTAATAAATTATCGTATCTCCAAATACAGATAGTTCAAATAATGAAGTAGAGTCCTAGGATGATGTGTCTTAGAACAAAATGACAAAATAAAAACCAAAAGCAATCTGTGACAAAAATAACACCCCAAACAATCTAGGCACTATCATCATCATGTGACGGAAAAGGCATTGGACTGAAAACTGAAAACCATTCTAGTTCTCGCTCTGCTCTCTTAAATGGTTGCCCCTTGGTGAGTTCCTTCATCCTCCTAAATATTGGTTTCCTCGTCCGCAAAATAGTGGGGTTGAGTAAGATTACTGCTCCCTTCTATCTGCTTGTAAGATTACAGGATTTTGACAGAAATCTGGGACAGTCGAGTAGAGAATTTCAAATGTATATACATTTCATGTATTATTTCATATGTGTCATACGTGGTAATTTGGTTTCTTTAAGGTAATGCATTGTAAAACCAAGGATTTGGGTTATTTTTAACCCAAATTTGGGTTAATATTTGTTCTTTTTTAGGTTATTTACAATTTGGATAACCCATTCATACATATATATATATATTTATATATATGTGGAACTATATACTTCATCTTTCCGACTGATTTAGGCAGAAAAGGAACTTAATAAAATGAAATACTGGGTAGGTCACAGAATCAATAGGAGGGCTTAAAAACCAGTTTGGGGCTCTGCAGCCAGAACAGGGTGCCTAAGACGGTGTCAGAGAACAGCTCTGCTGGGGAAAACTGCCACTGCCACTTCTGAGTTAGGCCTGCAGCTTGTGCCACTCCCACTGTTCCCTCCGCCCCTCCCCCCATGAAGGTCCCCCAGAGCTCCTGCATCTTTGCACACTGCCTTCTGCTTGAAAGGCTGGGGCCCAGGACATGTGCCCATACCCTAGCTACTGGGGAAGCCCCAGCGGTGAGTTTCTGGAATTTTTAGCATTTGTTTGGAATTCAGTCCTGTCACCCACTGAGACTTATAATGTGGGGAATTCCCCAGATATAAACATGCCTTCTGAAAAGTGACAAATGTCTGCTAAACCATCTTCATCCAGTTTAATAGACAAATAATCTGTTCTGTGATGGAGAATTTCTCTACTGAAGTGTTTGAATTCAGCCTATCCCAGGTGAAAGCTCTCTCAGAGGTATATGTGGCTCTTCCTTATTAATATCGCCTTCCCTCTTCCCAAGTGATTGAAGTCATTTCTCTTTGCTCACCTCCAGTTTCTACCAAGAGTCTCTTTCTCTCTCTTTTTTTCTTCTTTCTCTCCCTCCCTCTTTTCCTCCCTTCCTTCTTTGCTCTTCCTCATTATTCTTTGGAGTAAACAAGATGAGAAAGTTATTTCTCTTTGGCTATTAATTGACTTGTAACATTTAAGCTTAATTCTTAAAATGCTCTTTATACAGTATTTGAATAAGAAGGTACTCAGGCATCTGCAGTGGTTTAGGAAATTTTGTTTGTTTGTTTGTTTTTTCTGGTCGCACCACCCAGCATGCGGGATCTTAGTTACCCGATCCGGAATTGAACCCATGCCCCCTGCATTGGGAGCACAGAGTCTTAACCACTGGACTGCCAGGGAAGTCCCAGTGGTTTAGGAAATTTTTATTGCTTCTTTTCGTAAGAGGACAGCTTGGAGATTTAGAGGTGGAAATGGAATGTGGAGACAAGGAAATATTTGAAAAAATTGCCCAGATGTACACTGGGTAAGGTTGGGACATGTGATTGATAAAGGATTGATATAGGGGACTAGGAGGTATGTTTGGGTAACCCCTTGAGAGGAAGCTCTTTGAAAAAGAATGCAGATTCAGTTCTGTTCTCTAAGGCTCTGAGAATGTTGCTGTATTGTCCAGTAATTGGTTGGGAAGACAATACTCCAGTGTGATGTTGAGTCCTTTAATGCATGGAATCCATGTGAAGTTATTGTTATACTTTGTGTGAACTATTAGAGGGCTTGTACAAAAAATGCAGCTTTCTGACTCAAACTGGAAAATGCTATGATGATGTAATAAACAAAACATAAGTCACCCCACTGTAAGCCTGAAGAACAGTAATAAGTGAAAATGACTGCTAATAGCATATTGTCAGTGATATAATGTTGCTGCCCTTTGGATGTCAGAACTGGACCTTTTCTGAATTTATTATCATGTTCACGGGAGAAATGCGTGTTCATTACTAGTGCTTAGAGCGAATGGTAAGGTAACCTCTAATTCTGCTTAAATGCAAATCGACAAAGCAGATACATGTTATCCTGGTTCTTGAGAATTAGTCCCCTGGGATGGCTCTTCTGATTCAGCATTCCTGAATTATGTGCCATCCTCAGAGCAAGGCTTGAACATCAAATGACACTCAGTGGCTCAATCTGTGTAAATAAATCTAAGCCATATGACTCTTACACAAATTGCTTCCTTCAATGAAATGAGTGTTTGCAAGGGACTGCCATGGTGTGAACACTGCTTTTTATATTGACTTCATAGATCTAAGTCCCCTGCCTGTATATTCAGAGGTAAAAGTTAGTAAAAGTTAATGGTTATCAGAGGTCCAGATTACATTTTGAATAGGTAATATTATCTGATTGGATTACAAACCTTGAGAGAATATAAAGGCTTAAGCAGGAATGAGTTCCTTTCTTTAAATCAATAGTTACTGTACGGCTGCACAATCCTGTGCTGTAGCGTCTTGGGGAAGAGGGGTTATTTGTAAGAGATATTTCACATGTACAACAGCTAGACTCTGTTATGAAAATTGTTTTTTTTTTCCATCAGCCAAGATATCAGGGAAACTTCATTAAAATAAACTAAATTATTTTACTTCTTTGTATCATATTTCCTTCATCTATAGTAATTTCCATATAATACTGAAGGAATAACCTTGAGGTGGACCCAGTGTTGTTAAAACTTATTCAGATTGCTGATGGCAAGCCGGCTGTGTTCAGGAGCTGAATTTTAAAATGATTTAGCTGGAGGCGAGTCCCAGAACAGTTCTACTTTTGTTGAGCCCCAGGTACTTGTGAAACTCTCGATTTATCATTGTATAAGCTCTGGAGGAATATCTCAGTTACTAATGGCAAAAGTTATCAGGTAGATTGGGAGGAGATGAAGTGGAAAGAAGGAAAGAATGAGAATTGTTTTATGCGAATAACATGCTAATGAAGAAAGGGATGAATGAAGAAGAGGCAAGTAGCAGTGGCTAAGTGGAATTACTGAGGGTTCAAATGCAGTGTCACGAGCCATCCCACATATAATAAGCACAGAGAAGTTATGACCTTTAGCACCTGTGTGGAAAAGGAAGTAAAGGTATGAGGTGGAGAGGTTCATCCATTCTTCCTGGTGGGGGCTTTTAGGCCATGGGGGGTTCAGATGATGGCTTGATATACTTCTGCTTCTGCTATTACTGTGGCCACTATCACCAGCTTTTATTTGTGGAGCATTTAGTCTTGTCAGATATCATGCTAAAGCACTGGTATATATTAGCTCATTTACCAGTTCCAAAGATTTCTTCAAAATATAGTGGGATGGTAAAAGTCGCACGGCGTAAGGACCAGGAGACCTTTCTTCTACTTTAATACTGTGATCAGCCATCTACCAGGGGGAACTCATATAACTTTATAACTGTATGATGAAAATAATAAAACTTAGTTCATGGATTTGCTGTTAAGAAAAAATGAAATAACTCCAATACAGTGATTACCCTCATGTCTAGCACATTGTCATGTCAAGTGTCTTTTTTTCCCTTTCTAGTTAAACTAATTTCTTTACCTATGATAATTAAATTTTAAAAGTTTCTTTTAGCTAGAATAATATAAATTTTGTATTTATCTTGAATTATATAATTTTGGAATTCTTCAACTGAAGTTGTGTTTGACTTATTGCTATATTGTTATTATTTATAGTGTCTAATGTAATACCTTGCACATAGTGAGTTCTCAGAACTTTTATTGGAGTAATGGTGGAATTATTATTTTTTTGGCTGTGTTGGGTCTTCGTTGCTGTGCACGGTTTTTTTTTTTTTTTCTCTAGTTGCAGAGAGCGGGAGCTACTCTTCGTTGTGGTGCACGGGCTTCTCATTGCCATGGCTTCTCTTGTTGCAGAGCACGGGCTCTAGGCGCGCAGGCTTCAGTAGTTGTGGCTCGTGGGCTCTAGAGCGCAGGCTCAGTAGTTGTGGCGCATGGGCTTAGTTGCTCCACGGCATGTGGGATCTTCCTGGGTCAGGGCTCGAACCCGTGTCCCCTGCATTGGCAGGCGTATTCTTAACCACTGCGCCACCAGGGAAGCCCTGGTAGAATTTATTTATTTAATTTACTTAAATTTAATTACTCTTTGCAAATAAACCTTTCATATTGGAAAACCTTCAGTGAAACAAAATTCTTATAGACAACAAAAACATTACAAATGGAATACTTCAAAGCCATAGCTTCTCTGGGGAACAAATTGGCCCGGGAAATATATAGCTAAAGGCAGCATTACCAGGCATGTTCTCAAGTCTTATAAAAAGTTTCTTTTCTGGAGCAGAGAGGATCAATTTGGTTTTTGCTCAGAACATCAGAAAGATCTCAGTGACAGTCTGTGGGCAATACTTACTCTGAAAGAATTCAACTTATCTATTTATCCAGAGCAAATACATGCTCAACCTGTGCATTACCTTTTTAAGTTGGACAGAAACACACATGGACTGAAATGAACAAGCTCTTTTTTTTCCCCTAAAGTAATACTTTCTTAGAAATAATGTTTTCAAATAATTCACAGCACAGTTTTTCTGTTTCACCTTTTATATTTGGGTTCAGTAGGCCTGTAAGATTTCCAAAGAATAAGATGAAATCTGAGTGGACCAAGATATAAAGGAGATAGATTTTGTATCTTTTTGTCTTTAATATCTTTCACACTTTTGAGAGGAAGTCTGAAATCGATATTCCATTCTAGTAGATAACTGCTGGTAATTGAAAGCTAAGCTAGAGATATTCCATTCTAGTAGATAACTGCTGGTAATTGAAAGCTAAGCTAGAGGTGGATAATTTGGAATACCACAGACCACTTCATCAAAGTTGTTCGTTATTGTAAAAATGGGCAGCCATCACTAGTTCTAGATTATATTTGTACTAGTAGGTGAGAAAGGAAGAAAATTAAAGAAACAACAAAAACACCTAGTACTCTGGAGCTAGACGCATTAAGTTTGGATATGGTTTCTGTATTTACTCCATATGGTCTTGTGTGAATTATTTCATCTTTGTTTTCTTGTCAATAAAATAGGGAAGATAATAGGAACTATCTTATTGGATTTTGTGAAGATTAAATGAGTTAATATATGTAAAGCACCTGGAAGAGTGTCAGGACGATAGTTGACATAGTATTAGTGGTATTATTCCTGCATGCTAATGTTAAGTTTTGCTTTTAAATTTCTAATCCTGTAACGTTCTTCTCCTTCATAATAATATCAGGACATGGGTCCAGAAATTGGGGAATTTATAAGTGTATGTGCATGCATGTATAATTTTTTTTTAGGAGTGAGCAGGTTGTTTTTTCAAAGTTAAAGTCACTAACCTTGAAACATCCTTCAGTAATACAGTTTGAAGAAAAGTCACAATAAAGAACCATATTCTTCATCGAATGGGAAAAAGTGCAGTGGGTATGTATAAATAAATGAACATATTGTGGAGTAAGGATATAAAATTAAATGTGAATAGGTGGATAAGAAAGTTCAACCAAAAGGATAATGACTTGGAGTTCTAGAATTTTATAGAAGAGATTTTTATGTCATTAACTACAATGTGGTAGCATTTTTCCTGCTGAAGTCTTCTTATATCTACAATATACTTTTGTTCAAAATCTGAACAAAACTATTCCAGGAGTTGTTTTCAGAGCCACAGTGGAATACTGGATAGAATTAAAAAATAAAATCCAGGTCTTCCCTGGTGGCGCAGTGGTTGAGAGTCCGCTTGCTGATGCAGGGGACGCAGGTTCGTGCCCTGGTCCGGGAAGGACCCACATGCCGCGGAGCGGATGGGCCCGTGAGCCATGGCCGCTGGGCCTGCGCGTCCGGAGCCTGTGCTCCGTGGCGGGAGGGGCCACATCAGTGAGAGGCCTGTGTACCGCCAAAAATAAATAAATAAAAAAATAAAATCCAATTCTCAATCTTGTTTTCTAGGGACAGAATGGCTCCTCATCAGCAATTTGTCAATGTAGAAAAAGTCCATCACTGAGTAGATTGGTAGAATATAGATGCAGTTGGGGCATAAAACTATTCCTCAAAGAGATACGGTTCTTTAAACTTGGTCTCACTGAGATAAATCAAGTTTCTTTTCTTAAAAAAACTTCTTTTTTTATTGGAATATAGTTGATTTACAATGTTGTGTTAGTTTATGCTGCACAGCAAAGTGAATCAGTTATACATATACCTATATCCACTCTTTTTTAGATTCTGTTCCCATATAGGTCATTACAGAGTATTGAGTAGGGTTCCCTGTGCTATACAGTAGGTTCTTATTAGTTATCTATTGTGTATATAGTAGTGTGTGTATGTTAATCCCAATCTCCCAATTTATTCCTCCCCCCCTTTCCCCATTGGTAACCATAAGTTTGTTTTCTACATCTGTGAGTCTTTTTCTGTTTTGTAAATAAGTTCATTTGTACCATTTTTTAGATTCCACATATAAGCGATATCATATGATACTTGTCTTTCTCTGACTTCACTCAGTATGACAATCTCTAGGTCCAATTCAAGTTTATTTTCTATATAAATTGATAATGTGGTACAATGCTTCAATGAAATATTTGATCATTTATTTATTTTTCTCACTTACAAAATAACACGTGTTGCTTTCATGAAGACCTGGCTTTGGTTCATGACTCTGTCACTTACTAATAGTAGGGC